>NC_091617.1:62311337-62936337 GCF_027580195.1 Bos mutus
ATGAAGTGCTTACAAAATTGTAGAAAGGGGTAGGCTAGGAAACTCTCAGCCAAGATTCCAGGAGGGACACCTAGAATAGAATCTTAGAACTGACCTGCAGGGAACAAAAATATATCTGCCAAAAACTGAAGTTTGGAGAAGGAAAACAATCACTGTCCAGGGGCTGACTCCAAGGCTCCAGAAGCTCAGTCACAACCCAGGAGGCAGAAAGAAGCTTATCCACAGCTATTGACTCCAGGGCCACACTTCCTCAGCCCCCAAGATGGAGGCTTCTTAGCACCTACAAACTAGGGCGGGTCCAAACACTGGGACACTGTTACTGCCACCCCAGAACGCCAAATGCTCTTCCAACTGTCACTGCCAGCAAGAACAACAGACACATGCTCTCTGCCTCATTTTTAGTTGTAAATATCCCCTGTGAGTGTCTGCTTGAGGAAGCCAGATCACATGTGGAAACTGAGCTGAAAGAGAGGCTGGTAAATATACTCTTAGCATTTCTAGGTTTTTGTATCCAATAACATCATGCTATGAAGTTTGGAATGACATTTAGAAAGCTGCAATTTGCTATCCTGTATAAATTATGTTTATTATGTTTAACTCTCTTGTCTAAATATTTGGGAGATATTCTATATACAAAATCATACCACTCAGAAATAAATATATCTTTCTTATTCCTTATTTCTTTTCTTTTCTTATTAAAAGGATAAGACCTCCAATAAATCCTGACTATAATAAAAATGGCTCTAATGTAAATATTTTGGCCAACTGATGTGAAGAACTGACTCATTAGAAAAGACCCTGATGCTGGGCAAGATTGAAGGCAGGAGGAGAAGGGAACAGAGGATGAGATGGTTGGATGGCATCACCAATTCAATGGACATGAGTCTGAGCAAGCGTCGGGATTTGGTGATGGACAGGGAAGCCAGGCATGCTGCAATCCATCGGGTCGCAAAGAGTCAGACAAGACTGAGCGCCTGAACTGAACTGAACTGAATGTAAAACCATAAAATAGTCTGTTCGCTACAGGCGTTTTGTAAATTCTCTTTATCAAGTTAAGAATGTTTACTTCTATCCCCTTTACTATGAGGCTGCTTTTTTTGTTTTAAAAACAGGAATAAGAATTGAATTTTACATAATAATTTGCTGAAGTAGTCAAGATGATTGAAAATTTTTCTCAATCTATGAATGCAGTGAATTAATAGTTTTTGCAAGGGTGAACAATCTTTACATTTCATGAGTATCCTGTTTTTATGATGCCTCCTGTCTGTCCTTTCCATGCTCCACTTGCCCCTGTGTTAGTTCATATCCCCATTATCTTTCACCTGCACTACTGTAATAGCCTCCTAATTGGTTTTTCTGTCAAAGATATTTGGCTTCTGCAATGCAGTCTTCACATTTAAACCAGAATTATCTTCCTCTTTGGAAGATTTCACTCTGATCCTCAAATCCCTTTAGTGCCTCTTCATAAACTAGAAAGGAAGATTAAAACCAGGCCTTTTCCTATGTTTCAACCTATAACTGCATCAATACTTGTTACTATCAACACAGATGTTTACCATAAATTGGTTATAACAAGGTACTAGAGTATCCACAGAGCATGCTACAGATGTTCACGTCTCGGAATCTTTCAATTAGCTCAGCATTTCCCAAAATGTGTTCTAGGGAACACTAGTCTCAGGAGATACTTTGGGAATTAATGGTTTCAAAATCAAACAAATGATAAAAATACTTTTTCTATGCTGGTCTTAGAGACTCATATTACTTATCAAAATAAGAAATACTGTGAAATCTTACAAAAAAAAGAAATCTCTCTTTTAACTCAGTATTCTCTAGGCGTATTTATAAATATAAACCTTTAAGTGACCTGTACTATTCACTAAAACTAAATTTCTTTTGAAAATACTTCATAGGAAAAAAAGCAGCATATAAGTATATCCTCAGCATAAAGTGTGCCTTCTCTCATTCCTCTCAAGGCCTCCTTCCTCTGTGAGTCTCTCTGAATAGCATCTGTTTCCAGTTTGGAATTCATTCTCTAAATCACCATAGCACATATTTGTACCTTTAAACCATGTACTGAATCTTTTTTTTTTTTTTTTCATGTACTGAATCTTTTACCACAAACAATTTTCAGTTCCTTAAGAGCAGAGTTCTTACTGCATTCCAGAGAAATACTCAGCATATAGTAAGTGCTTAATACGCATGTGTTTATTTTAACCCATTTAAGTCTTTTTCCAACTTTATAGATTTGGGCATTTTATATTTGTATCTAAAATTGTGTTAAATATTGTTAGAGGGACAGAATACATTTTAGACATCACCGTAACCATAAACAACGCATGATTTTGAAAATACACAGTCCAGCTGAAGAGTTAGGTAAATACGTATTAATAAGAATTCAAAAATGCAAACTGTAATTTAAGTTGCATAGTCTTTAGTCCTTCAGGAGATCACAGAAAAGCAAGTTCAAACTAGAAAAAGCAGAACAGAGTACATGAGAGAGCTCTGAATGGAAGGCATGGGTCCATAGAGCAAACATGTTCTATATACCATGAAAAGAACCCAGACATGCTGCTGCCCCCAGACATCCCACTCTGCTTGGTCCTCAGTAGTCTCCACCACTCTTCACCCAAGCACTGTAGCCAACTCACACCCTGCCCTTTACTTCACATTCCATATTGACTATTCTTAAAGTTCTGGGCTTCCCTGATAGCTCAGTTGGTAAAGAATCCACCTGCAATGCAAGAGACCCCGGTTCAATTCCTGGATCAGACAAATCCCCTGGAGAAGGGATAGGCTACCCATTCTAGTATTCTTGGGCTTCCCTCGTGGCTCAGCTGGTAAGGAATCTGCCTGCAAAACTTCAAGTTAACAGAAATATGATTTAACAAGGGAACTAATCACACTAGAGAACAAGTAGAGATATAAGAGCCTGACTGGATCCTGGAACCTACATAAGGAAAACTAAATTACAACTGTGGAAACAGATTAAATGCATCCTACACCTTTAGTGATTTTGGTAAATAGAGCCTAGAAACAAGGGAAGATCTTTCTGAAGATCAAGGGATCTTCCAGAAGTGAGACTGGAGATGAACTGATGAAAACAAGGTGACCTATGATAGTGAACAGATGCCGAAAACACTGCTTGCTGCTGCTGCTGCTAAGTCACTTCAGTTGTGTCCGACTCTATGCAACCCCGTAGACGGCAGGCCAGCAGGCTCCCCCATCCCTGGGATACTCCAGGCAAGAACATTGGAGTGGGTTGCCATTTCCTTCTCCAATGTGTGAAAGTGAAAAGTGAAAGTGAAGTTGCTCAGTCGTGTCTGACTCTTCGCGACCCCATGGACTGCAGCCTACCAGGCTCCTCTGTCCATGGGATTTTCCAGGCAAGAGTACTAGAGTCCTTAGCCATGTTCAAATCCAGATAGCAGTGAATTGAAGTGAAGGTTGGAGAGGAAGAAGGGTTCAGAAATGAGCCTAACAAATTAATGCTTAGGCTAGTGTTGCCCAAAGGATTTAAGTTATTTCAAGATATATAGAGGCGTGAAAGCAAGATGTACCAAAAAAATACCAGACATGTTGGTATATAGTAATATGATGGGAACTGTAAGAATATTAAGGGTATTGCAAAGGTTCAGCACGTCCCAGCCTGTATATCATCTTCCAGGAATTTTGATTTTTTCCCCTTATCCCTTATCCATTGCTATGAAACTTCCAATCCCTCACTGCCTCTTCCCACAATCCTCCTGCCATTGTCTTCCATAGCCCTGGCCTCTGCTACTCATGAAGCAAGGACTGCAAGGATACAGCAGGACATGGGTTACTCTCAACACCAAAAGCTATCATGCATCATTCATTCATTTATTTGTTCATCATTCTGACAGATTTGATGATAGTTTTACTATTAAATAGGCCCTATGGCATGAAAGAAATGATATCTAAAATTGAACCATTTAGGAGGGTAGGAAGGAGTGTTCCAGATTGAGGAAACTGCATACAAAGGCCTGCCTATGAGATAAAGCCCACTGTGTTTAGAAAAGTAAGTCATGCTAGTTTGACTGCAGTAAGGAGTTCAAAAGGACAGAACAGAAAGCAGTGGCCAAATGATATTGGGTTTTAGAAATAATTATTAAATGTGGACTTGACCCTAAAAGAATATTTCAAGAGTTTAAATACTAGTTTCCTTCATTATCTATGCCATCTTTTGTACATAGGAAAAAGCATGTGTTTAGTTGTTTTCAAATGTCTGAGATAGGAACTAGAATCCCAGAGGAGTAGAGATTTAATTTGCAAAGATTTTGGAGTGACCAAAATTCTTTCCATTTATTTTGTTATTATAGGTAAAATAAAGATATTTCAAAGAAGATAGAAACAAATGCAGTGCTTGTTTTTTTTAGCATCTCTTTGTATATCTAAAGCAATTTTGTTAATTTAGAAGCATAATAATTGGTTTGTTCATAAAATGTTCATGTTTTCTATATTAAATTTTAAAGTATAGTTTACTCAGACCATTACAAATTTACTAGGAGAATGCCTTAAAACATAGTAAATTAAACCACAAGATGCTAAACTCTAAGAAATATATTCTCAATCCCACAACTTTATAAGAAATAGGCAAAATTTTGAGGATAGAAGAAAACATTGATAATATAGTAAAATGAAATTATTTCATTTTCTTTAATCAGTCTCTTCCAATACAATGTCAAGACCTTACAGAAAGCACTGGTTTTCAGAAGAACTTTAGAATAAAAGAAAAATGTACACTGAATATTTTTTCCAAATGAGAATTTATCTAATTATCACCAGTCTCTGAGGCATCTCTCAGCAGTGTTTGCATCATCTGATGCTTTGATTTGAAAACTGAAGACACTCCCTTTGCAGAAAAACAACTGGTCTTAGGGCCAAGTCTCTGAGTTCCAGAACAGTGTGACCTAGAACAAGTCACTTCATTTCTGTGGGAATAAAACAGCTCTCTCAAGTTCTTTCCAGCATTATGAATAACTGTGGAGTGGAACCATAAAGACGCCTGCCTCAACCAGCCCCATGCACCTCTGTAGGAAAGGTGGGGGTGAGGAGTGGAAGGTGCTGGACCAGGTGGATCAGAAATAGCTTCCGTGAAGCTGGAGTCCACAATGACTCATGAGAAACGAGGTTGCAGCCAGAGGAGAGGGAGTAAAAGAAAGATGGTAACCACAGAGCAAAGAACAAAAGTTCTTTTGAGAACGTTGTAGGCTTTCTCTTTGTTATCTGTACACCTCAGAGTTAGAGGGGCTCTGAGTACAATGGAATGTCTCCATGGGATCACAACTGGAGAATTAGAATAGAATGGTATGAGAATGATAAAACCCAAGTCAAAAAAAAAGAAGAAATCAGTGGTATAAAAGTGGGATTTGGTATCTTCCTAAATAAATTTAATATCTTCTAAAATAAATTATTAATTTTTTAATTTTTTATTTAAATTTATGTATTTTAATTGGAGGCAAATGTGTTAATATTACTCTTCAGAATGTTTTCATGATACATAGTCTAAAACACTAATGCCTGTTTTGCTGCAATGGTAGCTAATTCCAAAAAAGATATAAATCAAGTAAACCTGGACAATCACAGGAGTCTCATTCTGATCCCTCTGTGGTGACTATGAGCAGCACCAGGTTTACAAACCATTACAAGCTCCACTTTATCTTTGTTTAATGAGCACATCTCTACAAAAGGAGTGATTTCATTCACTGAGTGTAGAAAGGAAGGAATCTGAGATAGATGAGACAGGAAAGCAGAGATTCCGAGGGAGTTAATTCTTGTCAATGTGATGCAAAATGGGCCCCTGTATATTAAAGGGGCCCTTTATGTGTCCCATAAAGAACTGACTCATCAGAAAAGACCCTGATGCTGGGGAAGATTAAAGGCGGGAGGAGAAGGGGATGACAGAAAATGAGATGGTTGGATGGCATCACCGACTCATCATAGACATGAATTTCTGCAAGCTCCAGGAATTGGTGATGATCAGGGAAGCCTGGTGTGCTGCAGTCCATGGGGTCACAAAGAGTTGGACACGACTGAGTGACTGAACTGAACTGAACTTATGTGCCCCAAAAGAAATTTGACATTTGTCCTCTTTCTCTGCGAAGTGATCTCTTAAATGTCATCTCTGACAGGAGTCTTCCTAGAGAACCTGGGCCAGTTTAAAGAGAATGAAAATGTGACTTAAGATGGAGTTACACTCAGGACATGGGCAATAAATCAGTCACATTGTAATATGTAAAAGAGCCCCAATAAAACTCTCTACTTCAGACAAACTTCATGGTTGGTGATAGGCCATATTTGTAGACCAACACTGAAATGCTTCTCCCAGACTCCACCCCTGTGCTTCTTCCCTTGACAAATTTTAACCTGTATCCTTTTTCTGTAGTAGACTGTAACCACAAGTATAAAAGCTGTCAGTGAGTTCTGTGTATCCTCCCTGTCTAGCGAATTATTGAACCTGAGGGTGTTTTGGGATCCCCAGAATTTATACTTGGTGTTGGAAGTGAGAGTCGTCTTGTGTGGATTGCGTTCTGCCTAACTTCTCAGTTGGCTAAACACCTCACAACCACCATAGTAAAACCCAGACTTTTTCTTTTTCTTTCTTTCTTTTAGCATCTTTATTCAGAGGCCATAAGATTTACCCATTTAAAGTATACAACTCAATGAACATTCAAAGTTGTGCAACCATCACTACAATGTCAACATTTTTATTTTCTTTATCCCTCAAAAAAGAAAAAAAAAATCCATTGATATTAGCTTTCATTCCCCAATCCCCATCTCAGATGCAGGAAACCACTATTTTACTTTCTATGTCTACAGATTTGCTTATTCTTATTATTTCATAAAAATGGAATTATACAATATATCATTTTTCTGGACTGACTTCTTCCACTTGGCATAATGTTTTCATGTTAAGTTGTAACATGTATCAGGACTTCATTGATTTTTATTGCTAAGCAATATTCCATTGTACCACATTCTATCTGTCCATCAGTTGACGTACATTTAGGTTGTTTCCAATTCAGTTATTATAGATAACAATGGAAACAGTGACAGGCTATTTTCTTGGGCTCCAAAATCACTGCAGATGGTGATTGCAGCCATGAAATTAAAAGACACTTGTTCCTTGGAAGAAAAGCTATGACCAACCTAGACAGCATATTAAAAAGCTGAGACATTACTTTGCCAACACAGGTCCATCTAGTCAAAGCTATATTCTTACCAGTAGTCAAGTATGGATGTGAGAGTTGGACTATAAAGAAAGCTGAGCACTGAAGAACTGATGCTTTTGAACTGTGGTGCTGGAGAAGACTCTTGAGAGTCCCTTGAACTGCAAGGAGATTCAACCAGTTATCCTAAAGGAAATCAATCCTGAATATTCATTGAAAGGACTGATGCTGAAGCTGAAACTCCAATACTTTGGCTACTCAATGCAAAGAACTGATTCATTGGGAAAGACCCTAATGCTGGTCAAGACTGAAGGCAGAAAAAGGGGATGACAGAAGATGAGATGGTTGGATGGCTCAATGGACATGAATTTGAGCAAGCTCCAGGAGTTGGTGATGGAGAGGGAAGGCTGGCATGCTGCAGTCCATGGGGTCACAAAGAGTTGGACACAGCTGAGTGACTGACTTGAACTGAACTGATAGATAACATTTCTATGAACTTGTATATGTGTTTGTGTGTGAGCATGTTTTTATTCCTAATGGTTACATACTTAGTATAATTGCTAGGACATAAGATAACTCTGGGGAGGGGGTGCTTCACTGGTAGCTCATCTAGTAAAGAATCTACCTTCAATGTAGTAACTCTCGGTTCAATTCCTAAGTCAGGAAGATCCCCTGGAGAATGAATAGGCTACCCACTCCAGTATTCTTGGGCTTCCCTGTTGGCTGGCGTGCTGCAGTCATTGGGTTGCAAAGAATTGGAAAAGACTAAGTTGACTAAGCACAGCACAGCACATGATGACTCTGGGCTTCCCTGGTGGCTCAGATAGTAAAGAATCTGCCCGCAATGAGACCTGGGTTTGATCCCTGAGTAGGGAAGATCCCCTAGGAAAGGGAATATTGACCCACTCCAGAATTCTTACCTGGAGAATTCCATGAACAGAGAAGCCTAGAGAGTTACAGCCCATGAGGTTGCAAAGAGTTGAACATGACTGAATCACTAACACACACACACACACACACAACTCTATGTTCAATATTTTGAGGATTTTCCAAAGTGGCTACATGATTTCACATTTCTACCAGCAATGTATAAACTTCCAATTCCTCTATATTCTCACCAGCAGTTGTTATCATCTTTCTGAGAATAGGCAGCCTAGTGAGTGTGATGTAGTATCTCACTGCAGCTTAGATATGCACTTCCCTAAAGATTTGTGATGTATATCTTTGGTGTGGTTATGAACCAATCGTTTATCTTTTTCAAAGAAGTATCTGTTCAAAATTTCTACTCATTTTTAAATTGAGTCCTTTGTCTTTTTCTTATTCAGTGCTAAGAGTTCTTTTATGTATTATGTTTTTGGGTGCCACTGTAAGTGAAACTGTTTTCTTAATTTCATTTTCAAATTTTTCATTACTAGTTTATCAAAATATAACCAATTTCTATATATTCATACCATGCCCTGAAACCTTACTGAATGTATTTTGTTGTTCTGAAAATGTTAGCATATTTCCTAGGATTTTCTACATGTAAGAGTATATTACTAGCAAGCACAATTTACTTCTTCCTTTCCACTCAAGTCTGTCCCACATTCCATTCTGATTGTTCCTGAATGTTTATAGATTAAAGAATGCTCTCAGAATTCTCAGTGCTCAGGGTTGACTCTAACTCTAGCTGGTTCTTTTTGGTTGTCTTTCTCATTTGTTCTTTCTGTTAAACTTCTAGCTGACTGCTCTGCCATTCTGCTAGTCTCTGCTAGTAACATGGAGCTATGGAGAATCTTCCTGACTAATCTTCACTAAGGTTTCCACTGTTCACAGTAACACAGTCATGGAATTTTTCACGGTCTTATCCAAATAAGTTAGCCTCCTCACATCATCCTATATGCTGCCTCTCTCCCAGGCAGCACTTCTTTGCCACTACACAAGAATTGGGTACAGGAACAGTAGGCAGTTTCCTTATGTCAGAGTGACATCTCTGCTCTACAATGGGCACTGCAGAAGGTGGTAGCCCCCTGTCTTTTCAGATTCCTCCTCCTGGTGTGGAAACTATAAGTAAGTTGGTTCAGGGATGATCAGGTTCCCAGTATTCTCAGCTTGCTCTTCCTGGAGTAATGTTTCCCTTCATACACAAAAGAGCTGAGTTATTTAAGGGACCTCAGTCTTCTAAAAACACTCAGGAAAAACAGAACTTCCGCAACATGGGTTTGGGGAGGATGAGAACCCTGTACATTTGACTGCATCCCCTGAGAGTAGAGCACCCCAAGTAGAGTCCCCATAAAACAGAGCTTGCATAAAGGGTAAGGGAGAAGACCATGGCTCAAATGCCATAGTCTCATTCTTCCTACCCAGGTAGAGCAGATTTCCTTTAGTGAATGTTTCTTCATCTGCTGTATGCCCCTAAGAATAATTTCTGGAAACTTAAAATTTTTTAAAAATGCTTTTTAGTTACATGACTGTTTTTCTGGATAAAGAGATTACTGCACTCCTCATGTCATTATTTTTGAATCCTCAGGAATGATTTCTCCTTGATATTACGTGTCTGGTCCAAACACCCAGTGATGTTCTGAATCTCCAATATTTGAAAACAAGTTTTCAATTTCAAGCCCTTATAGTATTGCCTGTTTTTTTTCTTGTTTTTTAAAATCTAGTCAAATGTAATACAATGATATTGGGATGTATAGGGTAGCACTTAAACCTAAAATTCAAGATATTTTATCAGCATGGGTTAGTTTGGGGCATTTTCTTGCATTATTAATAAATCTTTTTGTGTCCTTGTTAGAAAAGATACACTTTGCTTCTGAAGACAGTTGGTTTGTTTTGTTTTGTTTTTTCAGACCATTTGACAAAAAATGTTTGACAAAAATGTACTGTTGGATGACTCCTGGGAAAACTGACTTTAGAAATTTGAAGTTCTGTGTTTGAATTCAGAAATCATCCTCAACTGAATGGTCTTCACATTCTCAGGTGAAGACCAGTTTATATTATTATATATAACTACTTTTTATTATTCCCACTTTATAATCCTTAACTGCTATTACCATTATTTATTGATGAGATTCTATACAATTTAGTAGTATCATAGATAACACTATGGCTCTTCTTCACTGGTTTTTACTATAGAACTTCAGTGTTTTTATTGCTTGCCTTCCTTTCTTCTTAAAAGACCATGCTTATAAATTGCATTCTGTACACTAGTTTCCTATGCTTTTAGAAATATACTCTAATTTTCTATATTTTTAGAAATATACTGTGATAGTTGCAGTAGAAAAATATTTACTATTGACATCAAAGGTAGATTATGCATCTAAACACATTAGTTTTCTGAGTGCACCGGGAATTTTCTGGGTTGGAAAATGTAGAAACTAGCCTCTGGAGAGAAGAATAATGAAATAATGCAAAGAGAGAATGCTGCCATGTAAGAAACAGAGGAAGGAAATGAGGCCAGAGAAGTAGGACAGAAGCACAACAGTGAAGGGACTTGACTTTACTTTTATATATTCAAATTAACTAATATTTTATTTTATAGCCAATACATGTTTCTTTTTAATTAAATCTTTTCTATTTGTTTTTTAAAGTCATGCTTTATGTTTAAGTCTCTAGTCCAATTGCAGTTGATTTTTTTATTTAAATTTATTTTAATTGGAGGCTAATTACAATATTGTATTTTATTGAAGTCAGTGTACAATTTTCTCTTTTCGTGTATAACCCTTTTCCTACTTCCAATTAAAGACCACTCCCTTTTTCTCACACTTATCTCACCTGCTACCTCAGTCATATGTGAAACTCCATACATCTGTGATTCTGTTTCTTTGTATTATGTTTCATTGGTCAGTTTACATATTCTTCCACTAATACCACACTATGCTAATTACAACAACTTGAGAGTGTTAGATATGACAAGTGTCTCTTGCCCACACATCACAGAAAGTACCAGGTGATTCTTTTCCATAGAACTTTTATGATGATCTTTGAAAGTTGTACAAAAAGTTGAATGAAGTGTTAATTAGAATATTTATTTCAATCATGTTTTTTCATAATTAATGTTTCTACCATTTTGTTTTATTTTTCTTGTCTAGGTGGTTTAAATGTTCCCTTTCTTATTGCTGAACTTTATTAGTGTGATTTTAAATTTTTGGTGCATCTGTTCTAATATTTCCAATTCTGTCAAACTGCATATTCCAATGTGTTGTTTTTTGTTTTCAAAAGTCCTTAAATGTCTTGTTATTTTAGTCCTAAGCTTCCCCTCCTCATAAATCTCAATAATTCTGACAATGCATATTTATTTCCAAAACCCCAGAGGTGGTGGTGTAGAGAATGGTTGAGCCTTCTGGTAGACAATCAAATCACCAGAAAATCACAACTCTCTCACTACAGAACTACAACCTCTCACCACACAACAACTTCTCACATAAAGGCTTCATCTTTTCTCCCTAAACACAAGTAATACCAGGCGAGAGATTTCCTAGATTGTAATTTAATAGGCCTTGGATTTTGGAGCTGGAGGGATGGGAGAGTGGCTGCTCTTAACTACTTTGTCCTCACCAGTTCTTACCAGCACTTCATAAAGTCAGGGCTTCTGTAGCTATTGAATTTACTCGAGAGAACTTGTGTACCAGAGGTCTGGGTCATCACAGGTTGGGGAGATAGGCTTTGTTCATCCTAAGGTACTGGAAGAGAATACATAAAGAACTCTAGCACTGACTGTCTTACTCCATTCTCTCACAGCACCTCTCTATTCCCCAGGACACCTATCCACCCACCACACACACACCAGTTCATATTAACCCCTATCATCCCAGGTCCCTGTTATTTCCATTCCCTAAGCGTCTTACCTTTATCTGTGTATTCATTGCTCAGTTTTTAATAACTATGTGGATATTACCATTCATTTATTACTTCTCTTACCTTTTCACTGCCTGGTGTTCTCATTACAGTCATGGTTCACTAAGTGCCCTCTTGAACCTGCTGCTCTAATTTTGCTTTTGCAGATCTTGCCAGGCTTTCTTCCTTGTCACCTTTTCCATAAGTGGCAAATACATAGCATGGCTTCTCTAGATTTCATATTTCTACAGTTAGATAACCCACATTTCTCTCGCTTTTTGTTCATTAAGAAATTTCTCTCTGCCACAAATTCTACTGAAACACATTTCCTAGATTGAATTCACAGATAAGTCATCTATGAGCTCTATTTAGGCTGAAAACATGTCTGAGTCTTTATTTATATTCAATGCTTATATTTACAAAATAAGAGTTTAGGAAAGTACAATCAAAATTTATGTTTCCCACACTTTCATCCCTGATTCCTTCTTGTACCATTTCTATCAATGATATTTTAACTCTGTTACAACAAAAAAAATTAAATGATGGAAAAAAAGTTTGATAAAATTAGGAATATTAAAATGTTTGACTGCTCCATATCTTCATTTGCTGATAGTTTTGGGGGAAAAAATGGGTCAAGGTGGACAGTGTGGATTAAATCAGCTTCCTTTCTAGCCTTGTTCTAGAATGTCTGAATATACTGCCAAGGGTGGAATGTAAACGTTCCATTTTACAGACACCCTTGCAGTGAAGACTCTGGAGCAAATAAGGCTCCATAAATCAAATGCCATTTCAATATCTGAAAGCAGAAGATGTGCATAGGCAATTGGTTTCCTAGGGCTGCCATCAGATCAGATCAGATCAGATCAGTCGCTCAGTCGTGTCCGACTCTTTGTGACCCCATGAATCACAGGACGCCAGGCCTCCTTGTCCATCACCAACTCCCGGAGTTCACTCAGACTCACGTCCATCGAGTCAGTGATGCCATCCAGCCATCTCATCCTTTGTCGTCCTTTTCTCCTCCTGCCCCCAATCCCTCCCAGCATCAGAGTCTTTTCCAATGAGTCAACTCTTCGCACGAGGTGGCCAAAGTACTGGAGTTTCAGCTTTAGCATCATTCCTTCCAAAGAAATCCCAGGGCTGATCTCCTTCAGAATGGACTGGTTGGATCTCCATGCAGTCCAAGGGACTCTCAACAGTCTTCTCCAACACCACAGTTCAAAAGCATCAATTCTTCAGTGCTCAGCCTTCTTTACAGTCCAACTCTCACATCCATACATGACCACAGGAAAAACCATAGCCTTGACTAGATGAACCTTTGTTGGCAAAGTAATGTCTCTGCTTTTGAATATGCTATCTAGGTTGGTCATAACTTTCCTTCCACGGAGTAAGTGCCTTTTAATTTCATGGCTGCAGTCACCATCTGTAGTGATTTTGGAGACCAGAAAAATAAAGTCTGACACTGTTTCCACTGTTTCCCCATCTATTTCCCATGAAGTGGTGGGACCGGATGCCATGATCTTTGTTTTCTGAATGTTGAGCTTTAAGCCAACTTTTTCACTCTCCACTTTCACTTTCATCAGAGGCTTTTGAGTTCCTCTTCACTTTCTGCCATAAGGGTGGTGTCATCTGCATATCTGAGGTGATTGATATTTCTCCTGGCAATCTTGATTCCAGCTTGTGTTTCTTCCAGTCCAGCGTTTCTCATGATGTACTCTGCATATAAGTTAAATAAACAGAGTGACAATATACAGCCTTGACATACTCCTTTTCCTATTTGGAACCAGTCTGTTGTTCCATGTCCAGTTCTAACTGTTGCTTCCTGACCTGCATACAAATTTCTCAAGAGGCAGATCAGGTGGTCTGGTATTCCCATCTCTTTCAGAATTTTCCACAGTTTATTGTGATCCACATAGCAGTACCAAAAACTGAATGTGTTCAAGTAACAAAAATGTATCGTATCACAGTCCAAAAATCAAGGTGTCAGCAAGACCGGCTCCTTCCAAAATCTATAGGGAAGAATCCTGTCTTGATTCTTGCTAGTATCCAATGGTGCCTGTCATTCTATGTGTCCCTTGGTTGTGGCAGCATTATTCCAATCTCTGTCTCCACATTCACATGGCTTTGTCTCTGTGTTTCTACCACTGTCTTCCTTCTATATATATCTGTGTATGTATGTGTCTAAATATTTTTTTTTTGATAAAGGCAACAGTTTTGTTAGATTAGGGTCCACCCTAATGACCTCATCTTAATTTCACTATATCTGTAAAGACTATTTATAATTAAGCTCACAGTTTTATGTCCTTGGGGTTAGGCCTTCAACTTATTTCATTGTTGGGGGGGCGGGCGGTAGATAAAATTTAACCCATCTTCCTGATGGTTTTGGTATTTGGCTACCAAATAAGGTTCTTCTATCATCTCTCTATACCCAGCCAGTTTGTTAGTGTTGAGAGGAAGTTGCAGCAGTGGCTTCCAAATCCTGGGATCATAACTGTAGGTGAGGGTTTTTAAAATAAAAAAAAAAAAATTCAGTTGCAGTCTCAAAGGGAATCACTCTTACAGCAAGTAGGTTATATAGCATTCTAGTAATCATTTCTGTAGGCACAGTCTAGATCTAGCTCATGTTTACTTAATTTTTATGTATATGTAACTACTTGTATTAAATACATTTATGCTTAAAAAGCTTTATGCTTGGGCTTCCCTGGTGGCTCAGTGGTAAAGTACCCACCTGCCAATGCAGAAGTGGGTTTGATTCCTGGGTCAGGAAGACCCGCTGGAGAAGAAAATGGCAACCCGCTTCAGTATTCTTGCCTGGGAAAACCAATAGACAGAGGAGGCTGATGGGCTACAGTCCATAGGGTCGCAAAGAGTCAGACACAACTGAGCGACTAAACAACAACAAATGCTTAAAATACTTGAACGTTTTCTCTTACTGTGTCAAGTCCTGACTGGTACACATATCCAAATTTTTCATGATCTTAAAACTCATTTTAGACATGCATTATACCACCAAGAGTGCTTTTGTGACTCGTTTAATGCATAATATGATGAGTGGGTAAGCTATAATAGTTGGTGCTTTCTGTACTGAAGCAATATAACAGCAGCTGAAGTTTTGCAAAAGCCAAGTTCAAGAAGAATTACCATTTGACTTGTATCATTAAGATCATGTCCAAGACAATTAACAATTTTAAGTGACTACAAGACACATCTTACACACAAAAATACATTTGGTCATCCTAGCAGCATTTGGAAATGCATATTTCATTTGACAGCATTTGCAAAACCCTTTTATCACTTCAAAATAACTTGTGGCAAGTACAGTCTTCCAAATGTTAAAAGTGAGTCTTACAAAATTTTTGTACGTAAAAGTACAATCTGGTTTATATAGAAAAATAAAGTTGCAGTTTGTATTGATTTAGTTGTTGTATCTTCTCAAGATCAATCATGAAAATTTCTGATTCTACAAGTCTGCACCAAACTTTTGACTTTGTGAAGACAATTTTGCCACAAAATTAGAAATTAACAGGAATTTAGCTATTATAGTACTTTAAAGGATTATTATATTTTAATAGTATTATTATACCAAGAAGTGTTGTGGTATAATTTTTGTGGTCTCATGCTACTTAAAGTCAATATCTTCATTTATATACACAGTAAAAAATGTTACTTGTTTAAATAACCCTGAAGAGTAAAGAAGGTCTTTACTTGACTATTTTGTTCCCACCTGTTTTCTCTGACTGTAAAACTCAACTGACATATTATTACATATGTCAATGTGAAAAAATATGAACATATAATTTAGAAAAATGTAAGGCTATCTTTCAGACCCTCTGTGAATCTCTCAAGTTCACACTCCTAAAATGAATCAAAGTTCTAACTCCCTTCTGATTCCAGACTATTACATTTGCTCTTATTTTTCTTTGTCTTTTGTCATATGAGAAAACAGAAGAATAAACTTGAATTTCACATTTGAAATAAATGATCAGGGTCCAATCATATTCTAAGACCACTGAGACCTTATCTAAAGGTCTAAAGACCTTATCTAAAGACAGGTATCAATCAACCAATCTCCTGATTAGGAAACATTAAATGAGAATACACATGGATAGAATTCTTCTTCCTTTTCCTGTGAAAATGGAATCCTATCCCCTACTGATTCCCATCATATTGCAGAAAGGTCTTTTGCTTTATATATATTCTCAGGTATTATAGGAAGAAAATACATACACTAAAATTTAAAAATTCTTATCATTATGCTGCATTTAACTATATTGCTAGAAATGACTTAACACAAATTTAATTCAGATCAAATAACTTATTTTCTAAAGAAATTAAAATGTATCAATGTATATTACACAAATAAAAGATTAAAGCTAGCCAAATGAAATATATAACATCTGGCATATATAAAAGATAGAATACACATACTTTTGAGGAATTTTGAACAACAAACAACTGAAAATAGCAAGAAAATTTAAAAATATCATTGGTGTTAGAAAACACATAAAAGTTGTTTCAAAGCAAGATGACAAAATATAATCATACTAAATATTATGAAATAGGAATTCCATAGTTCCACAGGAATCACAGAGATTTCTCATTCATACCAGGATCACTCATTCTTTAGTTTCTAGATTTCTTTTGTCTTACTCTGAAAAAAAAAAAAAAAAGAAGCATGGTCCTAAAGAATGTGTGGGTGGCTCTGTGGTAAAGAACCCATGTACCAGTGCAGGCAGGAGACACACATTTGATCTCTGGATCAGGAAGACTCCTGGAGAAGGAAATGGCAACCCATTCCAGTATTTTGGAACCAGGGAAATTCCATGGACAGAGGATCCTGGTGGGCAACAGTCCATAGGCAACAGTCCACAAAAGAATTGAACATGACTTATCCACTAAACAGTAAAAACGGAGAATATCATACACCAATTCTAAGATATTGACATGTACTCACCCAACAAATTATCTAGAAATATATGTAACATTCAGTTCAGTTCAGTCACACAGTCATGTACAACTCTTTGCAACCCCATGGACTGCAGCACGCCAGGCCTCCCTGTCCATCACCAACTCCTAGAGTTTACTCAAACTCATGTCCATTGAGTCAGTGATGACATACAACTATCTCATCCTTTGTCATCCCCTTCTCCTCCTGCCTTCAATCTTTCCCAGCATCAGGGTCTTTTCAAATGAGTCAGCTCTTCGCATCAGGTGGCAAAAGTATTGGAGTTTCAGCTTCAACATCAGTCTTTCCAATGAATATTCAGGACCGATTTTCTTTAGGAAGGACTGGTTGGATCTCCTTGTAGTCCAAGGGAATCTCAAAGAGTCTTCTCCTACACCACAGTTCAAAAGCATCAATTCTTCAGCACTCAGCTTTCTTCACAGTCCAACTTTCACATCCATATGTGACTACTGGAAAAAACCATAGCCTCGACTACATGGACCTTTGTTGGCAAAGTAACATCTCTGCTTTTTAATATGCTCTCTAGGTTGGTCATAACTTTTCTCCCAAGGAGTAAGTGTCTTTTAATTTCATGGCTGCAGTCACCATCTGTAGTGATTTTGGAGCCCAGAAAAATAAAGTCTGACACTGTTTCCACTGTTTCCCCATCTATTTTCCATGAAGTGATGGGACTGGATGCCATGATCTTTGTTTTCTGAATGTTGAGCTTTAAGCCAACTTTTTCACTCCCCTCTTTTACTTTAATCATGAGCCTCTTTCTTTCTTCTTCACTTTCTGCCATAAGGGTGGTGTCATCTGCATATCTGAGGTTATTGGTATTTCTCCCGGCAATCTTGATTCCAGCTTGTGCTTCATCCAGCACAGCGTTTCTCATGATGTACTCTGCATATAAGTTAAATAAACAGGGTGACAATATACAGCCTTAACATACTCCTTTTCCTATTTGGAACCAGTCTAACTGTTCCATGTCCAGTTCTAACTGTTGCTTCCTGACCTGCATACAGGTTTCTCAAGAGTCAGGTCAGATGGTCTGGTATTCCCATCTCTTTCAGAATTTTCCATAGTTTATTGTGATCCACACAGTCAAAGGCTTTGGAATAGTCAATAAAGCAGAAATAGATATTTTTCCAGAACTCTCTTGCTTTTTCCATGATTCAGCAGATGTTGGCAATTTGATCTCTGGTTCCTCTGCCTTTTCTAAATCCAGCTTGAACATCTGGAAGTTCATGGTTCAAGAACAGTTGAAGCCTGGCTTGGAGAATTCTGAGCATTACTTTACTAGAGTGTGAGATGAGTGCAATTGTGCAGTAGTTTGAGCATTCTTTGGCATTGCCATTCTTAAGGATTGGAATGAAAACTGACCTTTTCCAGTCCTGTGGCCAACTGATGAGTTTTCCAGATTAACTGGCATATTGAGTGCAGCACGTTCACAGCATCATCTTTTAGGATTTGAAATAGCTCAACTGGAACTCCATCACCTCCACTAGCTTTGTTCATAGTGATGTTTTCTAAGGCCCACTTGGCTTCACATTCCAGGATGTCTGGCTCTAGGTCAGTGATCACACCATCATGATTTTCTGAGTCATGAAGATCTTTTCTGTACAGTTCTTCAGTGTATTCTTCCACCTCTTCTTAACATCTTCTGCTTCTGTTAGGTTCATACCATTTCTGTCCTTTATTGAGCCCATCTTTGCATGAAATGTTCCCTTGGTATCTCTAATTTTCTTGAAGATATCTCTAGTCTTTCTCATTCTATTGTTTTCCTCTATTTCTTTGCACTGACCACTGAGGAAGGCTTTCTCATCTCTCCTTGATATTCTTTGGAACTAAGATTTCAAATGGATGTATCTTTCCTTTTCTTTTTGCTTCTCTTCTCTTCAAAGCTATTTTTAAGGCCTCCTCAGAACAACCATTTTGCTTTTTTCATTTCTTTTTCTTGGGGATGGTCTTGCTCCGTATCTCCTTTACAATCTCATGAACCTTGGCCCATAGTTCATCAGGCACTCTATCAGACCTAGTCCCTTAAATCTATTTCTCATTTCTACTGTATAATTTTTAAAGATTTGATTTAGGTCATACTTGAATGGTCTAGTAGTTTTCCCTACTTTCTTCAATTTAAATCTGAATATATATATATATATATATATATATATATATATATATGCAACATATATTCACAGAAAACATTGAGAACATTCTGGGGAAGTCTCCTTTGTGGTGCAGAACTGGAAAAGGTACTGTAGCCACTGACAGAGGGGTATGAAGGAGCAAAATAGATGAGCTGCAAGAATTGGGAGTATGTCAGTGAAAGGTCATTACAATCCAGGCAAAGCCATACTTGGAATAGTTCAGTTCAGTCACTCAGTCGTGTCCGACTCTTTGCTACCACATGGGCTGCAGCACTCCAGGCTTCCCTGTCCATCACCAATTCCCAGAGCTTGCTCAAACTTGTGTCCATCGAGTCAGTGATGCCATCCAGCCACTTCATCCTCTGTCATCTCCTTCTCCTCCTGCCTTCAATCTTGCCCAGCATCAGGGCCTTTTCCAGTGAGTCAGTTCTTTGCATCAGGTGGCCAAAGTGTTGGAGTTGGAGTTTCAGCTTCAGGATCAGTGTTTCCAATGAATATTCAGGGCTGATTTCCTTCAGGAATAACTGGTTTGATCTCCTTGAAGTCCTAAGGACTCTCAAGCATGTTCTCTAACACCACAGTTCAATATCATTAATTCTTCAGCGCTCATTATTATTTTTCAGCACTTATTATTACTTGGAATAATAAGGAAATATTATAGTGAACCTATGCCAATAAGTTTGACAAAGTAGCTAAAATGGGCCAGCTCATTGCAAGATAAACAAAGTCCATTTAAGAAGAAAAAAATAACTTCAATAGCACTGTATTATTAAAGAAATTTATTTCACAATTTGATAACTAGAAAGTAAACTCAATACCCAGATGGTGTTACTAGCAAATTCCACCAAACATTTAAGAAAGGTAAAATGATCAATTCTCTATACTTAAAGATTTGAAAATCAGTCAAGTCTACTCTATTAACTGACTGAAGCAGAGTAGTCACAAGATCATTGCAATAGAGGGAGAAAAAGAATGTGACAAAATTCAACATTCATTCATGATGAAAGTGCAATAATTGATGAATGATAAAAAGATGTCTACATAAAACCTGTCACTGATATCATATGCAACGGTGAAAGACTTAGGGCTTTTCCCATAAGACTGAGGACAAAGAAAAAAATGTCCCCTCTCAGTACACCTATCCAAAATGTAAATCCTAGCCAATATAATATAGTGAGGAAAACAAAAAACATATGGATTGGAAAGGAAAAAAATCAAACTGTACCTATCCACCAATGAAATCCCAGAGAACTTACAAATAAACCCTGAATGAAATTAACCCTACATGAATTTAGCAAGGGCGCAGGATACAAGGTCAATATGCCAAAATCCACTACATTTCTATACACTAGTAATGAATACTTAGAATCTTAAATTTTAAAATGCCACTTAAAATACCACCAAAATTGAAATACTTCCGTTTTATTCTATCAAATATACATAGATGAAAACTTACAAAACACTGAAGGAAAAAAAAAAATCAAAGGAAACTTAACTAAATGAAGAGAAAAATTGTGTTCCTGGGTTGTCAAACTAAATATTGATTAGTTATCAATTCTTTCCAATTTGATAAAATAGGTATCAACTAGCTGATCCTAAAATGCACACAGAAATGCAAAGGAAATAGAATAGTCCAAACATTTTGAACAAAGGACAACAAAGTAGGATGTGTCATACTATTTGATATCAAGACTTGCCATAAAACTACATGTGGAAAATATGGTTTGGAAAAATAATTAGCACAAAGGTCAGTGGAACCAAACAGAGGCCTAAAAATAGATACACGCAGTTAACTGAATTTTGACCAAGGTGCAAAAGCAATTCATTGAATAAAAAATAATCTTCTCAATAAATGGTACTATAAAAATTACATACCCACATGCACAAAAACGCTTTACACAAAATAACTCAAAATAGACCTAAATGAAAAAAAAAAGAAGTACAAAATAAAATTTCTAGAAGCAAAGAGGAAAATATCTTCATGAACTTTAATTTAGTAAAAATGTTTAGATAAGACACCCAAAACAGAGCCCATAAAAGGAAAATTGATAAATTGTACTTCATAGATATTATAATTGTTTTCTCAATGAAATGCACTGTTAAGAGAAAGTAAGGCAAGCTGTAGACTGACAGAAAATATTTGAAAGCTGTATATCTGATAAAAGGTATATTAATAATATAGAAAGAACTCTCAAAACTTAACAGTAAGAAAACCTCTTCATAAGAATAGGCAAAAGTTCTGTTCTATTTAAACATAGAAGATATACAGATGGGAAATAAGCATATAAAAGAGAGGTTCGACATCATTAGCCACTAGGGAAATGCAAATTGAAATCCCAATGAGATATTAACTATACACCTATGACAATGGCCATATTTAAAAACAAAACAAGTGCCAGCCAGCATAGAAAATAAATGGTTCTCTCATTCATTGTTACAGGTCATACAAAATGATACAGCCACTCTAAGAAACAGGTGTTTTTTTCATTTGTTTTAACAAATTGTGCATACATTTGCCCTACTATCCAGCAATCCTACTCCTAGTCATTAAATGAACTTATGTTGCAAAGTTTTGTGAAAATTATGTTTATACAAAAGCCTATACATTAACATTTATAGACAATTCATCTTTAAGCACAAAATCCTGGTAACAAGTGTGATATATTAATACTTCAATGAGTGAATAAGCAAATGATTCCATACAATGGACCACTAAATGGCAAGGAAAAGAACAACTGATTCATAAATATTAAATGAATTTTGCTCATAAAAAAGTGACCAGGCCCTCAAATCTATATGATCCTATTTGTGTAAATTTTAGAAAAGCCCAAACTATTGAGACTCAGATCACTGTTGTTGGGGGTTTTATGGAGAATAAGTTGACTAAAAAGGGGCAGCAAAAGAAAATTTTGGGGTGATGGAATTGTTCTCTTTAGTATTCTCTGCATTTCACAGAAACCACAGAACTGTGTAATACAAAGAGTGAAGTTTGTTGCATTTAAATTTTAAAATATCAACCAGACTGTGAGGAGAACTACAGATGGAATGCAGACTGTGGCAAATGCATTGAACTGTAATTTGAATGAATGACATAACCACATTGAAGTGGTTGGGAGAAATGAGTCAACCTAACTGACTTAGAAAATCATTGTTCTGACTGGATGTTATAATATTAAAGACAAAACAAGGACTGTACACAAACACCGTAGCAATGTTTTTCACAGCTCTATGCATATGAGTAATTTTGAAGCCACTTTCTATGTATACAAGGTTAAACAATAAGCATAGGTAAATATATTATAGATATTTAATAACCAGGTTTATCACTGTTGGAGTAAGAAATTACAGGCAAGCAAGGGCAGATTGCTACAATGGATCCTGAGTTGCTAGACTGGAATTAGAGGTATCAATGTGAACTCATGGAGTCTGGAGGGGTATATTTCACAATATCTATTCAGATATATTGACATATTAATAAATATATATGTGGTACGTGTACACAGTTTGGTAGACAAAAAGATAATTCTTAGCTCTGTTTTCTGAGAGCAATGATACCTCAATAGAAATATGTCCACTTAGCACCTGAATTTTGGTTTATAAATAGCTACCTCCAGTATTAGGAATCAGGCTCTTTAGAGAAGTAGTTAATTCCACACCTGGGGAAAATCCAAAAGAATCCTGCACCATCCAGTGATCTAGAGAATAAGGAAGTACTCAAAAAATGGAGAAGAGTGTGATAATATATGAAAAAGACACACAGTCAACCTGTAAGAGCACTCGAGGACCAAAAACTGGAAAATTTTGAGCAAAAATGTAAATAACAATAGTATTGGATCATAACCAATCAAACAATAAATATCTATGACACCATAATAACAAAAATAAATCATTGATGTGGTAAATTAAGGGTGGGGGAGGAAAAATTCTTACTTACAGTTCAGTTGCTTAGTCATGTCCGATTCTTTGTGACCCCATGAACTGCAGCATGCCAGGCCTCTCTATCCATCGCCAACTCCCAGAGTTTACTCAAACTCATGTCCATTGAGTCAGTTATGCCATGCAACCATCTCATCCTCTGTTGTCCCCTTCTCCTCCCACCTTCAATCTTCCCCAGCATCAGGGTCTTTTCCAATGAGTCAGCTCTTCGCATCAGGTGGCAAAAATACTGGAGTTTCAGCTTTAGCATCAGTTGTTCCAGTGAATATTCATGACTGATTTCCTTTAGGATGAACTGGTTAGATCTCCTTGCAGTCGAAGGGACTCTCGAGAGTCTTCTCCAACACCAAAGCATCAGTTCTTCGGCGCTCAGCTTTCTTTATAGTCCAACTCTCACATCCATATATGACTACTGGAAAAACCATAGCCTTGACTAGACAGACCTTTGTTTGCAAATGCTTCCTTACAGAAGCATTTCAATTACTAAATGTAGATGGAATTAGGGAAATCAAACATTGTTATTAGAACAAGATCTATTGATGAGAATTTAAGAATAAGATGTTCACATAGTCTCAAAGCATTTACTCCACATATTTAAAAATAGTGAAGAAAAATTGGTAATTTTACAATAGAGAAGTCCTGGAAGACACCAACTAAGTGACTATGGTTAACATAACCAGTGATAAGTTCTATTAACCCCTGATATACTACATTAAGAAAGCTTCATCACCTCTGTGGAATGCTTGTGAAATACACATAACCTACATCTAACTATAAAAAAAAAAAATTAGGCAAATCCAAACTGAGAAACATTCTATACCTGATCACTACTCTTCAAAACTTTTAGGTTCATCAAAGTCAAGGAAAGACTGAGGTATTAAGGTATTAAGGAACCAAAGAGATATGACGATTAAGTGCAATCAGTTCAGTTCAGTCAGTTAGTCATGCCTGACTCTTTGCAACCCCATAGACTATCGCACACCAGTCTTCCCTGTTCATCACCAACTCCCAGAGCTTGCTCAAACTCATGTCCATTGAATTGGTGATGCCATCCAATCTTCTCATCCTTTCTTGTCCCCTTCTCCTCCTGCCTTCAATCTTGCCCAGAATCAGAGTCTTTTCAAATGAGTCAGTTCTTTGCATCAGGTGGCCAAAGTATTGGAGCTTCAGCTTTGGCATCAGTGCTTCCAATGAATATTCAGGACTGATTTCCTTTAGGATTGACTGGTTTGATCTCCTTGCAGACCAAGAGACTCTTGGGAGTCTTCTCCAGCACCACAGTTGAAGAGGATCAATTCTGTAGTGCTCAGCTTTCGTTATGGTCCAACTCCACATCCATACATGACTACTGGAAAAACCATAGCTTTGACTAGACAGACCTTTGTCAGAAAAGTAACATCTCTGCTTTTTAATACACTGTCTAGGTTTGTCATGGCTCTTCTTCCAAAGAGCAAGTTTTTTTTTTTTTAATTTCATGGCTGCAGTCACCATCTGCAGTGATTCTGGAGCCCAGGAAAATAAAGCGCAATAAGAGATCCTAGATTGAACCCCAAGACCTGAAAAGGGGTATTCTTTGAAAAACTGGTGAAAATCAAATAAAGGATGTAATTTAGAAAACAGTATTGATAATTGTTCTATGGTTATATAAGATATCAACCTGAGGGAAGGCTAGGTGAAGAATAAATAAAAACTCTCTGTACTGTTTTGTAGTTAATTCATAAGTCTAAGTTATTTCAAAATAAAAGATTTTATCATATGAACTGGAATTTCAGTTACAGTAAGGAAGAAAAATGATTGTAAGCAAAAATCTAAAACCTTCTAGAATAGCTAAGAGTTCTTAAATCCTAAACCTTGAGTTGTAAGAACTGGATTTCATTAATTCTATAACTACTGAATTTTCCATATCTATTCTGGATTTTCCCTGCCCTGACTATGCAATCAAATACCTTTTCAAGGAGCTTAGTTCCTTTTATTGGAGAATGGTATTGATAAACCAAGAACTGGATGCTGGGTATGCTGATTGCTACTGGGGTATTATTGCTCTTGGAAGACAAAACTAGGAAATATGTGTTTTCAATATTAGTGTCATAACAAAAGTAACCATAAGCCTGGAGGATATGCTCCCCAAATCAAGAGTCTGAAGAAATAGTAGGTGTTTTTCTATTTGTGGCCAACCAAGAGCAAGAAAGGACAACATCTACTTGTTTCTTAAAAAAGATTTGGAAAAATATATATATAAGAGAATAACAACAAGATATATAACTTTAAAAAAAGAAGAAAGGTAAACCACTAACTACTGTTACATCCCATAAGAGTAGACATGGGGAGAAATAAGACATATTCTAACAATATATATATATTTAGTATTCACCATCTCCTATCCTAAAACTTCAGTAAACCTATGTTGCATTCCAACTTAAGACCAAGTTCTTCAGGGGTATATTCACAGCATTTCATCATCTGGTCCCAGTGCTTTCACTATAATGACCCAAGGCCTCCTTGTCCATGCCCAGTACCCCAGGCACCCTAGACTAAGCCCTGAATATCTCGCCTTTTTGTCCTTACTTGTATTGTTCCCTCTACACTGAAACTTCTGTGATGATCGAGAAACAACTCGTACTACAAGTCCACACCAGATGCCCTCTCCTCTCTGAAGTCTATACTGTTTTCTCTAAATTAATGCAATCTCTGCCTCCTTTGAACTCTAAGCAGTTTCTTTCCTTTCATGTTCTAACTTGTGTTCTTGTTGCTTCTATCTTGCCAGTACTTACCTAACAATAGATACTTTTCTTTAGAGAGGAAGGGACTCCTATCCACACATCTTGACCTCCCCAGAGGGATCAATGTTATTTCTACCATGTAAGGGTTCCTTCCAAATGTAACTGTGGAATTACTTTATGAAATATCCAAAACTGTACTTAAGCTGGAAAAAAATTACAAAGTAATGAATTTTCTACCACAGATTCCCTCACTCCAAAACAGTCTTAGATTTTCTTGATCATAATTTCTTTTAATTATTTTTTATTGAAGGATAATTGCTTTACAGAATTTTGTTGTTTTCTGTCAAACCTCAACATGAATCAGCCATAGGTATACATATATCCCCTCCCTTTTGAAACTCCCACCCATCTCCCTCCCCATCCCACCCCTCTAGGTTGATACAGAGTCCCTGTTTGAGTTTCCTGAGCCAAACAGCAAATTCCCGTCACAATTTTTGAGCAAGGGAAGTCCACATTATCATTTCAGTCAACTTGGTTCTATACCCAGAGAATTCTAGTGGGAGTCACTAATTCTGTTGCTAGGGGATTTGCCAGACACATTTTAGAACAGAAGGGCCCAGTGTGGGGAGCTTGCTGATGACTTCCAATAGCCACAGCAGGAGTTACTTTCTTTTTCCTCCATCCCTGGGGAGCCGTAATGCAGAGTAGAGAAAAAGAAAAATGGCTCAAGCATGTGATACAAACTGAGAGGATTTGTGCCTACCTCCCACCAGGCCAAGGGAGGTGGGCATAGCTTCTCTGATGCAAAAGGGAAAGCTGGGGCCCATCTGACAGGAGGAAGCTTCAGGGAGAGGTCAAGGTGCTAGCTTAGGGCTTTAAGTGAGTGCCTTTCTGTCTGGGTTTTGTGCCAAGAGAGTTGGTGGGAGGGTGAGAAGACTAAGCAGGACCCTTTTAAAAAGACAAAGTCGCTCATTCAGCATCTGATTCTTTGTGATCCCATGAACTGTAGCCTCCTCTGTCCATGGGATTCTTCAGGCCAGAATACTGGAGTGGGTAGTTGTTCCTTTCTCCAGGGTATCTTCCTAACCCAGGGATTAAACCCAGGTCTCCCTCATTTCAAGTGGATTCTTTACCATCTGAGCCACCAGGGAAGTCCAGGGCCCTTATAAACAGAGTCTATAGTGGGCACACCCTGCTATGGGGTAGTGTTACTAGGCAGACACCCAGTATGCTCACCCTGGAGATTAAAAAGGGTGTCCAGAAAACAGCCCACGGTTCTGTTCCCTTCTCAGCAAGAACCACTCTCTCTTATCTTCCCCTCTGAGATCTCAGTCACTCCAAGGTCACATCACTGGAAAAAAAAATCCAGGGCTCAGTCAGTCCTGTGTGGTGACAAGGAGTAGCAGACTTCTTTTCTTGTCTCTTTCCTTCTTCTGTACCAGGGACTATCTTGCTGTCATTTTGAAAACCTCTTTTATCTGGAATATTACAAATGTACAGAAAAGTACATAAAGCATAAATGTGCAGTTTAATGAACTGTAAATTAGACACCTATTTAACCTCTGTCCAAGGCAAGAAAAAAATAAATAAATATCAACAGGATTCAAGATGCCCTCTGCATGTTCCTTGTCAAACAAAATCCATTCCCTCCTCCCTCAGAGTACCAATACAACTGAACCTCATGGACTTTAATTCCTGCATATGTATCATATAGTTTGCTAACCAAATTGCATACTCCTAAACAATGTAGTTTAATTTTACCTGTTTTTTGAAGTTTATGTAAGGAGAATAATAAAATATTTATTATATGATGTTTGGCTTCTTTAATTCAATATTATGTCTTATGATTCACTCTTGTTATATGCATCTATAATTCATCATGTTCATTGCAGTATGACATTTATTGTATATCTATAATACAGTTAATTCATTCTATTCCTAATGGACATCTGGGCATTCCTTCGGTTTTGTGAACAGGAGTACATAAAGCTACATATTCATCACCAACTGTCCAAGACCACTGTTACAAATTTCTGAATCAAAACCATGAGGGCTTACATGTCAGAGCTCTGTATGAGGAGTGTATGCCTACATGCACTAATTTTACAAGGCTGTGTTGTATATTACATGTGTGAGATAAGACACCATATGTTAGAAAGAGCACATTCTCCAAGGTGTTCTGTCAGAGCTAGGCCCACGGTATTACTCCTAAAACAGGTGTTCCTGGTCTACATATGTAAATAAAGTTTGAAACATAGGTTACATCTATTTTTTACAAGACCTAAACACCAGAGAGGCATGGATATACTTCAGAACCACTGCTAACTTTTAACACATTTTATATTAAACATTGTTATTTTAAGCTTCACTTCTGTTTCCAAAATCTGTTTTAGCAAATTTCTTCTTTCACGAGTTACCATTTAATGAAAGGGTTGATACAGGAGGGTCTAATGGCAAATTAGATGCATACAGACGTTCTGGAACTTTTGATGCAGCCTTTCCTCTAAAGCATTATTAGAAACTCAGCAATCACACAAGTAGTATCTTTTATTAAGGATGTAGGACCAAGCTAAGTAAAGCCAGAGACAGGGAGTTTCACTATGAAAAAGGACTCATACTGTAGGGATTAGGTCATAAGAACTTAATAGAAAGGAATGGCCTGTTTATTACTCCACCTAGACCTAAGTGTTTAAATTGTCAGTGAGCTCTCTAGTTCCAACTGCTTCCCAACAATAACTGATGTTTATACTTTGGACCTTTGCATTAGTCACAGGCCTTTCTGTTACAGGTGAAAAACTCTACTCCAAAATATTGGAGGTAAAGAAGGAGATTTAACTGTATATATGCCCTGTAATGGGCTTCTCAGATGGTGCTAGCAGTAAAGAACCTACCTGCCAAAGCAGGAGATCTAGAAGACGCTGGAGATGCAGCATGCACACTTGATATATACTATACACAACCAACCAAGATGTAGGCTCACACTGACACAAAACCTCAAGGCGGGGGGCAGGGGGGTGTCTGAGTTCACTCCTATTTTCATCTCCATGTCTGTATCCCTCTTTTGTTTTCTGTCTCTCTACTTCTCTCCAGTTTTCTCTTATTTCTTCTGTTGCACTAAGACTTAATTCACATAAAAAAGTGTGAAGTCGCTCAGTCATGTCCAACTCTGTGACACCATGGACTGTACTGGAGTGGGTAACCATTTCCTTCTCCAGGGGGATCTTCCCAACCCAGGGATCAAATCTGGGTCTCTTGCATTACAGGCGGATTCTTTATTGTCTGAGCCACCAAGAAAGCCAATCACGTAACAGAGTGGTAATTGAAACACACTGTAGATTACATCCCTATGTCTAAAACAAAATTCTCGTGGAAAATGCTGACTGGTCAAACTGGGTGACATTTCCCACCCCAGCAGACAAAGTATAAGACACATAAATACTAGCTCCTTTACAAAGGGAAGGGGAGGAGCCACCAGAGAAAACAGGAGAACTGTGTGCAGTGAAGAATTTAACCTTGACTAAAGAGAGGTCTGTCTTTTGCCTTCAGCATTTGGGAGATAATCTCTAAATCCTTAAAATGTCATGCCTGACAAGAATATCTATGTTTGGCTGTGGTCCCTGGGCCAATAAGATAGGAACAATAATGATGCAGGGTAGGGCATGGAAGCCACACCAACAGCGTGACTTGGGGTGGGTACTTTGGGTCACACAACTTGACCCACTGAGGATCTGGAAACAGATCAGCCATGTGGATGGCCAACCACCCCCACAAGACAGAGCTCTAATAACGTCACTAGACACCAAGACTCAGGTGAGCTTCTCTGGCTGGTGATGCTTCATAATGCCAGAAAACAACTCTGTCCTGACTGCACAGGGAGAAGGGGCCCGGAAGCTCTGTGTTTGGTCTCTAACTTATCCATCTCTTCCATCAGCTGATTTTGATCTATATGCTTTCCCTGTAATTAACTATCAATGTCAGTTTAACAGCTTTTGGACTGTTTCATGAGTCTAATGAATTACTTAGAGTGTGGTTTGTGGAACACCCCAGAATCTTACAATTAGTGACAGAAGTAAAGGTGGTCTTGTGAACTCTGTTCCTGCTTACTTCACACCTGGAAAAACTTCCCTCAGTAAGAGATACAGTGAAAATATTCTGGGTAGTCACATACTATAATTGACATACACCAACAGTCCACAAATGAAGTTTTATAGACTTTCTTCTAAGGGAAATGAATAATCATAGTTTAGAACACTGGAAGAAGAAGAAAAAAAAAGTCTACAGAATCAAGGACTGTTCTCTTAAATTTTCCTGTAGAGGTTTATTATTTTAGTTAAGAAACACTAAAATTCGATAATGAATTTTTGCCATAAAGTATTCACATTTGCTTAAATTATCTGTGTAGTGAAATATACATAGTTCTCATTTCATGAAGGTGTCCTTTATAAAGTTACAAGTTAAATTTCCTGGCACTGTTATACAAGTACATTGTACTTATTCAACGCCAAAGTGCATATATTTTCCACATTTCAATGTTATAATTGTAATCTGCTTCCTGATTTTAAAAACATTTTTTTCTGCAAAGCTGTTAAAATACTGGAGTGGGTTCACATTTCCTTCTCCAGTTATCAATGTAATGGTTTCTATTTTGGTCAATGGCAAAGAAATATTTATAGTGAATTAGCAAATCCCAGTAAATTGTTAAAAGTCAGGTATCCAGTAATATTGTGCAAGTGCTGCACCTAATGCGATACCATTTTACATATGTTAGTATCTGGGGACACTCCACGCATATCACAGAAAAACAAACTGAATGAGCAATGTGATTTTTTAAAGTCCTGGGTACTGGGACTTGAAACATGAAACTGAAACTTCTTGAGTTAAACAATTAGAACCTTGCTTGTCTCATTCCATGTGGTCCCCTTAGTGGCCTCACAAATCCCGGTAGCTTCACCTCCCACTAGGTAGTAATGACAAATCATGATTCTCCAGCCCAGAAACCTCTCCTGAGATTCAGAGTTATATATCCAATTCTTAGATGCTTCATGAATCCACTATGTCCTACAGACAAATCAAACTTAACACATTAAAACCAGCTATATATATTTATATATGAATGAAAGTGAAAGTCGCTCAGTCATGTCCGACTCTTTGTGACCCCATGGCCTGTGTCCTGCCAGGCTCCTCTGTCCATGGGTTTCTCCAGGCAAGAATACTGGAATGGCTTACCATTCCATCCTCCAGGGGATCTTCCCAACCTAGGAACTGAACCCAGGTCTCCCGCATTGCAGGGAGATTCTTTGCCTTCTGAAACACCATATTATGGTGTATATATATATATATATATATATATATAAGCTCAGTCGGTAAAGAAACTATCGTCCGAATGGTTGTATACCCCCAAAAATCATATGTTGAATCCTAATCCCCAATATGACAGTATTTAGAAGTGAGGGCTCTGGGAGTGACTAGGTGTGCTCACTAGGGTGATGGAGTACTCATGAATGGGATTTGTGCCCTTATAAAAGAAATCCCAGAAAGATCCCTCTTCCCTTCCACCAGTTGAGCACACAGAGAAAAGACACAGTCTATAAACCAAGAAGTGGGCCTCAGCCAGACACAGAATATGTGGGCACCTTGATCTTAGAATTCCTAGCCTCCAAAACTGTGAGAAATACCGTCTGTCACTTATAAGCCACCCAAATTATGGTGTTCCGTAACAGCCCCAGCAAAACTAAGATAGGTCCTCATTTTCTCTCTTATGAACAGAAGTCACATCCTGACTTGTGTCTGTGATCCTTTCCTTTATACTAAATTTACTTTAAAAATCCATGAATTTCCTTGCCTCAATAATTGCTACTACTATATCGTACACCAGTCAGACTCATCTGTATTAATGCATAAAGCTGTCCAAATGAACTCATGATTTAGACATTATTATTTCCAATTTCCAGGTGGGAAAAACAAAGGTTATGGGGCTTAAAGTACTAAAAAGTGGAAAATTCAGAATCAGAGATCAAGTCTTTTTCATCCCAAACCAGGGTTTATTTTGCTATGCTACACAGCCTTCTGGCTATGTCACTGTCAAACAAACAGACAAAAAAGAAGAAGATGGGGAGGATGGAGCAGATGTTTCCTGTGAAAGCAGGACACGGATTTTCAAAAGAGCAACTTGAGAAGTGGTACAAGTACACTTAAGAACATTATTACTTGGGCATATAATTTAGTGAGGTCCATGGAATAAGGTGGCAGGGAAGATACGTTGGCAGCACATTCCACTGCACAAGTCATATGATACGAAACTGACCACTGTTGAGACTGATGAGAGAAGGGAGTGACAGTGGGCATGCCCAACTATCGTATCAAAGGAATGCTTTCTAATCAATGGGCATGACTGTAATACATAAAGAAGAAGAAAAGTATGCTCATGGATCACTTAAATGTTAAACAGGATAGAATCTTCCCCAATTTTGAGAGAGCCAGCAGGTAGCCTGTCAGTACATCATGAGTGTGACAGGAGTGAGTCAGACAAGGAACTGGCAGGGTAGGTGTAGGCTGAGAGAATACAGTTCTTAGACAAAGAACAGCCTTTTTGGAGATGAAGAAAAAAAGTATAGCCCTGAGGACAAGTGAAACCATCTAAATAGGGTCTCACGGCCATGCAAGAGTTGACATATTTCTAACAGACATTATCTCAGAGAATTCTCTGACATACACATAGCAAATAAGAATAAGTAAATAAAAATGTGATTTAATTGTTTGAAGTCTGTGATTTTTTTTTCATCTTTGACTCAGAGTATATTACTAAATTATTTACTAGTGTTGCTTATCCATTATCTAAACATTTAAAATACAACTATTTAAAGATAAACTAGTTAGAATCCTAATGGGGCTGTAAAACACTGACTCCAGCTAATTAATTTAAAGACACTGATTTGAGTGATAATACAGCCACTCACCTGAGAGTAGGGTCACGCACTGAGGAACAACTCTTAGGAAGGAAATTAAAAAGATCACCAGGTGTTGCTTCCAACACCCTTGAATTCTTGCCACTCTTACAGGAACCATTTCTTTAAAACCCATTATTCTCTGTAATAAAAAATATTTAGCCCATATAATTCAGTTTATTTTTAATATTTGGTCTAGAAATATATTACATGGTTTTCATCACAATAAGTTTACTCTTCTAATTAATTTTTAGTCCCATATTACTTGGTTTTAAATAAATGAGATAAAGATAATGCACAAAATGTTATCTGTTTTCTGTTTCCCTAACTTAGAAGAGTTCAGCTGAATATACTCTGTCTAAAAATGTAGTCATTTTCAGCTTTTAATATCCTCTGGGTCCCATCACCAGAACTGGAGAACTGGTAATTTCCTCATTACATGGCTTTGTTCATCCTCCAGCCAAAGGGCCCTCCTCCTTCTCTTCCCCTCCAGAAAGTAGGGGTCTGCTTTCATCCCAGGCTGGTCTGGTTCAGCAGCTTGTCCTTGCTCCTAAACACTTCTTCATTTGCTGTGCCCTCCATGATTGCATCCTCTGAGGCTCTCTGCAGAAATCATACAGATCAGGCTCTTCCACAGACAGGCACTTCTAGAGAAAGCAGCTTCCTTATTCTTGCCTAGAGAATCCTGTGGATGGAGGAGCCTGGTGGGCTGCTGTCCATAGGGTCGCGCAGAGTCAGACATGCCTGAAGCGACTTAGCATGCATTCATGCATTGGAGAAGGAAATGGCAACCCACTCCAGTATTCATGCCTGGAGAATCCCAGGGACAGGAGACTGGTGGGCTGCCATCCTGGGGGTCGCACAGAGTCAGACACGAGTGAAGCGACTTAGCAGCAGCAGCAGCAGCAGAGATGCCTAACTTCTGAACCATGTGGTTTGGGCATGCTCACCCTAGTACCATGTAAGTGAATTCTGAGATTTAAGTGAACACAAATTATGTAACTGGCCCTGGGGAAGGCAGAAAAACCAGCCTTTAGCAGAATGGGAGGAAGTTTTGCCATCTTTGACATACTGCGGATAAGAAAAGACTTAAGTTGTTGGGGCTTGAACTGTGTCAAAAGATAGGTAGTGACAGTGTTGCTGGATATGAATGACCATGCTCTAAAGGAATTATTTTCTGGAGTATAAATGGGAGAATTAAATAATGTCTTACCTTTATTAAGTATTAAAAGTTCTCTGTAGTGTGTGCTCCTTCTCAGTCTCTAACAACACATTTTATGCGAATTTGCTCTGAGGCAAGGCAGGAATATCCAGCTGTGAAATATCAGTGAGAAGTTGGACTGCAGTCAGACTGATGACCACTGGGAGACAAAGTAGCCTGGGAACTGGCTGCTGCCCTAGTGAAAAGGCAGAAGAGTGTGGCCAGAAGGCCCCAGTGTGTCAGGAAGGGTGACTCAAGTGAGTGGAGGAGTGCAGACACAGGGCTCTGGAACCCAGAACAGTAGAGAAGAGCTTCGGAGCTGATCCTACCCACACAAAGCCCATCATAGGAGATGGCAATGAGCTAACTAGGCTACAACGGCTGTACCCTGTGTTTTGTGGACTATTCCAAAATATACGTGGATAATGTAGGAGAGAGGTAAATAAATACATGAAGAGAAAGGGACAAAAGAAGGAAGGACGGGAGGAAAGAAGGAATATAGGAAACAATACATAGGTAAAAGAAACAAAGAAAAGAAGTAAAGAGTGCAAGGAAGCAAACATATTGATAGTTTATTATCATACTTATTATATTTTATATAAATCTACATTTTACACACATTTACTCTAGAGGCAAGGTCTACTATTTTCACCATTTTATACATGAAGCAACTGAGGCTTAAGGCGGTTGAGAAAACTCTGAAAGTTCATGTACCTAGTAACTGGCAGAGCAGAGTTTCAATCCACAAAAATTAATTCCAGTAAAAACAAACTATAACATAATAAAATAAAAAGAAAAGTATGTTCTCTAACAGATGTTTTGAAAGCACAAAGGAGGAAACAAGGTTAATAGCATAATCTCAATCTTCTCCCTGGGACTCTTGCCATTTGTATGGTTTTGGGCACATTTGGTTGTTTTTGTTTAAATTTATTTCAAATCAATATTGTTACTTTACTCTTTTTTATTTAGAAAGAGCTATTACTACATGCTATCATTAGAAAAGACCCTGATGCTGGGAAAGATTGAAGGCAGGAGGAGAAGGAGACGACAGAGGAAGCGATGGTTGAGTGGCATCACAGACTCAATGGATAAGAGTTTGAGCAAGCTCCAAGAGATGGTGAAGGACAGGGAAGCCTGGTGTGCTGCAGTCCATGGGGTCACAAAGAGTCAGACATGACTGAGCAACTGAATGACAACAATCACTACATACTAATTTCTATTAGGGGCTGAAAATATTTAAGATGACATCCTCTATTGTGTATAAGGTGTTACTTTGGGGTTCAGATAGATTTTCTGTAATACTTTGTTGCATTTATTTGATAATTCTTGATAAACACACCTACTGAATGTTTTACCTCTGTCACTCAGAAGCTTCTCATTCTGCATCTTTACATATAAAGTATGCAATTGATATAAATGACATCATAAGCAAGAATTTGTTTTTATTTTTATTTAACTAGTTTAAATACATATCATACACACATGTGTAAAAAAGAAAATGGAACAAAAAGATACATCATGAAATAGATATATATGTCTCAGCCAGTTAGTCATCTTTCCTGGAGGCAATTGATGCTTCCAGTGTTTAGTATAGCCTGCTGAAGATACTCACTGCATAGATACAAAAAGAGAAACACACACATATGAATGATGACTTTCCTATTCTAAATCTTTTATCATTTACATATACATAGAAAATAGAAAAATAGGAATAGATAATAGGCAAGAGATTGATTATAGGTAGGTAGACAGATTGATAGACACAAAGACAAATACATGCATGAAGAGATAACTAAAAAATTATTTCATATTATTAAAATTATTAAATATTATTAAATTATTAAAAATTATTTCATACCCTCAGGGACAATTCACTCTTTTGCGCAATATAATATTCCATTTAATAGTCATAGTATTCTCATTAATTTCTCTATCAATCCTTGTTGAAAAGTGTTTAAGTTGTTCTCATTCTGTGCTATTACAGACCATAATGTAATGCATCTTTGAATGGATGTCATTTGGGACATATATAAATGTACTCATAGGATAAATTCTGAAAAACAGGATTGCTCAATCAAAAGATATTTACACAAATTGTTGCTATGAGCACCGGGATGCATGTATATGTTCAAATTAGTGTTTTTATTTCCTTTGAATGAATACCTAGGAATGGAATTATTTTTAATAACCAAGATATGGAGGCAAGCTAAATGGCCATCAACACATGAAGAAGATGTGGCATATACATATATATAATAGAATATTACTCAGACATAAAAAAGAATGAAACCTTACCATGTGCAACAACATGGATGAACCTGGAGGGTATTATACTTTGTAAATTAGAGAAAGACAAATATTTTCACTTATATGTAGAACCTAAAGAAAACAAATGAACAGTGAACAAAACAAAACCAGATTTATAAAAACAGAAAACAAACTAGTGACTACCACAGGGGAGAGAGATGGGAGCAGGGGAGAAACAGGTGAAGGGACTTAGAGGTAAAAATGCACAGTTATAAAATATGTAAGTCACAGGGATGTAACGTGCACACAGGGAAAATAGTCAATGTTTTATAATAGCTTTGTTAGATGTGTAATCTATAAAGATATCAAATCACTATGGCATACACTTGAAATTAATATAGGTCAACTATCAGTTCAGTTCAGTTGCTCAGTCCTGTTCTACTCTTTGCAGCCTCATGGACTGCAGCAGGCCAGGCCTCCATGTACATCACCACTCCCAGAGTTTACTTAAACTTATGTTCACTGAGCAGGCGATGCCACCCAACCATCTTATTCTCTGTTGTCCCCTTCTCCTTCCACCTTCAATCTTTCCCAGAATCAGGGTCTTTTCAAATGAGTCAGCTCTTTGCATCAGGTGGCCAAAGTATGGGAGTTTCAGCTTAAGCATCAGTTCTTCCAATGAATATTCAAGACTGATTTCTTTTAGGATGGACTGGTTAACCTCCTTGCAGTCCAAAGGACTCTCAAGAGTCTTCTCCAACACCACAGTTCAAAAGCATCAGTTCTTCAGCGCTCAGCTTTCTTCACAGTCCAACTCTCACATCCATACATGACTACAGGAAAAACCATATCTGTGAATAGACAGATCTTTGTTGACAAAGTAATGTCTCTGCTTTTTAATATGTTGTCTAGGTTGGTCATAACTTTTCTTCAAGGAGAAAGCGTCTTTTAATTTCATGGCTGCAATCACCATCTGCAGTGCTTTTGGAGCCCCAAAAAATAAAGTCTGTCATTGTTTCCATTGTTTCCCCATCTATTTGCCATGAAGTGATAGGACCAGATGCCGTGATCTTCATTTTTTGAAGTTGAGTTTTAAGCCAATTTTTTGACTCTCCTCTTTCACTTTCATCAAGAGGCTCTTTAATTCTTCACTTTCTGCCATAAGGGTGGTGTCATCTACATATTTGCAGTTATTGCTATTTCTCCCAGCAATCATGATTTCAGCTGTTGCTTCATATAGTCCAGCATTTCTCATGATGTACTCTGCATATAAGTTGAATAGCCAGGTTAACAATATACAGCCTTGATGTACGCCTTTCCTAATTTGGAACCAGTCTGTTGTTCCATGTCCAGTTCAAACTGTTTCTTCCTTACTTGCTTACAGATTTCTCAGGAGGCAGGTGAGGTGGTCTGGTATTCTTACTGTTGAAGAATTGTCCACAGTTTGTTGTTATCCACACAGTCAATGGCTTTGGTATAGTCAATAAAGCAGAAGTAGATGGTTTTCTGGAACTCTTTGCTTTTTTGATGATCCAACGGATGTTGGCAATATAATCTCTGGTTCATCTGCCTTTTCTAAAACCAGCTTGAACATCTGGAATTTCATGGTTCACATACTGTTGAAGACTGCTGGATAATTTTGAGCATGACTTTGCTAGTGTGTGAGATGAGTCCAATTGTGCAGTAGTTTGAGCATTCTTTGGCATTGCCTTTCTTTGGTATTGGAATCAAAACTGATCATTTCCAGTCCTGTGGCCACTGCTGAGTTTTCCAAATTAACTGGCATATTGAGTGCAACACTTTAATAGCATCATCTTTTAGGATTTGAAATAGCTCAACTGGAATTACATCACCTCCACTGCTTTCTTTGTAGTAATGCTTCCTAAGGCCCTAATGCTTGAATTCCTAAGGAATTCAAGACTTGACTTGAATTCCAGGATGTCTGGTTTTAGGTAAGTGATCTTACCATTGTGGTTATCTGGGTCATGAAGATCTTTTCTTGTATAGTTCTTCTGTGTATTCTTGCCACCTCTTCTTAATATCTTCTGCTTCTGTTAGGTCCATACCATTTCTGTCCTTTATCGAGCCCATCTTTGCATGAGATGTTCCCTTGGTATCTCTAATTTTATTGAAGAGATCTCTAGTCTTTCCCATTCTTTGTTTTCCTCTATTTCTTTGCATTGATCACTGAGGAAGGCTTTCTTATCTCTCCTTGCTATTCTTTGGAACTCTACATTCAAACGGTATGTCTTTCCTTTTCTCCTTTGCCTTTCACTTCTTTTCACAGCTATTTGAAAGGCCTCCTCAGACAACAATTTTGCCTTTTTATATTTATTTTTCTTGGGATTGTTCTTGATAACTGCCTCCTGTACAATGTCAGGAATGCCCATCTATAGTTCTTTAGGCATTCTGTCTGTCAAATCTAATCCCTTGAATCTATTTGTCATTTTCACTGTATAATCATAAGGGATTTGACTTAGGTCTTACCTGAATCGTCTAGTGTTTTTCCCTACTTTCTTCAATTTAAGTCTGAATTTGACAATAAGGAGTTCATAATTTGAGCCACAGTTTGCTCCCAGTCATGTTTTTGCTGACTGCATAGAGTTTCTCCATCTTTGGCTGCAAAGAATATAATCAATCTGACTTCAGTGTTGACCATCTGGTGATGTCCATGTGTAGAGTCTTCTTTTGTGTTGTTGGAAGAGAGTGTTTCCCGTGACCAGGGCATTCTCTTGGAAAACTCTATTGGCCTTTGCCCTGTTTCATTCTGTACTCCAAGGTCAAATTTGCCTGTTATTCCAGGTTATTTATTGACTTTCTACTTTTGCATTCCAATCCCCTATAAAGAATAAGACATCTTTTGTGGGTGTTAGTTCTAGAAGGTCTTGTAGGTCTTCATAGAACTGTTCAACTTCAGCTTCTTCAGCTTTACTGATCAGGGCATAGACTTGGATTACTGTGATATTGAATGGTTTGCCTTGGAAATGAATAGAGATCATTCTGTTGTTTTTGAGACTGTATCCAAGTACTGCATTTCAGACTCTTTTGTTGACTATGATGGCTACTCCATTTGTTCTAAGGGATTCTTGCCCACAGTAGCAGATATAATGATCATCTGAGTTAAATTCACCCATTCTAGTCCATTTTATTTCTTTGATTCCTAAAATGTCAATATCCACTCTTGGCATCTCCTGTTTGACTACTTTCAATTGACTATGCCAAAGCCTGTGACTGTGTGGATCACAATAAACTGTGGAAAATTCTGAAAGAGATGGCAATACCAGACCACCTGATCTGCCTCTTGAGAAACCTGTATGCAAGTCAGGAAGCAACAGTTAGAACTGGACATGGAACAGCAGACTGGTTCCAAAAAGGAAAAGGAGTATGTCAAGGCTGTATATTGTCACCCTGCTTCTTTAACTTATATGCAAAGTACACCATGAGAAATGCTGGGCTGGAGGAAGCACAAGCTGGAATCAAGATTGGCAGAAGAAATATCAATTACCTCAGATATGTAGATGACACCACCCTTATGCCAGAAAGTGAAGAGGAACTAAAGAGCCTCTTGATGAAAGTGAAAGAGGAGAGTGAAAAAGTTGGCTTAAAACTCAACATTCAGAAAACTAAGATTATGGCATCTGGTCCCATCATTTCATGGCAAATAGATGGGGAAACAGTGGGTGGCTTTATTTTTTGGAGCTCCAAAATCACTGCAGATGGTGATTTTAATTTCATGGCTGAAATTAAAAGACGGTTACTCCTTGGAAGGAAAGTTATGGCCAAACTAGACAGCATATTAAAAAGCAGAGACATTAGTTTGCCAACAAAGGTCCATCTAGTCAAGGCTATGATTTTTCCAGTAGTCATGTATGGATGTGAGAGTTGGACTATAAAGAAAGCTGAGTGCCAAAGAATTGATGCTTTTGAACTATGGTGTTGGAGAAGACTCTTGAGAGTCCCTTGGACTGCAAGGAGATCCAACCAGTCCATCTTAAAGGAGATCAGTCCTGGGTGTTAATTGGAAGGACTAATGTTGAAGCTGAAACTTCAATACTTTGGCCACCTCACGCAAAGAGTTGACTCATTTGAAAAGACACTGATGCTGGGAAAGACTGAAGGCAGGAGGAGAAGGGCATGGCAGAGGATGAGATAGTTGGATGGCATCACCGATTCAATGGACATGAGTTTGCATAAACTCCAGGAGTTGGTGATGGACAGGGAGGCCTGGTCTGCTGTGGTTCATGGGGTTGCAAAGAGTTGGACGTGACTGAGCCACCTAACTGAACTGAAGTGAATTTGCCTTGATTCATGGACCTAACATTCCAGGTTCCTATGCAGTATTGCTCTTTACAGTATCAGACTTTACTTCCATCACCAGTCATATACACAACTGGGTATTTTTTCTTTGGCTCCATCTTTTCATTCTTTTTGGAGTTATTTCTCCACTCTACTCCAGTAGCATATTGGGCACCTACCAACCTGGGGAGTTCATTTTTCAGTGTCCTATCTTTTTACCTTTTCATATTCTACTATACTTCAATAAATAAAATTAATTTAAATGGGAAAATTTCAATATTCTCATATTATTTTTAATAAATATTTGTCAAACTGACTCATAGAACTTGAGCCAATTTGCATTCCTCAAATAATACATGAAAGTAACCATTTCTCTCTCTTTTTTTTTTCAAAGTGAACCATTTTTAAAATGTTTATTGAATTTACAATATACTTTCCATTTTACCTTTTGGTTGTCTGGCCAAAAGGCATGTGAGATCCAATCTCCCTGGTTAGGATGGAATCCACACTCCTTGCCTTGGAAGGTGGTGTTACACACTGGACAGCCATAGACGTCCCAACTATGTCTGTTAGTCAACTGTTTTCTGTACAATTTTGCTGAGAAAATAAAATTTAAATAACAGTAACTCATTTTAAAATCAATTTTCAGTTTTTAAATGAACAACCTAAAATTTTTTCAAGACAGTTATCTCTGGTGTATCTTTTCATTGCTTTTGTTTAACCCTACTTCCACTGTGCAGCTAAGGCTGCCTTAAGTAGGCAGTCTTACTGTGTGGAAGATTCACTTCTATATGAATGACCTCCCTGGACTCATGCAGTACATAATCTTTGCAGCCTCTATGGCGCCTCATTGTCAGTCATTCTCTATTCATTTCTAGGTATAATTGAAGCATTATGAAAATTCACATTCTGCACCTGATATGTATAGGACATATCTCAGGTGATCAGTTGTAGTTTGACTTACACTTTTGTTGTTGTTGAGTTTGCTTCTTAAATTTTTATGAAATCTAGTTTATCTCTCTGATGTGAATGTCTCTAGGACTTTGTGTAGCATTTAAGAAAGTCTTCTACTCTAATAAATATAACTCTTATATTATATTGTCTTCTATAACTTTCATATTTCTTTTTTTTTTATTTTAGTGTTTGATCTAAGAGAACTTTGTTAAGAGTAAGAAGAAAATAATGTTTTTCTGCAAATTTATTCAGTTGTCCTAAAACCATTTACAAAATAACTTGTTTTCTCCACTGTTGAATGCAATTCATCTCTAACATATACTAAAATTCCAGAATATATGAATCTATTTCTGGACTCATTTTTCTATTTCATTAATCAATCTATTCATATATTAGTAATTCATACCAAAATTTTCCCCTGTGACATCTCTTTTTCAAGTTTTTCCTGGATATATCTTTTGCTTAATTTTTCCATGAGTTTCAGAATCACATTGGTTAGGTCTTAAAATAAGACCTGCTGATGTTTGGGGGGGGGGGCTAACATTTTATTTATATTAATTTGAGAGGAAAAAAGATCTTTGTGAGAGAGTAGCCCTATGCAAGCAGAAAGTAAAAAAGCTTTCTCATTTGTTTGAAATACCTTTCACAACTGTCAATAAGTTTATAAATTTTCTTCTTGAACATTCCTTGTTAAATTTATTACTGTAATTGTACTGTTTTTGTTGTTGCTATTATAAATAGGATCTTTTTAACCATCATTATTTTTCTTACTGACTTTGTTTATCTATAGAATGGCAACAGATTTTGGTATATTAATTTTATATTATGACACTTTATTGAATTACTCTTATTTATAGTCTTTTTGGTTAATTATGTTAGATTTTCAAGGAGACAATGATAACATCTGCAGATAATTATATTCTTATGCTTTTTATTTGTACATATTCTGCGTCTTTTTACTGTCTGTTGTATTCGTATTTCCTGAGAAAAAGGTTTAATAATCCGGGAATTAGTGGGCATCATTCTTTATCCCTGATGTTAGTAGAAATTTTTATAGTATTTCACCAATAATCATGATGCTGGTATTTGGTATGAGATAAATATATTTCTATTTTTAAAATTGGGTTTTTTTGGTCAAGAACAGATTTTATCCAATGTCTTTTCATTATCTAAGACGACATGAGATTTCTCTTAAAATCTATTAATGAGGTGATTAGTTAATAGACTGCCTATCATTGACCATCCTAATATATCTTAAATAATATTCCATTTGATCAAGGAGTATTATTTTTTGCTGTGCAGTTTGGCCATCTCCCTAGTTAATATTTTCCTAGTAGAATGCCACTTGGTTTTTAATACCCAAACTTTATGAAACATACATAACTTTCTGTATAATGTTTTTCAGCTGATGTTTCTATAGGTAACTATATTTACAGCTCAAAAATTCAATGTATCATATCTAACAAAATAAAGCGCAGAAAACCCTCAAGTTACATTCCACATAAAATTGGCAAATGTTGAATGTCAACACGGAGGATCTGCATGACAGCACTACAAGAAACATTTCTTTTAAAAATAGCCTAATGTCAGTTCTTCACTATCCCCTCCTCTTCTTTCCCGTTTTATTTCTTCACTTCTCTTCCCTACACGAACAACTTGCTCCAAAAGGCATTAGATGGAACCAAGCAATGTAGGCATCCGCACAGTGGCAAGAAAGGGGAAAATCGGCGACCGGACACAAGCGTCAGCCTGAGAATAGTGACGATGACACCCACAGGCGAGAGGAGAGGAGCGACCAGCATGGAGTTTCAGAACCCGAGTGTGCTGAGTAGCATATACAGGAAGGTTTTGGCAAGTGGCTCAGCATGGGGAATCCCAACACAGGCAGAATAAGAATAGCTTCCTCACAACAAGACGGCCCCACGTAGAGACAGGAGGGATAAAGAAGACAGTCACATAGGTAGCAGAGGCAACAGCAGTACCATGGTGTTGGTTACAGACAAACAAAAAACAGAGTAAACCTATTCGCAATAAGGAAAGGCTGGCTTCTTACTGGCAGAGAAAATAATTGCAAACATTCAAAGGGAGAAAACTAAAGTGAATCCTGTGGTATTTGGATTGAAGTGGGAAGTATCATTGAACATCTATGGAACTCAATATAGATGGATAACTATAGAAATAAATACAGATATAAATACGTATATATGTATACCCCAGCTCTGTTCACCAAGACAGCCTAGAGACAGGGACACCTCAAAAACTAATGAGTCAGCATACCTAGCCCTCATATCTTGATTTATAAATTGCATTCTCCACCCCAAGAAACCAAGGATATTTGGAGAAATGACTGATTTCAAGATTAGAGTAGGGACAGTACAAAACAAGCCAGGGATATCTTGTTGTGAGAGGAACTAAGAAAGTGTTTAAATTATGGCAAAAACATGTTAAAACCAGCTTAAAGGTTTTATATATTCAAGAAATATCTTAAAAACAAATAATGGAATAGATCATAAATTTTTCAGTAAGCATATAGGAGAAGAGACAAAATAGAGTGAACAGGGAAAGAAGCTTTAATTCCTTGAACATATCTTTAAAATATTTGAGTTAGAAACTGTAGCAATATCCTCCTAATTTTAAATATATTAAAATTAATCAATATCAACTAAAAATAAAAGTGAAAGTGAAAGTCACTCAGTTCTGTCCATCTCTTTGCGACCCTATGGACAATACTGTTCATGGAATTCTCCAGGCCAGAATACTGGAATGAGTAGCCTTTCCCTTCTCCAGGGGATCTTCCCAACCCAGGGATTGAACCCAGGTCTCCCACAATGCAGGTGGATTCTTTACCAGCTGAGCCACAAGAAAGCCAAAAATAAAGCTAAATATGTATTCAGTTAAATGACCCATTCCAAGAGGTTTTAAAACACAATAATGCAGTGTTACATGACTAGTAGAATATATTATAGAGAAAAAAGTGCAAACAGGGTTTTCAAATGTTTTTTACTAATCAAAATTGTTTCTAGTAGTGCAGTAGTAGATTTTTACATTTGTGTGTTAGATGATAAAGCAAATAAGAAATTATGGGACATTTTACCATTTCCAGCACCACCACTGAGAACGGCATTTCTTTCCATGTAATAAAAGTAATATAATTAAAAGAAGAAGCCAAGTTAGCAATAACCTGTTATTCTTGTGGGTGGTATTAGGGAGTGCTCTAATTTCATTCTTTTACATGTAGCTGTCTAGTTTTCCCAGCTGTCAGTTTCCCAGCTATCTAGTTTTCTCAGTTGTCTAATTTTCCCAGACTTCTAAAATTGTGAATCACTATTGTCCACCTGTAATATTGTACTTCAACCATACTCCAATAATTTAAAAAAAAAAAAACCCTTACTATTCTTACTTTCAAACTCATAGAAATATCAAAATAAACTCATGATATATTTTATCTTTAAAAAGCAATCCTATCTTTGTTCACTGAAAAGACTTAGAAACAATGTCTAAACCAGTAGCAGTACACACTCCTGTTGTAAACACTGTAGTCTCTATATACCATTTTGCACTTAAAGGAAACAGGACTTAGAGAAGTGGCTGATTCATTTCTGTATGAGTCCAGAATATTTTGACATACTAGAGAAATTATCAAAGACTATTAAGTTTGGGGTCAGAATAACTCAGGAACCAATTTCAAAAGGCTCCCACTATCAAACATGGGAAAATTTGTGCAAGAATTAGAACTAAAACTGTAATGAATTAAACATACTAAATATATTTCACGGAGAAGGCAATGGCACCCCACTCCAGTACTCTTGTCTGGAAAAATCTCATGGATGGAGGAACCTGGTAGGCCGCAGTCCATGGGGTCGCTAAGGGTCGGACATGACTGAGCGACTTCATTTTCACTTTTCACTTTCCTGCATTGGAGAAGGAAATGGCAACCCACTTCAGTGTTCTTGCCTGGAGAATCCCAGGGACGGGGGAGCCTGGTGGGCTACTGTCTATGGGGTCGCACAGAGTTGGACACGACTGAAGCAACTTAGCAGCAGCAGCAAACGTATTTCAAACTATTAATTCAAATAATAGTAAAAAAATAAAACTTTACCTTAATTGGTCATTATTTAATGGTTCAATGTATTCTTTGAAATCTTTTATTTGAAGAATAAAAGGAAATAATCAGATATTCATGCTAACTTTCCCATATGAAGACAGGGTAACTAAATCAAGATAAAGGGAAGTGTCTTTTTATAGAAATACTCTGGGTAATAAATAAAGAAGAAATGAGTGAAGTAAAATATCACTATAAATAAGTGGATCAATAATTGATCTAGACAGCGAATATCAGGGACTGCTAATAACCAGGCACTATGTGACGTCAGTAGTAAAACAGTCCTGCTGACAACCCTTGACACTCAATCTGACCAAGCCCTAGGTCAGACTACCAATTTATAGAAAATAAGTAGTGTTAAATTCCACCAAGGACATGCTATCTGCAAAATTTAGAGTGCAGCTAATTCTCTAGAATAAATGAGCCAAGTTCTTCAACTCAGAAATTACAAAATTAAACAAATAATAAATAAACACTATACATAAGAATAAAATAGTAAGAGTGGAAGAGAAAGGAAGCCAGAAGATTAAAAGATTTAAAAGATATCATCTAGTCATAGCATTGTAATTTTAACTGGATTCTGAAATGTTATATATATATAATACATATAAATAAAAATTCTAACAAAATTTGAAAACTGATGGCAATTTAATGATACTAAGAAATTACTGAGAATTTTTTACTTAAGATAATTTTATGGTTATTTTTAAAAGGAGTCCTTTGGTTTTAGAGATATACAATAATATATGTATAAATTAAGGAATAGGATGTCTGAGGGCAGCTTCGAATGGAACTAGGTTGGGGTTATAACTGATCACTGTTAAATATGGGTGATAATAGATAGGGGTTCATTACACTATTCCACCTACTTTGGTATATGTTTCAAATTTTCCATGAGAAAATTTTTTTGAAAATTGAGAAAAGGAAGGGGACAAGTGATGACAAAAAGAATCATGATTTATGAGAACTGCTAGAAAAGAAACTTGTAATAATTGGCTATAATAAGGAAGTAAAAATATATTTAGTTTCATATACAATTAGCAAATAATCTTCTGACCTTCACTATGGAGAATGTATTTTTTTATAGGCTTTATCACATTGGAGAATATCTTATCTTTCAGGCACAAAGACTGGTTCAAAAATGAACAGAGATCAAACAGAGAGAAACAAAATGAGAATTTTGGCAACTGAGAGAGTGCCCCCTTTATCTGCCATATGTGAAGTATACATGGAGATTTGTGTATATAATCCTAGATCCCCAAGACTCCCACATAGAGACAAGTTGCATCAGAATTAGTGCATCCCAGAAGCAGATCCACAACAGAGAGAAAGAATGCTGCTGCTGCTGCTAAGTCGCTTCAGTCGTGTCCGACTCTGTGCAACCCCATAGACGACAGCCCACCAGGCTCCCCCGTCTCTGGGATTCTCCAGGCAAGAACACTGGAATGGGTTGCCATTTCCTTCTCCAATGCATGAAAGTGAAAAGTGAAAGTGAAGTCGCTCAGTCGTGTCCGACTCTTAGCGACCCCATGGACTGCAGCCTACGAGGCTCCTCCATCCATGGGATTTTCCAGGCAAGAGTACTGGAGTGGGGTGCCATTGCCTTCTCTGAGAGAAAGACTAGGTCATTATAATGTCATAACCTTCTTCTGAGACCATCAAGTAATAATTAGACAAGGTTCTCTGTACTCAAAATAATTTTTAAAAGAATATTTATTATTAAATGTCAATAGATTTTGGTAAACTCTCTCTTAACATTGTTGGAGGAATCCTGGAGAAATAAGAACTGGAAGATGGTACAGTTGCATAAATTCCCAACAACTTGAACAGTTACACGTAGAATGTGGATAAATGATAGCACAGACCTGAGGCGAGTATACTCAATACTCTTAGTCTGTACTAATCAGCATTTTATCATAATTTTGGATTAAGATACAGAAGGCATACGTATCAATTTTTACATGCATGAATCTAGGAGTCATCAATAAATCACATAAAGTTAAATGAAGATTTAGGGATGAGCTGCAATTGATGAGATTCTGTTTTATATGGACAAATGAACAGTTTTACATGAAACTTTAAAAGTTAATTTAAAAATCACAGAGAAAGAAGAAATAGTCTAACAGGAAGTCATGGGTAAAAGCCTGGGGTTTCAATTGGATGCAAGCTCAACTGTTTATAATTGTGCCAAAACAAAAACATATATAGATAACATAAATTTTAATGGGAGTAATATCTCTAAATCCACTGAAGTAATAGTCCCAACTGCATTTTGTGTTTTGCTCTTGCCAGAGTATTCAGTTCTTAGTAACATATTTAAGGAAACAGTTTTTAAAAGTGAAAGATTATTTAGAAGGAGAAAGGATGCTTATCAAGAAAGCTTATAATGGTTAATGATCTAAAACTGTTTAGCCTAAGGAAAATCAGACTGCAAGGCAACTTTCTCATTTAATGAAAGAGGTGAAGATATGCGGGAAAGGTATTTGATTTCTTCTATGTAGATCTAAAACTGGGACACAAGGATGAAATTACCAAGGTGTAGGTTTAAGTTAAAAACAGAAAAGATTTTCTACAAATCAGAGCTGTCTGAAATTAGAAGTTTCCTTATGGAAGAAATAAACTCACTGATCATCTGGAAATAAACCCAACCATCACCCCCTCCCTGGTAGCTCAGTCAGTAAAGAATCTGCCTGCAATGCAGGAGACTGCCTGCAATCCAGGAGACCCTCAATCCCTGGGTCAAGAAGATCCCATAGAGAAGGAAATGGCAACTCACTCCAGTATTGTTGCCTGGGAAATCCCACGGACAAAGAAGCCAAGTAGGCTGCAGTCCATGGGGTCGCAAAGAGTCAGACATAACTTACCAATTAAACCACCACCACCATCATCCGTTTGGTTGAGTAGGTACCTCCCCATTAAAGGGAGTTGGGGATTTGAGCTAAATGAACTTTATAAGCATTTTATAACTTCATACCACATTGTTAAATTAGTTATACTGATAAATAAACCAGACTTATTATCAGGCATTCCATATACCTTATCTATAATAACAGGATGCTATTATTTTATAATTGCTATTAACCATTTCTTAAAAATATTGAGCTTTAAGAACCAAAAGAAAAACTCTCAGCTTCTTGCATGTATTTGCTTCTGCTTTTCTCCGAGTGTTCCCCACCATATCTTTCAATCTAACCAACTCAGCTAATCCACCAAGCATGCCACTCCATGCACTTAATAACATCTAATGTACTGGCCAAAGTTTCCATTAAACTCTTACATTTTGTGAATCAGCAACTCTCTAATTGATTTACATTGCTTCTTCCTTTCTCTACTGATTGCCAGGCAAAAGTTTATAACAGCTATATGAATATATTCTGCTGAGCATAATCTAAAACCACATGACATTTCACAGCAAAAACCAAGTGAAAACTTACTGAGATTCATGGCATCTTATATGCATGAAACTTACATTTGTGATTTATTGCATAAAATTGAAAAAAAAATTATTTCTCCTTGTTTCTTTTAATTTAAATATTAACTTATAAATTACATCAGAGTATCACTTCATGGGAAATAGGTGGGGAAACAGTGGAAACAGTGTCAGACTTTATTTTGGGGGGCTCCAGAATCACTGCAGATGGTGACTGCAGCCATGAAATTAAAAGACGCTTACTCCTTGGAAGGAAAGTTATGACCAACCTAGATAGCATATTCAAAAGCAGAGACATTACTTTGCCAACACAGGTCCGTCTAGTCAAGGCTATGGTTTTTCCTGTGGTCATGTATGGATGTGAGAGTTGGACTGTGAAGAAAGCTGAGCACTGAAGAATTGATGCTTTTGAACTGTGGTGTTGGAGAAGACTCTTGAGAGTCCCTTGGACTGCAAGGAGATCCAACCAGTCCATTCTGAAGGAGATCAGCCCTAGGATTTCTTTGGAAGGAATGATGCTAAAGCTGAAACTCCAGTACTTTGGCCACCTCATGCGAACAGTTGACTCATTGGAAAATACCCTGATGCTGGAAGGGATTGGGGGCAAGAGGGAAAGGGGACGACAGAGGATGAGATGGCTGGATGGCATCACTGACTCAATGGACGTGAGTTTGAGTGAACTCTGGGAGTTGGTGATGGACAGGGAGGCCTGGCATGCTGCAATTCATGGGGTCGCAAAGAGTCGGACATGACTGAGTGACTGAACTGAACTGAACTGATATTTTGCCAGACTCAGGTGTTTAGGATGTAACCCCAATATCTCTAGTGTGTATCATTGTAAATGGATGACATGTGAATCCATAAATCAAATTATTCATGAAATATTTATTGAGTGGCTATTTGTTTCACCTTCTCCTATTTCCTGAGAATACAAGGTAAACAAAACAGTCATGATCCCTGTCTTCATGAAGCTTAAAATCTAGTAGAATAGACACTAATCATATTACCACATTGATGTCAAACATAAAACCTGAGTTGTGATAACTGCTACAAAGGAGAGCTACAAGATGCTGTGAAAGCATATGAATAATGGTATTAGGTCTGGTCAAGGTTAGGAATATCTCCCCTAAACTAGTGCCAGGAGAGCTTCTCTGAAGAACGATGCAAAGTTCTCCCAGACGTGGAGAGCCACTTTATGCTTGAAAAAGTAAAAGTGAAAGTGTTCATCGTTCAGTCGTATCCAACTCTTTGCAACCCCATGGACTGTAGCCCACCACCCTCCTCTGTCCATGAGATTTCCTAGGCAAGAATACAGGAGTGGGTTGCCATTCCCTTCTCCAGGGCATCTTTCCAACCCAGAGATCGAACCTGGGTTTCCTGCATTGCAGGCAGATTCTTTACCATCTGAGCCACCAGGGAACAACACTAAACATTTTCCAGAGGAATGAAATATTTCAAGTAGAAAAGACTTGAAGAGGTCTGTGTGGTCAGAACAAGAGGGGCACCAACAAAATAAAAAGAGCCCAGAGCAAGACAAACCAGACCACACATATCCTTCAAAGGGGTGGGTGGTAAATATGATTGGGATTGGATATCATTTCACATTGTCCTTGATCATGTGGTAAGAGGGGAGAGATATGACGATGCTGACTGGAAGCCAGTAAACTACTTATGAGGCTATTTTACTTGTCCATTTGAGAGAAGGGTTGCTTGGACTGGATTAACTATGCAAGGAATGAAACTGATTACATTCAAGGTTTCCCTGGTGGCTCAGTCAGTAAAGAATTCATTTGCAATGTAGGAGACCACCTGCAATCCAGGACACCCAGGTTTGATCCCTGGGTTGGGAAGATCCCCTGGAGAAGGAAATGGTAACCAACTCCAGTAGTCTTGTCTGGGAATTCCCACGGACAGAGGAGCCTGGCAGGCTACAATCCATGGGGTCGCAAGACTCGGACACAACTTAGTGACTAATCCACCACCAGTAGGAGATATCTAGAAGTTAAATGTGATATCATTTGAATAAAGCCTCTTGATGAAAGTGAAAGAGGAGAGTGAAAAAGTTGGCTTAAAGCTCAACATTCAGAAAACTAAGATCATGGCATCTGGTCCCATCACTTGAGTCATGTGATATCAACCCACCCTCAGGAAACAAGAGATTAGTCATTTACTTCAACCACAATAAATGATTCAATGAGCCCCTCACCACACACACACACACACAAACTCTAGACACCAATCTTAGGTGAGCTCCCTGGCTGCAATACTCTGCATTATTGTCACACATTGACGTGCTGGAAAGTGATATGTCTTGACTACATGTTGAGAGCACAATGAAGTTTTGCATGTGGGACTCTCCTGAACCTTGCTCTATGCATCCCTTCTTTTGCTGGGTTCTGATTTTCATCCTTTGACTATAAGAGTTATCATAAGAAGAACAGCTCTTCTCTGAATTCTGAGTCATTCTAGCAAATTAGCAAACCTGAGGCAAAAGTAGAAATCCTGCAGTTTTTAGCTAGCTGCTCAAAAGTGAGGGTAGCCTGTGGACCACCAAACTGTGGCCCACGTCTTGAGAGAATTCTCACAGAACTGTGCCTTAACCTGCAAAATCTGGCCCAACTCTGAGTAGCTGGTATCAGAAATCACTGGAATTAGCACTGAACAATACAAAAATGAAACTAAAAACAACTCCATTTACAAGAACGAACATAATGAAATACTTAAGGACTTCTCTTGTGGCCCAGTGGATGAGAATCTGCCTGCCAATGCAGGGGACACAGGTTTGATCCCTGGTCCAGGAAGATCCCACATGCCTCAGAGCAACTAAGTTTATGCACCGCAACAACTGAGCCCATGCACCACAGTTACTGAAGCCCATACACCTAGAGCCTGTGCTCTGCAACAAGAGAAGTCACCACAATGAAACACCCATGCACTGCAGCGAAGAGTAGTTCCTGCTCATGGCAACTAGAGAAAGTCCGCATGCAGCAATGAAGACCCAGAACAACCAAAAAATAAATTTTAAAAGAAAATTTTAAAGAATACTTAGGAATAAATCTCTTGAAAGAAATTAGAGATCTAAATAAATGAAACAATAGCCTACATTCATGAATGAGAAATTTTTAAATATGAGGATGAAAATGTGTACCTCAAATTGATCTACAAATTCCACGTAGGCTCTGTCAACAATTTAAGCTGCTTTTTTTGTGTGGAAATTAATACACTTATCCTAAAATTCATATGAAAATGCAAGTGATCTAGAATATGCAAAAACAATTTTGAAAAGAACAAAGTTAAAGGATTCAAAGTTCTCATTTCAACTCTTAGGTCAAAGCTAAAATAATTAAGACTAAGTGAAACCGATATAAACCCAGATATGCAGATGAATGGGAAAAAATTGGAGTTCAGGAATAAACTCTTACATTTACAGTCGACTGATCTTTAACACTGGTACAAAGACAATAACATAGCAACCAATACAATTCTCAACAAATGGTGATGAGACATCTTGATGTACACATGCAAAAGAATAATGCTGGACCCCTATCACACAAGATGTACAAAAATTAACTTAAAATAGATAATAGACACAAATGTAAAGAACTAAAACTAAAAATCTTAGGGGAAAAAGTTAAAAAAAAACAACTTTGTGACCATGGGTTGGACAATAGTTTCTTAAAGTATCAAAAGCACAAACAACAAAAGGAAAAAGTAAAGAAAGAACTGGATATCTTCATAATCTAAAAAGTTTTTTTCTCAAAGAAGACCATAAAGAAAGAAAAAATAGCACAGAGAATGGGAGAAATATTTGTAAACCATGTATCTGTTAAGTGATTGGTATTTAAAAAATGTAATAAGAAGTCTTACAACTCAATGATAAGGAGACAGTAGAGCTGACAGACAGGGTCAAGTACTGAATAAACATTTCCTCCAAATAAGATACATAAACAGCCAATTAGTACACGAGAAGATGTCCAACATTAGTGTTTACAGAAATGCAAATAAAAAGCAAAGATCCCACATACACTAAGGCAGCTAAAATAAAAAATATGGACAATAACAACCATTGATGAGAATGTGAAGAAATTAAACACTTTATGATGCTAGTAGGAATGTAAAATGGTGCAACTGATTTGGAAAACAGTTCCACCAAAAGTTAAACATAGAGTTACCATGTGACTCAGCAATTATATTCCTAGGTTCATACCGAGGAGAAATAAAAATACACATCTACAGAAACAATATGCACTGATCTTCATAAAATCATGATTTATAATAATAAAAAAGTATGCTGCTGCTAAGTCGCTTCAGTCGTGTCCGACTCTGTGCGACCCCATAGACGGCAGCCCACCAGGCTCCCCCGTCCCCGGGATTCTCCAGGCAAGAACACTGAAGTGGGTTGCCATTTTTTCAGCCCAAATGTCCATTAACTGAATATTGAATGAACAAAATGTGATTTACCTATACAATGGAATGTGATTTGGCAATAAAGAGGAATGAAGTACTGACTCCTGCTACAGCACAGACAAACTCTGAAAACATCATATGAAATCAGAGAAGTCAATCACGAAGACCGTGTGCTGTAAAATCACATTTATATGAAGAGTACAGAGCAGGCAAATTTATAGTGACAGAGAGCAAATTAGTGGTTTCCACAGAAGAGAGGGAAGGAGAATTAGGGAGTGACTGCTAATGGATGCAGGGTTTCTTTCTGGAGTGATGAAGAATATTTAGTTAGGGGTAATGATTCTAAAGAGGAGAGTGAAAAAGTTGGATTAAAGCTCAACATTCAGAAAACTAAGATCATGGCATCTGGTCCCATCACTTCATGGGAAATAGATGGGGAAACAGTGGAAACAGTGTCAACCTTTATTTGGGGGGGCTCCAAAATCACTACAGATGGTGACTGCAGCCATGAAATTAAAAGACACTTACTCCTTGGAAGGAAAGTTATGACCAACCTAGACAGCATATTCAAAAGTAGAGACATTACTTTGCCAACAAAGCTCCACCTAGTCAAGGCTATGGTTTTTCCTGTGGTCATGTATGGATGTGAGAGTTGGACTGTGAAGAAAGCTGAGTGCGTAAGAACTGATGCTTTTGAACTGTGGTGTTGGACAACACTCTTGAGAGTCCCTTGGACGGCAAGGAGATCCAACCAGTCTATCCTAGAGGAAATCAGTCCTGGGTGTTCTTTGGAAGGACTCATGCTAAAGCTGAAACTCCAGTACTTTGGCCACCTCATGCGAAGAGTTGACTCATTGGAAAAGACTCTGATGCTGGGAGGGATTGGGGGCAGGAGGAAGAGGGGACGACAGAGGATGAGATGGCTGGATGGCATCACCGACTCGATGGACGTGAGTTTGAGTGAACTCTGGGAGTTGGTGATGGACAGGGAGGCCTGGCATGCTGCAATTCATGGGGTCACAAAGAGTCAGACATGACTGAGCAACTGAACTAAACTGAACTGAATGATTCTAGAACTCTGTGAATATACTTAAACCATCAAACAGTACATTTTAAAATGGTAAATATCATAGCTTGTAAAGAATATTTTAATAAAACTATTATATAAAAACCACATTGTTTATTAAAAGAGTAAATAGAAGAGGACCAAATAAGGAGGAAAAAAGAATATTTTTTAAAGGTAAAAAAAAATTAAGCTGAATTTGCAATTCAATGCCACTGGTTCTCACTGGTTCTTATTTTTCATTCATAATTTAAGATAGAAAGAAAAAAATCTGGTGTGAATATTTAATAAATAAATTGTCAGAAAAGTGAAAGGGAACTGTAGAATTTTGGAGGGTTATTTCAGGTTTTCCATTTGTTTCAAGTTCATAGCCTTTGCCTCTTTAATTTTTCATGGAAGTTTATTATTAATAGCCTATTCTTTCTGAAATTAAAATCACACTGAAAATACAGAATTAGGTTCTGACATTGATAACAATGGATTGGCCTGTCATCAATATGTATTAATACTTGGAGCTGGAACTTAGTAAAAATATCTCCATTTCCTTTCACATAACCTAACAAATAAATGCTGTGGTGTTTTTTGATTTGAAAAAGAAAAGAGCAATGTCTCTTAGGTTAGTTTCAAAGAGCTCTCTCTTTTCCTACCCAATCTTATCAGCACTGCCCATATATTTGAAACATTTAAAGATGTAAAAAAGAAGAATGAAAGCGGAGGAAAATAATAATTTTTAATTTTTTTTTCAGATCATTTTCTTCATAATTGTCAACTTGACTTTCCTTAGAATTCCCAGCTTGGAGTTTGTACAACCCAGAAGAAAGCTACAACAATGTTAGATTATTTTACACATATAAAATGAGAAATAATAAATTAAATACTTTTCCTTAAAGTGGAATGCATTCCATATAAATTTCAATCTGAATAAGCAGGAAATGTGAGGCCATAATATCCCCCAATTACTGGTTTATATGTTTTCCAAACCCTGGCAGGTAAGGAGTGAAAGTGAAGTGAAGTCACTCAGCCCTGTCCGACTCTTCGCTACCCACTGGACTGCAGCCTATCAGGGATGGGATTTTGTCCATGGGATTTTGAAGGCAAGAGTACTGGACTGGGTTGCATTTGCCTTCTCCATCATTACTCCCAGACATAACCAATTAGATCATATCTTCTTATTTTCAATAAGCAGGTAAGGAACTAGGAGGCAAATAGTGATCATTACAACTGAGTGTTTGACTTTGAGCTCAGTTACTTCTGAGTTCAGAAGTAAATTAAAGTCATAGTGACTTTAAGTTTAGTCACTATCTTTCCCACAGAAGTAAGTTTTTACTGGAACATCAACAGAGAGAGGAAAATGATGATGATGAAATAAATAACTGGCAGGTAATAGCAATCAAATCAGCTGGAAGTTTGCTCCATCCTCTGATGCAAAAATGTTTTTATTGTCTTTTTTTCTTTGTAGATTTCATGATTTTTGTCTTAACAGTAACATACTATTAATTTTTCTATTAAAAAAAAACAGACTCTTAAACAGTAGGGAAAAGGTGTAACTTGGTAGGCAAAGTAGAAACTAGGAGAACATACTGGGCCATTCCCTAGTTTTTCACATGCCTAAAATTAATTAGTTCCTATTTACTTGCCTTTGGGATTCTATGTCTCTTTCTCCATAGGGAAGATAAAACTAACGTATTATATATCAGTGGACATTCTTTATATTTATATTGTTTATATTCGCTGCACTAATCAAGTTATGTCAAATCTATATTGGTGATAAAGTTCACAAGGTACAATAAACAGGCAAGAATAGAAAAAAATAAAAAAGAAAGCTACAAGAGCTGACCTACCCTATCAGATATTAAAAGAAAGAGTATAAAATCTGTACAGTCAAAACAATGTATTTCTGATGCATGAATAAATACACATGGGACAGTATAGAAAGTTCAGAAATAACTCAAGCACATATAAAAACTTAGGATATCATAAAGATAGCATCTAAAACCATTGGAACAAAAGTAGATTACTTAATAAATTGCTCTGGAACAAATGGCAAACTGTTTGAAAGAAGACAAAATGATACCTATACTTCATACCATGCATTAGAATAAACTCCAACTGGATAGGACCTACATGAGATAAATTAAACTATGCTCATACTAAAAGCGGAGAAGCAAATGGCAAGCCACTCCAGTACTCTTGCCTGGAAAATCCCATGGACAGAGGAGCCTGGTAGGCTACAGTCCCTGGGGTCGCTAAGAGTTGGACACGACTGAGCGACTTCCCTTTCACTTTTCACTTTCATGCATCGGAGAAGGAAATGGCAACCCACTCCAGTATTCTTGCCTGGATAATCCCAGGGACAGAGCAGCCTGGTAGGCTGCCGTCTATGGGGTCGCACAGAGTCGGACACGACTGAAGTGACTTAGCAGCAGCATACTAAAAGACATCACAGCTGAATTCTACTTAACATCTGTGTAGGCAAGGACTTCATAATTAGGATTCAAAATCTTGGGTTCCAAAATCACTGCTGACGGAGACTGCAACAATGAAATTAAACGATACCATTTTTTAGTATCTTTACAAGTAAAGCTATTACAAAACTAGATAGCATGTTAAAAAGCAGAGGCATCACTTTACCAAAAAAGACCCATATAATCAAAGCTATGGTTTTTCCAGTAATCATGTGTGGATGTGAGAGTCGGACCATAAATAAAGAAGGTTCAGTGCCAAAGAACTGATGCTTTCAAATTGTGGTGCTGGAGAAGACTCTTGAGAGTTCCTTGGACAGCAAGGAGATCCAACCAGTCAATCCTAAAAGGAATCGACCCTAAATATTCATTGGAAGGATAATGAAGTTGAAGCTCCAATATTTTGGTGACCTGATGTGAAGACCCAACTCATTGGTAAATACCTTGATGCTGGGAAAGACTGAAGGTAAAACGAGAAGAGTACAGCAGAGGATGAGATGGTTAGCATCACCAACTCAATGGACATGAATTTGAGCAAACTTCAGAAGATAGGGAAGGACAGGGAAGTCTGATGTGCTATAATCCACGGGGTTGCAAACAGTCAGACACAACTTAGCCACTGAACAACAATAACAAGGTAAAGACTTCATAATTTAGGATTCAAAATCCAGAGGCAATTTTTAAAAGATAAACAACATTAAATATTTTTTAATGTATTTGAATGACAAAAGACCATAAACAAAATTAAAGACAAGTGACAATGTCAGAAAGAAAAGCTTTGCAATATCTATCATAAATGGATATTAGAACTCTATAAGGAATATATAAGGAACTCTACAAAACTGGGGGCCAAAAAAACAAATCTGATGGAAAATGGGGAAAAGACAAGAAAACAATTCACAAATAAAGGATACAAAGTGTCACTTAAACATGTGAAAAAATATGTAACTCATATGGAATGAGGTAGTAATGATGCCTCTAAGATGAATTTTGCATTTTATCCTTTTGTGTGTGTGTGTGAAAGTCACTCAGTTGTGTCTGACTCTTTGCAACCCCATGAAATATATAATCCATGGAATTCTCCCAGCAAGAATTCTGGAGTGGGTAGCCTTTCCCTTCTCCAGGGGATCTTCCCAACCCAGGTCTCCTGCATTGCAGGCAGATTCTTTACCAGCTGAGCCACCAGAGAAGCCCAAGAATGCTGGAGTGGATAGCCTATTCCTTCTCCAGAGTATCTTCCCAACCCAGGAATCGAAACGGGGTCTCCTGCATTGCAGGTGGATTCTTTACCAACAGAGGTATTTACCTCATTGGAAGAGCTGATCTTCATTACTTATCATTGTCAAGTACCATATAGGGCAAAGGATCTGTTCAGCTGATTCTTATGTCAATTTCTATGTGCTTCTCCTGTTTTCATCACACCTGCTCTCTCATTTTCAAATGTATTTGGTGCCCTTATTCCAAAATTTGTCTGGGAGTCTAGAATAGCACTTATATTGTTTGTGTGCTTTTGTTTTCCATGCCCATCTACTTCCTAGCATCTGAAATATATCTCTATGTTTTCTTCTATACTTATGGTTTATGTTTCCACTTTTCTTATTCCTAAACCATGACTTTATTGGAGCTTTGGTTGGAGTGGAGATAAACCTGAATTTCTTACTTATTTTTCCCCAAATTTATACAGGAATAATTGACAAATATAATTGCATATAAGTATACAGTATGAGGATTTGAAATAAATTATGGAGTGATTACTAAGCTATGATTATATTTGGGGGCCTCTGAGGCAGTGAGAATACTTCAACCAGGTGGCCAACAGAAGAGATTCTAAGGCAAGGGAATTCTATTGGTTTCTTGATTTTCACATGAAATGTTCTGGTTGTGAAACAACAGAGTTAAGTGTTTCAGAGCAGCGACTCTCCAACTTACTATGTAACCTCAGAGCCTAAGTTGCCTTGGAATAAAAATGGATATAATAATAGTATCTACCTGACAAGGTTCTTTTGATGGCTAAATGACTTAATGCCTATAAAAGCCCTGAGGGCAGTGTCAGCCACAAAATAATCATTCAGTACGTATTAGTTTTTACTACAGTTCCCACAAAGTCCAAAAACCAGCAGTTATGTCTATTTTCAACCAATCCTATGGTAGAAACTCTAAGCAGTGTCATGAGATTAACTGTCATTTGTACTGTGAAATTTTAAATACTCAGACCATCTCACCTGGTTCTATCTGGTGCTTAATTTTCTCATATCCACAGTTACACATGTAAGTAACAGCAATGGGGGAAAGGCATATAGTCAACTTTCTGTCCATTCAATTTGTTTCTAAGCAGTTCACTATGTATCTATTGACTATACAGAATGCTAGGTTTGGTATATTAGAGGATAGAAAGATTTATAATAGGGACTGTCTTCTAGGAGCATATGTGGAATAATAACATAATATGGTTAAAACTATGTATCATAAAAGATTTAAGTAATATTTCATAGGGAAAACAGAAAAGACAGTTAAAGGTAATATTGGATTGCGGAAATATAATTGAAAAACTGAGTCACAAGATTTCTATTGAAACCATTCCTGAATTATTTAAATAAATCTTTTAATATCAGGGATGGATTTGCCATGAAATTAATGCAACTTTAGAATTCAGGGACTTTTATTTACATGGGGCTCCTACCAAGCCCTATGAGAGGTTCTACAGATACGTTCACGTGGTTACGTTTATATAAAATTTGGAAAAGTAAGCTGTTTTAAAAACTATTTAAAGTCTGACTTTTGTGGCAGATAGCGCTGGTGTGACTATGAGCATTTTGGGACCTCTACAAAAGAGAATTTCAATGGAGAATCTACTTCATTTGGGTTTGGTGGGATAAAAACTATGTGGCTCACAATAAGTTCTGGTACAGGAAGAGATCCCAAAATACTTGTACCTCTCGATGCATGAACCCACTCAGTGTGGTGGTGCAAGCAGTGAGTATCAGAGGGCCTGTTTATGGTATGAACATGCCCTACAGGTTTCAATACACAAAGTATCAGGATAACGGGAAAAAAGGTTTGAAATGTGTGCAGCCAGGAGGCAGCCTGTGGATATTTCTTCCAGTCACCAGTGGTATACAATTAAAATCTGTGCATTCAGTTTTCATGGAGTCTAGTCAAAACAATGCCACCTGTCAGGCATGTACTCAGTAAGACAGCAAACACCGTTACCAACATATCACATTTTTTTAAAAGAAAATTGTGCCTAAAATTGAATTACCGGAATTATTTTGCTTATAGGGAACACACCTGTTCTTCCAGAAGCCAGGACACCAGAATGGGAAGCTACGTGTTGATGCATCTCAAGGTATTGGGCCGTATCTTAGCACATCCGATGCATCTGCCCTGATGTAGTCTGGCATGTCCAGACAAATCAGTGAGCAAAGACTGCCAGTAAGGCCACAAAATAGCCTGAAGAAACAAGTGTTCCAGTGACCAAAACCCTCATACCTGTTAATCAGTAAGTCAATGAATACAGTTTAAGAGTAACTTGATTACACAATTATGTAGTTCAGTACATAATGGAGGCACAAGTTTTAAGTGCCTTTGATTTATATTTGTGTATTCCTTGATTTCAGATTAATTTTACATTTTTATACTTATTGATTGTACCAAACGACCGGTGCACTAAGCGCAGCCCTGAGGAGCCACCCTACGTCCAAGGTCAGGGGCAGAAGCCGGGAGGACCCCATGCCCAAAGGGCGGCAGCCAGGAGGACTTACCCCACGTCCGAGGTCAGGTGCAGTGGCCGAGAGTGCCAGGCTGCGACAGCACAGGAACGGCCGAGAGGAGCTACCCTGCGTCCGAGGTCAGGGCGGGGGGGTGGGGGGGGGCGGCCGAGAGGAGCTACCCCACGCCCCCATGCCCAAGGCCAGGGGCAGCGGCCAGGAGGACCAACCCCACATTCAAGGAGCTGTGGCTGCGTGGGCGCAGGAGGGCCTAGAGGAGCTATCCCACGTTGAAGGTCAGGAAGGGCAGCAGTGAGGAGATACCCCACATCCAAGGTAAGGAGCAGCATCTGCGCTTTGCTGGAGCAGCCATGAAGAGATACCCCACGCCCAAGGTAAAAGAAACCCAAGTAAGACGGTAGGTGTTGCAAGAAGGCATCAGAGGGCAGACACACTGAAACCATACCCACAGAAAACTAGTCAATGTAATCACACTAGGACCACAGCCTTGTCTAACTCAATGAAACTAAGCCATGCCCGTGGGGCAACCCAAGATGGGCGGGTCATGGTGGAGAGATCTGACAGAATATGGTCCACTGGAGAAGGGAATGGCAAACCACTTCAGTATTCTTGCCTTGAGAACCCCATGAACAGTATGAAAAGGCAAAATGATAAAATACTGAAAAAGGAACTCCCCAGGTCAGTAGGTGCCCAATATGCTACTAGAGATCAGTGGAGAAATAACTCTAGAAAGAATGAAGGGATGGGGAACACATGTATACCTGTGGCAGGTTCATTTTGATAATTGGCAAAACTAATACAATTATGTAAAGTTTAAAAATAAAATAAAATTTAAAAAATTAATAAAAAATAAAAAAAAGAATGAAGGGATGGAGCCAAAGCAAAAACAATACCCAGCTGTGGATGTGACTGGTGATAGAAGCAAGGTCTGATGCTGTAAAGAGCAATATTGCATAGGAACCTGGAATGTCAGGTCCATGAATCAAGGCAAATTGGAAGTGGACAAACAAGAGATGGCAAGACTGAATGTCAACATTCTAGGAATCAGCAAACTGAAATGGACTGGAATGGGTGAATTTAACTCAGGTGACCATTATATCTACTACTGCAGGGAGGAATCCCTCAGACGAAATGGAGTAGCCATCATGGTCAACAAAAAAGTCTGAAATGCAGTACTTGGATGCAGTCTCAAAAACGACAGAATGATCTCTGTTCGTTTACAAGGCAAATCATTCAATATTACAGTAATTCAAGTCTATGCCCCAACCAGTAACGCTGAAGAAGCTGAAGTTGAATGGTTCTATGAAGACCTACAAGACCTTTTAGAACTAACAAAGATGTCCTTTTCATTATAGGGGACTGGAATGCAAAAGTAGGAAGTCAAGAAACACCTGGTGTAACAGGCAAATTTGGCCTTGGAATACGGAATGAAGCAAGGCAAAGACTAATAGAGTATTGCCAAGAAAATGCACTGGTCATAACAAACACCCTCTTCCAACAACACAAGAGAAGACTCTATACATGGACATCACCAGATGGCCAACACTGAAATCAGATTGATTATATTCTTCACAGCCAAAGATGGAAAAGCTCTATACAGTCAGCTAAAACAAGACCGGGAGCTGACTGTGGCTCAGATCATGAATTCCTTATTGCCAAATTCAGACTTAAATTGAAGAAAGTAGGGAACACCACTAGACTATTCAGGTATGACCTAAATCAAATCCCTTACGATTATACAGTGAAAGTGAGAAATAGATTTAAGGGCCTAGATCTGATAGATAGAGTACCTGATGAACTATGGACTGAGGTTCGTGACATTGTACAGGAGACAGGGATCAAGACCATCCCCATGGAAAAGAAATGCAAAAAAGCAAAATGGCTGTCTGGGGAGGCCTTACAAATAGCTGTGAAAAGAAGAGAAGCAGAAAGCAAAGGAGAAAAGGAAAGATATGAGCATCTGAATGCAGAGCTCCAAAGAATAGCAAGGAGAGATAAGAAAGCCTTCCTCAGTGATCAGTGCAAAGAAATAGAGGAAAACAACAGAATGGGAAAGACTAGAGATCTCTTCAAGAAAATTAGAGATACCAAGGGAACATTTCATGCAAAGATGGGCTTCATAAAGGACAGAAATGGTATGGACCTAACAGAAGCAGAAGCTATTAAGAAGAGATGGCAAGAATAAACGGAAGAACTGTGCAAAAAAGATCTTCACAACCCAGATAATCATGATGGTGTGATCACTGCCCTAGAGCCAGACATCCTGGAATGTGAAGTCAAGTGGGCCTTAGAAAGCATCACTACAAACAAAGCTAGTGGAGGTGATGGAATTCCAGTTCAGCTATTTCAAATCCTGAAAGATGATGCTGTGAAAGTGCTGCACTCAATATGCCAGCAAATTTGGAAAACTCAGCAGTGGCCACAGGACTGGAAAAGGGCAGTTTTCATTCCAATCCCATAGAAAGGCAATGCCAAAAATGCTCAAACTACCGCACAATTGCACTCATCTCACACGCTAGTAAAGTAATGCTCAAAATTCTCCAAGCCAGGCTTCAGCAATATGTGAACCGTGAACTTCCTGATGTTGAAGCTGGTTTTAGAAAAGGCAGAGGAACCAGAGATCAAATTGCCAACATCCGCTGGATCATGGAAAAAGCAAGAGAGTTCCAGAAAAGCATTTATTTCTGCTTTATTTACTATGCCAAAGCCTTTGACTGTGTGGATCACAATAAACTGTGGAAAATTCTGAAAGAGATGGGAATACCAGACCACCTGATCTGCCTCTTGAGAAATTTGTATGCAGGTCAGGAAGCAACAGTTAGAACTGGACATGGAACAACAGACTGGTTCCAAATAGGAAAAGGAGTACGTCAAGGCTGTATATTGTCACCCTGCTTATTTAACTTATGTGCAGAGTACATCATGAGAAATGCTGGACTGGAAGAAGGACAAGCTGGAATCAAGACTGCTGGGAGAAATATCAGTAACCTCAGATATGCAGATAACACCACCCTTATGGCAGAAAGTGAAGAGGAACTCAAAGGCCTCTTGATGAAAGTGAAAGTGGAGAGTGAAAAAGTTGGCTTAAAGCTCAACATTCAGAAAATGAAGATCATGGCATCCAGTCCCATCACTTTATGGGAAATGGATGGGGAAACAGTGGAAACAGTGTCAACCTTTATTTTTTGGGCTCCAAAATCACTGCAGATGGTGACTGCAGCCATGAAATTAAAAGACCCTTACTCCTTGGAAGGAAAATTATGATCAACCTAGATAGCATATTCAAAAGCAGAGACATTACTTTGCCAACAAAGGTTCGTCTAGTCAAGGCTATGGTTTTTCCTGTTGTCGTGTATGGATGTCAGAGTTGGACTGTGAAGAAGGCTGAGGGCTGAAGAATTGATTCTTTTGAACTGTGGTGTTGGAGAAGACTCTTGAGAGTCCCTTGGACTGCAACGAGATCCAACCAGTCCATTCTGAAGGAGATCAGCCCTGGGATTTCTTTGGAAGGAATGATGCTAAAGCTGAAACTCCAGTACTTTGGCCATCTCATGTGAAGAATTGACTCATTGGAAAAGACTCTGATGCTGGGAGGAATTGGGGGCAGGAGGAGAAGGGGATGACAGAGGATGAGGTGGCTGGATCGCATCACTGACTCAACGGACGTGAGTCTGGGTGAACTCCAGGAGTTGGTGATGGACAGGGAGGCCTGGCATGCTGAGATTCATGGGGTCGCAAAGAGTCGGACAAGACTGAGCGACTAAACTGAACTGTACCAAACTAAAACTACTTCAGAAGTGTGGGAGGCAGTTAATTAATTAAGATTGTGTGTATTTTGTGTATGTGAGATACTTGTGATATTTGTCAGCTTTTTAAAATCTGCAGGGTTTGTGTTTTTTTCATTTTCTAAACACATATTCATTTTCACACATATTGGTCTAGTCATATTTTTTTAAGAGGGACATAAATTGTACATACTGGGACCCACTGCATGGGGTCATGGCAAGGTTGTCAAGATTTTATCTAGGCACAGCCATTAGTGTGATGCCTATCACATAAGGGATTCTCAACAAGTCTTGGCACTAAGTGTTATTTAAAAGAAACCAGCAGGGTGCTTGACATAGAACAGGGTCTAAGACTTATTACCTTCTTCCTTTCTTCACCACTTTTAAAAACTCACTTATCTGCTGTAGAACCCAGTAGCTTCACTGAATTACAATAACAACCAATAAACAATAAGGACTATGTGGCTTTTTGTATTTTTTACCTCTAAGGTACCCAATAATGTGCATATGGTCCAGAGCTTATAGGCTAGAAAAGGCAAATATCAGAATCTAGAATAAGAAGTACAACCTCAAAGCTTTCCAGGAAGGTAAGAAGGAACACACACATAACAGCCATACACACTTGAATAGAGTGATCAAAATAAATAAAGATGCAATCAGTGTCCTATTAATTATTCACCATCTTGCTTTTTTTCATTTTTTAAGTTTTCCCCTTTCTCTCTCCATAGTTTTAATATTCCCTTTATTATTCTTTTAAAACACTTGTACCATTTTTACCTGTTATTTTCTTCTACACTGTTACCATTTTAATTTCCCCTATATACACTTTTAGCTCTTCTCCATATTGAGATATCTTATACAGTCTTTATCTTTCACTCCAACTACTTCATATCTGCTTTCCCACCCTTCCCCCCGCCCCGGGCCATGTAATGCCCTCAGTCTCCCACGCCATTCCAACTCCACTTTTTAACATTTTCCTCCGCACTGTTTCATAGCATCACCCTGTAGGAAAAGCTAATTGCTTTGGGAATTGCTAATCCCTAAAGCCAATGGGAAACTTTGGAATCTCCTATTAGTCTCAAGACTGAAATCCTGCCTCAATCAGAGATAATTATTATACTAAGCAAGAGAATTTCAATAGTCTTCTCAAAATGATCCCAAAGATGCCACCTGCAAAGCTGCTGCCTCATTCAGCTTTAGCCACTTTCAATTAACTGAACAGCATAGAGCACTCCCGAGGGATCAGGAGCAAACAAAATCCAAATTACAAACAAGCAGAGATAGCTGAAGCAATTAAGCCCTTGGTAGCTTAACTCCAGGGTGCCCAGAAGTCTTGTTCAGGCCAAGGACCCAATTGGAGTAGGTACTATATTAAATCAGCCCAATCCCAGGAAGCAGCTAATAACTGATAAATTTGGGCTGTGTAGACAGTATGTAATTAATAAGAGAAAGAAAGGGTGTGGGGACTTGTATAATCTGGTTTTTACAATAATCTGAATAATCTGGTTTTGTACTCTGTACAGCCCAGTTTCACAAGGTAATGTCCAAATCTGTACCAACTTGACCTCTCTTAGTACAACACAATACTCTACTGTAAAATTGCATTATATAATTCCTTAAGACCTCATCAGATAAACTAAGCCAAGTTGCTTTTCAAATAAATTACACCACCAGCAGAACTAAGTGGATCTCATTTGTGGAATTCAGCAAAAGAACTGGGGCGGGGTGGAGTGGCACACAAGTTGGAAAGTCTAAACAGAAAAGGGAACAAGAAAGTGTGTGTGTGAGTGGTTCCAGTAATGGAGAGACTATGAAAACAATAGTCCCCAGAGTGAACCACCATAGTGATGCATATCTGATGATGGGGTCAGGGAAACATTCAGAGGGGCTCGCATTTTAACTCAGTGCTGGATTACAGGAGTCTCTGCCAAGCTTCTTCTGGGAGGAGGCAGATGCTAAGTCCCAGCTCCCCTTTCGCTGTTTCCCCTCACTTTTCCCCCTCCCCTCCCAGTGTTATCATCAGTGGAGCAGCACAGAAGGAGAGTTCTGGGACTGAAGAGGCTTATCTGTAATAGCAGCTTATCTATAGCTAGCAGTAAACCTTGAAGTTAAAACTAAAGAATTCTAGCCCTCCTGCCATTTCCCTTTTTTTCCAAAGCTATTCCAATTCCTTAGGAGTTTCTTTTACCAGTTTATGCACTCTGATCAATCAAAGGGGGCAATAAATGCAAATTCAGACCCTACTGTGCTCCAGAAACCATGAGAGGCTAGGAACACAAAGACAGACAAGATACTCTCCCTGATACCAAGGAACTTACATCACTGTTGAGGATATAGCACATAAACATTAAAGGAACAAAAAGTGTTAGACACCAACTAGGATATGTTGAATTACAGTACAGATGAGTAGGCTCTGAGTTCAAAGGGCAAAGAACTGAGGGCCTGGTAGTTAGGCTCTTGCTGCTGCTGCTGCTGCTGCTGCTGCTGCTAAGTCACTTCAGTCGTGTCCAACTCTGTGCAACCCCATAGATGGCAGCCCACCAAGCTCCCCTCTCCCTGGGATTCTCCAGGCAAGAACACTAGAGTGCATTGCCATTTCCTTCTTCAATGCATGAAAGTGAAAAGTGAAAGTGAAGTCGCTCAGTAGTGTCCAACTCTTAGCGACCCCATGGACTGCAGCCTACCAGGCTCCTCTGTCCATGGGAGTTTCCAGTCAAGAGCACTGGAGTAGGTTGCCATTGCCTTCTCTGAGTTAGGCTCTTGAGGTGGACAAAGAAAGTGAATATGGTTTAATGATGGAGTGGAGGAGCCTAAGCAGCCAGAAAAGGGCTGGTGGCATGAACAAAACTACTTGAAAAATTCGGTTGACCTTTGGAGGGAGTAAGCCAGCCTGGTGTGAGCAAATTCCTAAGGAACTGAAGGAAAACTCAACTCAGCTTCTAGACATCAATCTAAAGTATTGGAACCTTATTCTACTAAATGTGGGGAAACAACCATGTGTTTAAGGAAGGACAAGCTTGCTCAGTTGTTTGTTTATGAAGGTACTGTGGACAAAATAATGGCACTTGCCATTTCAGTAAGCAACAAATGTTGCCCATCAAACCATCCGTTGCTGCAGCTGCCCCTCATTGGGGCACCCCAGGGGAATTCAGGATGGCGAAAAAGAGAATACTGCCCTGCCATGAATAGCTAAGACGCATATCAAGGTAATACTTTCAATGAACCCAGACTCTTGCATCTTCCTATACATGGAAAAGCATGAAAATCATTAACTTAAGATGTCTGTTTTTTTGTAATTTGATGTTTGATTACTTTTATTTCCCCCCTTAGGAAAAACTCCTGTACATCCTGGCTCCTCCTTTATTTCTTTGGAATAGTTCCTCAGAGCTATCTGAGAGGCTATTTTCTGGACTATAGTCCTTCCTCAGTTGGGTCTCAAATAAAACCTAACTCTCAACTTTTAGGTTGTGCATTTTTTTTTTTTTTAATCAACAATGTTCATATGAAGGTATTTGTTAATGATCCATTTATTCCCTACCTTACTACTAAAAAGATTTGAGCCTTATAAGTACAGAAATCTATAACATCTAAAAAAAACAAATAGGTAAAAAATATTGTATAATACCTATATTTATCAAACTATTCCAAAAAATTGAGGAGAATGAAACACCCCCAAAAATCATCCTGTAAGCCCACCAATATCCTGATACCAAATTAGACAAACACACACACACACACAAAAATTGCAAATCAATCCCTGATGAATATACAGGCCAAAATTCTCAACAAAAATTAGCCAATCAAATTAAAAAATGTATAAGGGACCATACATACACCATGATCAAGTGTGATTTATTCTAGGGATATAGCTATGGTTCGATATTTGTAAATCAGTGAGTGTGATACACATTAGGAAAAGTATAAAAATGATTTTACACATGATTATCTCAATAGAAAGATAAAAGCATTTGACAAAATTCAACATGCACTCATGATAAAAACTCTCAAAGTGAGTACAGAGGGAATGTATCTCAACATAACAAAAGCCTTTTATGACAAACCTACAAGTAACATCATACTCAACAGGGGAAAGCTGGAAGTTTTTCTCCTGCAATCAGATACAAGTCAATGATGTCCCTCTCACCATTTCTATTTAACATAGTATCAGATGTCCTAGCCATAGCAACAGACAAGAAAAAGAAATAAAAGGTACAAACTGAATGGGAAGAAGTAAAACTGTCACTATTTGCTGATACACGACACTCTATATAGGATACCCTAATGGCTAGAGCCAGACATCCTGGCGGAGAAGGCAATGGCACCCCACTCCAGTACTCTTGCCTGGAAAATCCCGTGGATGGTAGAGCCTGGAAGGCTGCAGTCCATGGGGTTGCTGAGGGTCGGACATGACTGAGCGACTTCACTTTCACTTTTCACTTTCCTGCATTGGAGAAGGAAATGGCAACCTGCTCCAGTGTTCTTGCTTGGAGAATCCCAGGGACAGGGCATCCTGGTGGGCTGCCATCTATGGGGTCTCGTAGAGTCAGACACGACTGAAGTGACTCAGCAGCGGCAGCAGACATCCTGGAATGTGAAGTCAAGTGGGCCTTAGAAAGCATCACTACAAACAAAGCTAGTGGAGGTGATGGAATTCCAGTTGAGCTATTCCAAATCCTGAAAGATGATGCTGTGAAAGTGCTGCACTCAATATGCCAGCAAATTTGGAAAACTCAGCAGTGGCCACAGGACTGGAAAAGGTCAGTTTTTATTCCAATCCCAAAGAAAGGCAATGCCAAAGAATGCTCAAACTACCGCACAATTGCACTCATCTCACACGCTAGTAAAGTAATGCTCAAAATTCTCCAAGCCAGGCTTCATTCACGTGAACCGTGAACTTCCAGATGTTCAAGCTGGTTTTAGAAAAGGCAGAGGAACCAGAGATCAAATTGCCAACATCTACTGGATCATCGGAAAAGCAAGAGAGTTCCAGAAAAACATCTATTTCTGCGTTATTGACTATGCCAAAGCCTTTGACTATAGTTCTTTGACTGTGTGGATCACAATAAACTGTGAAAAATTCTGAAGGAGATGGGAATACCAGACCACCTGACCTGCCTCTTGAGAAACCGGTATGCAGGTCAGGAAGCAATAGTTAGAACTGGATATGGAACAACAGACTGGTTCCAAAAAGGAAAAGGAGTACATCAAGGCTGTATATTGTCACGCTGTTTATTTAACTTATATGCAGAGTACTTCATGAGAAATGCTGGACTGGAAGAAGGACAAGCTGGAATCAAGACTGCTGGGAGAAATATCAATAACCTCAGATATGCAGATGACACCACCCTTATGGCACAAAGTGAAGAGGAACTCAAAAGCCTCTTGATGAAAGTGAAAGAGGAGAGTGAAAAAGTTGGCTTAAAGCTCAACATTCAGAAAATGAAGATCATGGCATCTGGTCCCATCACTTCATGGGAAATAGATGGGGGAAACGGTGGAAATAGTGTCAGACTTTATTTTGGGGGGCTCCAAAATCACTGCAAATGGGGATTGCAGCCATGAAATTAAAAGACGCTTACTCCTTGGAAGGAAAGTTATGACCAACCTAGATAACATATTAAAAAGCAGAGACATTACTTTGCCAACAAAGGTCCATCTAGTCAAGGCTATGGTTTTTCCAGTGGTCATGTATGGATGTGAGAGTTGGACAGTGAAGAAAGCTGAGCGCCGAAGAACTGATGCTTTTGAACTGTGGTGTTGGAGAAGACTCTTGAGAGTCCTTTGGACTGCAAAGAGATCCAACTAGTCCATCCTGAAGGAGATCAGTCCTGGATGTTCTTTGGAAGGAATGATGCTAAAGCTGAAACTCCAGTACTTTGGCCACCTGATGTGAAGAGCTGACTCATTGAAAAAGACTCTGATGCTGGGAGGGATTGGGGGCAGGAAGAGAAGGGGACGACAGAGGATGAGATGTTTGGATGGCATCACCGACTCGATGGATGTAAGTTTGAGTGAACTCCGGGAGTTGGTGAAGGACAGGGAGGCCTGGCGCACTGCAATTCATGGGGTCGAAAAGAGTCAGACACGACTGAGGGACTGAACTGAACTGATCTGAATGTCTCTACAGAAAAGGTACTAGAACTTAAAAATGAATTCAGTAAAGTTGCAGAGTACAAGATTAACATACAGATATCTGTTGCTTTTCTGTACATGAATAATGTACTTTCAGAAAGAGAAATTAAGGAAATAATCCTGGTTACAGTTATATCAAAAAGAATAAAATACCTGAGAATAAATTTAACTAAGGATATAGGAGACCTATACTCTGAAAACTCTAAAACACTGATGAAAAATTGGAAAACGATATAAAGAAATTGAAAGATATCCCGTGTTCTTGTATCAGAAGAATTAAAGACTTAATCATGTTAAAATGGCCATACTACTCAAAGCAATCTACAGATTTAATGCAATCCCTATCAAAATACTCATGACATTTTTCCACAGAATTATAATAAATAATCCTAAAATTCACACAAACCGCAAAAGATCCCAAATTGCCAAAGCAAACCTCAGATAAAAGAACAAAGCTAGAGATCTCACCCTCCGTGACTTCAGATTAAGTAAAAAGCTACAGTAATCAAAACCATACAACACAAAAATACACATACATATAAATGGAACAGAATAGAGGACCCAGAAATAAAACCACATACTTTTGGTCAGTTTATCTATAACAAAGGAAACAAGAATATACAATGCAGAAAAGACAGACTTTTTAATAAGTGGTGCACAGAAAACTGGACAGTGACCTGTAAAACAATGAAATTAGAACACTTCATTACACCACATACAAAGTAAACACAAAATGGATTAAAGAACTAAATTTAAGACTAGAAACAATAAGAAACGTAGAAGAGAACACTGGCAGAAATTGTAGCAATATTTTTTTTATCTATCTCATTAAGGCAAAAAAAAGAAAGAAAGAAAGCAAAAATAAATAAAGAGGACACAATTAAAACTTAAAAGCAGTTTCACAGCAAAAGAATCTATTAACCAAACAAAAGGACAATCTACAAATGGGAGGAAATATTTGCAAGACCCTGATGCTGGGAGAGATTGAGGGTAAGAGGAGAAAGGAGCTGCAGTGGCATCAGTGACTCAATGGACATGAGTTTGAGTAAACTCCGGGAGTTGGTTTTGGACAGGGAGGCTTGGTGTACTGCAGTCCATGGGGTCGCAAAGAGTCAGAGACTCGTGAGCAACTGAACTGAACTGAACTGAACGACAATATGATCAATAAGAGGTAAATATCCAAACTTTATAAAAAGCTCATATAACTCCATATCAAAAAAATAACTCAATTAAAAGATGGGAAGAAAACCTGAAAAGAATTTTTTTTTCAAATAAGATATACAAATGCCCTGCAGGCACATGAAAAAATGTTCAACATCACTGATTATCAGAAAGACAAATCAAAATCATAATGAGATATCACCTGATACCTTTCAAAATGGCCATCATTCAGTTCAGTTCAGTTCAGTCACTCAGTCATGTCTGACTCTTTGCGACCCCATGAATTGCAGCATGCCAGGCCTCCCTGTCCATCACCAACTTCCGAAGTTCACTCAGACTCAAGTCCATCGAGTCAGTGATGCCATCCAGCCATCTCATCCTCTGTCGTCCCCTTCTCCTCCTGCCCCCAATCCCTCCCAACATCAGAGTCTTTTCCAATGAGTCAACCCTTCGCATGAGCTACCCAAAGTACTGGAGTTCCAGCTTTAGTATCATTCCTTTCAAAGAAATCCCAGGGCTGATCTCCTTCAGAATGGACTGGTTGGATCTCCTTGCAGTCCAAGATCTATAAATAGCAAATGTTGGCAAAGATGTAGAGAAAAAGTAATCCTATTACACCAGTAGGACTGTAAATTGGTGCAGCCACTATGGATATCAGTATGGAGTTATTACCTCAAAAAAATTAAAAATAGAATTACCATATGATCAGGCAATTACACTCCTGGATATACATCCAGAAAAAAAAAACTATCAAAATGATACATGCTCCCCAATGTTCAAAGCTGCACTATTTAAAATAGCCAAGATATGGAAGCAGTCCAAGAGTCCATCAACAGATGAATGTTAAAAAGAAGTGGTACACACATATACAATGGAATATCACTCAGCTGTAAAAAAAAAAAAAAAGAATGAAACTCTGCCATTTGCAACAATGTGGATGGACCTAGCAAGTATTATGCTTAGTGAAAAATGTCATACAGGGAAACACAATTCAAAGTTATCATTTATATGTGGAATGCATAAAATAAAACAAGCAAATATACATAACAGAAGAGAAACTCACAGATATAAAGAACAGATCGTGATCACAATGGGGAAAGGGGGAGGAGGGAGATAGGGATATGAGATTAAGAGACTCAAATGACTATATATAAATTAAATACAGAACAAGGATGCACTGTACAGTACAAAGAAATGCACAATTATTTCATAGTAACTTTAAGTGGAGTATAATCTATAACTCATCAAATCATTATATTGTACACCTGAATCTAATACACTTTAATCAACTATATGTCTATTAAAATATTAAAAATTGAATAAAGAAAAAAAGAGTATGAGTCTCTCATCATGACCTGTAAATATCACAAACAGATTCAGTAAAATACGTCATGACCTGTGAATACTGCTCGGAGATTTAGCAAAACTCTGTGAGAGGTCCAAAGTAGTAGCTAGAAGTAGCATTTGTGAGAGTAGATCACATCTCTCTGTTAGAGTCTGAGTAAGAGTTGGGGGGTTGCTGTGACGTCATCGACTCAATGGACATGAATTTGAGCCAAGTCTGAGAGATAGTGGAGGACAGAGGAGCCTGGCATGCTACAGTTCATGGGGTCTCAAAAAGTTGGACATGACTTAGTGACTGAACAAGAACAATGAAAAGCAGGGGGGCGGGGGGAATTGTTAAAAATAAAATAATAGACTCAAAATTGAGTTGCTGATACTAAGCCACATGTCACCAAATCAAAACTTAACTCACTTACAGCTTCAACTCTCCAGAAATAGAGTCTTGAACCAGTCAAATAGGAATCACCTGATCAGCCCTAGTTAGGTCATCTTCATGACAGGCTCAGAGAAGGCAATGGCAACCCATTCCAGTACTTTTGCCTGGAACATCCCATGGACAGAGGAGCCTGGTAGGCTGCAGTCCATGGGGTCGCTAAGAGTCAGACGCGACTGAGCGACTCACTTTCACTTTTCATTTTCATGCATTGGAGAAGGAAATGGCAACCCACTCCAGTGTTCTTGCCTGGAGAATCCCAGGGACGGGGGGAGCCTGGTGGGCTGCCATCTATGGGGTCACACAGAGACAGACACGACTGAAGTGACTTAGCAGCAGCAGCATGACAGACTCCTTCCATCTTCTAAAGAAAAGTAACTGTCCAATAACCAATCTGCTTTTTGCCTAGTACAACTTCCTTGTTCCTGCTACTTTATGCCTATAAAAGTTATTTCTTTTGTACAGGTCCTCAGAGCTCCTTTCTATCTGCTAGACTGGATGCTGCTGGATTGACATCAATTTTTGATTAAATAAACTCATAAATGTTTTAATATGCCTCAGCTTATCTTTTTGCACTAATGACAATTAAAAAAGAACAATCCTGCTGAATTTAGAGTCCCTAGTGATGTTGGGTTACTCCAGGTCAGTGTGGATAGTGACACTGGTTTAGCAAACCTAACGTTAACTAAAAAGTACACTAAGACTTCTGGTTTCTGGTTTCACATACAAGAAGCTTAGGAGATGTCATTCTGTGCTGACAACAGATAAAAACTGAATGAAAAATTAACAAGTATTCTTGGATCCTTAAGGAAGAGAAGGACCCAGGGCAAACTGCTATCCCCCGAATTAGAGAGACAGACAGGTGAATACAGGGAGGCACAGCTTACCAGAGCAGAGACTCAGTAGCTGAATCCACCACAGGAACCAGTGCCAGGAAGGAGAGTCTTGACTGTAATGGACAAACTGCTGCAGGCTCAGTGCTGACAACTTTGAGAGTTAAAAACTCCAAGGGACCCAGTCATGGAGCGCGGGAAGGACACAGTACTGTGAAGTTTACCCGCAGGAGCACTACCAGCTTCCCTCAGTAAATGTCAGAGAAAAATCCCATCCTGCTTTGCAGGGAAAGGGAAAAAGGACTCATCTGTTCTTAACAAAGCTGCCTTCAGGATAAACTAGTTAACAGTGCCTCACCTGCTGGGGAAGGGAAATATCCAACTCCTGTCCCACCTACTGCGGAAGAAAAAAAATTGACAAAGACCTGTGAAGTTTTCTGGCCAGAAGAACATGCCTGTTAAATGACCGAGACCTTATTACAGGACTGTAGGATACATCCCCTCCCCCACACCTCACAACCACATTATTACAGAACTGTCTACAGCAGTTCCTTTTATTCAGTACATATGTATGACTATCAAGAAAAAATTATATACAGAATTTGAAGGGGAAAAGATCTGAATATACAAAGAACTTCCAAACGGTAAGAAAACAAACAATCCGATTAAAACATGAGCCAAAGACCTTCAGACACCTGACCAGGAAAATATTCACATGAAAAACAAGCATATGAAAAGATGATCCACCTCCTATACCATCAGAGAAATGCAAATGAAAACAATGATGAAATATAACTATACGCTTACTAGCATGACCAGAATCTGGAACACTGACAACACTAAATGTTGGCAAGGATGTGGAGCAATAGGAACTCCATAAATTGCTCGTAGGAATGCAAAATGGTACAACCACCTTGGAGGACACATGTAGATTTCTTGAAAAACTGAACATATTTTTACCATATGATCCTGCCATCACACTTTGGTATTTACCCAAGGGAGTTAAATCCTTATGGACATACAAAAACCAGCACACATATGTTTACAGCAGCTTTTATGATAATTGCCAAAACTTGGAATCAGTTGATATGTCCCTTAGTAAGTAAAATGGATAAACGGATAAACTTGGTACACCTAGACATTGGAATATTAAAAGAAATGAGCTCATATAAATAAATGGAGGAGACTTAAATGCATGTTACGAACTGAACTAAGTCAGTCTAGAAAGGCTACATATTTATGTTTTCAACTGTTTGAGATCCTGGAAAAGGCAAAACTGGAGAAAGTGAAAAGATCAGTGATTGTCAGGGTGAGGAGTAGAGAAATGAACAGGCAGAGTACAGAGGACTTTAAGGGGAGTGAAAATACTCTGTATAATATAGTGAAGGATATACGTCATCATGAGGCTTCCCTCATAAATCAGAAAGTAAAGAATCCACCGGCAATGCAGGAGACCTGAGTTCAATCCCTGGGTCAGGAAGATCCCCTAGGAAGGGAATAACAACACACTCCAGTATTCTTGTCTGGAGAATCTCATGGACAGAGGAGCCTGGCGGGCAACAGTCCACAGGGTCACAATAGAACACAACTGAGCAACTGAGCATATGTCATATACATTTGCCCAAACCCATGGGACATACAACAACAAAAGTAAAACCTAAGGTGAAACAATAGACAATAGGTGATTTTGGTGTGTAAATGTAGGTTCATCCTTGACAAAATATGCCCACTCTGGAAAGTGATGGTATTAATAGGGCATTTTGTGCATCTGTGGAGACAGGGACTTATGAAAAATCTCTTTCAATTTTGTTACAAACCTAAAGCTTCTTTTAAAAATAAAGCCTTTGAAAAATAACTATACTAAGAAAATGTTCTCAGTAATTAGAATCTTCCATAACTTAGAGGAGTGAAAGAAGTCCACAAAATCCTAGTAAAAGTCCACATTTATATCTTACTTTCTCTAGAATTGTAAGGATAAAAAGTGTTTTTGTCTGAGCTCAATTCCAGGTAAAATATTTTACCATAATATCTTCTACTTAAAATCAATGACATTTGTAGATTCCACCCTAATAGTAATGATCCAATCAATTAGCCTTTCTTTTTTTCCCTATATACAACTCTCAAGGTGGCACCTGTGACATTCTCCTTTAATCAGTCTGTCATGGTTGTGTCTCTCTGATCAATAAATGAATATTCTGCCTGGTGGTCCAAAGCAGACCTCTATGTCAGTCATCCTATTTCTTCTCTCATTGCTTCATATATTTCTCTGCCTACTTTCTCTAAAGCAGATTCCTCTTTGTTTTTGTATTTGTCTACAGTTTCTTTCCAATAGTCCTTGAATATTTCTGAAGTGTCCTTCTCCATGGTTCTCAAGTATGGCTATATGGATACCATATCATACTCAGGACATCACTTTCAAAGAAAAGACAAATATTTCCTGAATTTCCAGTTTTTCAGGGTCCAAAATAGATTTTTCAAAATTACCTTTTTGTTTGTTTCACTTTGTTTAATCATGTATCATACTAACCAGGGAGGAGTCCATTTTGAAAAGCAAGCTTATTTTTAGCTTAACTTTTCTTCCCTCAAAAGTTTAAATCTTCCTTCTCCCTGTTAAAATAGAGATAGAACAAACAGGCAGTGAGCACCACACAGAGCCAGAAGGCAAAAGTATGCAGAGAGAGGTGGCCTGAGAGACCAGCAAACAGGGACAAAAATTACTGCTGGAAATGAATGAATGTGTGGCAGTTATTTTGCAGACCATATTAACAGAAAGCAAAAGTTCATTAGAAATCATTAGCAAGAACACTGCTATTTCATATGCAAACTCAGGCCATAATAGACATTCTGATAGTTTATAGGAAAGTGCTTGATACAAAGAAGTAGTCATTTCCATACAGAATATTAATGGAGCAGAAGAGGCTTAGCCAAGCTTGAGGGCAAGAGAAGAAATTCAAAATATCCCAAATAGGATGGATTCCCTTGGCAACACAACAGCTAGCTGATTGTATCAAGCCCTAACAAGAAGAAATTGGGAATTAATGCCAGAATTTTTCTTTATGTTTTTTTGTGATTGGAGCCATTACTGGTCAGATATTTGAAAAAAAAAATAATTTAAAGCAAGCATTAAACTAATGATGCATATGTATTTTATACACGTTTTTTCATTTAAAACATATAAAGTCACATATAAATGTAATATTTTTACATTGGACCGGAACTGATGACATTATGGGTCACAATTCTTTCATTAACCACAGCCATAGGCATTGTCTATTTTTTCCCATTTCAGTGCTTTAAAGTGAAACAAGAACTTAATTAAGTTTACTACTTGTAAAGCAACCTGAATGCAAAATCCTCCCAGAGTTTACACCTCTTTTCTATCTTTTTCTCTCATCTCCTTTATCAAGTCTTAGCTAAGCATTTAACTTAGCTTTTATAGAATGAACAACAGTCTCTTTCTTTTCACACTTATACTTCATCTGTTTAAGTGTTATTTAATTTAATTACTTCAGGTTAATGAAAGCAAAACAACTAACAAGTTTAGGAATAAACACAATTGATTCTGACTGGAACGCAAACTGATGGGTGGAAAAAGTGTGCTTAAGACTCTGCACATACCAGGCAGGACGCACCAGCTGTCAGTATCAAGCTTGCCACAGGCACTATTCAGTGTGTTTTACAGAAAGAATAGAGAATTTCAGTTAATTTGGAGCTGATTGAGTACAGGTTGTTATCTATTATGTTTGGCATAAAATTTTCTTCATCTAAATTTATAGTGAAGAGTTTAAATCTTTCTGTGTATATTGATGATGTTTCAGCCCTATTCATATAACCCATGTTCTCCTGGGCCACACTACCTCCAAACGGAACACAATACAAGTAACAGAATGGAGTTACTCTGGATCAGCCTTATCAACTGAAGTTTTGGATGATAAAGCCCCATTTTATTCCTATTGACTCTGGAAATCCCAGAAGGTTACTAGAGTATCTCACCCATAATTGCAGTCTTCCTGGATCCCACATGTGATCCTTCTCTTCTATTGCTGCCAGTGACAGGTGGGAGGGACAAGGACCACTGGAGGAGGTAGTGTAGAACCCTGGCCACTCTACCCTTCTATTCTACTCAGGATGAGCCATCTCCTGTTCCTGGCACTGATCACCATGCTAGTGAGACTCTCCACTCTGCATTATACCTGATTTCAGATCCTTCAACAGTCAACTTGAGGAAGGAGGAAAAAGCCAGTACCCTTCAGATAAACACAATGGTGTGATCACTCAGCTAGAGCCAGACATCCTGGACTGAGAAGTCAAGTGGGCCTTAGGAAGCATCACTATGAATAAAGCTAGTGGAGGTAATGAAATTCCAGCTGAAAGTGAAAGTCGCTCAGTCATGTCCAACTCTTTGTGACTCTATGGACAATACTGTCCACGGAATTCTCCAGGCCAGAATTCTAGAGTGAGTAGCTTTTCCCTTCTCCAGGGGGTCTTCCCAACCCAGGGATCAAACCCAGGTCTCCCATATCGCAGGTGGATTCTTTACCAGCTGAGCCACAAGGGAAGCCCAAGAATACTGGAGCGGGTAGCCTATCCCTTCTCCAGCAGATCTTCCTGAACCAAGAATTGAACTGGGGTCTCCTGCATTGCAGGTGGATTCTTTACCAAGTAAGCTACCCAGTCTTCCCAGACATCCTGAAGTCGGAAGTCAAGTGGGCCTTAGGAAGCATCACTATGAATAAACCTAGTGGAGGTGAGCTATTCCAGCTGAGCTATTTCAAATCCTAAAAGATGATTCTGTGAAAATACTGCCCTCAATATGCCAGCAAATTTGGAAAACTCAGCAGTGGCCACAGGACTGGAAAAAGTCACTTTTCATTCCAGTCCCAAAGAAAACCAATGCCAAAGAATGTTTACACAACTGCACAATTGCACTCATCTCACACACTAGCAAAGTAATGCTCAAAAGCAAGCCTTCACAGTACATGAACCAAGAACTTCCAGATGTTCAAGCTGGACTTAGAAAAGGCAGAGGAACCAGAGATCAAATTGCAAACATCCGCTGGATCATAGAAAAAGCAAGAAAATTCCAGATAAACATCTACTTCTGCTTCATTGACTACATTATAGCCTTTGTGTAGATCACAACAAACTGTGGAAAATCTCAAACAGATGGAAATAATAGACCACCTTACCTGCCTCCTGAGAAACCTGTATGCAGGTCAAGAAGCAACAATTAGAAATGACATGAAAAACAGACTGGTTCAAAATTACGTCAAGGCTGTATAATGTCACCTGGCTTATTTAACTTCTATGCAGAGTACATCATGTGAACTGCCAGGCTGGATGAAGCACAAACGGGAATCAAGATTGCAGGGAGAAATATAAAAAACCTCAGTTATGCATATGACACCACCCTTATGGCAGAAAGTGGGAGGAACCAAATAGCCTCTTGATGAAGGTGAAAGAGAAGAGTGAAAAAGCAGGCTTAAAATTCAACATTCAAAAAATGAAGATCATGGCATCCGGTCCTATCACTTCATGGCAAACAGATGGGGAAACAGTGACAGACTTTCCTTTCTTGGGCTCCAAAATCACTGCAGATAGTGACTCAAGCCATGAAAATAAAAGACGCTTGCTTCTTGGAAAAAAAACTATGACAAACCCAGACAGTGTATTAAAAAGCAGAGACATTACTTTGCCAACAAAGAGCTGTATAGTCAAACTTCAAAGCTGTGGTTTTTCCAGTTATCATGTATGGATGTGAGAATTGGACCATCAAGAATGCTGAGCACCGAAGAATCAATGCCTTTGAATTGTGGTGTTGAAGAAGACTCTTGAGAGTCACTTGCAAGGATATCAAACTAGTCCGTCCTAAAGGAAATCAATCCTGAATCACTGGAAGGACTGATGCTGAAGTTGAAGCTCCAATACTTTGGCCACCTGATGCAGACAGCCGACTCATTAGAAAAGGTCCTGATGCTGGTAAAGATTGAAGGCAGGAGAAGGGGACGACAAAGGATGAAATGGGTGGACTCGATGGACATGAATTTGAGCAAGCTCCAGGAGATGGTGAAGGACAGGGAAGCCTGGTATACTACAGTCCATGGGGTCCAAGAGTCCAACACAACTGAGCGACTGAAAAACAACAACAATGTACCATGAATCTGATGATGCTTGAGTTGTAGCTCCCCTCATTTACACCATCTCTTTCAAGGCCATGGACCTATTTGGGTTGCTTCTCTTCAATAACTCCCCTCCATAAGATGTGTCACACCCAGCTTCAACCAATTCCTTTCATTCCAACATATTTATTAGGCATGAAGCAGTTCTACCTTGATATCTTAGCATCTCACAGAGATCAGAGTAATATGTTTTTTATATCAGTTGATACAGTTCTCAAGGGAGACTGGTGGGACTGAAAACAATCTCCTCCAACTTCCCTTTCTCACCCATCTGTGAGGGCTCATTAGCTTCACACAGGGTTGGCCAGCCTCAACTTTCTTGGCTCACTCCAGAGTAAATTTCTCCCCTTGAAGCTACCTGGTCTCTAAATCATACAGAATCTTTTGGTGGACTTTCCTTCCCTCTTTCATCCATGAACATCAGTAAGCATGACATATTTTCCCACATTTAGCTCAGACTAAGGAAACTCACTCTTCTCCATCAACATTTTTGTACTCTTTATAAAGGCTTGAGTGAAAGAACTCCTCAAGGCATTGTTAGACACAAATATAGAACTCTAACTGGCAACTGTAGCATGTTTTGGGGACTTGAACAGATATTAGAGAAAACCAGAGTGGGATAGTACTTAAAGCAGTAAAAAGAGATGTTTTTTTCCTCAGAAATTATTGCAAAAGGAGGAAAGAGACCTCTGTGTAGAACTGGGCTCAATTCCAAGTACAACAAGAACAAGTGGGGATTTATAGCCAAGAAGAAGTTGGGGGAAGGCAAGAAAGATCAGAGGATGGAAAATTACTAAGAGGAAACATAGATAATCTAAAAGGATTCTTGTTGAAGGTAGGCCAGAGTGATCAGATATTACCTGGGGGGTGAGCGAAATGAGGAAATTTACTCAGATATTGAAGGTGAGGGATTCTCTTTAAGTTACTCAGCAGGACTCTTATAACTAAGCTCCAAAGGACAAGGCCTAAGGATGTAGCCTAGCTGAAAAAGGACTCAAAGGGTCCTTTTTAAAATTTGATCATGGAGAGAATCTTTGTCATAGTTAATCCTCATGAGTGGGCTTCCCCAGTAGCTCAGTGGTAAAGAATCTATCTGCAATGCAGGTGATGGAGGAGACATAAGTCTGATACCTGGGTCTATCCCCTGGAGTAGAAAATGGCAAACCACTCCTGTATTCTTGCCTGGAAAATTCCATGAACAGAGGAGCCTGGAGGCTACAGTCCAAGGGACTGCAAGAAATCAGACACAACTGAGTGCACTACATGAACACATACACACACACACCTCATGAATAATTAATCTCCTCCTAAGCACAGCCTTAGCCACGTATATTTCCTTTGAGGCAAGCTACAGATTACATTTAAAAAAAAAAAAAACTTTTGCTAGAACCCACACATAAGTCAATTATTGTTTCATTCTGAAGCTTCACTAACTTAGCAGAAATCAAATCAAGAAAGTCTAGTAACACCTATAATCAATCACAAAAGTTCTTCAGTTAATACAAAGAAGAAAAAGAAAGAAAAAGTTAGTTACTCAGTTGGGTCCCACTCTTTGTGATTGCATGGACTGTAGCCCACCAGACTCTTCTGTCCATGGAATTCTCTAGGCAAGAATACTGGAGTGGGTACCCATTCCCTTCTCCAGGGGATATTCCCAACCCAGAGAACAAACCGGGTCTCCTGCATTTCAGGCAGACTCTTAATCATCTGAGACACCAGGGAAGCAGGCAATTACAATCTGTTAATGCAAACTATTACAATCTGTAAGAGGAAGAAGGAACTCATGTATCTGATTCAGATTTAGCAACATTAAGACTTCTGAAAAGCAGAGGGCCAGTCAGAACAAAGGGACACTTCAGGAAAAATGAGGGGGCCTTGACCTGGAGAATAGCAACACTGGTTGCTGGTGAGAAGCAGCTTCTTCATCTGTTTGATTTTAGACTTCATGATTTCAGGGACCATCAAGCTGCTCCCAAACCAGGTAAGTGCATAAGTAAGAAATGAGAAACTATCAGGAAAACTCTGGTCTTGGTAGGACAGTCAATGACTCACAGATCTGGAGGCAATGTTTGCAGTCACACTGAAACAGTTACTTTTGAATTGCTTAGGAACTTTGCCAGTCACCAAAGATAAACTAATAATGCCAAATAGCATAGCACTGAGAGCCCTAAACCTCAGCTGTGAGGCATCATGGAAATATTTGCAAGGGAGCAGGCTTCTCCAGAGAAGGTGATGGCACCCCACTCCAGTACTCTTGCCTGGAAAAAATCCCATGGATGGAGGAGCCTGGTAGGCTGCAGTCCATGGGGTTGCGAAGAGTCGGACACGACTGAGTGCCTTCGCTTTCACTTTTCACTTTCATGCATTGGAGAAGGAAATGGCAACCCACTCCAGTGTTCTTGCCTAGAGAATCCCAGGCATGGGGGAGCCTGGTGGGCTGCCGTCTATGGGGTCGCACAGAGTCAGACACGACTGAAGTGACTTAGCAGCAGCAGCAGCAGGCTTCTCAGTGGTGATAGGCATGGCACAATGGGAAGGTGGGGAGGACAGCTGGATCACAAATGACCCCGTAACACAGTGGTTCTTCACTGGGGACAATTCTGCCCCCAGAGGACCCTTTGACAATGTCTGGAGACATTTTTCGTGGCCATAATTGGGGGAAAGTTGCTAATTACAGGTAATGAGTAGTGGCCAGGAACACTGCTAAACATCCTATAAAGCAGTCCCCGTAATAAAGCAGTATTTGACCCAAAATCTCAACAGTGCTGAATTTAAGATATCCTGTTATAATGCTACACAGGCGTGAAAAGCAACACAGTATACTATTGGCCTATCTCAGGTCATGTCAGCAAACAATGATCTACTCTAATCAAAGGCGTCATTAGATAAAAGATGGATGCTTTCAAGTATATTATGGTTACAAAGGATGGAAGCCAGTGGGTGATAAACTTTACATTTTTAGATTTCCATTGACTGGTGTGATTTTTTGTTCTGAAGTGCTCACCCTTCATGTTTTCTGATGTTTTCCCCATTTCCTGCCTTCACTTCCCTCCCCCAACTAACCTATAAGACCACAGACAACCTACCTGAGATATTATTCAGAATGCTTTGCAGTGTGGATATCTGAGGATATTCTGAGGTAACTGTGACCATTCAAAGTACAGGGAAGAAGATAGCCTGTTTGACATGAGCATTATTGACCAAGTTTTATGAAGTTAAAATCACCTTGAACGCAGTGTGAGATACTTAAGTGGAGAACCTAAAATGATGACAGCATTATATAAGATTTGCCCTTACACATTTTCTTCTTTCACCTGTTTTTAAGTTTTTTTTTAAATTTTTTCTCCTGTAATAATAAATATATCTTGCCTACAAATTATATTATATGACTGCTATCCAACCATCTCATTCTCTCTGTCATCCCCTTCTCCTCCTGCCCTCAGTCTTTCCCAGCATCAGGGTCTTTTCCAATGAGTCAGCTCTTCACAACAGGGGGCCAAGGTATTGGAGCTTCAGCTTCAGCATCAGTCCTTCCAATGAGTATTCAAGGTTGATTTCCTTTAGGATTGACTGGTTTCATCTTCTTGCAGTCAAAGGGCCTCTCAGGAGTCTTCTCTAGCACCACAATTTGAAAACATCAGTTCTTTGGCACTCAGCCTTCTTTATGGTCCAGCTCTCACATCTGTACATTACTACTGGAAAAAAACTTATTTTCCGTTATACTATGCTAGTTTTTTTTTCTCAAATGGACTATACTTCTGCCTCATGCTACACCAACTGACTCCGAAGTCTATGAGAACACTATCAATGACTTGGCATTTCCTTGTGCTTCCCAGATGATCCTTGTGCATGCTAAAGTTTGAGAACACATGCTCCCAACACCTCACAGAATTTTTAATAAAGTCATTTCACCATCTTTATTTAGGACTGAAAGAAATTTATTAGGTCCTTTATTTAGGACTGAAAGCTGTATGAAAGAGAGCTTTCAGACAGAGATCTAACGATGATGCTGATGACAACAATGACAGAATACAATACTAAGGCACAGAGACCAGGTACATTGCATGAAGTTACGTAGTTAGGATTGGCAATGCAGTGATTAGAACCACTTTTAGGTCAAAGTGCAGGGCAGGAGAGTCAACCTGCATCAAAAGATACCAAGCTCCACCCACAACTACTCTCCAGTGAAGTTGTATTATAACTGGACCAGACTCTTTGGTCTCTATTAATTCATCTCTGTATGTGAGTCTTTACTCCTGAATCCAAGAGCTCCCCATAAGTTCTGTTCATACTCTCTTTTCTTTGAATCCCATAGGTGCCATGGCTTAGCTTCAAGCAGGGATACTCCTACCTTGCTCTACTCTCATTCAGCACACCAGTCCATATCCATCCTCATCACCCAACATCCCCAGCCTACGCATACAGGAATCCAGAATAGCTCAGATCGTCTCATCGTCCACTCCACCTGCAATGCAAAAAATACTTCTTTTGAGATAGACTTTGCTTCTTAACACTGCATCCACATATTTCATATCATAAGCATGTGGATGCAATGAAGTAATTAAAATTCTGACTCTCAAGTCAGATTGCCTGAACTGAGATCCCATTTCTCCCACTACTGAGCTATGGGACCTTGGGACTTAAACTTCTCTTGTAAGTTTCCTCAACTTTACATTTGGAATAATCAAAGTACCTACCTCACAGAATTGTCGTGAGAATTACACTTTTTTCCCCCATAGAACTGACATAGAAGTGTTTTTATTTCATTGAAAGTGCAACATAAGTGCCAGATAATTAATTAACATTTTAAGCTGTCAATTTCACCTGGAAAAGAATGACTTTTGTAGGTTTTCATGCAACTCACAGAAAGAAACACAAATACATACGTATACTCATAAAACTGAAAGAGATTTGCAAGGCAATAGTTACCATTTTATTTCTATTGATCTCTAATACTGCTCATCCAGTCTATTTCATTTTTTTCTAAAAAAGGTTAAAATTCATCTAATGAATTTTGCATCCACTATGAGGCCCCAACACACAGATTTAACAATACTACATAGACTGGAAAACTCCATTGTATCCACACTTGTTTAACATTGTATCCCTGACTTGGAGTAAAACATGGCCCATAATAGGTGCTCACTTATACTTGGATAATGGATAAACTGGATAACTGAGTTCTCATTTTACTAGCATTTAACAAAGTAAAGAGAGTCTATTGTCCTTCTCTGGTGTTGATGTGTGAAGCTGTGAAAGAATCTGTCCTACTCACTGTTAGATGAGATTCTTAGGGAAAATGCCAAAAATCATTAAAACATAAAGATTTTCTAGAGGCTTATCCCAAAAGAATTGAGTCTCAGTGATATTACTGCATCTAAAAAATCTTACCTAGATCATGATTTTCTTAGAAGAGTGGGAAATTCTTGTCATAAATCTTGTTGTTATCCTTAATTGGACTTTTTATTTCTATAGACTTCATCACATTTGGCATTGTAGACATTCCCTGTTATCTATAATTGCACACTTCCCTTAAGATGACTAGAATGATTAGAATTCCTATTCACATAGATATTTTTTTTTTTACATATTTTAAAATTTACCAGTCAATGTAGCTAGGTTCAATCTTTTAGTTTCACTGGGAGCTGTATCTAGCAAGCAAACTTAGAGAAATACTGCTAATGAAAGCAATGCAAGTTTTTACTTTGTCACTATTTGATGAGTTTCCAGTCCCTCCCCTCCTGTCCCATCCTCCCCCAGGCAAAGACACACTGTACAGAAAACTGGTGGAAATTCAGCACCAGGAGAAATGTAAGATACCAGAGGAAAGCTTCATATCAATAGTTCATAAATACTGTGATGCCAGATTACCTGAACTAGCTACAGTACATACTCTGTAGTAATATCTATGTTTAAAAGTAAGGATACAAGAGAGATGATGTTGTACAGTAGAGAGGGAAACAAAAGTAAGTATATAAGCTAAAATTAAAACATGAGTATTGGAATCAGGCAAATTAAGATACAAATCCTGCCCACTACCTTCTAGTTACTTTTTCCCCCCTTTCTTTCTAGCTACTTTTCTTATCTAGTGTTATCTGCAAGATGGGATGGATAGTCTCTATAATGCTGCTGCTAAGTCACTTCAGTCATGTCCGACTCTGTGTGACCCCACCAGGCTCCCCCGTCCCTGGGATTCTCCAGGCAAGAACAGTGGAGTGGGTTGCCATTTCCTTCTCCAATGCGTAAGTGAAGTCGCTCAGTCGTGTCTGACTCTTAGCGACCCCATGGACTTCAGCCTACCAGGCTCCTCCATCCATGGGGTTTTCCAGGCAAGAATACTGGAGTGGGGTGCCATTGCCTTCTCCAATGCATGAAAGTGAAAAGTGAAAGTGAAGTCGCTCAGTTGTGTCCGACTCTTAGCAACCTCATGGACTGCAGCCTACCAGGCTCCTCTGTCCATGGGATTTTCCAGGCAAGAGTACTGGAGTGGGGTGCCATTGCCTTCTAGGTAGCAATGACGATACAGTGGGTTATTACATATAAAAGAACTACTTTAGGGTCTTAGAAAATAGCAATCACTCACCATAAAAATTAGTTTCTTCTCCCCTGTCCCAGGTGGGAGTCCCTAGCCTCTTGGTTTGCCCTAAAGACCAGCTCATTCTCGTCACTTGTTAGTGAAGCTGAATCTCATTTCTAGAAATAATGATGTAGCTTTTGACATTCCACTCAATTCAGTGAACATTAAGCTCCTTCTGTATACAAATTTCTATGTCTAGTAGTTATAGAAAACAGAGGAAAGAAATAAAATGAACAGAAATTGCTTCCTATTCTGAAGAAGCTTCAAATTTATTCAAGAAATAGGGATGTGATTAATTAACTGACATAATAAATACAAGCAGTAAAGCTACAAATGAAAAGCAATTAAATCTAATTTTGTTGGGGGCAGGATGAGCAATCCAAAAAGACTAGCCAGGAGAGGGCATCTGAACTAAGGTTGAAGAATGAGCAAGGTTTTTAAGGAGGAGATGATAACAAGATATTTCTAATCTAAAGCAATAACATGATCAAAGGCTGGTAAAGCAACTAAGTGGTGATAATCCAGGCAAGAAAGCAGGAGAGCCAAGATAAGGACAATGACAACCAGCAATGAGAATGGGAAAGGAGGAGAGAGGCACAGCTTCAGGGTTCAAACAAACAACAGCAAAATAGGGTGTGGTGCAGAGAACAGCTTCCTTGGCAATGATGTCTGTGGAGTACTTCAGGTCATTACCTAAACCTACTTGATTATTAAAGCCTTTCTTCCCAAATAAACTTCCCCATTATCTAACTAGTTGGCTTGATTGTTTATGTTCATAGACTAAAGCTACCCCCTAAAATTTAATAGAGTTGATTACTGTTTCCCATTTCATTTTCTCTTTGCTTCTTCAAACAAAATTTTTAGGCAGTTCAAATCACATTGACCTTTTTTAAATCCCAAGATTTTATTATAACTTTATTTTTATTTAGTTATCCACTTGCTCTGTACCTTCTAACATTACCTACCACTCACCAGATCTCTTAGGACTGTGAATCTGACTCAATTTCTTCCCAGATGTACTAGTTTACATTTTCCCAGTTTAATCTCATTTTGATTTGAGTCCATATTTGTAACCTTTTCAAGTTCCAGATAAGTAGTTTGTAAGTCATTATCCGTGTTTACAACACTGCCTAATATAGCACCATTTCAAGATATATTAATATGCTACTTACTCTTGCAGATATTAATTGAAGAGTTGAAAAAAGAAAAGTCGAAGCAGTATCTTGTCCCATTGCATCTATGATGCCCTCTGTCCTCTTTATAATTTGTCAAATGCTAAAACTACCTGAATGTCCAACAATGAGGTGATGATTATTTAAATTATAAAACAGCCACTGAAGAAACAATATAAAAGTTATCAAAATTCTTGTCAATGAAGACTATAAACATGGAAAAATGTCAACTTAAAACATTATTTAAGGACACGGAATGGCAGGTTTAGTGCTACCACAAAATTGTAAAAAGAAAAAAATCTGCTAATATTTTGAAGCACATAATAAAACATATTAATTTTGCAGGTTTGAAGATGGGTATTTTGTGGGTGTTTTTTGTTTGTTTTTTGTTGTTGTTGAATTTTCCCCTTTATTTTCTAGTTTTCCTCAATCATGATTATTTTCTAAAATATGAAACTTTAAAGATAGTGAATATCCATCGAGCCTTCACTATGTGCGAGTTAAACCTTGGAAACAAAAAGGTAAAGAAGACATATGTGGTACAGGAGCATCAAGCTTTAGATACCTGGAGTCATTCTGGACTCATCTCTGTCTCTTTCCTCACACCCCAAAGCTAATCCATTAGGAAATACCGTTTGACTTTAGTTTTAAAATGACATCCAAAAGGCAGTCATTCCCCACTATCCTCACTGTAACGTCCTCATCCAAGCCACAACTGTCTTCTGCCTGGGGGACTGCAACAGCCTTGTGATGGAGAAAATAATGCCGCCCTCCCCCATCCCCAAAAAGACGTCACATCCTGATTCCCAGAAACCGACAACTTACCATCTATGGCTAAAGGGCCTTTGCAGAGATGATATGGACCTCGAGAGGGAGAGATTATCCTGTCCTGTCTGGGGCCTGATGTGAGAACACAGGTACTTAACAAGTCATAGCACCAGTGTCACAGGACATACAACCAAGAAAGCAGAGGTCAGAATGACATAATTTCTGGAAGGAGGCCACAAGTCAAAATGTGCAGGCAGCTCCTAGAAGCTGTAAAATGTAAGGGAACAAATTCTCCCCTGCAGCCTCCAGATACTCGGTACTACTGACTCCTTAACCCCAGTCCAGTGAGACCCATTTCAGATTTCCGACCTCTTGGACTGTAAGATCATGTATTTATGTGTTTTAAGTCACCATGTTTGTGGTAACTTGTTACGGCAGAAACAGAAAACTAATATCAGCATCCTAATAGATTTCCTTGTTTTCATCCATGTTTCTCTGCAGTCTGTTCTCAATATAACAGCCAGAGTGACCTTGCTAAAACCTAAGTCATGTTACTCCACTGCCTTTCCATTTCACTCAGAAGAAAAACCAAAGTCCTAGCAATTATCTACAAAGGAAATGATCTACTTTCTCTTCTATCTCATCTCTTAAAAATTCTTCCCTGATTCTGTTCCAGTTGTACTGACCTCCTTGGTATTCCTCAAGGTCACAAGGGATATGCCTGCCATAGGTTTCCTACACAGGTAGCTTTCTCTACCTAGACTATCTTGTTTCCAAACCCTCACTTGACTATCTCTCCTATTTTCTTCAGGCCTTTGTTCAAATGTCATCCATAAATAAAAGCTACCCCAGCCACTCTATTTAATGATGCCATCTGAACCTATAACCTGGAACTCCACTCTGTTTTTCCTTTTCATTACAGCACACACATCATATACGTGTTATTTTGTTTGTTATTTGATACACACACACACACACACACACACATTCATGCCAATACACATACAAACACAATACTCGAATATAAATTTTACAAGGAAAGGGATTTGGTCTGTTTCATTTTCTTTTCTTTTTTTCCCCCCCCTTTTTTTTTTTCATTTTCTAATACATTCCCAACTGGCCTAGAATAGTGCCCAGCACATGATTGGTGCTCAATTAATGATTCTTAGATAAATAAATTATTTTTAAAATTAGTTCTTTGGATACATATTTAATTTTCTCAAATGGAAAATTTTAAGCAATGATGTAATTAGTCTAAAGAATTTATTCAAATCACTGAGAAAAACATTAAACATAGGAAAATGCCAAATATACAAAGCAAGATACACAGCTAATTAACAAACACCTGGGTAATAATTCAAATGCTGAAGTTTGTTAGTAGGGCACATTTTTGCTTATTAGCGTCCATGTACAATAAAGTTATTAAGGACTTTTCAAATCCTATGATGATTTTGAGTTTATGACAAATGATTCAGGTTTTACATGGGAAGACTGAGCCTTGCTCCTTCTCTATGGAGCACTATTGTGTAAGCTTCTGGTTGGACAGTTATGGTATTGTACTTTCCTCCTTTTCTGGTTTTATTGCTTTGGGTAAGGGTTCCAGATCCTGCTTCGATGGATTCGGATGGGCTTTGCCCCCAGATTTTTGCTGCCCACCTTTAGATGTGACTTGTGGCCCCAGTCAAGCAAACATGTATCTGCTGCTTCTGAATAAGTAAGTGCACTTCCGCTCTTCTCTCAGCTTTATTTTTTGTTTTACCTTGTTCATTTTCAGCTCTGAAGGGTCACCAATACCACTGGAAGAATAATGAATACCATATAACAATGTTATCAAAAGCTGCCTGAATCTCATGCACTGCAGTGAGCTCTCCAATGTTTATAACAGGTCCCTGTTATAACACCTGGGCAGATGCCACATTATAGAGGCATATATACCATACTAAACACATATATTTTTATCCAGAAAGTACTAGCTTTTTTATTTCATTTTTCTATGTCTCAAAGTTTTCTTCTTGTTTATGCTGTATAAGACACATGGAGGTTGGTACATAATATTTAATTCGGAGCTTTTATGTCCAAGCAGAATTCAATGTTGTCCTTTTCAACCTTGAAGTATTTACTCAATGTATTCGATTGTTTTTTAAAAATAGCTGCTTTGCTAATACATATTTGCTAATTACAATAGTTGCAGATAAATAATGCCTTGACTTGGTGATGTGCAAATGTTCACATTTTTTCCACTCTCATTTGCATTCTTTAGGTCAATAGTTGCTTTATTACTTCTTACAGTTTAGACTTATAGGCTTTAGTTTTCCTCTCAAGATTAAAGATTTAAATATGAGTTCACCCTAACAAAGTATTTTAATTGACACTAAATTGTATTTCCTACTTCATTTATAAGCAGATATCTTTTAATGTGGATTTATTTTCCTCTAGCTAAACCGTACTTCTATGAGAAATGCGAGCAGTTTCCTATTAGTTAACCTTTTATTATTGCTCTATTTTTTTGTCTTGTACTCAGTCATCCAAATTCTTTACTGTCTACTGGATCTGCTATAACAATGTACAGACCTACGTTTAGCCCCTTTTCACTCTAATCTGCAGGTAACTGGCTATTTGATCCTTAGAAATTCACCTTTCTCCTCATCAGTAAAATGAGAGAGTTTGACTAGATCATGCTAAAATGCCCTTCTTGCTGAGAGATTTTATTCTGTGGCTGAGCATTAATATATATGATAGACCCCATTCCTCTGCTTATCTCATCTCTACATTTCTTCACTCAGAAGTCTGTCTACTTTGCTTGTTTGGGCTTCCCAGATGACTTAGTGGTAAAGAATCCGTCCACCCATACAAGAGACTCAGGAGACACTGGTTTGATTTCTGGGTCAGGAAGATCTCCTGGAGAAGGAAATGGCAACCCACTCCAGTATTCTTGCCTGGAAAATCCCATGGACAGAGGAACCTGGCAGGCTACGGTCTATAGGATTGCCAGGAGCTGGACGCAACTGAGTACACACACACTTTGCTTGTTGAATGTTCTCTCTATAGACTGGAGCAGTTCAGGAGCCAAGACTGAGTAATCTGTTTTCTCAGATTATCATGAGAGACACTGTTGAAGGTTCTCAGCTTGAAGGAGTTATTCAGTGACTCTGTGTCAGGACAGCAGTATAGTATTAGTAATTATTTATGCTTCTCTGTCCCTTGTTGTGTGCTTCAAATGTTGCACTTTTAATTTTTATTCCAAACTAAACAGCATGGTGTCTGTGATATTATAAAACCCATGAGAGAATGATCTGTTTCCAAGTCATCCAATCCTGTTGCTTTTGTCTCATCAGCTCTCAAATACCCAGGAAAGAGTGGCCTACCTTGACCCCAGGGTTAAACTAGCTTTTCCTACTTCTGTGACACAGATGGTTTGGCTTTAGACAATGTAGCCTGTCGTGCCATTGAGCTAAGTCTTGCACCGGAGGGAAAGCAAAACATACTGTGCATTCCAAATATCTACACTGTAGAGTTTAGATGACACCCTCATTAGATGGTCTTCATCTTTGCTTCCTTCAATCTGCTTCTCTCTCCCCGTTGTCTGCTAAATTTGATCTATCTATTTCAGGAACTACTGAGGCAGCAGCTTCTCCTTGCTATTGCCTGGGATAGTTTCACACGATGTAATCAAAGTTTATTGTCTTTGTACCAAAGCACGTTCTCTGCTTTCTCATTATCAAGCCCCTCATCCCCTTACTATCTCTCTGATTCATTGCTCAGCAATCTGGCCTCCTTTGGTGGGACCTAGATATATTTCTGGGAGTTGATCTGCCTTAAAGCCAGTTCTTTGCAGAGGACCTAATGGACTGGGGTATAAGCAATGTGGAGGAGAGCGTGGTGGGGACAGGCAGCCTCAGAAGACTCATGGGAGAAAAGCAGGGCATTTCTACTACAAAAAAAAAAAAACAGAATTGTCCCCAAATTGTAAAGTGAGTAAATTTGGGTTTTGAGACAATTTTCTCTGCATCTGGACCTAGAGATCTCTCTTTGTGGCCCCGCTCAAGTAAGACCAGTCAAATATCTTAATCAATTTTAAAAAAATGAATAATCCCATGAATCTTGGATGGGCCATCCAGCAATGTTCCTTATTGTAGAGATTAGATCTTCTGGACTCAAATTAGGAAAACTTGGCTTGACAATGTAAATATCCTCCTGCATTCAATCAGAACACCAGGAAGGCAAGAAGTGAGCTAGTTCACAAACACCCTTCTGGTTGAAAGCTGGAATTAGACATTCATTTATTTAAGGTCTTTATTTACAAGCCTGGAAGGCAAATGCCAGATTGTGGCTAAGGCAGACTGCTGAGGTTAAATAAGCAAGAGAAGCGTGTCCAGAATGAGTCATTAAAACTAAGCTACCCCAAAAGATGGCTTCCCAAGTTAAGAGAGAGGCTGTATATCAGGATGGCAAGTTTGTCTGGATAAAATAGAGAAACAGGGTAGACACCTGAGGTTGATTTTAATATGCTTATTTCACATATCAACCTGGATGAACAGAGTCCATCTACAGCCTCTGCTTTAGGCTGGAAAAGGACGAGTCAGAAATTATGGAATAAATAAGCATCAATTCAGTCGTGGGCTTTGGAAGTATTTTGATTATTATAGCCAAGACCCTGAAATGATCTAATTCTATTCTGCTGATCAGCATACTCACACTATCACCATCATAAATTTAATAAGGGAGCAGCCAAGAGGAAATCATAGTGTTGCTCTCTTACCAGCTGCATAAGGAGAATAAGGCCTCAATGTCTAACATCATTCTCAATATTAATCTAGATTTTTTTTTTTTTTACCAAAGCAGCCTTTGATTTATTGCCTGAAGAAAAACAGAAAAATAGAGGGGATAGACTCTACAGTATTAATCAACAGAATATACTCCAGTTCTCTATACCTATGTAGTCAGTGTGTGTAGATGACACATGCTGTGCTGCCCAGAACCCCTTTAGAGACTGAATGACCTATTCTTCCCACTACCAGAGGGTGCTACCAATGGGCATCCCTTAGTGCCCAGCCCTCTGCAGATGAGGAGTGCTGTTTGTTAACGATCATACAGGTGAAGCCTGCCACAAATGCCAGGTACTTAGGAGAATACCAATAATTTGGCACAACTGAGCGACTGAACTGAACTGAACTGAATAATTTGGCCACAAACTTCAGTTCAGTTTCTCAGTCATGTCCGACTCTTTGTGACCCATGAACTGCAGCACACCAGGCCTCCCTGTCCATCACCAACTCCCAGAGTTCACCCAAACCCATGTCCATCAAGTCAGTGATGCCATCTAACCATCTCATCCTCTCTCATTCACTTCCCCTTCTGCCCTCAATCTTTCCCAGCATTAGGGTCTTTTCCAATGAGTCAGTTCTTCACATCAGGTGGCCAAAGTATTGGAGTTTCAGCTTCAACATCATTCCCTCCAATGAACACCCAGGTTGATATCCTTTAGGATGGATTGGTTGGAACTCCTTGCAGTCCAAGGGACTCTCAAGAGTCTTCTCCAACACCACAGTTCAAAAGCATCAATTCTTCAGCACTCAGCTTTCTTTATAGTCCAACTCTCACATCCTTACATGACCACTGGAAAAACCATAGCCTTGACTAGACAGACCTTTGTTGGCAAAGTAATGTCTCTGCATTTTAACATGCTATCTAGGTTGGTCATAACTTTCCTTCCAAGGAGTAAGTGTCTTTTAATTTCATGGCTGCAATCTCCATCTGCAGTGATTTTGGAGCCCAGAAAAATAAAGTCAGCCACCATTTCAAATGTTTCCCCATCTATCTGCATGAAGTGATGGGACTGGATGCCATGATCTTAGTTTTCTGAATGTTGAGCTTTAAGCCAACTTTTTCACTCTCCTCTTTCACTTTCATCAAGAGGCTCTTTAGTTCTTCTTCACTTTCTGCCATAAGGGTGGGGTTATCTGCATATCTGAGGTTATTGACATTTCTCCCAGCAGTCTTAATTCCAGCTTTGTGCTTCTTCCAGCCCAGCGTTTCTCATGATGTACTCTGCGTATAAGTTAAATAAGCAGGGTGACAATATACAGCCTTGCCATATTCCTTTTCCTTTATGGAACCAGTCTGTTGTTCCATGGCCAGTTCTAACTGTTGTTTCTTGACCTGCATACAGGTTTCTCAAGAGGCAGGTCAGGTGGTCTGGTATGCCCAGCTCTTTCAGAATTTTCCACAGTTTATTGTGATCCACACAGTCAAAGGCTTTGGCATAGTCAATAAAGCAGAAATAGATGTTTTTCTGGAACTCTCTTGCTTTTTTGATGATCCAGCGGATGTTGGCAATTTGATCTCTGGTTCCTCTGCTTTTTCTAAAACCAGCTTGAACATCTGGTAGTTCACGGTTCACGTGTTGCTGAAGCCTGGCTTGGAGAATTTCAAGCATTACTTTACTAGCGTGTGAGATGAGTGCAATTGTGCGGTAGTTTGAGCATTCTTTGGCATTGCCTTTCTTTGGGATTGGAATGAAAACTGACCTTTTCCAGTCCTGTGGCCACTGCTGAGTTTTCCATATTTGCTGGCATATTGAGTGCAGCACTTTCACAGCATCATCTTTCAGGATTTGAAATAGCTCAACTGGAATTCCATCACCTCCACTAGCTTTGTTAGTAGTGATGCTTCCTAAGGCCCACTTGACTTCACATTCCAGGATGTCTGGCTCTAGGTGAGTGATCACACCATCGTGATTATCTGGGTCATGACATTTTTTGTACAGTTCTTCTGTGTATTCTTGCCACCTCTTCTTAATATCTTCTGCTTCTGTTAGGTCCCTACCATTTCTGTCGTTTATTGAGCCCATCTTTGCATGAAGTATTGGGCAAAAAGTGAACTCATTGGGGAAAACCCTGATGCTGGGAAAGATTGAGGGCAGGATAACTGGGCAACAGAAGATGAGATGGTTGGATGGCACAATGACCATCATGACCTAATGGACACGAGTTTGAGCAAAGGAGATGATGAAGGATAGGGAAGCCTGGCATGCTGAAGTCCATGGGATCACAAAGAGTCAGACATGACTTAGTGACTAAACAACAACATGAGAATACAAAGTTCTACCCTCTCATCTCAACTCAAGACAACTCTGACTGCCTCTCAGCCTCAGAGTTTCTTATGAAATTGACAAGGGCTTTTGTTGGAACAGATTACAACTCAATGTTTCCTCTGCTCAGGAGATGTTCCTTTCTTTTCCTGTAAGTGTTAATCTCAAGAGCACTTTTTAAATAAAATTCTGGCATTCTAAATGACATTCTGGTGTCTACTCTCCAGATAACCCACCCACCCTGCAGTAAGGAAAACAGGAATGCAAATGACAAAAATAAATGGGAGGAAAAAGGTAAGCTGCCCAGGCTTCTCTGAGAGGCCAAGTTTGCACACAGTAGCTTAGCTCTCCACGTTAACTAATGGGCTGCACCGCCACACAGAAGTGCTACGAGTGGTCCAGACACTCAGGACACACCATACCTCCTGAGCCCTCCTGATATCAGGCCAGCCCTGGTGAGTCCCAGGTACAGAGCCAGTGACTCATATCAGGTACAAATCATCAGCCACAAGCAGTTGCCACTCAGAAGCACCGGCGAGCTTAATGTTACCAGTAGCAACCCGCCTGGGTCAAGGAGGAGAGTTGGCGGGTAGATGGTCTAGCCCTTCCAACCTTTGGTTGGACAATTCCGAGGCAAGTTCTACACTCTCCCAGTAATAGATCAGGACTGAGCTGTTGTCCCCACATATTTAGAGTGCCAGGACTGCCACGACAGAGTACCAAAGCCTGGGAGGCTTAAACAACAGAAATTTTCTTGCTCGCCATTCTAGAGGCTGAGAAGTCCAAGATCAAGGTGTCTGCAGGCTTGGTTTCCTCTGAGGCCTCTCTCCTTGGCTTGGAGATGATCACCTTCTCACTGTGTCCTCTTGGGTCTTTCCTCTGTGGATCACACGTGCACAACAGGTGTACACATCAGCCTCCCAGTATCCTCCGCTTATTAGGACAGTAGACATCAGATTAGAGTCCACGCATAGGATCTCATTTTATCTTAATTACCTTTTCAAACGTGCTGTCTTCAATTACAGTATCATTCCTGGGGTACTGAAAGTTAGGACTTCAACATAGCAATTTAAGGGTGGGGGGCACAATGCAGCCCATAACACCCCAGTAACTAAGTATATGCTTTCTCAGCATTTCCCTTTTCCCTGTCTCTCTTTTCCCCTCCCATATTTCTTCCATGGATCACCTCCCAAATAAACTAAGTAAGCTCATCTTTGTCTCAAGATCAGAGGGACCCAATCAACTGCCTAAAACTCTCACCAGCCAAAATTAGCAGTTACTGGGGGAGGCTTGGGAAAGGTTGGACATAGACAGCTCTTGTTTGGAAAATACATAGACCTCCTCTACACACAGTATATCATCAGTGGAGTGTATTCTTTCAAATCAAATTTGACCCAAAGATGAGAAATACGGACAACTAGATAAGGCAAAAGTACACACACAAATCCACTGTTCTGCCTCAACCCTGTGAGCAAAATTAAGTTTGACACAGAATGTGGAGACATGTAAATGCCTTAGCAAGAGAAGAGTGTGTGTGTATCTCACAGCACAAGGCTGTGATGCTCCTCTGGAGGCAGAGTAAAGTGCCTACAATTACTGAGCACAGATCCAATATGGGCAATTTATGTGAAGTCTCCCAATAGAAAATAAGTAGGACTTATAATCTGTTGGATCCAGAATATATTCCTCTTTACCTTGAGTTCTTCTTATTTGAATTTTAAAATGATAGATATGTTTTCAGGCAAAATGCTATGGATTTTTTTCATCACCCTTTGTGTTGTCATAAATTTCTATTTTCTTGATTTGAATTCTACAAACTAATAGCCACCTTACTTCTGGAAACCTTACCTAAATCTTACTATGAATGACCTGTGGGTGCATATTGGTTAATGGAGACAAAACAAACAAACCAAAATCTAAATAACTGAAATAGTTGCATTTCATGGCAAATGAAACTAACATGTTCCATGCTTGCAAAGGATTTAAATAAAAACAGTAATAATTTGATGAGCTTTTCCTCCATATCACTCTCTAAATAATTATCACATTTAATATCTCTAAAAACCCTGAAACATGGATATTTCTGTTCATGTTTTTAATATGAGAAAAGGGATTCAGAAAATATTTCTGAAATATAAGTGATACAAATGGGATCTAAACCCAAACCTAATTCTAAATCATTTTACTTCCAGTGATTCTCAATCAGTACTGGTCATGAAAATGAAATAGAAAACTTTTAACAGTTACAGGTGCTATCATAACACACAAAAATATTTTGAGATGGATCACGAAAGTTAAAAATAATTGAGTTTCTAAAAGAAAATACAGAAGAAATAATCATGACCATTGTATAGACAGATTTCATAAATAAAATTCAAAATTTACTGACCAAGAGGAAAAGATTAACAAGTTAAACTTCATTAAAATTAAGATCTTCTGCTCATCAAAGGCACTATGAAGAGAGTGAAAAGGTAAGCTGCAAACTGGAAAAAGATATCCCTAATACATATACCCAGAAAAAAAAAGCTAGATACAGACAATAAGCATTTGAAAGGTGCTCATCTTTAATCATCACAGAAAAGAAAAATAAAGTCACCACACACCTATCTGAATATCTAAAATGAAAAATCTAACAAGTACCAAGGGGGTTGGTGATACTATAAAAAGCAAGGACTCTTTTACATTGCTTGTGGGAGTATTAAGTGCTGGAATAACTTTGAAAGACTCTTTTTCATCATTTTTTAAAGTTAAACATGATGTAGCACTTACAATGACACTTTTGGAGATATAGCCATCAGATGTAAGTTTTGTTCACCAAAAACACATACAAGAATGCTCACAGAACCTTTACTCATAATAACTAAAAACCATAAATAACCCATTGCCATTTCCTTCTCCAGGGGATCTTCTCGACCCAGGAATCAAACCCGGGTCTCCCGCATTGCAGGCAGACACTTAACCGTCTGAGCCACCAGGGAAGCCATAAATAACCCAAGTGTACATAATAGTAGAGTGGATATGATATATTCATTTAATGGAATACTACACAGAAATGTAAAAGAACAGACTATTGATATATTATATGTGAATGAATCTCACATATATGTTGTTGAGTAAAGGAATCCAGACACAAAAGAGTACTCATTATGAGTACATTTATATGAAGTTCGAACACATGTAAAATAAACTATGATGAAAAAGGTGCATTCCTTGAAGGTGGGTGGTTTACTGACTGAGAAGAATCAAAAATGAGTTCTCAGGGATCTGGAAATCTAGATTTTATCTTAATTTTAGTAGTGGTTACATAGGGGTGTGTATGTGTATACTTATATATACTTACATATGTATATGCGGCTTCCCAAGTGGTGTAGCGGTAAAGAATCCACCTGCCATGTAGGAGACATGGACTTGATACTTAGTTCAGGAGGATCCCCTGAAGTAGAAAATGGCAACCCACTCCAATATTCTTGCCTAGAAAGTTCCACGGACAGAGATGCCTGATAGGCTATAGTTCATGGGGTCACAAAGAGTGGGACTCAACTGAACACACACAAACACATGTGTATATAAAGAATTACTGCTTTAATACAAGACTTAGACACTTAACCATTTGTAAACTGTATCGCCATCTTTAAAAAATAATTCTATTTACTGGATCTTCCTCTAAGGCCTATAGTATCAGAAGTAGGACTGAGGGAGAGAAAGTATGTAAGTATATATACTTTTGAAAAGTTTCCCAAGTTATCCAGGTGATTTTGATACATGTTCTTGTTTACAAATCACTTTATCCCTAGACTCAGATAACTCAAGCATTGTGTGAAGAGTCAGCCCTCATGGGTACAAGTTCTGGCACTGCAAATAATGAGCTAAGTATCCTTGGATAATGCAACCATGAAAAAAAAAAAGGTTCTGGACTAGATGAGCCCTCAGGTCCCTTCCCACAAAAGTTCTGTAAATCCTATGACAGATGCATACCTATTGGCCAATGTACACAAATAAAACCAGTACTGAAACCTAAAGGGAAGTAGGGGATTGAATAACATGATATAATTTCAATTATGGCTGTCCCGAAGTTCTTTCACTTTAAGTATATGTTACGTACAATCTTAGGAAATTCAATCTTCTATATTATGTTTAGGTGCTGGTAGAGTGGTAAACTCTTAAAATATGACAGCCAATTAAGTTATTATCAGTCATTAGCATTTCACTATGGATGTGACAATAGACCATTTTCAATTTGATAGTTAACTAAAAAATTGACCTTGTAAGAACAGGGTGTAGAATTAAAGGCATTTTGCTATATCATGGAAAGGACACAGAACTGAGAAACAGGAATCTGCTTTCTACTCACATCTATAACATTAATTAACTGTATCTTCAAATAGGTTCTTTAGATCACAGACTGTCCATCAGTAAAATGTGAGGAATGCAATAGACAGTCCCTAACTGAACTGAACTGAATTGTCATGAGGATTCTATGACTCTTCTTAGTTCCTAAAGTTGGGAGGCTGAAAGGGAATCCTGAGTTCTGAATGAAGGCTGTAGTTTCCTGCCACTTTGAGCAAGAGAGAGACACAAAAACTAAGGATGGTAACAGGAGGCCAATAAAAACACTGAGACCAGGTTTTTTAAAGGCCAGTTTGAGTCCTTAACCCTGGAAGACAGTTTGAGCTGTCTTCCCGGATAGCTCAAAAGGTAAGGAAACTGCCTACAGTTCAGGAGACCTGGGTTCCATCCCTGGGTTGGGAAGATCTCCTGGAACAGGGCATGGCAACCTACCCCAGTATTCTTGCCTGGAGAATTCCATGGACAGAGGAGCCTGACAGGCAGTCCATGGGGTCACAAAGAGTGGGACACAACTGAGTGACTAACACTTTCACTTTCACTTTGAGCCCTTAGGTGCGAGCAGGGGTTATTACATTATTTCTATGTCTGCTCCACTATGGTTTTTCCAGTAATCATGTACGATGTGAGAGTTGGACCATAAAGAAGACTGAGTGCCCAAGAACTGATGCTTTTGAACTGTGGTGCTAGAGAAGACCCTTGAGAGTCCCTTGGACTGCAATATCAAACCAGTTAATCCTAAAGGAAATCAACCCTTAATATTCATTGGAAGGACTGATGCTGAAGCTGAAGCTCCAATACTTTGGCCACCTATGTGAAGAGTCAACTCAATGGAAAAGACTCTGATGTTGGGAAAGATTGAGGGCAGGAGAAGAAAGGGGAGACAGAGGATGAGATGGTTGGATGGCATCACTGACTCAATGGACATGAGTTTGAGCAAACTCCGGGAGATGGTAAAAGACAGGAAATCCAGGTGTGCTGCAGGTCCATGGGGTCTCAAAGAGTCAGACACAACTTTCAGCTGCTCTGCCTGCAGTGTTTGGTGTCTGGATAGTAGTGGGAGGAGGGAAGAGGAATACCCTGGCTTTGTTACTTAAGAAAATCCACCCAGGATGTGTTTATAAACCAGTATGAAAATGCAGAAAGTAGAATCTGTTAACAAATCTCCAGAAGCACAGATCTTGATGGGCAGCTCTCCCTGTTCTCTGCTCCTCACCTGTCTGCTTTGCTCATTCCTTCAAGGTGGTGCCCTGGGGCTAGGACCCACAGGGAGAAGCCATTTCCCAGGGGTTGGAAAAGAGTGTGGTACTCCATGTGAGCGTTTAAGCCTTCATTGGTAGGACAACAACTCAAATGAGTGGAATCAAATAGCCTCCTAAAAGTAGCGATGGAGAGGCAAATTCAAGGAGAACAGAGGAGAAGGTATGATTTACAGAGGCTGACCCAAATGAGAAAGGGAAAATGAACTCAAGTCATATGACAGCCATCCAACCATAAAGCCATGAATTTTGCATTTAACACAATTATTCCTGGTTTTCTAATGCTATTAGGGAGGTCTGCACTTATAATAAGGTGGCCCACTCAAGTGAGGAGTGTTTCAACTTTGACTTCCTCACTCCAGACAATCTCAGGACAATGGCTGGGAGGTCAGGCTTTGATAACTAAAGAGTTACAGAGAATACACTGTCTTTCACAAGGGGCCTTTCAGTCTTCAGAAGTCAGCCATTACACCATTTTTCATGGCCTCTTCCAAGAGTAAATACTGCTAGCCCAGGAGTCTCTGGGCCAGGAAATACAATTAGGTGGACTTGTGTCTCCTAGGAAATGAATGGAAACCTATAATTTCAAGTAGTCCAGGAAATAGCCGTTCAGCTAATAATGATGACAGGTTGCTACTGATCCTGCCAAACAGGGGGCTCACCTAAAACTGTTGGGGGTAAATCTCCCTTTTTAGCAACCTGCCTCAGCCTCATTTGCTTTTAGGAGGCTCCTGCATTCCCCCCACCCCAACCCCCACAACACCCTTCCCTCCTTTCTGGGTCCCCCACAGCCCCCTTTAAGGAAATATTTAGCTTATACTTATAATGAGCCTTGGGAAGCTCAGTGGGGCCCTGCGTGCACAGAGACTGTAATTTAGGGTGAGTTATGTTTCAATTACCACTGTTTTATAGCATGCTGGTGAGGGCAAGCATTATGTCATGTCAGAGATACAGGCGAGAGAAAATACGGATACCCCCATTATAGGCGGTGATGGAGCAGTTTTAATAATACTGGGGGAAAATGGAACATAAATGCATTTCCAGCTGCACCATTACTACCCATCAGCAACACCACGTGGCCAGAGTGAGGAGGAGGCGGAGGGAGGAAGGGGTTACAGGTATGATGGTGACTGGAGCCTGTTCTCTGCATTTAAGAAGAGGCAATAAGTCCTATTAAAACCTTAGAAATGAGTGGGCTTTTTTTTTTTTTTTTTGTGAATAATGGTCACACCAGAGATATAAAACACTAACTTTTCAATAATAAAAAAGAATCTAATTTCTAGTGAGTTTCCCCATTTCATGTGAGAAGGATAACTCTTCTCTGTATTCTCTCTCCCTCCCAGTCTTTCTCGCTCATTTTCTCCGGCTCTTTATTTTCTTGACACAAATAGCAGTCACTGCTCACAGAATGTGCAGGATTAGGCTGCTTTGTAATTCAAACCTTTTATTCAGGTTACCCTTATGTACTAAAGAGGAAAATATGTATTGACTAAATGGCCTTGTTATGGATGTTTCCAATTGTGAGTGGAAAAATGGCTCCCCTCTGCAACACAAACAGACCCTTCCAAACTAGGACTCTGTTCATCACTAACAATGGAATATAGCTAATGCTAATTTCCCCCTTTTTCTTTTCTCAAATAGTGGGAAAAGCATCCATAGATATTTTTTCTTGTTCTGATTAGTTCCTTTAAAAAGAGGAAGTGGCAAAACGCTGCTGATGACCTATGCTTTTGCCGATTGGTAGTTTGCAGGTGTGGAGAACAATCAAACAGAAAGATGAGGATGTAGATGGCATTGGTGGGCTGGTGCTTCCAACAGCTGTTTAACTTTGTTCAGTTAAACCAAATGTAGTCAGTCAGAAGTGCCCCTTATTTAACCAAAGAAGGAAGGTTCAGTAACTAAAATAAATAGTATATATGGTTGGTCTAACTTTTCTCCAGTGTAGTCTAAAATAGAAAGAGCAATGCGAAAGACAGCAACATGCACAGAAAATACAGAGAATTTTAAACCACCTGGGGCTGGGGAAGAGACGTGTTAAAGAGAGATAATTATGTATGTGTGTTTAATGATCTTTTTCTCCTTGTATTAACAGATGTAATTCGAACTTGCTAGAGAAAATTGTACAATTTCATATAAATGTAAGAAAGCACTTTAGTCATTATTTCAATTATTTCAACCTTTTTTATGATTATGTTTTGACAAAATCATTCATTGATTAATTCACTAGATAATTATTATAAGCATCTTTTATGCAATGAGGACCGGTTTGCTCAATATGAAGACATATAGCGAACAAAATATATCTGGTGAATACCCTCCTGGAATTTACATCCTATTGGCAACAGGCCCAAAATGGAGTCACTAAGCCCCATGTCACTCAACTGAGACCTAATTACAGTTTCAGCTCTCCCAGAAACAGAAACTTAAAACCAATCAGTCAGGAATCACCTGATCAGTACTAGTTAAGCTTTCTATCAGAAAGATCCTTGCCTTCTCCTAAAGAAAACTCTCTTTGCAATCAGCAACTCACTTTTTTGCCTGTTCTCCCTCCCTGTGCCTTAAGAGCCCCTTTCTATCTACCAGATTGGATGCTCCTCAATTCAAATTGATTTTTGCTCAAATAAACCCTTCACATTTTTTATATGCCTCAGTTTATCTTTACTGGCGGAAACAGACAATAAACAAATCAATTGCCTTCAGTTTGTGGTGTCTTGGAGGAAGCAACAGGTGTCAGAGCACAATAGAGAAATAACTTGAGAAAGTCTGAGAATTCAGGATGATATTATACTTGTGATTTTGCATTCAGCCTCATTCACTTAACTATCAGAGTTCTGGGAATGCTCTTCTGTCACCAAATATTCTTTGAAAACCTTTTGAATGACTGGATAGTCTATCTTTTAAACAAACCTTAATTTATCTACTGATCTTCTTGTTTTTCTTCCATGGCTTTATGTTGAGAAAAAGGTTTTTGCCTGAATATTTGTTAAACAGTCACCTATGTTTTCTTATGTTTTTATAGTTATTAGATGTGTTAAATTTAATGTTTTAAACTCTTCTGAAATGTATTTGATGTAAATGAGAGAATAAAAATTATATTTGTTTTCCACATAAATATAAATTAAAGTTAAATAATTCCTGAATCATACCTAGCTTCTTCCTTATTTTATGATATACTGTCACATATCAAGTATTTAAATATATTAGAGTTTATTCCATGATTACAAATTCTTGATCAGTCTGTAGATATTTACATCAAATAATTTAAAATTCCTTTAGCCGTATAATCAATTTTAAGGTCCGGTAAGACAAATCCCCTTTTCACTTTTCAATTTTTCTCAGCTGTATTCCTATCAGTTGGTGTTCCAGATGAATTTTAAAATTATTTTTAAAGACTAGCTATGAAAAAGAAACATTAATTTGTAGAGTTAATCCTCATTACCCACAGATTCCATATTTGCAAATTCAACTACTCACTAAAACTTATTTGTAATCCCAAATCAATTTTCAGGAAAATTTATGATTATTTGCAGACAAAAGGGGAGCAGCAAATTCAGAATTCTCTAATTCAGTGTTCAGAGAAACTCTGGAGTACCTAACTACCATGAATAATGGCTATCAACTATATCTTTACAGCTTGCTCTAAATCAATATATTGAGAAGGATTCACTTCTTTAAAAAGTGATATACCTCATAATTTCTTTCTTAAGCCCCTAATCATTTTATTATGCTCATCCCCAGGCATTGTATTTCTCTTAATTGATATAGTAAACAGAATTATTTTTCTCTAATACTTTCTAATGAATTATTCCTGGTTTACAGAGGAGCTACTGGATTTCATAAAGTTATCTTGTGTCTGGTCACTTTATAAAACTCTTTTTAACCATCATAATTTAAAGTTGACATTTTTCCTCAAAGTAAAATAAAATACTATGAAAAAATACTAATTATCATTCCTGTTTCAATAGTTTGGCCTCTTGTTCCTGGTTTTCCATCTTGTTTTACTGGAAAGAACTTTTAGAGCACGTAACTTTATCTTGTCCTTGATTAAAATGGGACTATTTCTACTGTTTTGCATTCAAGTATAAAGTTGGATCTTGTTTAAATGTTGAGCTGTGATGGAATGGATGTTGAAGCCTTCTCAATAGCTCCTGAGACAATCATTTTTCCTCTTTTTTCAGATCTTGATCTAATTAACTGATCTCTTCCTATTAAGCTACCACTACATTCTAAATACAAATCTTATATTGTATTTATGGGTTGTATTTAAGATATAGTTAAATTTAATATATTTAAGATATAGAGACAATCATTTTTCCTCTTTGTTCAGATCTTTATCTAATTAACTGATCTCTTCCTATTAAGTTACCACTACATTCTAAATACAAATCTTATATTGTATTTATGGATTGTATTTAAGATATAGTTAGATTCAATTTATTCATAGGTTATTTCCATAGACAGGGAATCTGATTGACTACGGGCCATTGGGTCAAAAACAGTCAGACACGACTGAGTGACTAACACTTTCTTTCTCTATATAAATGAGATTTTATTTTACAGTAAAAATACAGGTAACTATGTGGCTTAGGTGGTTTTTGTTTTTCTTTGTTTTCTGCTATTACTGCCAGGGTTTGCTCTTCAAATCTGATTGTTTTATTACATGAAATGAGTAATTTTATATCTTTTTTGAAAATTCTATTATCTAAGTCTTTAAAAAAAGCTATGCATATAAACATTGAAAGCTATAATTTTAAAAATGCATTTTCATGAAAATTTCTCAAATTTCCTAAATTTTAATGTGTCCAGGCTTTCTCCTAGGCAATTGTGGTAATATTTGGGGGGGAAACTTTTTATTTCATTTATATTTTTGTGTTTATTAGCATTTTGCTATGGGCTGAATATGAACCTCCCAAATTCACATGTTGAAAATGTAATGCCCAAGGTGATAATGTTAGGAGATGGGGCCTTTGGGATGTTGATTAGGTCATGAGAGTAAGGCACTCATGCATTGAATTAATATCTTTATAAAATTGACTCCAGAGGAATCCCTCACCCTTCCACCATGTGAGGCCACAATGAGAAGCTGGCAGTCTGCAAGCCAGAAAGTAGTTTTCAGCAGAACCCACCCATGTTGGCACTCTGATCTTGGACTTCCAGCCTCCAGAACTGTAAGAAATAAATTTCTGTTTTTTATAAGCCACCCAGTCTATGACATTCTGTCACCATAGCCTGAGTAAACCAAAACACACTGTATTACCTACAGTAATATTTGCTAAAGTTAATATTTTTTGGTCTTTCTTAAATGTCCTTTTTTATGTATAGTTTATGTTTTATTTTTGTTATCATTATTAATTAGGCTTGCCATAGCATGTCTATTTTGTATTTGCTTGTTTTTAAAATGGCCACATTTATTTAGGGAGAAGTGCCTTGATAATTTTTTCGAGGATGGTTTGAGGACATTCTTTAATAAAGGAGCAGGCATGAGTGGGAAGATAAAAGTCCATGATTTGACGTGGCTGAGTTAAGAGGATGGGGATGGCACTCTGAGTCGAGAACCTGGCACACCCGCTTCCCTAGATGCACAGAGATGAAGCATTGCATGCATGGTTATGAATGTGGCCAGGAGTGGCATCTATGAATGGTGATAAATGGTGTGCCACTTTAAAATTTTGAGCAAGATGTGTAAGGACTAACATTGTGCAGTTTTAAATTACTCTGGGAGGAATTCACAAAAAGGCTTCGAGATCCAGGCAGGAGGACTTTCCAGGAGTCTAGTCAAGTCCTGGCCAAAGAAATAAGTAAAAAGAAACAGGTCAAAGATTCCTGCTTTTTTGAAATGCTTCCATTTAGACATGGTTCTATGACCCAGAGGGATGGTATGGGGAGGGAGGAGGGTGGAGGGTTCAGGATGCGGAACACGTGTATACCTGTGGCAGATTCATGTTGATATATGGCAAAACCAATACAATATTGTAAAGTTAAAAAATAAAATAAAATAATAAAAAAGAAAAATACACTGCTTATCCATACATGAGATATTCATCTGACCATTATGAAAGTATTTATGAAGATATATGGACAGAATATTATGTCCCCCTAACCCTTAAACACAGGACATTCTTCTTTGGGTTTCTGGAGTATGAAATGTCAGTGCAAAACAACTTCTCAAACACAAATTCAAGAAATTCTGTCCAATACAACCAGTTTCCTAAACACATGGAACATGGAAGATATAAAATTTAAAATTTGCTCCCAAGTTTTAAATAACAATGAAGAAGAAAACTGGGAAAAGGTGAAAGCTTAATGGGGACAAAATGAAGAATTTTTTTTTTTCCTTTTTTTACCATACAACGTGGCATGCAGGATCTCAGTTCCCTGTCCAGAGATCAAACCAATGTCCCCTGCAATTACAGTGTAGAGTCTTAAGGACTGGACCATCATGGAAGGCTCCATGAAGAACTTTTCTGATTTATTAGGCTTTGAGAATTTGCATGTAATTCCACACTGAACTGCCCGAAGAAGGTTAGCAAGCACTGGTAGGAGTGGACAGAGGCATGAAATTAAGAATAAGAAAATAAACTAATAAGAGTTATAGTAATAAAAATATCCCCTAGTATTATCCTATGGCTATCATTTTGAGTGATATTATTATGTTACAGATTAAGTGTTATTTTATATGTTGTAACTAGTGACATCTTCCCAATGATACTAGAAGGTAGCTTTTACTACCTACACTTTAGAAAAGGACACTGAGGTTTGATGAGTTAAAATAATTTGTAATAGTCTATACAGATAATGACTGAAAAAAGCAGTATCCAAACCCAAGATTCTTAGTTCCACACCCTGAGTTTTTAATCACCATGGTATATAATGTCATTCATATCATGCAATCATTTAGACCAGAAGAGAGGAAACAAAGTCTCTTAGGAAGATAAAAGAGTAGCACTGAGATCTCAAGCAGCATTTATGAGCAGAAGAGAAAGAAGAGCTGCCAAATAATCCCTAAACAGCTACAAATAAATGAAACACAGAGGAGGTTTAAAAATAAAGTCTTTTCAATTGCACTGATACTAACAATGACACTAGGTATTAACTCTATCATAGAAAAATAAAAATAAATATGATTATGTTTATATACATTTATATGATTACATATGACATACAAAAATAAAAACAGAATAGACTCTGAAGCTACCAGCTCATTCATACATTCTTTTATTGAGCAACTATTATTAAGCATTTATCATTGACCAGACCCACTTCAAAGAGTTGAGAGTGTTCTTGCCTGGAGAATCCCAGGGACGGGGGAGGCTGGTGGGCTGCCGTCTATGGGGTCACACACAGTCGGACACGACTGAAGTGACTTAGCATAGCAGAGCATAGGAGATATATGACCAGTGCCAAGAGAACACACTGGTCATAGCAAACACCCTCTTCCAACAACACAAGCGAAGACTCTACACATGGACATCACCAGATGTTCAACACCAAACTCAGACTGATTATATTCTTTGCAGCCAAAGATGCAGAAGCTCTATACAGTCAGCAAAAACAAGACTGGGAGCTGACTGTGGCTCAGATCATGAACTCCTTATTGCCAAATTCAGACTTAACTTGAAGAAAGTTGGGAAAACCACTAGACCATTCAGGTATGACCTAAATCAAATCCCTTATGGCTATACAGTGGAAGTGAGAAATAGATTTAAGGGACTAGATCTGATAGACAGAGTACCTGATGAACTATAGATGGAGGTTCATGACATTGTACAGGAGATAGGAATCAAGACAATCCCCAAGAAAAAGAAATGCAAAAAAGCAAAATGGCTGTCTGAGGAGGCCTCACAAATTGCTGTGAAAAGAAGAAAAGCAAAAAGCAAAGGGGAAAAGGAAAGATACGAGCATTTGAATGCAGAGTTCCAAAGAATAGCAAGGAGAGATAAGAAAGCCTTCCTCAGTGATCAATGCAAAGAAATAGAGGAAAACAACAGAATGGGAAAGACTAGAGATCTCTTCAAGAAAATTAGAGATACCAAGGAAACATTTCATGCAAAGATGGGCTCAAAAAAGGACAGAAATGGTATGGACCTAACAGAAGCAGAAGATAATTAAGAAGAGGTGCCAAGAACACACAGAAGAACTGTACAAAAAAGATCTTCACAACCAAGATAATCATGACAGTGTGATCACTCACACTCACCTAGAGCCAGACATCCTAGAATGTGAAGTCAAGCGGGCCTTAGGAAGCATCACTATCAACAAAGCTAGTGGAGGTGATGGAATTCCAGTTGAGCTATTCCAAATCCTGAAAGATGATGCTGTGAAAGTGCTGCACTCAATATGCCAGCAAATTTGGAAAACTCAACAGTGACCACAGGACTGGAAAAGGTCAGTTTTCATTCCAATCTCAAAGAAAGGCAATCCCAAAGAATGCTCAAACTACCACACAATTGCACTCATCTCACACACTAGTAAAGTAATGCTCAAAATTCTCCAAGCCAGGCTTCATTAATACGTGAACCATGAACTTCCAGATGTTCAAGCTGGTTTTAGGAAAGGCGGAGGAACCAGAGATCAAATTCCCAACATTCTCTGGATCATCAAAAAAGCAAGAGAGTTTCAGAAAAACATCTATTTCTCCTTTATTGACTATGCCAACATCTTTGACTGTGTGGATCACAATAAACTGTGGAAAATTCTGAAGGAGATGGGAATACCAGACCATCTGACCTGCCACTTGAGAAACCTGTTGGCAGGTCAGGAAGCAACAGTTAGAACTGGACATGGAACAACGGACTTGTTCCAAATTGGGAAAGGAGTAAGTCAAGTCTTATATTGTCACCCTGCTTCTTTAACTTATATGCAGAGTACATCATGAGAAACACTGGGCTGGAGGAAGCACAAGCTGGAATCAAGATTGCTGGGAGAAATATCAATAACCTCAGGTATGCAGATGACACCACCCTTATGGCAGAAAGTGAAGGAGAACTAAAGAGCCTCTTGATGAACGTGAAAGAGGAGAGTGAAAAAGTTGGCTTATAGCTCAACATTCAGAAAACTAATATCATGGCATCCAGTCCCATCACTTCATGGCAAATAGATGGGGAAACATTGGAAACAGTAGCTGACTTTATTTTGGGGGGCTCAAAAATCACTGCAGATGGTGATTGCAGCCATGAAATTAAAAGATGCTTACTACTTGGATTATTAAAAAGCAGAGACATTACTTTGTCAACAAGGGTCCATCTAGTCAAGGCTATGGTTTTTCCAGTAGTCATGTATGGATATGAGAGTTGGACTGTGAAGAAGGCTGAGCGCTGAAGAATTGATGCTTTTGAACGGTGGTGTTGGAGAAGACTCTTGAGAGTCCCTTGGACTGCAAGGAGATCCAACCAGTCCATCCTAAAGGAGATCAACCTGGGTGTTCATTGGAAGGACTGATGTTGAAGCTGAAACTCCAATACCTTGGCCACCTGATGTGAAGAACTGACTCATTGGAAAAGACCCTGATGCTGGGAAAGATTGAGGGCAGGAGGAGAAGGGGATGACAGAGGATGAGATGGTTGGATGGCATCACCGACTCAATGGACATGGGTTTGGGTAGATTCCAGCAGATGGTGATCGATAGGGAGGCCTGGCATGCTGCGGTTCATGGGGTGGCAAAGATTCAGACACGACTGAGTGACTGAACTGAACTGAACTGAGAAGGAGATATATTACCCTCATGGAGCTTACAGATGACTGGAAGAATAAGACATCAATCAATAACCACACATTCAAATGTATGATTACAAACTGTCTAAGATGCAATGAAAGAACAGTGTGATCCTGTAAAAAGGGGGCCAGGACTTAGTCTGGCAGGGCAGAGAAGTCTTTCCAGGGGAAGAATTATTTGTGCCAAGAGTAGGAATTACTTGGGGAAATGGAAAGGATGGATGTTCTAAGCAGTGGACCACCATTCAGACACCCTAAAGCAGGGGAAGAAAGTTAGGTTTAGAAAGAGGCTGGTACCCAGCATGCAGCAGAGAGTACATGGGGCTAATCATAAATTCACACAGGGCCTACTAGACTGTGTGAGGGAACATGCCTGGTATTCTAAGAGCAATGGGGGACGTGAGGTGCCTGGGGGTGAGGTGACTGGATAGTTTTCATCAAAACAATGTGTTCAGATTGAGCATTAAAAGATGTGTGCTGCTTCAACATGGAGAAGGACAGAAGGAGAGCCGGATTGGATATCAGAGTCCTGGGAACATGTGCTATGGAGTGCAGGTAAGATGGTAGCCATGGGATCAGAAGGATGGATGTGCTGGGGGGAAGTAGGGTAACAACAGATTGCAGACACTGAGAAGGCAAAGTCAGCCAAGCTTGGTGATGGCCTAGCTAAAAGGGAGAGGGAGAAAGAAAAGGAAACATCAAAGACCAGCCTCATGGTCTGTAAAATTGGACTGGTGATGATACCTTTCCTTGCGATAAAGAATGTTAAATACTTACTCTGGCCTAAGCACCCTACTCAGTTATTGTGTTGATGCTGTTTTATCTTAGACATTCAGAAACAGTAGTGATTCCATAAATTATGATGCTAAGCACATCTTACCATTTAAACCTCCTCATCCCATACTACCACTACCTCCCCAAAATTACTGTAAGGTAAGCAATATTATTATCCATATTTTGTAGATGGAACTAATATTGAAAGGGGAAGACTTGCTCAAAAGCCACACAGCTGTGCACTGTAGAGATCTGTCTCTCTCCAGAAAACATGATTTTCCTCTATACCTGCACATGATTAAATGTTAGTGGACTGGTCCAACTCTGACCTGTGATAAGGGTGTTGAGGAGAAAGGGATGAGGAGGGACCATGCATCATGTAGGAGATGAGCGTGGGATAGATTTGCTACAAGGAAGCAGACTGACAGCGACAGACCAGAAATATGTGAACAGACAGATATTTTGATAAAACACAATAGTTCGTTTCTTACTCATATTAACTTGTAGTCAACTTCAATGATAATTTTGGAAACTTTTACATAGTTTTTAATAAATATATAAGAATTCAGACTTTGGATGATCTATTACTTTCCTAAGGTCTTAACTTGAAAGAATCTCTTAATATCGAAATATAGAGGTTTTGTGACACATGGAAGGAAAAAATGAAATGAAAATAGATTCTAACACTTCCAGCAGATATTTTTCAATGCCTAGTTCCCTTAAAATCATGCCTATATATTTACATATTTGTTTCTTCCCTGGATATTCTTCTCCCTGGTCTCAATCAGAGCCATGAGTCATCCTCAAAGTAAAACTTCTGAAAGCCTGCTTATCACTCTCATAAGTATGCAACAAACAGGAGAGATTTAGGGTCTTTCCTCCACCATTTTCCCCCTTCTGTTATGAGGAAATCAAGCCCTGCCAGTGCTGCCTCACTTCTCCCTTGTCTCAGGCAGGATACAGTCAGGCAATGCATTTTCATCAAGGCTCAGGCTCCATTATGCTCTAGAGAATTGGGGTTTAATGTAATTTATGGGTAGCCACTTCCAAGGGAGATCATGGAACCTCCAGTTTAATTGAGGTGATCTAGACGGTTCAGCATCTGTCAATGAGCAAGGAGAGAATGCTGCCTGAATAGAAATAGAAATCACTTTGCACACCCTCCTTATTCTATATACTTTTTCTTGGAAGCACCCAGCTGTGGTTTCTCTTACTGATTTTCTGCTACTCTTACTCTCCTTTTTCATCTTTCCATTACTCTTTCCTATTGTTTATCCAACACGTGTATGTGAGGAGGCGTAACTCCTTCCTGGAAGTGGAAGCCATCCCCTTCCAAACCTATACCTTTCCCACCCTGTCCCATAAAAGCCCTAGTGCAAATAGATGGGAAGGAGTTTGGTGCTACTAACAACACCAACTGAAAAGCAACTCTTACTATGTCTGTAACATTAATTAATTAATCCAACAGATATTTATTGAGTATTTACCATATGCTAGCCAGTGTTCTGTGAGTATGGTTTCAGTGTGTTTGCCCTCTGATGCCCTCTTGCAACACCTACCGTCTTACTTGGGTTTCTCTTACCTTGGGCGTGGGGTATCTCTTCACGGCTGCTCCAGCAAAGCGCAGCCATTGCTCCTTACCTTGGCCGAGGGGTATCTCCTCACCGCTGCCCCTCCTGACCCTGAACGTGGGATAGCTCCTCTAGGCCCTCCTGCACCCGAGCAGCATGGCTCCTTGGACGTGGGGTTGGTTCCCCCGGCCACCGCCCCTGGCCTCGGCTTGGGGTTGCTCCTCCCACCCGCCGCCCCTGGCCTCGGTCTTAGGGGAGTGGGGTAGCTCCTCCCGGCCACCACCTCTGACCTCAGATGCGGGGTAACTCCTCTCATCGCTGCTCCTGACCTCGGACGCTGGGTATGTCCTCTCGGCTGCCCGCCCTGACCTCAGACGAGGGGTAGCTCCTCTCAGCCGTTCCTGCACCGTCAGTCTGGTATTCTCGGCCGCCGCCCCTGACCTCGGACGTGGGATAACTCCTCTTGGCGCTGCCCTTCGGGCATGGGGTCCTTCCGGCTTCTGCCTGTGACCTTGGACGTGGGGTGGCTGCTCTTGGCCGCGCTTAGTGCGCCGGTCGCAGCCACCTGCGTGCTAGCCGGCATTGAAGATACAGCAGTCAATAAAGAAGATTATATTCCAGTAAGGGAGTAAATAGAAGCAAAATTTAAAAATAAAATATAGAGTTTGGGCTTCCCTCACAGCTCAGACAATAAAGAAACTGCCTGCAATGCAGCAGACCTGGAAGATCCCCTGGAGAAGGGAATGGCAACCCACTCCATTATTCTTGCCTGGAGAATTCCATGGACAGAGGAGCCTGGTGGTAAAGAGTCTACCGGGTCGCAAAGAATCAGACACAACTGAGTGATTAACACTTTCACTTTTTATCATTAGATAATAAGATATGGGGAATACTTAAATTTTCTTCCCTTAATTTCTTTAAAGGATACAAGTATTTTATGAAAAGACATTATTAATACGAAAAAAGAGGGGAAAAATTTTGAAGGTATTATCTCAGTTGTGATATGGATACAAAAAAGATGTTCATGACCCACATAATCACAATGGTGTGATCACTCACCAAGAGCCAGATATCCTGGAATGTGAACTCAAGTGGGCCTTCAGTTCAGTTCAGTCACTCAGTCGTGTCCGATTCTTTGTGACCCCATTATTGCAGCACACCAGGCCTCCCTGTCCATCACCAACTCCCAGAGTTTACTCAAACTCATGTCCATCGAGTCGGTGATGCCATCCAGCCATCTCATCCTCTGTTGTCCCCTTCTCCTCCTGCCCTCAATCCCTCCCAGCATCAGGGTCTTTTCAAATGAGTCAACTCTTCACATGAGGTGGCCAAAGTATTGGAGTTTCAGCTTTAGCATCAGTCCTTCCAATGAACACCCAGGTTGATCTCCTTTAGGATGGACTGGTTGGATCTCCTTGCAGTCCAAGGGACTCTGAAGAGTCTTCTCCAACACCACAGTACAAAAGCATCAAATCTTCGGCACTCAGCTTTCTTCACAGTCCAACTCTCACATTCAAACATGACAACTGGAAAACCATAGCCTTGACTAGACAGATCTTTGTTGGCAAAGTAATGTCTCTGCTTCTGAATATACTATCTAGCCTTAGGAAGCATCAAGACGAAAAAAGCTAGTGGAGGTGATGGAATCCCAGTTGAGCTATTTCAAATCCTGAAAGATGATGCTGTGAAAGTGCTGCACTCAATATGCCAGCAAATTTGGAAAACTCAGCAGTGGCCACAGGACTGGAAAAGGTCAGTTTTCATTCCAATCCCAAAGAAAGGCAATCCCAAAGAATGCTCAAACTACCACACAATTGCACTCATCTCACACGCTAGTAAAGTCATGCTCAAAATTCTCCAAGCCAGGCTTCAATAATTCATGAACCATGAATTTCCAGATGTTCAAGCTGGTTTTAGAAAAGGCAGAGGAACCAGAGATCAAATTGCCAACATCCGCTGGATCATGGAAAAAGCAAGAGAGTTCCAGAAAAACATCTATTTCTCATTTATTGACTATGCCAACATCTTTGACTGTGCAGATTACAATAAACTATGGAAAATTCTGAAGGAGATGGGAATACCAGACCACCTGACCTGCCTCTTGAGAAATATGTATGCAGGTCAGGAAGCAACAGTTAGAACTGGCCATGGAACAACAGACTGGTTCCAAATAGGGAAAGTAGTACATCAAGTCTTATATTGTCACCCTGCTTATTTAACTTATATGCAGAGTACATCATGAGAAATACTGGTCTGGATGAAGCACAAGCTGGAATCAAGATTGCCAGGAGAAATATCAATAACTTCAGATATGCAGATGACACCACCCTTATAGCAGAAAGTGAAGAAGAACTAAAGAGCCCCTTTATGAAAGTGAAAGTGGAGAGTGAAAAAGTTGGCTTAAAGTTCAACATTCCAAAAATGAAGATCATGGCATCCCGTGCTATCACTTCATGGTAAATAGATGGGGAAACAGTAGAAACAGTGGCAGATTTTATTTTGGGGGAGTTCCAAAATCACTGAATGGTGATTGCAGCCATGAAATTAAAAGACGGTTACTCCTTGGAAGGAAAGTTATGACCAACCTACATAGCATATTAAAAAGCAGAGACATTAGTTTGCCAACAAGGTCCATCTAGTCAAGGCTATGGTTTTTCCAGTAGTCATGTATGGATGTGAGAGCTGGACTATAAAGAAAGCTGAGCACTGAAGAATTGATGCTTTTGAACTGTGGTGTTGGAGAAGACTCTTGAGAGTCCTTTGGACTGCATGGAGATTGAACCAGTCAGTCCTAAAGGAAATCAGCCCTGAATATTCATTGGAAGGACTGATGTTGAAGCTGAAACTCCAATATTTTGGCCACCTGATGTGAAGAGCTGACTCATTTGAAAAGACCCTGATACTGGGAAAGATTGAAGGCAGGAGGATAAGGGGATGACAGAGGATGAGATGGTTTGATGGCATCACCGACTCAATGGACATGAGTTTGGGTAAACTGTGGGAGTTGGTGATGGATAGCATGGCCTGGCATGCTGCAGTCCATGGGGTTGCAAAGAGTTGGACATGACTGAGCAAGTGAACTGAACTGAACTGTGATATGGAGCAGGAAAGTTAATAGAATTTTTTGAATTTGGGTAAAAGAATGAGGGACTCAATTTGGTTTTGCCAACTAAAAATTGGTGCCTGCCATCTGCCCGTAAGAGGATAAAGTTGTTAGTCATTAGCCACTGCAGCCATTGCCCTTCAACATCCCCTGCAAGGAGTTCCAGGGTGGAGGCACTCAGTGCTCTGGGAAGAACTGGCAGAATTGGCCTTCAAATAGATATTTTCAGGAGAAGACTTTATGAGCCCAAATTCTTGCATCTCGTCATATCTAGAGCAGCCTAGTCATCTTTAATACTAGGTAAGCATCATTCCTGATACAGATAAATGAGTAGATGGAAAGATGGGTGAGAGATGGAGAGTTAGGTCAATAAAGGCAGAAATAATTCATACTAAAATATGCTATTTTTAGTTTTTATTTTAAAAATGAAAATAAATAAGAAGATAGAACTGAAGGAATGAGAAATTTGCATAAATATCTAATATTTAAGATAAGATATATTTTTCCAAAAAGTAAAACCAAATTTCAGAAAGAAATAACAGGAGAAACATTAAGAAGTTGGAGTCATTATGGTTTGTCTGAACTAGATGTGTCAAATTTAGTCAATATTGATTGATTGCTTGTTTTGAAAAATGAGAAAATTAGCATTCCCACCCACCTCCACTGCCCCTTCTCCAGATTTTTATTATGTTATTTTAATATATCAAGTTACATATCATTTGCCTTCTGTTCTGAAATATATTACCAGCTTCCTCTTCATTCTGTTAATGCAAACTCTGTATTTACACCAATATCTTTACCACAACATTTCTATTCTGAGCTTTTTAAAACATTTTAGTTGGCTATATTTCATCAAGTACTTTTTAAAAAATTATACAGTTCCTGAGTTCTTGCATATTTAGTTTGTCTACCTAATCCTTTTATACTCAAACAAAACCTTGAATGGTTTAAAATGTACAAACCACACTCCCCATACCCACAATCTGATATTCTTCTTTTTTTCCCCTTTATTCCTTTTTTTCCTTATAGACAACTTGCATTTTTTTCAGATCTTGAGGTCTAAAGACAATTTCTTTATCACCAAAGACGATCTATTAGAATTGATGGACATTATGTTAGAACAAATGCAAATTATAAACAGAGCTTCCCATGTTAAGTATGAGCAAGATGAAAATATTTTTACGAAAAATGAAATATTATGATGTATTTGGATGGAAACTATCCAAATACATCATAATAATAAAAGTGAAAGAAATGGATAGAAAAAATAAAGATAAAGAATCCAATGTGGAAGACAGCATGACTCAAAGAATAAGTGGTGAAGTTAGCTACATGTACAAAATATGTTTCTGTTATTCTTTACCACGAGGCAGTTTTCCTACATTTGTGTTGCATGACCCTAAAACTAGGACATGGTTTAAAAATGCAAAATAGTCTAATCATTTTTCCACTTTGTTTGTAGATGTTGCAAAATTTTGTGAAAATACAGCTGTCCCCCTGCCTTCCTGGCCTTCCATAGACAGAGATGAGAGCTGTTTTCATTTCAGTCACCAGCCCTGAGGGACTTTATGATCCCCCCAAACCTCCAGGTGTCCTGCCTCACTTTGCTAGAAAAGAGACAGAACATGCTCATACAAAGAGGGCCACAGCCAGGCCAGACGTCACGAGCAAAGTGGACACAGCGTGTGAAATGAAAGCCTGGCCAACGCCCTCCACTCTGGTGACACCCAGTCCAGGAAGCTTCATCAGTGCTATAGCCAGAATTTGCTGTGACTGTCTAGTGTCTGAGATACCCTGATTTTTTAGCAATTATCACACATTTTGAATATTCCCTTGTATTAATTTTTCTATTGCTATGTAACAAATTACCACAAACTTAACATCTTAAAACAATAGCCATTTGTTAACTGTCCTGGTTCTATAGATGAGAAGGTGGGCTCAAATGAGTTCTCTGCTTAGAGTCTCACAAGTTTTATTTTTTTTATTTTTTATTTTTTAATTTAATTTTATTTTTAAACTTTACATAATTGTATTCGTTTTGCCAAATATCAAAATGAATCCGCCACAGGTATACATGTGTTCCCCATCCTGAACCGTCCTCCCTCCTCCCTCCCCATACCATCCCTCTGGGTCGTCCCAGTGCACTAGCCCCAAGCATCCAGTATTGTGCATTGAACCTGGATTGGCATCTCGTTTCATACATGATATTTTACATGTTTCAATGCCATTCTCCAAAATCTTCCCACCCTCTCCCTCTCCCATAGAGTCCATAAGACTGTTCTATACATCAGTGTCTCTTTTGCTGTCTGGTACACTGGGTTATTGTTACCATCTTTCTAAATTCCATATATATGCATTATTATACTGTATTGGTGTTTTTCCTTCTGGCTTACTTCACTCTGTATAATAGTCTCCAGTTTCATCCACCTTATTAGAACTGATTCAAATGTTTTCTTTTTAATGGCTGAGTAATACTCCATTGTGTATATGTACCACAGCTTTCTTACCCATTCATCTGCTGATGGACATCTAGGTTGCTTCCATGTCCTGGCTATTATAAACAGTGCTGCGATGAACATTGGGCTACACGTGTCTCTTTCCCTTCTGGTTTCCTCAGTGTGTATGCCCAGCAGTGGGATTGCTGGATCATAAGGCAGTTCTATTTCCAGTTTTTTAAGGAATCTCCACACTGTTCTCCATAGTGGCTGTACTAGTTTGCATTCCCACCAACAGTGTAAGAGGGTTCCCTTTTCTCCACACCCTCTCCAGCATTTATTATTTGTAGACTTTTGGATCGCAGCCATTCTGACTGGTGTGAAATGGTACCTCATAGTGGTTTTGATTTGCATTTCTCTGATAATGAGTGATGTTGAGCATCTTTTTGTGTGTTTGTTAGCCCTCTGTATGTCTTCTTTGGAGAAATGTCTATTTAGTTCTTTGGCCCATTTTTTGATTGGGTCATTTATTTTTCTGGAGTTGAGCTGTAGGAGTTGCTTGTATATTTTTGAGATTAGTTGTTTGTCGGTTGCTTCATTTGCTATTATTTTCTCCCATTCTGAAGGCTGTCTTTTCACCTTGCTAATAGTTTCCTTTGATGTGCAGAAGCTTTTAAGGTTAATTAGGTCTCATTTGTTTATTTTTGCTTTTATTTCCAATATTCTGGGAGGTGGGTCATAGAGGATCCTGCTGTGATGTATGTCAGAGAGTGTTTTGCCTATGTTCTCCTCTAGGAGTTTTATAGTTTCTGGTCTTACGTTTAGATCTTTAATCCATTTTGAGTTTATTTTTGTGTATGGTGTTAGAAAGGGTTCTAGTTTCATTCTTTTACAAGTGGTTGACCAGATTTCCCAGCACCACTTGTTAAAGAGATTGTCTTTAATCCATTGTATATTCTTGCCTCCTTTGTCAAAGATAAGGTGTCCATATGTGTGTGGATTTATCTCTGGGCTTTCTATTTTGTTCCATTGATCTATATTTCTGTCTTTGTGCCAGTACCATACTGTCTTGATAACTGTGGCTTTGTAGTAGAGCCTGAAGTCAGGTAGGTTGATTCCTCCAGTTCCATTCTTCTTTCTCAAGATCGCTTTGGCTATTCGAGGTTTTTTGTATTTCCATACAATCTCACAAGTTTTAAATCAAAAGTTTCAGTCAGGCTCAGCTCTCATCTGAAGCTCTGAATTGTCTTCCAACCTCATTCAGGTTATTGGCAAAATTCAGCTTCTTGGAGTACAGGACTGTGGTTTGCATTTTCTTACTGGCTGTCTGACAGGGGATGTTCCTAGCTCCCAGAGATTGCCTCCAGATCCCAACCTCATGACCCTCTCATAACACAGAGCTTACTTCCTTAAAGACAGCAGGAGGATTTCTAGTAGAAATATATTTCTAACTCTACCTCTACGAGAAAAACTATATAGAAAATTTCTATACAGTCTTATACAAGGTAACATAATCACAGGACTGACTATTCTATCACATTCAGAGACCTATGCTAAAGGAGAGAGGAACATACAAGGCACATGCAAGACTGAGGGGGAATCTTAGAGGACATCTCAGAGTTCTGCCAACCATACTGTCTACTGCATTGTTTGCTTTGGGTCCTTACCTGCCTAGACTTACCAGGTCATTCACACCACTCATGTTTAGCTGGACTCCTTTGTGTGGGCTTTTTCTAATCAGCTCTGTTCTGTAGCCTGACCACTCACAGGCATGAGTGTAACATTAATTGACACATATTTTGAGGAAATAAATTTGTGTTTAAAAACAATATAAAACATTTTGAGGAAAGACAAAAGAAAATGAGATGATATACAAAAATGAATACCACTCCACACTCACTGTTGCTGCTGCTGCTAAGTCACTTCAGTCGTGTCCAACTCTGTGTGACCCCATAGACGTCAACCCACCAGGCTCTCCTGCCCCTGGGATTCTCCAGGCAAGAACACTGGAGTGGGTTGCCATTTCCTTCTCCAATGCATGAAAGTGAAAAAGTGAAAGGGAAGTCGTTCAGTCGTGTCCGACTCTAGCGACCCCATGGACTGCAGCCCACCAGGCTTCTCCATCCATGGGATTTTCTAGGCAAGAGTACTGGAGTGGGGTGCCATTGCCTTCTCTGCCACACTAGGATGGCTATAATTTTAAAAGAAAGAAAATAATAATAAGTGTTGGTGAGAATGTGGAGAAATTAGAACCCTTGGACATTGCTAGTGGGAAGGTAAAATGGTTTAGCCACTGTGGAAAACAGCTTGGGAGTAGAGGTCCTCAAAAAGTTGAATATAGATTTACCATGACTCAGCATTCTATCCATAGGTATATACTCAAAAGAATGGAAAGTTGATACTCAGGCAAATACATGTATACCCATGTAAAGCAGCACTATTCACACAAGCAAAAAGAAACACCTCAAATGTCCATCAACAGATGAATGGATAACAAACAGCGGTATCACATGCAACAGGATACTATTCAGCCATAACAAAGAACAAAGAACTGATAAATGCTACAACGTGCATGAATGTCAAAAACATGCTAAAGAAAGAAGCCAGTCACCAAAGACCAAATATTGTATTGTATTATTTCATCTATATGAAATATCCAAAAATGGGAAATCCATACAAACAGAAAGCACAGATTGTTGGTTGCCAGGGGCTAGAGAGCAACTGCTTAACGGATACAGGAATTCCCTTTTGAGTGATAAAAATATTTCAGAACTAGATGGAAGTAGTGGTTCCACAACATTGTGAATATACTAAACACCACTGAATCATCCATTTTAAAATGGTTATCTTTGTGTACGGGCCCAGTCATGTCTGACTCATTGAGACTCCATGGACTGTAGCCTGCCAGGCTCCTCTGAAGTGTGAAAGTGAAAGTTGCTCAGTCATGTCCAACTCTTTGCGACCCCATGAACTATACAGTCCATGGAATTCTCTAGGCCAGAATACTGGAGTGAGTAGCCTTTCCCTTCTCCAGGGGATCTTCCCAACCCAGGGTTCAAACCCAGGTCTCCCACCTTACAGACAGATTCTTTACCAGCTGAGCCACAAGGGAAGCTCAAGAATACTGGACTGGGTAGCCTATCCCTTCTCCAGTGGATCTTCCTGATCCAGGAATTGAACCAGGGTCTCCTGCATTGCAGGTGGATTCTTTACCAACTGAACTATAAGGGAAGCCCAAAATGTAACAGAAGTTCTCTGAATTTGAGAAAGGATGTATCACCAATAGATGTCTTGGTGGTGGTTTAGTTGCTGAGTTGTATCCAACTCCTGCAACCCCGTGAACTGTAGCCTGCCAGGCTCCTTTGCCCACGGGATTCTCCAGGAAAGAACACTGGAGTAGGTTGCCATTTCCTTCTCCAGGGGTCTTCCCAACCCAGGAATCAAACGCAGGTCTCCTGCATTACAGGCAGATTCTTTACTAACTAAGCTACAAGAGACTCCTCTGGCCATGGGATTTTCCAGGCAAGAATACTGGATTTGGTTGCCATTTCCTTCTCCAGGAGATCTTCCTGACTAAGGGATTGAAACTCCAACATCCCCTGCATTGAAAGTGGATTCTGTACCACTGAGCCACCAGGGAAGCCCATTTAATGGTTAATTTTATGTTATCTTCCCTGGTGGCTCAGATGGTAAAGCGCCTGTCTACAATGCCGGAGACCCAGGTTCAACCCCTGGGTCAGGAAGATCCCCTGGAGAAGGAAATGGCAATTCACTCCAGTACTATTGCCTGGAAAATCCCATGGACAGAGGAGCCTGGTAGGCTACAGTCCATGGGGTTGCAAAGTCGGACATGACTGAGAGATTTCACTTTCACTTTATGTTATCTAAATTCCATCTCAATTTAAAAACAAATGAAAAATAAAGACAAAACCCAAAAAAGAAATATCCATCGAGGCAGAAAACAGTGAAGAAGTTCTTCACAATTCTTACACTGCTTGTTTTCTGGGGTTTCTGTTTCTAATCAAGCCTGAAAAGAAGCAGAGTCATATTGATGAAAGGAACACGAAGATGAAGTGTTCACTCATCCCTTCCTTCTCCAAGATGAATGGTGAGAGAAATTCTTTGAGTCATTTGAGCCTACATTGCAATAGATCTAAATAGTAACATTTTACACTTCCTGTCTTAATATGATGCAGTATGAGCAAAGTCCAAAAACACGCAAGAAGAAGAGAACCACAGCTGTGTTTAAAAAAATAGACTCAAGAAAAGAGCAAAAATAGAAATAAAGAGCAACTGAAATTGGAGAAAAGACAACTAGCTGTTCTTAAGAGTGGCATTTCTGTTACTCTCATAGCCTATTTTATAAAACTAATATGCAGATAGAGGTGATCTGTGCCTACTGACATGTATATTTCTATTTTCATGCCACTTTTTAATGGGGGAAAATGAAATTATGTTGGCTAGAGATACTTCTTTTTATTTATGTTGACACCTTTAATCCACTTTTATATATTTATTTAAGTCTAGTTCAGTTCAGTCGCTCAGTCATGTTCCACTCTTTGTGACCCTATTGACTGCAGCATGCCAGGCTTCCCTGTTCTTCCCCAATTCCCAGAGCTTGCTCAAACTCATATCTATCTAGTAGGTGATGCCATCCAACCATCTCATCCTCTGTCATCCTCTTTTCCTCCTGGCTTCAATCTTTCCCAGAATTAGGGTCTCTTCTAAGGAATCAGTTCTTCACATGTTTATTTAGATTTCCTTTAATCAGATTGGACTTCCCTGGTGGCTCAGATGGTAAAGCGTCTGCCTACAATGTGGGAGACCTGGATTTGATCCCTGGGTAGGGAAGATCCCCTGGAGAAGGAAATGGCAACCTACTCCAGTATTCTTGCCTGAAGAATCCCATGGATAGAGGAGCCTTGTGTGCTGCAGTTCATGGGGTCGTAAAGAGTCAGACACGACTGAGCGACTTCACTTTAATCAGATAAGGAATGAGCATTTTAAAGAATCAAAATTGGAAATATTTCCACCAAAAATCCTGTTCTGGCAATGTCGCACCTATATCTACACATCAGAGTTTGAAAAAAAACTGCAGTGATTTATTCTAGTAATCATATTGCATTTCACATAGGCCAAGGAACTCCTTAGAGCCACCACAGAGGACGATGAGGTGAAGAACAGAAAAAGCATCCTAGTTTCAGAGTTCCAGCCTGGCTCCATCACTCTCCCATCTGCCACAGCGGCTCCACTTTGGATCTATCCTATATAGCATGCTTCCTAATAACAGGTAACTTGAAAAGGGATTTCAAAAATTTGACAGGCACTTTACAAAAATGAGTGGAAATATAAAAATGTAAACATTGGTGACAAGACTTTATTCTCATAAACTTAATAATACTGACACAACTACAGAAATTATGAGATACGCTTCTTTTTACTTTTCAATGTATAAAACACTGAAAATATTTCCATGAAAACCATGCCTGGAAGACAAGATGAAATTACCAATTTTATATTTTGTAACTCAGAGAACCAAACTCAACCATGAAATACAAAAGTTTGTTGTTCAACTCCAGCTCATTAGACCTTCAAACATATTCTCAGAAATATATTATGCACAAAACTAAAGGACTAGATGCATGTTTCTCAGCCAGAAGGCAAGAAAGCATAATCCCTTAATTTGGCCTCAGTCATCTGGCTTACACAGCAAACACTATTATCCTTCTCAGGTCAGTCATGCTAATAAGAAGCCTAGAGCCTAAGAAGAGTCTTACCTCATAACACAGGCCTTCCCTACTCAGCCCCAGAATAAACTTGAACTATCTTGAGTTATCTCCTAAATACTATAGAGTCTTTCAAGGCAAGAACCATTGCCTCTGTGTTTGGATCTCCCACACTGTATTAAGCACAAGCCTGATTCTGAATGAATGACCAATGACCATGAAACTCAGTGGATGATGTGCTGATGTCAGTGATCCCAATCACAATGGCCATCATGATGAAAAGTACAAATATGAAGAACTCTCACCACCAACTTGAATAGAGCAAAAATGCTGAATATGTATGAAAGCTCAGCCTGACATCAGCAGGAAACCCACAAACTCTAGCAGAAAATAAATCTCTCTGAAAGAACAAACATGTGATGCTACTAGGATTAAAACTTTATCCCTAAACTTCCCAAAGCAGTCACAAATAATACAATTGACCAAGTACTGAAAGGGCAATTTGCTGCTGAGAGTAAGGATTTAGAACTGGAGAGGAACACTGGCCAGATTTAAATAATGGCAGAAGGATCAGAAATAAGAGAAAGTAAGGGATCAATTGATTGGCTGGTGTGTTGATCCATAAAGCAGAGTGGAAAAATGCCAACAGCTAACTTTGAGTCCAGTTATTTAAAAAAAGATTCAGTTCAAGATTTCATGTTTTCAAGGTTATTCTGAAAAGTATATAAGGTTATTTCAGGCATATAGTTTTTTGAATAGGTAACATGGCTTTAAAAGTTGGGTAGAGGGTTTGGTCTTCATTAATATTCAATTTCTAGTGGGTTCAGATTTCCCTATGGTTGATCTCTGAATTACAAAATACACATGTTTTGTGCATTTCCCTATGGTTGCTCTTTGAATTACAAAATGTACATGTGTTTACATATATTTTTTATTATTTATAAATGTGTTTTGGGAAAAATTTCTGTTTGAGAAGTTGTGAGTCTGGACACAAATTTACATGTATTATTATAAGATAAATTTTATAAAATGTTTCCCCAGGTATTTCCACTAAATTTCTAAATGTGGAGTCAAGGGAATAATTAATGAGAGCTGTATGGTAAGCCAGTACCAAATCAGAATCTTAATGACAAAAGTCCTTTTTATCTGTACTTTTAGAGCTCTTACTATGGGCCAAAGTGGTGCTGGTAGACTCTTTTAAATGAATTATACAATCATCACAATAACACAAGGAAGTACACAACTATTATCCTCATGTTACAGATGAGACATGTAGGTTTAAAATAACTTGCTAATCATTGGCTAATTAGATGGCAAATCTGAAGTGAGCCCAGGTTTTGTAATTTTAGAATTCACACTTCTAACCACTATCCTAACTGTATCCTAGACTGTATCTAACAAACTATCATCACTGACACCAGGAGAATATATTTGCCTTATGCTTATTATTTTAATTTTAAAAATATTTTTCTTTAGAGATAGAATTTTGAAGGCCTGATGTATTAAGTTCAATTTTATCATGTCTTGATGTTTTTTTCTTTAAGCACAAAATCTTCCATTTATCACAAAAAGGCAATGGGAAATGTAGAAATCCCCAAGTGTAAATCCATCCTACAAAACAATCTTCAAGCCTAGTAACTTAGTCACTGAGCCTACATGGTCATTTGGACACTCAAATCTCACCCTTCCCCAACTGCTTAACTCTAACATCCTTATTTTTTATTTTACTCCAAAACCCAGGACTATATTGCTGCTTCATGACTATGTATGGAACTGCAGTGCTAAGTTTTTGACTCTCCTAGAGCTTACAAGAAAGGTGGGCTAGAATCTCTTTCCTTGACAATCTCATTCATTATGACTTCTACTTGGAGTGATGCTGTTCCTAAGATAGCAACCTGATCCTTCCTCCTTCTATAGCCACTGCCTCTTTAGATTTCCCTTTTAACAAGAGTTCTTTCCCCCAGTCCCGTTAAATGCCCTTTCTAACTTCAATTCCAGAGAGCTGTCTATAATTAACACTCCTCCCAGTTTCAATACCTCATTTTGTTTCACTTACCTCTCACAATTCTTATTGCGTATGTCAAGTATCACAGAGGATCCTATACTGCTCTGACTGGGTTTTTTCCTTTTGATTTCTGGTTCTTGAATGAAATAGTGACTGCAAGTGAGATCGACCAGACTCTTCTCCGCCAAGATAAAGCTCCATGGTTATGGGGGCTTCAGATCAGATCAACCACTCAGTCGTGTCCGACTCTTTGCGACCCCATGAATCGCAGCACGCCAGGCCTCCCTGTCCATCACCAATTCCCGGAGTTCACTGAGACTCACGTCCATCGAGTCTGTGATGCCATCCAGCCATCTCATCCTCTGTCGTCCCCTTCTCCTCCTGCCCCCAATCCCTCCCAGCATCAGTCTTTTCCAATGAGTCAACTCTTCACATAAGGTGGCCAAAGTACTGGAGTTTCAGCTTTAGCATTATTCTTTCCAAAGAAATCCCAGGACTGATCTCCTTCAGAATGGACTGGTTGGATCTCCTTGCAGTCCAAGGGACTCTCAAGAGTCTTCTCCTACACCACAGTTCAAAAGCATCAATTCTTCGGTGCTCAGCCTTCTTCACAGTCCAACTCTCACATCCATACATGACCACGGGAAAAACCATTGCCTTGACTAGACGAACTTTTGTTAGCAAAGTAATGTCTCTGCTTTTGAATATGCTATCTAGGTTGGTCATAACTTTCCTTCCAAGGAGTAAGCGTCTTTTAATTTCATGGCTGCAGTCACCATCTGTAGTGATTTTGGAGCCCAGAAAAATAAAGTCTGACACTGTTTCCACTGTTTCCCCATCTATTTCCCATGAAGTGGTGGGACCGGATGCCATGATCTTCGTTTTCTGAATGTTGAGCTTTAAGCCCACTTTTTCACTCTCTACTTTCACTTTCATCAAGAGGTTTATTAGTTCCTCTTCACTTTCTGCCATAAGGGTGGTGTCATCTGCATATCTGAGGTTATTGATATTTCTCCCGGCAATCTTGATTCCAGCTTGTGTTTCTTCCAGTCCAGCATTTCTCATGATGTACTCTGCATATAAGTTAAATAAACAGGCTGACAATATACAGCCTTGACGAATTCCTTTTCCTATTTGGAACCAGTCTGTTGTTCCATGTCCAGTTCTAACTGTTGCTTCCTGACCTGCATACAAATTTCTCAAGAGGCAGATCAGGTGGTCTGGTATTCCCATCTCTTTCAGAATTTTCCACAGTTTATTGTGATCCACACAGTCAAAGGCTTTGGCATAGTAAATAAAGCAGAAATAAATGCTTTTCTGGAACTCTCTTGCTTTTTCCATGATCCAGCGGATGTTGGCAATTTGATCTCTGGTTACTCTGCCTTTTCTAAAACCAGCTTCAACATCAGGAAGCTCACGGTTCACATATTGCTGAAGCCTGGCTTGGAGAATTTTGGGCATGACTTTACTAGCGTGTGAGATGAGTGCAATTGTGCCGTAGTTTGAGCATTCTTTGCCATTGCCTTTCTTTGGGGTTGGAATGAAACTGACCTTTTCCAGTCCTGTGGCCACTGCTGAGTTTTCCAAATTTGATGGCATATTGAGTGCAGCACTTTCACAGCATCATCTTTCAGGATTTAGAATAGCTCAACTGGAATTCCATCACCTCCACTAGCTTTGTTCACAGTGATTCTTTCTAAGGCCCACTTGACTTCACATTCCAGGATGTCTGGCTCTAGGTGAGTGATCACACCATCGTGATTATCTGGCTCATGAAGATCTTTTTTGTACAGTTCTTCTGTGTATTCTTGCCATCTCTTCTTAATATCTTCTGCTTCTGTTAGGTCCATACCATTTCTGTCCTTTATTGAGCTCATCTTTGCATGAAACATTCCTTTGGTATCTCTGATTTTCTTGAAGAGATCCCTAGTCTTTCCCATTCTGTTGTTTTCCTCTATTTCTTTGCATTGATCGCTGAAGAAGGCTTTCTTATCTCTTCTTGCTATTCTTTGGAACTCTGCATTCAGATGTTTATATCTTTCCTTTTCTCCTTTGCTTTTCGCTTCTCTTCTTTTCACAGCTATTTGTAAGGCCTCCCCAGACAGCCATTTTGCTTTTTTGCATTTCTTCTCTATGGGAATGGTCTTGATCCCTGTCTCCTGTACAATGTCATGAACCTCATTCCATAGTTCATCAGGCAATCTATCTATCAGATCTAGGCCCTTAAATCTATTTCTCACTTCCACTGTATAATCATAAGGGATTTGATTTAGGTCATACCTGAATGGTCTAGTGGTTTTCCCTACTTTCTTCAATTTAAGTCTGAATTTGGCAATAAGGAGTTCATGGTCTGAGCCACAGTCAGCTCCTGGTCTTGTTTTTGCTGACTGTATAGAGCTTCTCCATCTTTGGCTGCAAGAATATAATCAATCTGATTTCGATATTGACCATCTGGTGATGTCCATGTGTAGAGTCTTCTCGTGTTGTTGGAAGAGGGTGTTTGTTATGACCAGTGCATTTTCTTGGCAAAACTCTATTAGTCTTTGCCCTGCTTCATTCCGTATTCCAAGGCCAAATTTGCCTGTTACTTCAGGTGTTTCTTGACTTCCTACTTTTGCATTCCAGTCCCCTATAATGAAAAGGACATCTTTTGGGGGGTTAGTTCTAAAAGGTCTTGTAGGTCTTCATAGAACCGTTCAACTTCAGCTTCTTCAGCGTTGCTGGTTGGGGCATAGACTTGGATTACTGTGATATTGAGTGGTTTGCCTTACCTACTGTTAGTTCACTGGTTCTCTTCTAGAGACAGGCTCTCACATCAAAATGGCCTGAGCAGTCCTTGGAGCCCTCAGGCGGGTTGCTCCAGTGCTGCCTCACCCTGCAGACCTGCTCTCATCCTCTTGCCCATTGTGTGTGTTAGTCGCTCTGTTTTGTCCAACTCTTTGTGACCCCACACGCTGTAGACTGTCAGGCTTGTCCTTCCATGGGATTCTCCAGGCAAGAATACTGGAGTGGGTTGCCATGCCCTCCTCCAGGGGATCTTCCTGACTCAGGGATCGAACCCTGGTCTCCTGTTTGCAGGCAGATTCTTTACCACCTGAGCCAATAGGAAAGCCCTTTTGCCTATCAGTGACTTTCTTTCAGATCTTAAAGTGTAGCATTTAATTACAGATGAACATTCCTTGGCCCTTATACTGAGACTGTGGGCACTAAACCACTTTTCTTTTCCCCTATTTTCTTATCTTTGGTCTCTTAACTAGAGTCATTGTTTGCAGATTCCTTCCTTTCCCTCCTCTCCCTCATGGGGTTACAGGTGCACAAGCCTTCCTCCCTCAACCTGCCAAAGGTACGGAAAGACACCCCTCCCAGCCTCGCCCTCCCTACTACAAAACTCTGAAACAGGACCGAACAGCATTGAGAAGTTCTCTGCACTCTGAGTTCTAACTTTCTTTGCCCAGCCATCTTAAAAATCAGATGAAATGGGAGCCCGGCCTCCAGGTTAGGCACACAATTAAATGGAATGGGACTATTCAAATAACAAGATCTTCTTTGGAAGGAGGAATGACTCGAGCTATGTGTTCTCTCAGATTTATGTAATTTACACTGCTACCTACATTAGAAATATCTCTTTTCTAGTAATTAAAACACACATACACACACACACACACACACACACACATATATATAGACAGATAGATAGATAGATAATATATTGGGTTGGCCAAAAAGCTCATTCGGGTCATTCCATCTTACAAAAAATCCAAATGTAATTTTTGGCCAACTCAGGATTATATAAGTAACAATCAATCTGTAGAATCACACTCCAGATACAAAAGACTCAGAAGTCTATGCTCCCATCCTACCTCTGCCCCTTCCTAGCCCTAATCCCTTAAGCAGGTTATGTAACATCTCAGAGCCTCAGTTTTCTCATCTGTAAAATGAGAATGATAAGGATGCTACCTCAGAGTTAAGTAAAATAATGTAAGCCAGTGTATGGCCTGTATTAGGGCTTCTAAAAGTGTCAGCAATTTTTATAATGTGTGTATCCTAGAGTTTATAGGTCTTTTTGCCACTCTTCAATGTCTGAAAGACAGTTAAGAAGTCTTCCAAACAGTTGCTTTATGATTACAGGGCTCCCGTTACAAACAATCTAGAAATTCACAAAGAAACTCAGCAGCAGAATATGGTCAAGTTTACATATTAAGCAGCCTTTCTGACAATTCAGCAATTAAAGTCCTCCTAAAGGGGGAGAAGGGGTATGAAAAGAGGAAAAAAAAATCCCTTGGAAATAACAATTTCATCTTTTGTTCTGGCCTGTTTCAGGGTAAAAGAAATGCCAATTCAGAAAGTCCCTGGAGCTAAGCAAATTCTCTCCCATCAGCTCCTGGGCTGTGTCAGCAAAGCCAGGCCTGCCAGCAGGATAGAGGGCCCAGGAGTCTCCCCGAGGCTCTCTCCCTCTGGCGTCATCGCCCTGTTGTCCTTCTGAAGGCCACAGAGGGCATCGGGACCACTGCCAGGCCCTGCTCACCTTGACAAGAAAGTCCAGGCAGGCTTTTATGCCCAAACTGGAGGGAGAAGGGGAGAGCTTCTCTCCTCCCCTTGTCCTCTCCCTCCCTTGCTCCCTCCTGGATATTAAACTTACTGGGGTTTCAGATACTTTATCATCTCATTTGCTTTCTGATCTGATCCTGGGCTGCCATGTGGCTGATCAAAGGCAGATGTGAGCTCTCATCTTCACAAAGAAGTCCCTATATTCAAACAAACATGTTAATTCATCTGGCTCCTTGCCTGCAGTTACCTTGCTTTGCCCCCTCCTGCCATTTCTCAGTATATTCTGTCACTCCTAATGCCCTCTCCCGCAATTCACACTTTCTTTCCCCTCTGTTTGTATGACCTTTGGATTCTCATTTGTCTTTAAAAATCTCTTCCTTTTCCAGTTCACATTGTCAGAGGTTAAAATAATAAAATTGCTTTTTACCCCCATCTCACAGTCCTCATACTTAAAGAAAAAAGAAACTATAGTTTTGTTTTGTTTTTTAAAACATGAGACATGCTCTTATTTTCGGCAGTCTAGTTTGTTTTTAATGGTGGCAAACATTATCGATGGTGAAGGACAAGGAAACTGGTGTGTTGCAGTCCATGGGGTCGTGAAGAGTCAGACAGGACTGAGCGACTGAACATCAACAATGGTATCAAATTCCAGCTTTGTTTCCTTCTTGCCAGACTTCCCCTTTCCTTCCATCCTCCCTGCCTCTCCCCTCTCTCCTTGTCTGCACCTTCCATTCAGGATGTGTCCCCATCTATTATATCCTTCCCTGCCTTCTAAGAGACAGTCACCCTTTTTGCATTCTTTCCAAATTCTGCTGCCTCCCTCTCTGCCGACCTTCTGCTGAGTTGCTACTTTCAAGGTTTTGAAATTCAGTAAATCCTTGATAGTTTGCCCTAATTTAGAGAGAAGGTCAATCAGAAATAATAAGCCTGAAAAACAGAATGTTTTACAAAAAATCTTCCAGTTGAAGGATATTAAGTGGACACAATATGACTGTTGACAAAGAATGAAGAAAGCTATTCACAGAACTACCAATAACAATTTACTGAGTTCTCAGGGCTATGAGTGATTCAGAGATGAATAAGGCTTGATCCCTGCCCTCGAGTATTTTAAATATAGTACAGAAAATACAGTGTGCTTGTACCTGACCTTAATAAAGTCAAAGTGTGTAAGAAGCTGATTCGTCTGACAGACATTAACCCCTACACTGTGGTTAGAGCTTCAGAAAACTCAAAAGTGAATCCCACATGGTCTTCATCTTCAAGGCACTTAGACTCTAGCAGAAGATCAGTCTGTATTTAAATGATTACCATGAGAAGTCAAAAATCAACAAGCAAAACCCTTAAGGTAGTGGACAATGACCAGTTGCTAAGGCAACGTGATCAACTTAAGCCTAAAGATGGGGAAAGTGTCAGGGCAGAGAGGCCATTGAATCTGGGTCTTAAAAGATGACTTGGCAGAGAGGTCAAAGCTATAGAAGGGTTTGTCTTTGTGTCCATTCAATTCACTGTAAGACACCACAGGATTCCCTGGTTGAGGATTCTATCTCTGCTGAGAGGTGATGTGCTGATTAGCAGTGTCTCCTTTGAACCCAAGCAAAGGAAGCAGAGTTATGGATGCCCACACATGACTTCCTGCACTCAGGATCAGCACTGCACACAAGGCTCAGATAGAAAACTAACTGGGACGTAAAGTAGGAAATAAGTGGCCCAAAGCTGCTGTTGGGTAGGTCGTGAGAGAGATCGAAGAGGTGAGACTGAGATGGCAAGTACCACGTTGTGGAGGGCCCTGAACACCACATGCAGAAGTGGAACATGCAAGATTTTTGAGCAGAGGAGGATAGAATCACATTTATGCCAGGTCTATGGAAGAGGGGAAATATTAGATGAAGAGAAACCACTTAGGAGGCCATTGTAATAACTCAGTAATACTTAATGAGTATGATGGCAATGAAAAGAGGGATTTGATTCAAACAATAAATCTATGGTAGAATCTGCAGAAGAAGGAAAGAGGAGTTAAAAATGAAACATTACAATGATGATGTCCTATAACCAGAAAGAGAAAACAGGAGAGAAGGTAACAGATTTGGTTTTATTCACATTGATTTTGTGATATTGGTGAATATAGAAGCAATAGTGAGAAGAAAGCATAGAACATGAGAAGCCATTTGAATACATCTTTGGAGCAAAATTATATAAAGTCAGGAGGTGAAAAACTGTACCTTCATTCAGTAAATATTTATTGAGCACCTACTATAAACCTGTGAGATGAAGCACAGCACAGAAAACATACCCTAGAAAGTAGGGTACTGTTTACATATTTTAATGGCTAAAAAAGATGACAGAGAACGAGATGGCTGGATGGCACCACCAACTCAACGGGCATGAGTTTGAGCAAGCTCTAGGAGATGGTAAAGCAAGGGAAGCCTGGCATGCTGCAGTCCATGCTGTTGCAAAGAATTTGACACAACTGAGCAACTGAACAACAATAGGGCTTGAAGTGAGCAGAAAAAGTTGCCAATGATTCACCGTGGGTAAATTGATTCCAGCAGAATTGAAACCTCCTCAATACATTCCAGAGGCTGTAAAAAACAAAACTAAGTGGGAGAAAGTAAGGAGTAAAAATGTAGAAGCCACAAAGGTTTTACAGAATCCAGCAATTCATTAATAGATAGATAAGAATCAGTTGTGCTTAGCAAATGTATTATTTACAGGCAAATACTGCCGCTAATTGTCTTCACTCCTAAGTAGGCTAAAGAGAAGGTTTCTAATGCTGGAGAGAGTAAAGGGAAACTGGTTTTGTAATTACTCTGCCACTTAGCAATATTCCTTGGGTCAGTTACTTAGTATCTCTGAGTCTCAGTTTCTTCTCTGCAAGAATGAAAATATTTCCTTCACTGTGTTATTGTGAGGTTTCAATAAAATTAATGTGAGTCAAATGCCTGGAATAATAAATGGCAGGTATTATTATCATATTTTAAAAATGTATTAGTCTAACACTTTTTTCCCTGCTTTGAGTCAAGTTCTGTCAACAAGTTTCTGTATGAGTAAACTGTTTCCACATCCTATCAGTCTCTAGGAATGAAGTTCATGTGTGCTAAGTCACTTCAGTGGTGTCTGACTCTTTGTGATCCTTTGGACTGTAGACTGCCAGGCTCCTCTATCCAAGGGATTTCCCAGGCAAGAATACTGGAGTGGGTTGCCATGCCCTCCTTCAGGGGATCTTCCCAACCCAGGGATTGAACATGATCTCTTATGTCTCCTACATTGGCAGGTAGGTACTTTACCACTAGTGCCACCTGGGAAGCCCAACAGTGTCTAGGAACAAGGTTTAGGCAGTCTTATCAGAACACATCCTCTGCAGTGCTCGTCCCTGCCCCTGTCCACTTAGCACAATTCTGTACCACAAATGCATGCTTCCGCAGTTTTCATTAGAGGAGTAGATGGGGACGGTCAAGCTGATGGCAGAGCAGTATTGCTTTTTGTTATCACTTCAAATAGCAATTGCGCATCAAACCTCACCCTGCTCCATGTCAGATAATCAAATCAACCTCAAACAGAAGTATTTCTAAGTCCTTATATTAAGCACTATCTATAATTCCCAACCCTGACTCTCACCAACCAAATTCACTCTGTCTGCTGCATATTCTTAGTATCAGTCTGCAGCATCCTAGCATTCATAACTCTCCCTCTGCCCCATGGCCACATCAAAAGGGTTCTGTCTCTTAAACCAGATTCTTTCTCTCTACTCCCACTCTGCTGCCCAGTGCAAGAGCCCTGTTACCTCTAACTGATTTCTAGGCTACAATCTCTTCTCTATTCCAATCTGCCCTTCACACTACAAAAGAGATCTAATTATATCATTCTGTGACTTGCTAACTTCTATTGGCTCTGAACATTGCCCACAGGAAAAAATCTATATATTTTATTTGTGCATCATGGCCCTTTATATTCCCAGCCTAGCTATTCAGTCCACCCTTTGCTCCAGTTTCCCAAATATGTAAGTATCATTCACTAATTCCAGCCATTGCAGGTACTGTTCCCTTCATGTGTAATACCTTCCTATGATTTGTTTGACAGGAAAACTCTTACTCTTCTGTTAAAATCCAATCTCAATTAATGATAGAGACTGAGGATAGCTTTTTGAATTGTAGAGCTCTGTCCATGTCTAGTCACCCATAACCTTGAGAGGTTCCTAAGAGGTTTCTACCATGTAAGCTAAGGCAAGAGAAAGAACAGCTTTTAACTCGGCTTTGGTCTCCAGCAGCAAGGAGAAGACCTAGGTGGGCTAACCTGAGCAACAGTGCCTTGAATTTAATTATTTTACTTAAACTGAGAAACTGACATTTTTGGTGGGAGATCAATCTAGTTTCTAAATGCCTTTCTAAGAGCCTGAGAGAAAGGGAAGAGTGGGAGCTCTCTTCTCTTAAGCAAGAATGCCATGGGCCCTGACTTACCATCATAACCTTGTGGGAAAACAGAAATGGAGCTTATTAAGACCCCATCCTCTTGGTGACCCAGAAAACCTGATCCAAAACATATCCCCGAACATGACACACCTATTGTGACTCTCCTCCTCGGATGAAGCCAGAGGCCAAGAAGATGACAACAGTGACTTCCCTTGAGATTTCTTCTCTGACTCTTTATATTCCCCACTGCCCTTTCCTTCGTCTGAGTTCTTTCACTTCTTCCTTCATCTGTGTTCTTGAACTAATTTGTCCCTCTCTGATAGCACTTGTATTTTCTATAATTATTTTTAGTATCATCTTTCCCACTTGACTACCACTTTTAAGACTATCATACAGTCCTTTGTGTCCACTGCCTAACACAGGGAACCCAGTAGCATATGGCCCCTTGATGCTACTTCCTCCAGCTGGATGTAGCCGGTGCTTGGTGAGCAGAGCATGGGCTGTTTCAGGCCCCCCTCATCCACTCTCTAGACACCTGATGGAGGCACAACTTGGACAGCCAGGTCCAGCAATCCTAGACCAACAGAGGGACCCTTCAAATATTTTTGAATAAGTGGATAGTGCACAAAAGAATGCTTTGGAGCATGAGGAATATAGTGACAATGTAAAGGCTGAGAAACTATGAGGCTTAAAAATTAATAGAATTTTTGACCACGATCATTAACGATCCATAAATTTTAGAAAGCTCTTAAGTATACAAAAGCAATGAGGGCCTTAAATCTCAAAGAATTTTATAATTAGAAGTATGGCAGCCATATGTTCCAGATTTTCTAGGATAATCTATATTTCAAATCTCCTGTCTCATTGCCCCCATAAGTATAATTGAACTTGTCAGAGTGTATGTCCTAATTTGGGGCTCAGAAAATATAGTTACTAACTAGAAGGTACATTTGATTTATGTTTGTTCAACCTTCTCATTTTAAAGATGAAGAAACAGATCCATAGAGGCTAACCAGGTCATCTAACATCACACATGAAATTAAGTCTAAACCAGGGCTTAAAACCATGTCTTCTGACTTCTAATCTATTGTTATTTTGTATTACTTTATTTTATGACCTAACATAGCTCCACAAAGTCTTTTGCTTGCTGTTAAACAAATATCCCACTCCTCCTATAAAACCTTTTCCTGGAATAGGAAGCACTGCCCTGCCACAATCTACCAGCAATCCTTCCATCTCTGACTTTTATGGAGTCTCTGATATCCTATATGGCACAGTGTCTGAGACAAACCCAGCCTGTATTTTGGGGCTGAATGTCTGCAGGGCAAGTTGAGGGAGGAGACAGACAATGCCTTCATCAAGGCTAATGGTACAGAAGGGACATAATCACTAGGTGATGTTTCTTAATCACTACATTCTGAACTCTGTACATCAAAACCCCAGGCTTCCTGGTATCAACATCAACCAAGGTGACTTTCCAAGATAAGAGAGGAATGTGAGAACATCTGGTAGGGGAAGGCTCGATAATGAAAAAGTATAGGAAATACCCAGCAGCCAGTCTGAAACTGCCATTCATAAAGAACCCATCACATAGGGAAAGTGCATATGGAGTGATTAAGAAAAGGACAGAAAGAGTAGGTAAGTTGAGAATAATTAATGTGAACATATTATGGATACTGTGGTGCAGTAACAATGATGAAGTGCTTAAAATCAAGGTGAACACAAAAATACTACTGACTGAAGGACTCGAGCAGGTTAAAAACTTGAAAATGAAGAAAGCACAGTTGTAAAAAGAAACAGAGAAGTCCAGATAGAAGGGAATGTGGAGCTGCTTCAGATGGCGGAATAGAAGCCTTCAGTCTAACTTGATATGTGACTTTGAGCAAGTTATTTTGTTTCTCTGAGCCTCAGTTTCCCCCCTTTTAAACATAAGAATTAGGCTCCATGATCTGCAAACACCTTTTCCAGCTTTAATTTTTGTGATCTCAATTGAACAATTACCATCCTTTGTTTGAAAGTGAAAGTATTAGTCACTCAGTGGTGTTTGACTCTGTGACCCCATGGACTGTAGCTGGCCAGGCTCCTCTGCCCATGAAATTCTCCAGGCAAGAATACTGAAGTGGGTTACCATTCCATTTTCCAGGGAATCCTTTGCTTACTTGCAAAGAACTTTATTTGTAATAAAGTGATTAACAAATGTGGAGGGTTGTGTTTACCAGATTAATGGAAAATCATAATTTCTGGTGTATTTTCCAGTCCAGAGCAACTGGACAGCAACTTTTCCTGTAAGATGCCAGGTAGCAAATATTTTATGCATTATGGACCATATGGTCTCTGTCATAACTACTCAACTCTGCCACTGTAGCATAAAAGCTGCCAGAGATAATATGTGAAAACTTAAATATGGCTGTGTTCCAATAAAACTTTATTTATAAAACAGGAGGCAGGCTGGATTTGGCCCCTAGTTTCTAGTTTCCTAACCAAAGCATGAAAAATGGATTATACGTCATTTAATGTAATTTTTAGGCTTCTGTATGTATTATACATGGTAAGAATGCAGGAAAAGCTTTAGAAAAGAAACAAGTTTTCCCAGTTGAGAAATATATAGACTGTCATATTGCACTACTCCAGGTGCCATCATTCACAATGACTTTATAAAACACTGGAATTCTATACAGTACAATGTGAACATGAGAGATGCACCTCTGTGACCCTGCTGGTGGAACTGATACCTGAGTAATATTAACAGCCTAAAAGGGAGAAACTGAATGTTGAGGAAGAAAAGAAAGAATCTGAAAAAGATTCAATAGACTAGAATCCATATCTCCTACTCCCCTCAGGAATTCTCCATGATAATTCTTCCTCACTCCCCAAACAAAAGGTTGTTACCTCAGGAAAGTGAGGGCATATCAGTCATTTTAAACTTGAAGTGAATTTAAACAAGTGACCTTTCTCTAGAAGTGTTTTGATTTAAAGATGAACTATTGGAGGGAGTCCAAGGAACAGTGAGGCGGTAGGGGAATGCTCCTGAAAGTATACCCCCAGTGGCCACCTGCTGCCTGCAATCCCTTTATATTGTTCATCTGTTGTTTAGATACCTTCTTCCAGAAATAGCACTTATTTATTTCAAAAGAGTTGATGCTTTTGAACTGTGGTGTTGGAAAACATTCTTGAGAGTCCCCTGGACTGCAAGGAGATCAGACCCATCAATCCTAAAGGAAATCAGTCCTGAATACTCATTGGAAGGACTGATGGTGAAGCTGAAGCTCCAAAACTTTGGTCACCTGATGCAAAGAACTGACTCCTTGGAAAAGACCCTGATGCTGGGAAAGATTGAAGGCAGGAGGAGAAGGGGACAACAGAGGATGAGAGGGGTGGATGGCATCACCAACTCAATGGACATGAGTCTGAGCAAGCTCCAGGAGATGGTGAAGGAGAGGGAAGCATGGCATGCTGCCATCCTTGGGGTTGCAAAGAGTCAAACATAACTGAGCAACTGAACAACAATTTGGAGGTCTTACCCCCACATCAAAGCATATGTTCCAGTAGAAGTTACTAATCTAAGGAAATCTATACCCCAAATCATAGTTTATCAACTCAAGGATGGACATCTGACCCTGGCCAGTCAGAGTTCTTTCCTGGGATATTTCACACCAGAACTTGGGGAAGAAGAGTAGCCACTTTCTCTGGTAGGGAAACTATAAAACAGCTTTCTGTCACCCATCATGTGCCCTACCACATGCACAAAGCAGATGTGAGAGAACGCAGCCAATGTGCAGCAAGATGCCGAGAGAGGAGTTTGGGGGACATTCTTATCAGTATTTCCAGCTGTGCTTCAGGTTCTTCTGTATTCCATCCCTCAAGAATTGTGTGGATGTCCTCACTATCCTTCTAAAAAATTCTCCCTTCTGCCCAGACTACTTCAAGTAGAATTTTTGCTACTTGTAACCAAAAAAAAATCTGAAAAATACAGTCTTATAACTATATTATTGCCTCCAGATATGTACTCCTGTATCACATTTTTAATATTCTGTACTCTTCCTTTCCCTGGGATTTTCCCAAATTCTGGTGATAGAGAAAAAGTTAAATTTTCTTCCACTGTACATTAAGCATCAACCCTAGACCATATTCACATATATGTGCTACTAGGGATTCTGTGGTGTGGACAGAATCTACAGACTTTGGGTATTACCACAAGGAATTCAGTCTGCGGCCATCCCCAAAGGCCCTTAGATATGGAAGACAGCACAACAGCAACCAATCACATGACAGGTTGCCCACTTCACCAAACAGCAGGGAAGAAGCATTCAAACTTCAAAAGCTTCAGTAGTAAGTTCTATAAAGTTATCCAACTGTAGAAATCCCAACTTAGTAAGGTCAACTTGACCATTTCGTTCAGTTCTCCTTGGTTAGTTGGTTGCCATTTTAATTAGCCACCCATGTACATGGCACAATCTTGAAAGATTACAAAAGTGTTTATGGTGGTTAGTAGATCTCCCCTTACCACTTCCTCATCCCCCAGACGCCAACTGTCATCGCTAATGGCAACAGCTCTTATCAGTTCTTGAATATGTTTCCAGAGATACTCTGTTTATTTATAAATATATATGCATATATTTTTTTTTCACAGACATGCCAGTACTAAAATACATGCCATTTTGTTCCTTGCTTTTTTTAATGTAACAGTGCATCTATTCTCACTACTTGGAATGAGGCATATGTTATCTGAAGAATCTTCTAGTCTCATCTGCTTGGGAACAATACTTAGATAATTACGGCTAAACAGACACAGACATTTCCTGAGATCTCTGTTAGATATGCTCCTTTGTTTTCCCTCAATATTGTTATAAAATAAACTGAAGCATATTAAAAATTTTAAGAGTTCCTTTTGAGCAAACATTGACTCGAATTGGACAACACCAAATCAGAAGTGATTAGGAGCACTCTACCAGCAGGAGTTTCAAGAATATCTTCTATAGACAGACATGGAAGCAAAGCAAGGAAATGATTTGACTGGCTACAGTGGTTGCCTGGTTTGGGAAAGCCTAGTTGGATGCTTGTGACTGGCTGTCCTTAGGTTTTGATCTCTTAAACCTTAAGGCATCCCAGGCTTATATTTTCATTTGTTTACATAGGTTACCAAGGCATGGCAAATAGATGGAGAAACAGTGGAAACAGTAGCTGACTTTATTTTGGGGGGCTCCAAAATCACTGCAGATGGTGATTGCAGCCATCAAATTAAAAGACGCTTACTCCTTGGAAGGAAAATTATGACCAACCTAGAGAGCATATTAAAAAGCAGAGACATTACTTTGTCAACAAAGGTCCATCTAGTCAAGGCTATGGTTTTTCCAGTAGTCATGTATGGATGTGAGAATTGGGGTATATAGAAAGCTGAGTACAGAAGAATTGATGCTTTTGAATTGTGGTGTTGGAAAAGACTCTTGAGAGTCTCTTGGACTGCAAGGAGATCCAACCAGTCCATCCTAAAGGAGATCAGTCCTGGGTGTTCATTGGAAGGACTGATGTTGAAGCTGAAACTCCAGTATTTGGCCACCTGATGCAAAGAGCTGACTCATTTGAAAAGACCCTGATGCTGGGAAAGATTGAGGCAGGAGGAGAAGGGGATGACAGAGGATGAGATGGTTGGATGGCATCACCGACTCAATGGACATGGGTTTGGGTAGACTGGCAGTTGGTGATAGACAGGGAGGCCTGGTGTGCTGAGGTTCATGGGGTCACAAAGAGTCGGACAGGACTGAGTGACTAAACTGAACTGAACTGAACCAAGGCATTAGAGTCACCTTAATCTAATGGCCTCCTTGCCTAATTAATACAACTGTACCAATAACAAGTTCATTTAAAGAAGAAGTTCAAAGAGGCAGAAATACAATACTGAAATTTGGGGATAAGGTAAATATCTAGCCAGATCCCAAGCACAAATCTTAACTCTGGAGGGTCTGAAGTTTGAAGCAACAGATTGCTTTATAAAAGGGAGTTGTGAATTTCAACATATTATGAAACAGAATAAGCTGTGACTGCTTGGTTCCAAGCCATTTTACTAAACTAACAAATGACCAGTTCAATGATAGGTTTTTGGGGAAAAAAAAAAACTTTTGTGGTTGACATCATGAGAATAATCTGCCATGGTCATAAACAAACTCAGGACAAGATCAAACGTTAGTTTATTCTTATATGATCATTTACTTGTAGGTTCTTTTTTTTTTTTTTTAACTTTACAATATTGTATTGGTTTGCCATATATCAACATGAATCCGCCACGGTTATACACGTGTTCCCCATCCTGAACCCTCCTCCCTCCTCCCTCCCCGTACCATCCCTCTGGGTCGTCCCAGTGCACCAGCCCCAAGCATCCAGTATCGTGCATCGAACCTGGACTGGTGACTAGTTCCATATATGATATTATACATGTTTCAATGCCATTCCCCCAAATCATCCCACCCTCTCCCTCTCCCACAGAGTCCAAAAGACTGTTCTATACATCAGTGTCTCTTTTGTTGTCTCGTATACAGGGTTATTGTTACCATCTTTCTAAATTCCATATATATGTGTTAGTATACTGTATTGGTGTTTTTCTTTCTGGCTTACTTCACTCTGTATAATAGGCTCCAGTTTCATCCACCTCATTAGAACTGATTCAAATGTATTCTTTTTAATGGTAGCTCAAGAGACTTTTGGGACAGTTTGACCAGTTTTAAGTGATTTTTATCCTTTCTTTGTAAAAGAAAGTTTGAAATCTTTCTCTTCTATTCGCCAAATCACTCTATACAGAAGAACAGCTGTGACATTTATCATCATTTAAATAGATTAGAGTTTCAAAGCATTCATTGTCCTAGACCTTAGCCCATCATAAATTTTGTATAAGCTTCTTTGCTCAGAGAAGATAGTCTGACCCTAGGCAGTGCTATCTCTGGTCTCGCCTTTTAAATTCCTCCCTCATGCCTTCCTCTCTCCTCATTTTAATAGTCCTTCCTTTACTCTAATTGGCCTCACATAAGCCATATTAAGGGCTTCCCCAGTGGCTCAGTGGTAAAGAATCTGCCTGCAGTGCAGGAGACACATGAGATGCAAGCTTGATCTCTGGGTCAGGAAGATCCCTTGGAGGAAGGCATGGCAACCCACTCCAATATTCTTGCCAGGAAAATCCCATGGACAGAGGAGCCTGGTGGTCTATGGTCCATGGAGCTACAAAGAGTTGGACACAACTGAAGTGACTGAGCACAGCAGAAAACCACAATAGCTGAAGAGTTATTGCCATGACCAAGAAGCTGTTAATAGCTGCCTGACTTGTGCTGACTCTATGGAACTTCTTACCAAGTCCAACTCCAAAGAAAATGATGCTCTTTGAGCTTCCTGTTACATTTTCTTCTCTCATTCCATCTCCCTTTCTGTCCGTGCAACACACTGACCACCTATTGCACTGGACTGACCAGCATCCTTCACTGTAAACCTTCAGTGTAAGCCTCCATTCCCTTCCAAGCAAATGCCTTAGATCTAGACAAATCTCTCCACCTTTCCCCAACCCAATTTTTCATTGCTGTATAACCAAGTCCCTAGTCGTCTTCCTCAGCCTGGTTCTACCAGCATTTTGGATAGGGAAACATTAAATCATGGTGTGCAGATTCTCCTCTGATGACAACACCCATAAGAGTCACAGCTTCTTTTCTTTCCAGCAGTGTTCCACAGTACAATCGGTTTGGGTGCATAAATTGTGTATATGGCCCTGAGTTAGAAACTCTGTGTTAACTGTAACGAGAATATGTATCCCGGGCAGAGTTCTGTGTTTCCAATTCACCTTGGTCTTCACTTGGACATGAACTGGCCTCTCTACTCCATAAAACTTTCTTCCAGGAAAGGTCTCCACTCCAAGACACTACACTTATCTAAGGCCTTTGTACTCCAAGTTCGGCTGTTTCCTTTAGCTACCTTTAGAATCAGGAAGAGCAATGATCTTCCTCTCTCAGCTCCCAGACCTCTGCTTTCTTTCCATGATCAAAATTATTTACAGATTCCTAAATTCCTTCTCTCAGTGATGCCTCTCAGAATCTACCTAGAGAAACTTTTGAATAGTTGTTCCTTTGTTCTGCGATGCAGCATCCACATAGCTCTACTAAGCTCAGCCTCCAGTCTTTGAGTTTCCCTAACCCTCTCCATCAAGATCTCTCTCCTACTGGTCCTTTCTCTAAATGTCCCTTCCATGGGACCAGTTAACAAGGTCCTCCTATCTTAATTGGCCTCACAGAGGTTCACTTTTCTTTATGTAACCCCAGGGTCTCTCAAACCCCCACTGTTCCTCCACAATAACCCAGCAGACATCAGTAGCCCACCTGGACACCTCTTAGCTCAGAGTTGCCACAATCATTAGCATAGCAAAGCCCAATTATATCAATACACACTTCCCCAGTATTGCCTTTCCCTGGCACCATTTACCACTTAAAACTCCCCTTTTATGTTTTGTCTCAGCTGCTCCAAAGTCCAGGGGAAGCCAAATGACTTTGGGAAAGATTGATATTTATTTACTTTACTGAGTCATTTCAAAAGAGGTCTACATAATCTATTTTAGATATGTAACAAACTAATTCATGATAAAGTTTTAATAACTGGAAACATGCTGGTCAGAACTTTATATTCATATAGGTCTGATTTTTAATATTGGTAAAGCTTATCTCTAGTTATTTCAACTTGGATGAGTTAGGAAATGTTCCCATTATCAGATTCATCCTATTAAATGAACATACTCCTCCCTCATCTCTCAGCAATGATAGCAATAACATCAATAATATGGATAGTAGATAGTCAACAAATGCCACATTCAATCTCTCCTCCTCAGGGAATGTGTGTTATTGCAAGTGTCTACAGTATCTTCCTCAATGGGATGACTCTAGAAAGGCTTCAGAAGGATTCTCTCTGGAAAAAAAACTCTGGAACAAGCCCTTGCCAATGTTTCTGACATTATGCATATAATAATACCTTACTCTAGCTCTGCTATCAATAACTTCGTTGGCCTTTTTTTCCCCTTGTCATTCCTATTATCTATCTTGTTATTTTCAAATAAGCCCTTGCAGTTTCCTAAAGTCTATACTTATGATTATATGACAGGTGAAACAAATATTTCAAAATTTAAAACTTGGCACTGTACAACTGATAACATGAACTCATTTCACATTTGAGTTGTATCCCCAAAGGTGGAGGACTCTGAACACTGATTACTCTTATATTCCTTTAGAAGTCCTTATATTTCTCTGTCCAGAACCTGCTCCACCTCTTGGGGCAATAGGTTCTGTGTCCTTGACTACAGAAGTGTGCATGTGAACCAACCTGAATCAAGAAATATCACCCAATTGTCTGGCCACTGAGATTGGCCTGGAATAGACAGATGATCCATGCAAAGTCCTGCTCCAGGATGTTTCTGGCTTAAAGGAGCACAAATTATATCTCTCCTCTCTGATGGCAGAATTTCTGGGAAGTGAATTCAGGGCCGCAAGTGACCATGTTCCTTGCCTTATGGAGAAAATGTGTCTATAATAGGAAAAGATGAAGCCAATACAATAAAGAAGCTGAAAGATGACACAGAAATGGATAAAGAGTCCTGCCAGCATCACAGGCAAGGCAGGGAACCAGTTGTTCTTGGGGCCAATGCCACCTTTCCTGTGATGCATTCCATGAGTAATAAATTCTCCTTCATCTTAAATGAGAATCTTGTTATTTGCAAGTTTAAAAGTGCTTATTCTGAAATTTCCACTGTCTTGTCCCAGCTCTTTAAGAAGAACTCCTACCAAAATAAACAGACTGGTCTATGCTGTGGGATTCCAGACATAATCCTTAGAGACAACCTTCATCATCTCCTACTAATCCCCTTTGCGAGCCTGTGTCCTCTCTTCTGCTGCCTTCCTTCATTGCTTTACCTTTTCTGCCATCTCTTCCCTTTCTGTAGGTGTTTTCACCTCTATCCTCAAACAATTTTAGCTTCATCTAGTCTAAAAAGACCTTTAGTTGATGCTGTTGGCACTTGAGTATACCATGGCATTTAGCCAGGGTGTGCCAGGCTCTGCTGCAATAGCAAACAGCAGCAGGCATCTCAGAGGAAACAAATAAGATTTGTTTATTTCTCATAATAAGTGCACTACAGGGCAGGGTGACTCTCTAGAAAAGACCTTCTAAGTGGACAACTCAATGTCCCTAGTAAAGAACATTCCAGCATTCTGTAATTGTATGGTGTACAACACTGTAGTGGATGGAGCGTCCATGGCAAGCATAAGAGGGCAAAAAAAGGATGGAGAATAGCACACAAGCTCCTTCAAATCTTCCGCCCAACAGTGAGAGCAGTCCCCTTTGCAGACATTTTACTAGCCAATGTAACTCTTAAGGTCATGGGTAACTTCAAGGATTCTGCTTTGGGGAGAAAATATCAGATATGAATATTAGATGTTTCTACATCTCTCTCTCCCTTGGATTTACCACTAGAATTTTTAAGAAATCAGACCAAAATCAATGTAAATTTTTTTCCCACAAACAGTCATTAACTTCTTGCAAATTTCCTTCTGTACCAATAACTTGAATCAGTCAGCTTGGATGAAGTAATGATCTTTCCACTCCCAGGAGCTTACAACAATAAACAATGATTTCTTTTTCATGTCCCTTAGGGACTGCAGGTTGGCTCCAGATCTGTGGTGCCTGGAGCTCAGCCCCTGTGTCTTCTGTTTGGGGACTGAATCTGAAAGAGCAGTTCCCATGCTTTTGCTCAGACATGGCACCCTTGACATTGCACACATGCCTTAGCCAAAGCACATCATATGGCCAGACCCAAAGTCAACAACGCTGGGAGGTACAGTCCCCCAACAGGAAGCACAAAGTTCTCAGGGCAGTGGGTGAGGGTCCTCATACAGAGAAACAGATGTGAGTAACCAGGACCAGTAATATAAGCCAGTATAGTACTTGACCGGCACGGCTCTGTTGGTATTTGTTCTATTCACCTCCTCTAAGGTAGGTACCTTCTTCTAATACGATTTTAACTATAAAATTCTAAAAATATTGCATAAATTACATCTTTGATACCATTTTTCTCTTCCAAGATTTAAAATATTAACTCATCTGCCAGAAATCTACATTGTATGAATTATAATTCCCATCACTGCCTCACTAGACACGCCTTAAACATATCCCCACAAGTAAGCACTCTTCTGTATATTCTCATATCTGTCTGAGGTTATTATGCTGACCATCCTTGCCATACAACCCCAGTGTCATTCCTAAATCCTACCCCTTTGCCTCCCCAAAATCTTGTATGAGATAAACGCAATTCAAAACCCCTTCTAATGCTTTATTCCCTCCCATTACCTGATTCTACTCTGATCCAGAGGCTTCTAACACAGGCCATTTCGATACCTTTCCTAATAGCATACCTAATGACCCAGGAATTCCATTCTTAAGTGTATGCCATTCAAAATTCTCATACACACACACAAAAGAATTTACAAGAATATTCACCTTAGCATTGATGGGATTAACAACATTTGAAAAACCTGCACATGGCCATTAACCAGAGAACTGACTGACTGTGGTTTTTTCATGATAGAATAGTAGACAATAGTGAAAATAAATAAAATTACACATATCAACATGGATGATTTTCACAACAAAATGTTCACTAAAATAGCAACAGCACAACAGGGCATCCTTTTGACAAACATTTAAAATCATGAGAATAACACTATGGTTGTTCAGTAAAATACTTTAGTAAAGTATGTTTTAAAGGCATGGAATTCACAAATACCAAAATCATTACCGTGATTACTGAGCAGGGCATGGAGAACACAGGTGGGAAGAGGAATGTGCCTGGGGCGGGCACACAAGGGGCACCAACTGTATCCATAATGTATTTCTTAAAGGAGATCGTGGATTCACAGAGTGTTTTGTCTGTATTTTATACTTTATGACTAACTGGTTATAAACAGTTAACGGAATACCATTGGTGGTGGTGTTCAGTCGCTAAGTCATGGCCAACTCTTTGCAACCCCATGGACTGCAGCACACCAGGCTTTCACCTTTCAGTTTTATATTATTTGTGTCATACATTTCCTATAATAGACGTGTTAATTTTATTGTACTTTTTGGTAGCTTTCACGAATCTAAGGTATTGTAAGGTATTGTACATGCGTCCTGATTTTGCCACAACCTAGATACTGAAGCTATCCAAGCTTTTGAAATAAATATTTTAAAATCCCCAAGGCTAGGTGATTGTGGGGTACACTGTGAAGAGGGCAGGTGCTCCTGAGCTCCAATATCCTCCACGACCTCCTAAGGCATCCTGTCAGGCATAACCATACACTGACCACATATTTGGTTAGTTCCCTTTAATTTTTTTTTAAATATCCCCTAACAAATCTCTCCATTCTAAACTATCCCTATCTTAAAGCATTTTGTACATTAGCCTGATTAATCTTTCTAAAATGCCATTTTCCTTTATCTTTTATTTCCAAGTTTCCAATTAGTCTCTACAGCCTATAAGGTAAACTCCATACTCCTTTCACATCATCCAAACCTCCCAAGAATCTGGAAATCTCCTTATCACCATCTTCCTTACTCCCTTACCTGAGACATTCTCTCCTTAAGTCATACTTTCCCATCAATACCCAGTCTACATATCCCTTTCCTTTCAAACCTGCCTTAGAGAGTGGAACAGATTGCCGTCTTTCTCATCTGGGCTGTTCCTCTACATACACCCTATAGCCTCTTTCTTCCCACACCCTCTGGGAACAAGTTCCCCATTTTCTTTTAACTCACTGTGTTTTCTACATTCTTTTCTCTCCTATAAAACCTGTTTTTTGAAGATTTCTCTTCCAGTCAGGCCTGAGTTTTGAGGATGTACCACTTTGCAACCTTGGTATGCTTTTTTAGGTACTGCTAAGAATTGTGAAGGCAACGGCACCCCACTCCAGTACTCTTGCCTGGAAAATCCCATGAATGGAGGAACCTGGTAGGCTGCAGTCCATGGGGTCACGAAGAGTCAGACACGACTGAGCAACTTCACTTTCACTTTTCACTTTCATGCATTGGAGAAGGAAATGGCAACCCACTCCAGTGTTCTTGCCTGGAGAATCCCAGGGACGGGGGAGCCTGGTGGGCTGCCGTCTATGGGGTCACACAGAGTTGGACACGACTGAAGTGACTTAGCAGCAGAAGAATTGTGAAGGGTTAAAGATTTTACCCTCCTTGCAAACTATCCAGTTAGCCCTGAAGAGTTCATGGATGTTGGCAGAAGATGTAAAATGCATGATGAAAGACAAAGTATTTTATTGCTCACAGCAGAAGCAACAGCTGGGACATCAGCTTTTCTTGTGCTGGTTCCCTGAACACCAGTTCCTATCGCATGATGCAGGAGACTATGTGCCACCTGCATACACATTGGGTTACATTATAGGAAAGAAACCCTGAGCTTAAGGAACTAGATACTTTTATAAAAGTCAGTAAGCACATCTTTTATAAAGTTAGTAAGCCCTTTCCACTGAAGAAAGATTCTGTATCTTTTGCTGTTTGCTATACAAATTTCATTGAAAAGATACATCTAAAAAACCAAAAGGCTGTTTGCTATATGAATTTCATTTGCTATACAAATTTCGAATTTTGTTGGTTGCTATATGAATTTCATTGAAAAGATACATCTAAAAAACCAAAAAGCACTCAGTACCTCTGCTCAAAAGAAGGGTGGAAACAAGTGGCCCATAGATAACTGTCTTCTAAAAGTTACTAGTCTTATTTATACAACTCCATGGTAAAATCCTTGAAAATGAGGTTTGGCAAACATTTTCTTAAAAGGTCAAATAGTTAAATGTTTTAGACTTATTGACCAAAGCATCTCTGACACCATAGCTCAAAAGGAGCCAGAGGTAATATATAAAATGATGGATGTGACTACAGCCCAGCAAAACTTTATTTACAAGAACAGATGGCTGACCCTTACTTGTGGACATTGGAACACATGTATGTGCTACACACTGTTCTAGATGCTGGTGATGTCTTAGTGACTAAATCAGATAAAATGTCCTACATTCATCAACTATGCACTCGACTGGAAGAACCCACAACAAACAAAGGAAACAAGTAAAAGATAGTTTGCCAGATAATGATGAGTGCTATGAGGAAGAAATAAAGCAGGAATCAAGGAGATAGAGAGAGGTAAAGTTTAGATTAAAGGGTCAGGGAAGGCATCAATGAGAAGGTAACAGAAGAATGGAAGAAAGTGCTGATACCTGGGAGAAGGGCAGTATTCCGGAAAAGGTAAACAATGCAGATGTCCTGAGATGACAGCACCCAGGCATGTGCAGCAGATTCCAGGAGCAGGAAGGAAGGACTAGAGGTGAAGCAGAGTGGATATGAGGGAGAATGGCAAGAGATGAGCTTATGAGTTAGCTGGAGGATTCTAGGGAGGAATAATCTATCCTAACCTGTATTTTTAGAGATATGTCTGCTGCTTTGAGAACAGTTTGCAATGACGGCAAGGGTGGAAGTAAGAAGACGATTGAGGTTGCCTTGAAAATAATCCAGGCAGAAATGCCAGCTCACACTAGAGGAAGAGTAGTTAAATTCTAGATAAATCCTGAGAGTACAGTCAACAGGCTACAGCCAACAGGTGGGCTGGACGTGCGTGTGAGAGAAACAGTGGAGGAAAGGACGATAGCTCAGGTTCTTTCCTGAGCTAGGGAAAGGGTGGCACGGCTCTAGACTGACAAGGGAGCACTGAGAGAGGAGCAGGTTTGGGGGTACATCTGGAGTTCTGCCTCAGAATGTCAAGTAGGTATTTGGTAATGTGTTGATGATAATAAGCTATCTACTTAACAGTTGCCTACAGCCAGCCCTGCAGCCCGGTGATATATATCAGAGGGCTCTAAATGCAAACAGACAGTGGCCTTCCTTACCCTCTGCACAGTTGTGGCCTCTACAGATGGGTCAGCTGGAACATTAATTCAGATCACTTCTCTGGCCAAACAGACACAGAATGATGACAAGGGTCCTTTGTCCAGACTTGATCTGATGAAGGACAGATCCAGCGAGCGAAGATGAGGCTGTCTGCCTATCAAAATGCATATTCATTAAATGCTTTATCAACTGTCAGCCCAGAAGGGAGAGTGACAGATTTTTAATAAGATAATTTGAGGAACATTCCCTAAACATATTGAACTAAATTGTCCCTCTGTATCTGGGCTGGTGCCAGCAGGCACTGTCCACATCTTGCATTCTTTTCCAGGCCACTTCACAGGGTCAACTGAGGCATCCTCTCACATTGCTTAAAAATCAGTGCACAAAGCCTGCTTTGAGGAGAATGCAGGGTGCTTTTCCCCTGCTCTAAAAGTGAAAGAGTCTCAGCACTGGACCTGCACCCATTCCAGCCCCATCTCTCACATCCAGGCTATATCCCCAAGATTTAAAAAAAAGAAAAAAAATAGAGTAGAAGTTAGCTTTGCTTGGCTCATAATCATTTCTAAACAAAAGCAAAGCCCCACCTAGTATAAACAAAGGAAGTAACCCACACCTAATTTCATTTTGGCATCCACTTTCATACATGTTCATGCATCTCTGAAGTGTTTCTTGCAGAGGAGCAGCAGGAATAACTTAAATGAGAATGTTCCTGTGTGCAGGATCCCATCCCATCTCAGGGTTCTTCAGTACCAAGTTGGAGAAGGTCAATCACTAAAGTGAGGCTGAGTTGCCCCTTTGAAATATTTGAGGAGGGAGAATATAGTCATCCAGAGGGAAAACTAAAAGCAACTTGACATAGAAAGAAGACATTGGCCAGGGTTTGACAGAAGCGTAATGGGGCCCAAGCCAAGGGAGAACGAAGTTGACAGTCTTAGCATTGTAGATGGAAATGGAATGGACAGAAAAGAAAATAAAGTTCAGCAACAAAACTGAAGGAACAAAAGTAGACTTGTTTCTTGAGAACAGAAACCATCAGAGCTGTGCCAGAGAATATCTACATAGAATCTGGGCAACTGGTCTAGACAGAGAGGCAATATGTATATCTGAGAAATATTAAGATGCAATTCAGGGAAGTTTATTAGATCCACTGGGATATATTTTGCTGCAAGCAACAATACCTTTTTAAAAGTGACAACAATCAGGATCCATTATCTCAAATAACAAGAAATCCAGGGTTAGGATTCAAAAGTTGGTACAACAGCTTAAGAATGTCAGCAAAAACCTTGGTTTAATGTTGCTTTTCTGTACTGCAATTATTCACATGTTGGTGGCTTCTCTCATGAACACAAGTTAGCTGCAACAACTCTCGTGTCCTATTTTTCACAAAACAGTATCTTAAAAACAAGGTAGTGGGTGGGAACATAAAGGGTGTGGCTCTGTCTTTAGCAGTATGATGTGGAGGTGCTGACAAAATCTGAGTTATCTTCCAGGGAATAGAATTGAGCTATTTGGCTTAATTTAATCAAAAATTCATCCCTGAGGTTGACTACATTGCAGCAAGAATGCAATTGAGGTTTTATTTGCAAGAAAGGGAAGATATATGTTAGGTAGAAAACCAAAAGTATCATATTTCATTTCTTGCATTTCCCATATTCTATCTTAAAAAGTACTTCTAGAAGGCAAGAACTTTGGTAGGAATAAAGTTTGAGAAGCTGAGATTCAGATATCTAAGAGAGAGAAAACACAGAATGGAATAAAAACTTCCGATTCTGGTAAGGTGGTTTATGTAACTGAGACGGAACATCACTAGAGAAATGATAATTAAAAAAAAAATTAACCTCATCTCTTTGAAACTGTCAAGAGCTTACAAAGCAGTGGACAATTATGTGGCCACAATCTCGAAGCAAATGGAAATCAAGAGAGACAAAGTGGGTGCTTAGGGCCACTGTGCCCTAGGAGTATCTGTCAGTTTTGAAAGAAGTAGCTGAAAGGCTTGGAAACTGAGGAAGGGCATAGCACTTGGAGTTCAGAACCTTACATGCCTAATATAAACTTCAGCCCATGGGTTGGTGACATGAAGAGCAAAGCCCTAGGAGTAAGGTACAGATCAGAAACAGACCTGGCATTGCAGAGGATGAGATGGTTGGATGGCCTCACCAACTCAGTGGACATGAGTTTAAGCAAATTCTGGGAGATGGTGAAGCACAGGGAAACCTGGTGTGCTGCAGTGCATGGGATTGCAGGGAGCCGGACACGAGTGAGAGACTAAACCGCTTTAAATAACCTTGTTCCTTGAAACCGGTGATAGGAGATTTGGAAGAGCTAGAGTGTCCCTACTAACTGTCTGGCAGAAGGAAATATTACTATTCTTTAGAGAAGAATAACAACTTTAAGCCACTAATTACTCATATTTATTTCATATTTTCAGTTTTTAAAAATGTATACATTGTCATATCTTTTCAGGTTCTAGAGCATAATGAAAACCTCCTGACATATGGGGAGATAAGACAATGTGATTGAAAAGTAAGAAAGACAACGGACAATAAAAACCTATCCACTGGGTTCCAGGGATTAAAGAGATTTAGAATTTAACCAGGTCTAAGATGTTCAAGGAAAGAAAAGAAAATTTGAAATTTAGAAATTGAAAAATTAGAAAATCAAGAGTTGGGTTTAATGGCAAATTTGATATAGCTGACTATAGAGAATTAAGGCACTGAAGGTTAGATCAGAGGAACAGATCCAGAATGAAGTAAGAGAGAGAAGAAGGGAAATATAGAAAAGGTAATGTAAGATGGAAGAAATGTAAAAATGACTACTTAACTGTAATTAAAACCCCAGAAGGAAAGGAGTGAGATAATAATAGAAAAAGCAATAGTTGAGGCAATAATGCCTGAGAATTATCCAAAATAAAAGAGAAATAATAAGCCACGGATACAAAAAGCACTGTTCCAAGTAACCAGAATAAATAAAAAGAAAATTACACCTATGCACAGCACAGTAAAGTTGCTAAAGATCAAGATGAAGATAAATTCCAAAAAGCAGCTAGAAAAACAACAATACTTTCAAAGGTAATAATAACATAATAGTTGATTTCTCAACCAAAAAAAAAAGGAGCTTATATCTTCAAAGTTCTGAAAAAAATAGCTCCCAAGCAAGAATTATATACCAAGTAAAATGAAAGAAAATGAAGTTATTTTTAAATAAGTGAAAAACCAACAGCATTTTCAGCACTGCACTTGAACTAAAGGAAATACTAAAAGAAAAGAATGAATAAAAAGTGTTAAATATATGGGCAGATTTGTTAATTAGCTAAACACATAAATAATGCTTCTAGGTTTTTAAAACTGTAGGAATCAAAATGCATGAAGCCATACTACAGAGGTTGTGAAGGAGAACAAAGGTAATAAAAGTGTTTTAGTTCCTTGAATTTTTAAGCAGAGGTGAAAATCTTAGTTTGCATTATACACTGATAAATTGAGAAGGCCTGTTGCAATCTGTAGGATACCACCAAAAAATTGTTAACAAGAAAATATGCATAACCTTCTTAACAGATGAAATAAAATGCAATAATAAAAATTATCCCAAAAGGGGCACTTCTTTGTCAGTAACCATAAAAACAAAATAGAGAAAGCACGTGATGATCTAAAAAAAAGAAAGAAAGTAACAAAAAGCATTTGATAGCTTTTAGCATCCATTTGGAGAAGGCAATGGCACCCCACTCCAGTACTCTTGCCTGGAAAATCCCATGAATGGAGGAGCCCGGCAGGCTGCAGTCCATGGGGTCGCTAAGAGTCGGACCTGACTGAGTGACTTCACTTTCGCTTTTCACTTTCATGCATTGGAGAAGGAAATGGCAACCCACTCCAGTGTTCTTGCCTGGAGAATCCCAAGGATGACAGAGCCTGATGGGCTGCCATCTATGGGGTCGCACAGAGTCAGACACAACTGAAGCGACTTAGCAGCAGCAGCATCCATTTATGATAAAAAACCAATCAAACTAGAAATAGAAAAAAAAATTAAACAGCCTTATTGAGGTATAATGAATATACAGTATACTGCACATATTAAAATGTTTGATTTGATGAGTTTTGACAAGTATATCCCTGTGAAACTATCCGCACAGTTAAGATAAGCAAATTCATCACCTCCCCAAGTCTCCTTGCAGCTCTCTGTCATTTCTCTTTTCTATCCCTTACCACAGGCACCCTCAGCCCCAGTGAAACACTGCACTACTTCCAGTAATTAAAAATTAGTTTCTAAAAAGAATGTCATGTAAATTGAATCTCTATACTCTTTATTTTTTCTCTGACTTCTTTCCCTCAGCCTAATTATCTTAGGATTTATACATGTTGTTTTATGTATCACAAATCCATCCCTGTTTACTTCTGAGTAGTATTCTATTGTATGGGTAATACTACAGTTCACATAGACATTCACCTGCTGGTGGACATGAAACATCAAAGCTATTCCAAATAAAGCTCCCATGAATATTTGTGTACAAATCTTTCTATGAATGCATGCTTTCATTTCTTTTAGGTGTGTACACACACACATACACACACACACACACACACACACACACACAGGTATTATATAGGAGGAGGAAATGGCTACTCATTTCCGTGGGTATTCTCACCTGGAAAATTCCCATGAACAGAAGAGCCTGGCGGGCTACAGTCTATGGGGTCACCAAGAGTCAGACATGACTGAGCACACAGGATATATATACATATGTATATGTATATATGTGTATAATGTGTGTGTGTGTACACACCTGTGAATAGAATATAGCTAGGTTATATGGCAGATAATATTTAACTTTTAAAAAAATTGCCAAACTGTTTTCCCAAATTAGTTCTATCTTTTTACATTCCCAGCAGTGTGAGGATTCTAGTTCCTCTGCTTCTTTACCAACATTTGCTTATCGGTTGCTGTTCAGTCACTAAGTCATATCCAATTCTTTGTGACCCCATGGACTGCAGCAGGCTAGGCTTCCTTGTCCTTCCCTATCTCTCAGAGTTGCTCAAACTCATGTCCATTGTGCTTATGATGCCATCCAACCACCTCATCCTTTGTCATCCCCTTTTCCTCCTGCCTTCAGTCTTTCCCAGCATCAGGGTCTTTTCAGTGAATCTGCTCTTCACATCAAGTGGCCAACATAGTGGTGCTTCAGCTTCAGCATCAACCCTTCCAGTGAATATTCAGGGTTGATTTCCTTTAGGGTTGACTGGTTGGATCTCCTTGCAGTCCAAGGGACTCTCAAGAGTCTTCTCCAGCACCACAATTTAGAAGTATCAATTCTTTGATGCTCAGCCTTCTTTATTGTCCAACTCTCACATCCACACATGACTACTGGAAAAACCATAGCTTTGACTAGACAGACCTTTGTTGGCAAAGTAATATCCCTGCTTTTTCATATGCTGTCTAGGTTAGTCATAGCTTTCCTTCTAAGGAGCAAGGGCCTTTTAATTTCATGGTTGCAGTCACTGTCCACAGTGGTTTTGGAGCCCAAGAAAATAAAATCTGTCATTGTTTCCATTTTTTCCCAATCTATTTGCCATGAAGTGATGGGACTGGATGCCATGATCTTAGTTTTTTGAATGTTGAGTTTCAAGCCAGCTTTTTCAATTCTCCTGTTTCACTTTTATCAAGAGGCTCTTTAGTTCCTCTTCACTTTCTGCCATTAGAGTGGTGTCATCTGCATATCTGAGGTTGTTATTTCTTCCAGCAGTCTGAATTCCAGCTTGTGATTCATCCAGCCAGGCATTTGCTTATATGTATCTTTTTCTATGTTAGCCTTCTAATAGCCTTGGGGAGGGAGGAGGGAGGAGGGTTCAGGATGGGGAGCACATGTATACCTGTGATGGATTCATTTTGATATTTGGCAAAAATAATATAATTATGTAAAGTTTAAAAATAAAATAAAATTTAAAAAATCAAAAAAAAAAAGAATATTGAGAATCTTTTGGGGTTTTTATTTAACATTCTTTTATTCAGCAAAAAATCTTTAAGTCTTTGCACATTTTTAAATTTAGTATTTTATATCTTATTATTGAGTCTTAAGAATTTTTAAATATATATACATGTACACAATGATCATTTTTCATTGATATTTTTGTCTCTCTTGGTGCTAACACCATACTGTTTTTATTACTGTAGCTTTACAATAAACCTTGAAATAAGGCAGTATTATATTATTTTCCAAGTTTGTATGTGTATATATTTCATATACATATGAAATATACTTTTCAACTAAAGATATGTATATATGTATTTTTCCCGAGCACAATTCCTTTTGTCAGTTGTACAATGTACAAACGTTTTTATATCAGTCTGTTAGTCTTTTAATTGTTTTAACAGTATCTTTTAAAGAATAGACATTTAAAATTTTCATGAAGTTCAATTTATATATTTTTTTCTTTATGGACTGTGCATTTGGTGTCATATCTAAGAAATCTTTGCACAACCCAAGATCCAAAGATGCGCCCCTGTTTTTCTCCTAGAACCTTCACGCTTTAGATTTTACAATTAAACCTATGATCATTTCCTATTAATTGTTGAGCATAATGTAGAGTATAGAGCAATGTTATATTTTTTGCATGTGGATAGTCAACTGTCTCAGTACCATCAGTGGAAAATTCTATTCTTTGTCCAATAAATTGTCATCACAAAATCCTTATCAGAAATGAGTTGTCCGTATATGTGTTGTTCTATTTCTTGATTAAGTACTATTTTTCATTGATCTTTGTCTCTTGATACCAACACCATACTGTTTGGTTTCATGTAGCTTTATTAATATAATAAATCTGAAATCAGGTAGTATTAGTCCCACAAGCTTGTTCTTCATTTTCAGAGTTGTTCTGGTCATTTCAAATCCTTTGTATTTCTGTATTAAATTCAGAATCAGCTTGTCAATTTCTATAAAAACTCCAGTAAAGTACAAAGTAAGTGTTTAGAGCCCCCTTCAGATGCTCAGTGAGGCATGTGCATGTGATGGGTAGACAGCTATTATCTCCCTGGTGTAAAACTGCTGGGCTTACTCACTGTGCAAACATACACCTCATTTAGCACAAAATGTAAGTGTGTGTATCATCAAGTTTACAAATTACTACAGATTATAATAAGTGAGCAAAACTGTGAGCTGGGGCCTATGCCAACACTTATATACATTATTTCACTTAATGCTCACAATAAGCAGCAAGGAAGGTATGGTGATTCCTCTCTATTTAACAGACGCAGATAGATAATTAATTTGCTGACAGATACATAGCCTTGATCTTACTCTGTTAGTCACTGAGTCATGTCTGATTCTGTGCAGCCCCATGGACTATAGCCCACCAGGCTCCTCTGTCCATGTCTAGGCAATAATACTGGAATGGGGAGCTGTTTTCTACTCCAGGGGATCTTCTTGATCCAGGGATCAAACCTGGGTCTCCTACATTGCAAGCAGATTCTTTACCATCTGAGTCAATAGGGAAGCCCTGATTTGACTCTAAATCTGACTTATTGACCACTAGGTTATTCTACCTCTAGGGCCTTAGAGATCCACTTAAATAATAATATGAATGTCTTATCTGTTCTCTACTAGTTTATAAAGTCTCACAGGACAGAACCAGTGCCCACATTTTTGTTTGTTTGTTTAGTCACTAAGTCATGTCCAACTCTTGTGGACCCCGTCGACTGTAGCCTGCCAGGCTCCTCTGTCCATGGGATTCTCTAGGCAAGAACACTGGAGTGGGTTGCCATTTCCTTCTCCACATATGAACACAGAAATACCAGAGCCCACATATGGGAAGCATCCAACAAAAGTCTTGAAAGAAAATGATTTAACAAATGATTGAACAAGAAAATAATAGATATTTTGTATTGAATACACAGATGAGAAAAGAGGGAAAAAGAGAGTTTATATTGGGTTGAGGCACATAGCTTTTGGGTTGGTGAATAGTGATGCATTTGTCTGTAAGGCTTTTTGTAAGATTTTGTAATGATTTACAAAAGGGTGAAATCTGGACTGTCAGCAAGATGGTCAAAGAAGCTGTCCATGTAGAGATGAAATCTGACAGTAGCAGTTGCAGTGAGAGAAACTGGCAAGGCTTGCAACCCAGTTATGACCACTCAACAGCTACTGAAGAATAAGCACCAGCACAAGAAAATGCAATGATTTAGGAAACACTTTTTGCAAGTTAAAAATTTGGGTTACTCAACTAATCTCACCATTTCAGAATTTTGGATGCTAAGGAGACCTTACAAATCATTGATTTTGCCTCTCAGTTTCATTGCAGAGAAATGGAGCCTGAGAGAGATGGATGGCCCCATCTAAGGTCACACAGTTTGCTGTTTACAGAAACCCAAATACATTAATTCCCAGTCCAATACTCACTTCTTTACAACACAGAGTCTCTATGTGTATCCAGCCATAGATAATCTCACACTTTTTATGATCTGTGGACTAAAAAGGGATTTCCGCAGACAGGATTAATATCTTTAGAGCTCTCTCGAGGGAATGGGAAAGGCCTATTAGAGGAAAGAGAAGCAAATAAGCAAAGATCTGGGAAGCTTCAAGAGCAAGCTAAAAACACAACATTCCCCTGCTGTTAGCCTTCGTGACAGTTCAGTGAAAGCAGAATATCTATGGTATTTACAGGGGAAATTAAGAATCCTCTTCAGGCTGACTTAACTCTATGCTGTGCTTAGTCACTCAGTCCTGTCTGACTCTGTGACCCCATGGACTGTAGCCTGCCAGGCTCCCCTGTCCATGGGAATTCTCCAGACAAGAATACCAGAGTGAGTTGCCATGCCCTCCTCCAGGGGATCTTCCCAACCCAGGGATCAAACCCAGGTCTCCTGCACTGCAGGCAGATTCTTTACTGTCTGAGCCGCTCTAATATGGAATATTTTGCTATGAATCCACTACCATTTGGCCACACTACTTTACTTGGTTTTGCCCCATTCATGTAGCCCAACTAGTTCCCTTCACCCTGAGAATACCATGTACTTGGAATATTTACAGGTGGTACCAGTATCAGGTTTTATTTTTATTATCTTTAATTCTCCTTATGACTTTACAAATTAGATGTGATCATCATTCTTGTTCAATAGGTAAAGTAACAGAAGCTCAGAATGTATAAGAAATACCTCATAGGTAATACAATTAATAAGATCTAGGGCCAGAAATCAAACCAGGCACTGGTGATACCCAAGCCTTTGGTCTTCTCACACAACACAAAAAGACCACCTGAGCTGAATGCTGCATTCCCAACCAGCACATACTATTGACCAGAGTGCTGAGTAAGTGTTCTGGTTTGCTGGACAGGAAGAGTGTCCTTCATGGGTGTCTAGAATAATCAATGGCAAGAAAATCATTCATTGGTAAAGAGTCATGGGCTATAAAAGCAGGATGAAAGAGAATCAGAAAAAATAATAATAATTAAAATAATACATAACTGGTGCCAGGAACTATTTCACACACCTCACAAAATATATTGTTATTTAGTTCTTACAAGTCTAGGAAGTGGTTATATGGCAGAAGAGGAAATGGGAGGCTTTTAGACTTAGGTGACCTCTCAAAGTCACACAGCTAGGAAATATCGAAAGTCTATTTTGAGAGCCTACTTTCTTAATCTGGAAGGTTAAAATCACCTGAAATAGAAATAAATAGAGAAACAAAAGAAACTTGCAGGTAACTGGAAATTTAACAGGACAAAGTGAACACAATATTAAAATCTGCAGCTTTTACTTAAAGGAAAATAATTGTTGTTAATGACTAGCCTAAGAGATCTCTAAAGTACTTTCTTAAGTTTTATAAAGCTTAAGTTGGATTTTTTTTTCCTATGTGAGACTTAATATAAGCCTCCAGATATGAATTAGAAATTACATTATTTGTCTCCATGCAATACAGTTTGTTTAGCATGAAATTGAGCAGTGCAATTGTTTACTATTAATGATTAGAAAACCAATTGTTGTGTGATTCACCATAAACGATAATAGAACATGAAAAATGTATGACCACTATTCGGTCTGCAGAGCCATATCAGATTAAGAACAAGAGTAAGATACAAGTCATGATGACTCTCATTTCTGACCTGCATAAGAAAACAGAGTTTTCAACTCTCACCGTCAGTTCCTTGGTAACCTAAAAAAAAAAAAAAAAAAGGCAGCCTCATGGGTTACAAAGTACAGTTAGCTAAATACCCTACCCTTCATCTTGTCCTCTCTTCCCAAATTAAATGTCATATTATGGAGAATCTAGGTGCTTAAGAGGTAACTTCAGACACATGGGTGCTAAAAATATAGGTCAGGTTTGATTTTGGCCTTATCATTTACTAACTGTTTGTGACCTTGGATGATACAGTCGGAATGTCTGGTCACTCTCCAGTATCCATTCTTACCTTTTAGTATGGTAGAATTTTTAGTTGGGCACCCTGTCACCCAGAACACAGACTACATTCCCTGGGTTGCCTTACAGCTATTTCCCAGACATGTCCTGTATGACTAATTGTCCTACAAGAAATTCCTGAAAAGAAATCTGTTATACCCTTTTCCCATTGTTATTCATTCTTCCCTCAATCCTATTCCCTAAAGAAGAAAAAAAAAAAAATAGATTCAATCCTGATTAATAAGGCCAAGGTCATATGCAATGCATGACAGAATGAGGAACTGGTAGAGGTCTTGGTCTCTGAAGACTTGGGACAGAATTACAATATAGCATCCAAACCCTGTATAAACACCACTGCACATTTACATGATAGAGAAATGTGCTGCTAACTACTTAACTGTTATTTTAAGATTTTCTCATATTTTATTCAAACCAACTCTGAACAAATGCTGACGAGCTATATAAAATGAGAATACTAGTACATATGTAGCTCAGGGGTATATCTTGAGGATTAAATGAGGAAATGCATGCAACTACAAGGCCTGAATTTCCACAGTTTACTGTGATCCACACAGTCAAAGGCTTTGGCATAGTCAATAAAGCAGAAATAGATGTTTTTCTGGAACTCTCTTGCTTTTTCCATGATCCAGCGGATGTTGGCAATTTGATCTCTGGTTCCTCTGCCTTTTCTAAAACCAGCTTGAACATCAGAAAGTTCACGGTTCACATATTGCTGAAGCCTGGCTTGGAGAATTTTGAGCATTACTTTACTAGCGTGTGAGATGAGTGTAATTGTGCGGTAGTTTGAGCATTCTTTGCCATTGCCTTTCTTTGGGATTGGAATGAAAACTGACTTTTTCCAGTCCTGTGGCCACTGCTGAGTTTTCCAAATTTGCTGGCATATTGAGTGCAGCACTGTCACAGCATCATCTTTCAGGATTTGGAATAGCTCAACTGGAATTCCATCACCTCCACTAGCTTTGTTCATAGTGATGCTTCCTAAGGCCCACTTGAATTCACATTCCAGGATGTCTGGCTTGAGGTCAGTGATCACACCATTGTGATTATCTGGGTCATGAAGATCTTTTTTGTACAGTTCTTCTGTGTATTCTTGCCACCTCTTCTTATTATCTTCTGCTTCTGTTAGGTCCATACTATTTCTGTCCTTTATCCTTTATTTCTGCTTTATTGACTATGCCAAAGCCTTTGACTGTGTGGATCACAATAAACTGTGGAAAATTCTGAAGGAGATGGGAATACCAGACCACCTGATCTGCCTCTTGAGAAATTTGTATGCAGGTCAGGAAACAACAGTTAGAACTGGACATGGAACAACAGACTGGTTCCAAATAGGAAAAGGAGTACGTCAAGGCTGTATATTGTCACCCTGCTTATTTAACTTCTATGCAGAGTACATCATGAGAAACATTGGACTGGAAGAAGCACAAGCTGGAATCAAGATTGCCAGGAGAAATATCAATAACCTCAGATATGCAGATGACACCACCCTTATGGCAGAAAGTGAAGAGGAACTAAAAAGCCTCTTGATGAAAGTGAAAGTGGAGAGTGAAAAAGTTGGCTTAAAGTTCAACATTCAGAAAATGAAGATCATGGCATCCAGTCCCACCACTTCATGGGAAATAGATGGGGAAACAGTGGAAACAGTGTCAGACTTTATTTTGGGGGACTCCAAAATCACTGCAGATGGTGACTGCAGCCATGAAATTAAAAGATGGTTACTCCTTGGAAGGAAAGTTATGACCAACCTAGATAGCATATTCAAAAGCAGAGACATTACTTTGCCAACAAAGGTCCGTCTACTCAAGGCTATGGTTTTTCCTGTGGTCATGTATGGATGTGAGATTTGGACTGTGAAGAAGGCTGAGCGCTGAAGAATTGATGCTTTTGAACTGTGGTGTTGGAGAAGACTCTTGAGAGTCCCTTGGACTGCAAGGAGATCCAACCAGTCCATTCTGAAGATCAGCCCTGGGATTTCTTTGGAAGGAATGATGCTAAAGCTGAAACTCCAGTACTTTGGCCACCTCATGCGAAGAGTTGATTTATTGGAAAAGACTCTGATGCTGGGAAAGATTGAAGGCGGGAGGAGAAGGGGACGACAGAGGATGAGATGGCTGGATGGCATCACTGACTCAATGGACCTGAGTCTGGGTGAGCTCCGGGAGTTGGTGATGGACAGGGAGGCCTGGCGTGCTGTGATTCATGGGGTCGCAAAGAGTCGGACACGACTGAGCTACTGAACTGAACTGAACAAGGCCTGAATAATAATTAAATATTTGTTAGTAGTGTTACAATAGAATGATAGTATTATAATTCTTGACTAATGAAAACCATTTTCTTGTCTCAGGTATTACTCAGGAATTATGATAATTCAGGTATTTCCTCGGACTAAAACATTATAAGAAAAAAAAATAAATTGTTTTATGAAGAAAACACTTAACAAAATTTAACAGCTATTCATGATAAAAGTATGTCAGTGTGGATATACAGAAACATATATGAATATAATAAAGGTCATTTATGACAAGCTCACAGCTAACATCATATTCAACAGTGAAAAGCTAAAAGCTTTTCCTCTAAAATCAGGAACAAGACATGGATGCCAATTCTCACAACTTCTATTTAATATAATATTGGAAGTCCTAACCATGTCAATCAGACAATAAAAATAAATAAAAGGCTCCCAAATTGGGAGAGAAGAAGTAAATCTGTCACTATTTGCTGATGCTGTGAAAGTCTATATGAATATCTGAAAATCTACCTATAAAGTATCTGAACTAACAAAGGAATCAGTAAAGTTGTAGGAAACAAGATTAACATGCAGAAAACTGTTGCTTTTCTATATATTAATAATCAATTATCAGAAAGAAAGAATAAGAAAACAATCTTGTTTAAAATCATATCAAAAAGATAAAATTCCTAGAAATAAAGATAACCAAGGGAGTGAAAGACCTATATTCTGAAAACTATAAAACATTTATGAAGAAACTTGAAAACGTTACAGAAAGGGAAAGATATCTTAAGTTCCTGTATTGAAAGAATTATTTTTAATGGTCATACTACCCAAAGCAATCTACAGATTTAAAGCAATCTCTATCAAAATGCCAGTGACATTTTTCATAGAACTATAAAAAAAAATCCTAAAATTATTTAGAACCACAAAAGATCCTGAATTGCCAAAGCAATATTGAGGAATCACACTCCCTGACTTCAGACTATACTACAAAGCTATCATAATAAAAACTGCATAGTACTGGCACAAAAACAAACACGTGTATCAGTGGAACAGAATAGAGAGCCCAGAAATAAATCCTATGGTCAATTAATCTATTACAGAGGAGGCAAGAATATACAGTGGAGAAAAGAATAGAGAAAATATAGTCTCGTCAATAAGTGGTACTAGGAAAATTGGACAGCTACATATAAAATACTTAGAACATTTTCTCATTCCCTATAGAAAAATGAACTCGAATTTAAGATCTAAACACAAGACCTAAAACCACTCAATTCCTAGAAGAGAACATAGGCAGAACACTATGACATAAATTATAGAAATATTTTTTTGATCAGTCTCCTAAGGCAAATGAAAGCAAAAATAAACAATGGGTACCTAATTCAAAGAGTTTGCACAGGAATGAAAATCACTGACAAAATAAAAAGACAACTTACTGAATGGGAGAAAATATTTGAAAATATGATCAATAAGGGGTTAAGGTCCAAAATAGATAAACATCTCATTCAACTCATATAAAAAACAAACAAACAAGTAACCAGGTTAAAAAATGGGCAGAGGACCTGAATAGACATTTTTCAAAAGAAGATATACAAATGGCTAACAGGCACGTGAAAAGATGCTCAACATTGCTAGTCATTAGAGAAATGCTGATCAAAATCACAATGAGATATCACCTCACCCCTGTTAGAATGGCTATCAGCCCCAAATCTACAAATATCAAATACCAGCAGGGAGGTGGGAAAAATGGAACCCCTGGACATTGTTGGTGAGAATGTAAATTGGGGCAGTCATGATGGTAAACAGTACGGAGGTTCCTCAGAAAACTAAAAATAGAACTACCATATGATCAAGCAATTCTACTTCTGGGTATTATCTAAAAAACAATGAAAACACTAGTTTGAAAAGATACATGCACCCCACTGTTCATAGCAGCACTATTTACAGGCAACCTAAGTGTCCATCAACAGATGAAGGGATAAAGATCTGGTACACACACACACATTTGATCTTTACCATTTGTCACTCACCTAAAATTAATATCTTCAATTTCAGGCTCTGCCTCTTTCAACATCCCAGATGATGACCCTCAACCCATTTTCTTGGGTAAACTATCCTTACCTATTCCATTCGTTCCCCTGTTAAAGCAGAAGAGTAGAGTAGGAGTCATTGCTAGTGTTTTATCAACTTCTTCCACAGCAGGAGTAGACAAGCCCCTCATGGTAGCTTACCTTCTGCAGTACTATATTTGTAACCACATCCTAGGGCTTCCTCAGCTACTACTGAAGGCCTGGTCCCACTCACTATACCACAAATCTTCCTTCTCTCATGTGAAAGATACTTGTCTCCCTTTGTCCTCCACTGGACATAGTTTTAAAGGGTAGAGAGGTCCAATGCAAAGAACTTCGGTTTTGAAGCAGACTGAATCTGAGTACCAGCTCTGCTAACCACTGGCTACGTGCTTGAGTGCATGGTAAGTTGTGTCAGTCATGTCCGACTCTTTGCGACCCCGTGGACTGTAGCCTGCCAGGTTCCCCTATCCATGAGATTCTCCTGGCAAGAATACTGGAGTGAGTTGCCATACCCTCCTCCAGGAGATCTTTCTGACCCAGGGACCAAACCATCTCTTACGTCTCCTTCTTTGGCAGGCAGGTTCTTTACCACTAGCACCACCTGCGAAGCTCAAATGTGTGTGTGTGTGTGTGTGTGTGTAACTTGTTATTGTTCAGTCACTAAATCGTGTCTGACCCTTTGCAGCTGCATGAACTGTACCATGCCAGGTTCTTCTCTCCTCCACTATTTTCCAGAGTTTGTTCGAATTCACGTCTATTGAGTCCGTGATGTCATCTAACCATCTCATCCTCTACCACCCCTTTCTTCTTTTGCCTTCAATCTTTCCCAACATAAAGTCTTTTCTAATGAGTTGCCTCTTTGCATCAGGTGACCAAAGTATTAGAACTTCAGCTTCGTATCAGTCCTTCCAATGAATATTCAGGGTTGATTTATTTTAGGATTGACTGGTTTGATTTCCTTGCTGTCCAAGGGACTCTCAAGAGTCTTCTTTAGTACCTCAATTCAAAAGTATCCATTCTTTGGTACTCAGCCTTCTTCATGGTCCAACTCTCACATCTGTACATGACTACTAGAAAAAGCATAGCTTTGACTATATGGACCTTTGTCAGCAAAGTGATGTCTACTTTTTAATATGCTATCTAGGTTTGTCATAGCTTTCCTTTCAAGGTGCGAGTGGGATGTGTAGCATGTAATGTTATATACATGTTATATGTAGCTATGCACAATTCTATGTGTGAATTACACACAATAGATATTACATTACATATAATATTAAATTCTGTGTGTCTATGTGTGTATATATATGTGTGTATACACACACACACACACACATATATATATATATATATATATATATATATATAAAATAAAATAAGATGTGCTGCGGGGACTTCCCTGCCGGCTCAGTGGTAAAGAATCTTCCTGCCAATGCAGGAGACACAGGTTCAATCCCTGATGTGGGAAGATCCCACATGCCGCAGAACAACTAAGCCTATGCGCTACACTATTGAGTCAGTGCTCAAGAGCCTGGGAGCCATAACTAATGCACCCATGTGCCATAATTACTGAAAACTGTGCATGTAGAGCCCATGCTCTGCAACAGGAGAAGCCACTGCAATGAGAAGCTCCTGCTTGCCACAATTAGAGAAAATTTCATGTAGCAATAAAGACCCAGCACAACCAATAACAAATAAATAAATAAAATAATATATTTTAAAAAAGATGTACTGTGATGTAAAGACAAATCATCAGGAACAAAATCCCGTTTGATTTGTTACCTACTTTGAGGAGATACATGTGCTTCATATCCAGTTTAATTAACAAATTCAGATTCCTGGTCCACCGGAAAAAAAAAAGTATCCAAACCTTGACCCCAGGATTAATAAAAAACTTCGTAAATGAGGAATCATTAGAGGATGTGAACCAAAAACAAACAGTCAAAGCAAAACTAAAACTTACAAAGTAAAATAGAATTTGCCTTGGATGCATGATTTAGGAAAGTACATAAAATATGTGGCAGATTTAAAAGCTGAAGTTGGAAAAACAGAGTTTCCTCATAAGGAGAGCTCGAGCCAGAAATGTCAGATTTTCACCATTATATTCTAAATCTGAATTTATATAAAAATAATTGAAGGCAAGTTATTTGTTTTGAAAACCTACCTCCTACCTTCACATTATATTTTGTCTGGGAAACAGATGTAAAAATAGCTCATTGCCACATGCCCAGAATAGAACACAGACTGCGTGTGGATGGAAGCCCTTCGTGTCCTCTCTGCCCAGTACAGTGGGGAAAGGGATCCGTGTGCTGGGCTTCACAGGAGAGGGAAGGGGCCTGGTGGAAGGAGGGCAGTGTGCCCGGAAAGGAGCCAGGGTGTGGAGGAGACAGATGGCACCGGTGGGTGCTGAGCCGGTGAAGGCGGGTAAGCTGCCCTCGTTCAATCCTGTTGAGCACTCGGGCAGTGGCTTCAGAATTAGTTATCACTGCCCTTCGGTGTTCTCATTAGCTCAACAATGTCAGGTGCAGAGGTTTGGGGCCTTCCTGCTGATGCCCAGGGGAAGACTTAGTCTGAGCTAAACACTCTCAGGGGTCAAGTTACCAGACTGGAGGGGTCAGAAGTGCCGACAGTTGATTCTGAGTCAATGCAGACACTACGAGCAGACAGTGAGATCAGAAAAGACTGTAAATCCAAAATCAGGAACACAGGAAAGAGTTTCTAAGCTGTGCTGAACATCAGAAAGAACTGTAAAATGTGTTCAGGAGAGCAATGGAACAAAGCAGAAAGACTAGTAACCTAGAAATCTAAAGACCTGGATTTTAAGCTAGGCTCCATCACACACTACGTGTTTGATCGTGGAGAAGTCATCTAGCTTTTAAGCACCAATCTATCACCAAAGTTCTTAATTTATCCAAAGCGAAAAGTCTTCATCTACAAAATGGATAAAGTAACAGAATCTTTCTCATCTGAATTTTTTAAGAATTAAATGAGCTAACACATGTAAAGACAATAGCACATATTAATAGTAAGCATTCAGTAAATGTTAATTGTCATTCCTGCTGTTACTCATCATTATGTCTATCTCAAAGGGATTCTCTGCAGACCAATCAAATGAGACATTATGTCTAAGCCTGGGCCCTGGTTACACTGGTTCTCAGACTCAGCTTTGCCACCTGACCTGGTCTATCACTCCTGTCCACACTCATTTGATGTCTAAGGGAACATCAATCTGAAGCTATGTAACAAGCTGCTGACAGCCCCTGACACCGATGTCATGAGCGGTGAATTGTATGAACAGGCAAGATGGTGATTATTCAAGAAGATGAAACTGACAGGAATACGGAGGGCTGAAACACCAGTAACAACCCCCTCCATTAATTGCCCGATTAAAGTCAAATCCAGTGTGATCAAGAGTGAAGTCTGCCAATTTCAAGCAAAATAAAACATATGAAAACATACACAGATGAAGAAAGGAGGGAAAGAATTTGATAGAGATGACAAATTTGATAGTGATTACATCTGGCCTGAAGGAGAAATTTTATTTTATTCTTTATACTTGCTTGCCTCCAAAATTTTGTGCAGTGCACATTTTATTTAAAAAAATGTATAAAAGACAAAAATGTAAGTCCAGGCCCCTCTAAATGGAAGAGATGTAAGACCATATTGTAGGGAGCAGAGGAAGCAGGGAATCTGAAGCTACATCCAAAGTAGTATTTCATTCTTGCATCCCTTCTTTCTGTTTCCATGGTCACTTACCTCCCTATTCTGGATCTGTATCACCAGATGATCATAAAACTATTTTGCAATGTATCTACTCACTTCCATGCTCCCTTTGAAGCCGTCTCTCCCACACAGCTAGACACATTCTGCAACAAACACCATCTTTGCCAGTCACCTCCTTGATGTCCTGTCACATTGGATATCACTCAACAGGTGTCCACTGTTCAGCAGATTTTCTTAACTATTCCTCTGTTATAGTTTCTTCCCCACTTCTATTTCTCACTAAAACTTAATGAGGCCTCTAACTTTCAGCTAAACCAGGCGTTCTCAAAGTGTGGTCCATGGACTACCAGTGTCAGCATCACTTGGAAACTAGAAATGTTACTTTTGGTCCCACCTCAGACCCCAGAATCAGAAACTCTGTGGTTTATCAAGCTATTCAGGTGTTGACCACAAAAAGTGGTAAAGTTCGAGAGGCAAATTCAAAACATTGATCTAAATTGACCAGCCAGTTCCTTTCAAACCTTGCTCGTTCAATTCTTACCTGGACACCTTTGTACACAGTGTGGAGGCTTTGCAATGAATCAACTTGGGTGGGATGACTATATTTCACAGAATTTCCTTACCTGGTGGTTTCTCGTTAGGCTGGGTGACCAGAGATTCAAGTGCGCTTCCAGCCGGAAGTGAAGAGCCGCCATTTTGTAGCTCACACTTGTTGTTACTTACCTGCTGAGTTGCTTTGTGGGTTGAGGTAGTAGCTGGATCTGAAATGGCTCCTCCTTCACCTGAATCCTCCTTCACCTTCTCTAACTCTTGGGCCAGACAGGCACTGAGCTCCATGATGAGGGGCCTCAGCTTCTCCTGTGGACACACACTATCAACGTCAGAGGCAGTGAGAACCATGGGACTGTGGGTTCCCATTTGTCTTTGCTCTTCCCATCTTACACCCATCTTCTCCTCCCCAATGCACAGACTCTACAATCTCCTGCATCAGATGAAAAGATAACAGCTTTATAGCATGAGCTGTCAGCGAGATAGGAAAGGAAGAGGAAAGGTGAAGAGCAAGTGTGTACAGAAAGGTGTCCCTGACCTCCACTGCAAATCTCACTAATCCTCAATTTCTCCTTCACACTCTTGCATGCTCAGGAGAACTCAGCTCAAACATGAGCTCCAGGAAATCTTCCAGATGAATCCTATTCCCATTCTAGTTTATCTGAATTTTGAAAGATGTGCTGTCCTTCTTTGTTCCCCCACACTCCAGTAAAGCAAATTCTATTTACTATGTTTTGTAACATCAGCTTATTTCCCTTCATATTCTTCCTGGACATTATTCATCACTCTCAATGTTTCATGAACAGATAGGTGATATTCAAATATATGTCTTTTATCTGGACCTCTTTCCTGAACGTCAAGCCATATACATAATTGCCACCTGAACATCTCACATGGATATCTCTCAGGTTTCTTTAACAGGTTCAAAACGGAACTTTTCACACAACCAATTCCAACGTTTTTGTGTTTTCTATCAAAGACAAATGGACCTCTATCCACGCTGTTCACCAGACTCAAGCCATGACCTGCGTTTATCCTAGATGCCCCACTCATCCTTTCTCCCAAATTCAATCATATTACTGACTCATCCACATGTTTCCTCCTTGATCCTAACCACCTCTCTTCCCTTGTTTTAGGGACAATGCACAAAATGGTTAAAATAATGGACTGCAAAAATGGGGGCTCAGGTAGACTTAAATTCTAGTTCTACTGATGACTACATACTAAGGCTCAGTTTCCTCAGCTGTAAAATGGAAAGAAATTAGTACCTATTTCAAATGACTGTTGTGTCTGTTAACACAGAAAATTCTTATTAAGCCATATACAGTCTCTGTCAAGTAGCAAATACTCAATAAATATGAGCTGTTTTGAGTCCTTCTGCTATTACTCAAAGCCAAGTCACAATTTCCTTCCTTGATTATATTGCAGCTGCCTAATCGGGTTCCTTATCACAAGACTTTCTTCTGACTCAAGTATAGATGTAGAATTTTATAAAACATCATAAAATGCCATCAATTATTCTTTCAAACACCACAAATATTTTACAGTGGTATTTTAGGTATATTAACAAACTAGATTAACAAATTTATATGGACTTAGCACCAAGAACTAGAGGGTCTGGCATAAGACCCCAATTCTTTGCAACCCCATGGACTGTAGCCTGCCAGGCACCTTTGTCCATGGAATTTTCCAGGCAAGAATACTGGAGTAGTTTGCCATTTTCTTCTCCAGGGGATCTTCATGGCACAAGGATCAAACCTGCACCTCTTGCATCTCCTGCCTTAGCAGGTGATTCTTTACACTTTGGAAGCCCCCATAAACTAGATTAACAAATTTGTATGGTCTTAGTGCCAAGAACTAGAGGGTCTGGCATGAGACCCCAATTCTCAGCTTTGGAATTTTAATTCAGAGAGGCCCCAATGCACACACACTTCCTGAAACATCCCTGAAGAGCCCCAGTATTCACAAGGTGGATATACCATACCACTACTGAGTTATTAAGCAGGTAGTTTTCTTTTTTCCCCCTAGGGCAACATACAAATGTCTAACATTTCTACTTTTCTCCATCATTCAGGTTGGAATGTTCTAGGATTGCAGTAGGAAGATTCACAATATCCTTTTCAGGAGCTATGTCTTCCCGTAGCAATAACTGACTCTGACCAAGACAGACAGACTTAACAGCTGCACAGCAGATGGCCCTCAGTCATGTTTTAGGTGACTGGTTCAACTGAATATTATAAAATTGGATGAAATTCTGCCAATTTCCCCGTGCAATTACAGAAATGTGGAGTGAGAAAGTAAAAAAGATTTAGTATTCATTAAAGTGAGCATCCTTAATAAAGTCTACACTTTCCATTTCTGAAAAGCTGCGTGTTTTCATGTAGCACCAGAGCACTTGTACCCTTAATGAGCTCTGGTCTGTATTAGAGCGATTTATATATGTTGTTTGCTTTCCCCACTAGACTGTGAGCTACTTGAAGGCAATTCTATGTCTGATACATCTTTGTTTTCGAGCACCTTGTACACTCTCTTGCTTACAGTGTGTGCTCAGTGAATACTGAATTAATGAACAGCCAGATGAATAAACATGCCATTGAAATTTTCATAATTAATTCATACTTTATAATGAAGTGGAACGAGTCACTATTTAAAGGTACTCTGTGGAAATTTGTTATGTATAATGCCAAATCTCTTCATTATTTACCACATATTTCATATATCAAATTTACTTAATTTGATACAATTCAAAAAATGCACAGATTGAGCATCTGTTGCCTTCCACTGACTGCTAAGATACTGAGAAACAAAGAAGAATGAGACATGGTCCCTGGGGCAAATGTTACTTTCTGCTCTTTTCACAATGTGATTGACTGACACCCTTGCTATGAAGTGGCAGGGTCTGTGCCCTCTCCCATGAAGATGAGTGGGATTTTGTGATTGTTCCACCCAACAGAGCATGAAGGAAGCGATGATACGTATCCCCTGACCACCCAACAGAGCATGAAGGAAGCGATGATACGTATCCCCTGAGGCTGGGTCACATGAAGGATTCTTACTCTCTCAATCGGGACACTCCTCATCTTGGAAGCCAGCCACCATGCTGTGAGGAAGCCCAAACTAGCCCATAAGGAGGGTGTAGAGACCATATTAGAGAGGTCCATGCAGATACAGAGAGAGATCCTGGCTTCTCCCTGCTAGATGACAGGGAGTATCCCTCATCTGAGTTGTGACAATCAAAAATGATTCCAGACATTATCAAATGTTCCCTGAGGAAAAGGCAAAACCACCCCTAGTTGAGAACCACTGCTTTAAATGATTCCAGAACCCAGACTCTGAGCTGCCCCAGCCAACTTCATGTGGAGAGAAAATGAGCTATCCCACTGAGCCCTGCCCAAATTGGGGATTTGTGAGAAGAACAGATGCTGTTATTGTAAGCCACAAAGTTGTACAATGGTTTGTTGCAAATTATTAAATAATGTGAAAAGTTCTTGACTTCAAGGGACTGTTTTTCCCCTGTAGGATGGAAAGCAACTATGAAACTAAATAATCACTATTCTACAAAAGGCACTTATAAAATCTACTGTTCAAAAGTTTTACTACATGGCATACCTTGAATAGATGCGTGTGTATGTGTGTGAGAGACTGTGTGTGTATACACAAGGGGCAGCACTCTGATAGCAAAGGCCTCGTCTGTGGTCACACTGAGCTATTACAGCATCTATGTTAACCTAATTTCTGATATATAATTACACCGTCTTCCTAATTTGCTCATGCACTTTCAACTGGAAGTGGTGAACACCAGATTCTTAAATAACTATGCATCATTAAGGTCGCCTACAGTAACGCACAGCTTGTTTTCCTGTAAACTGCATTAGATGACTCAGTGTCAGAGTATTTGGAACAGTTGTGAGATAGTGTTCTGAAGAGAGCTGTAGCAGGTCAAGTTTGGTCTGCATGGCACTTATCATTTATTTTCAGACATCAAGGAAACAGTCTTGGACACAAAGTATGGATATGCAGGGACTCAATATAAAGCAGATATGCTAAATTTAGGGAGTTTTTTAAAAAGAATTTTAAATTAAGACAATACATGATAATATGTATACCTAGAATTTGGTTTTACATAATTACTATGAGTAACATGACCTCAAGAGTAGAAGCTGTGTCTCATTTGTAATAACAGCAGTGGCTACTATTGAATGCTTGGCCATGGGCCCTGTGCAGCATTATGCTGTGGGGTTAATCCTCACCACAGCCCAGCAGTTCAAAGAGGTTAAATAACTTTCCAAAGACCTCATGGGATTTGAAGCCTTATTTCTCTGACCCCTAAGCCTGTTGTCTTTCCACAACACCTGCTCCCTTTATCTTTGTGTCCTCGCTAGTCAACACAGTGTGTAGTGCATAGCTGGATATTCAGATGAGTTTGTAGGTGTTGATTAAAAAAAGGCTTTGAATCACAAATGCAACAGCTCAGTATGGAAAAGAGACAATATAGCCTACTGGATTGATCATTATGATGGTCAATCCATGTTTGTTGATTGCCACGCTATAGTGGAGTCACCAAATAAGTGATTATTCTAGATGCTAAGCCAACTGAATCAGCTTGACTATGCAGTATGACTGATTGCCTAGTAATCAGCCACTGAATGGCAAAACTCATCTATGTAGACATAGCCTTAAAAGGGCCTGCTGTACTAACTCATTAGTTTCTCATTTTATGAAGGGAATGTTGTTTCAGGAAGGAGAAATAGAAGTCAGCTTAATCTCTTTCTTATAAGGAAAGGGATAAGCTGGTTGAGAGAGGCTCTCTAATGAATATATGCACAAAATATACTGAATATATAAGGCTAAGCAATTTCCCAATTGGATTGTGGAATGTTATTAACAAAGGGTGATGCCCACAAAAGGTGAGTGAATAAATGAATGAATAATTGAATAAATGATAGATAAATAAATAATGAAAACTAGCCTAAACTAGTCAGAGGCATTGTTGACTGACATCCAACTGCATCTAACTGCAAAGTGAACTTGTTAGGAGAAATGCATATGAAGATCAATTGCAAACAATAGTTATTAATATTCCAAATTTAGTGATGATCACTGATAGTTTGAATTAAGCCTTCTTTTTCTTCTCAGCTGTTTCCTGTTTCACATGAGTCAAAAATTCAGATTCTGATTTAAGAACCACGTTATGTATATATGTATGTATGAGAAAGAGAGAGAATCAAAGAGAGAGAGACCAGTCTGAGGAAGTACTTTTGCCAGATACACTTTAATTTATCAAAACCTTAGATTCTTTCTGATAGCTTATGGGTCTGATCACATAGTTTGGAGCTACACATACCAGAATCTTTCCACCTGAAAAGGAAACAGCAGCTAAACCTCTTCTCTTCTGAAAGAGCAAAAATGAGGAAGAAAGATTCAATAGTTCTCAAGTTCTTAAGAGGGGGTGTTCTCTTAACGGGTGCTGGAAAAGGTGGTGTGGGGGGGGGGGTGCGGGGTGGACTCTGGAGTTACCACAAAGACAGGGAGCATGAATGGTATTTAATGGATAAAAGCCATGAAAAGAAAACATCCTGTAACATACAGGACAGCTTTGCAAAAGGAACAATTTACCTGCCCCCAATAAGACTATTAATGAGAAATACTAGCCAATTCTCTTTTGAAACTTCTCAGGCCACTTGTACAATATGAGCAAGGAGAACCAAATTCTAGCCATAATTATGTAGAAGGAACACGTCAGGATTTGGCTAATTTTCCTGTTCTGAAGCGAAGAAAATCCCCATGGCTACCTCTAAAACCTCTAAACGCTTCTCAACTTTAGGGACAGCACCTCTGAGTTGCTACAGGCATTAGAAATTTCAAAGAGAGCCATGAAATCAACAAATGCTAAGATTCGGTTTAACCCAAGAACTCTCCCCTGCTTAGACGGTAAGCCTGGTTGAACATGCAGTAGATTATCAAACAGAATCAAAGGGTGAGTTGCATGGTAAGAAGCTCATTTGAAAGTGCTGTAAAATGTCTCCATATTCCTACCCTCAATCTTGGGGGAGACTGTGGTCCTTGTGCTTTTCTAGAAGACAATTGATGTTGTTCACTACGCAGGTGGGCTGAGGATTTTAGCAGATGGCAACAGGATGGCTGTAAAAGAGAAAAGAGCTCTTGCAAATGGTATACTCACTCCTTTCTGTGTTTTTCTTTTTGGAGGGGGAAGGGTGGGAGATAGTTGTAAGACAGTGCAAAGATGCTGCAAACTCCCCAAGTATTAATTCTCATATGTCTTCAGAAGTTACCACGTCATTATCTTTCATCACATATCACAGAAGAGAAGTCAAGGAAGAAACGAAAAGACGACAACAGGAAAGATTCTTTAATATATACAACCATAAATTCACCATCCTCTAGAATTACCCTTCATGGACTCAAAGCCTTTAATGCAGTAAATTCCCCTGTATTTTCCTTTTCCACGTTAAATAAGCTAATTGCTGTAACTTTTCCTCATAGGCATTTTTTTTTCAATCTTGTGCAATTATATTTTGGTGCTTGACTTCCAGCTATACATTCTGCTCATTGTGTGATTCTGAGGCACTACAAGTTGGTCACAATATTCTCATAATGGCTGCAAGATTTGAGCTGACTTTGCTGGTGATCTCTTGTTAGATGACAACACCATGTCCCTCTGTGGTCTCATCCAGGAGAAAGAAGGTAGTTAATGAAGCCACTCAAATGTGGGCAGCTTCTGCTGCAGTGTGGGTACAGGTTTCCCACCATAATGAGCAACCACAGCCATTAATTGGGCTGCAGATCTCCGAGTTTTCCAAGCCTACTTCTTCAACTCCTGTCATCACTGCAAAGATGGCAAGTGGCAAGTTCTTTGCAATGTACTCTCTCCCACAGTGTGATCCTAAAAAGTTCATCCTCAAGGATTGCTGTTTCCTTTTCCTCCACTAGCTCTGGACGGCTGTACCCAGAGTACTTCCTCTGCCTACATTTCATATCAGAAATGGGATTAAATGATAAAGAGTGAAGTAGATACTTTTAAATAATTACTTCAGTGATTCATGCACATATTCATTTCTCCCTTCATCAGCCTAGTAAATATATACTGAGAACGTACTGTGGACCAGTTTTGGGGTAGTCACCAGAGTATAAGCAAATAGATCAAGTTGTGACTCTAAAGTTCTATGAAGACAGACAAGGAAACCAACAATTACAATTCAATATAATACATATATATTTTTCAAATGCATAGGGTCTGATGTGAACACCATTTCAGCCTGGACGGTCAGAATCAGAAAACCTCATTATTTAGGTGTGACGCTATGAGGGAGTCAATGAAAGGAGAGGCACACCACAGAGAAGATGGAGCCCGTGCACAGGGACCTGAGAGAGTGTTTCAGAAGCACCATATTGGAAGGGAAATTGTAGCCTAGGATACATGTGGGGCATGGCAGGCAGGAAGCTGGAGACAGAGAGGTCTGAAGGACTTAAGACTTGACTAGAAGTTAATTAAGACCAGCATAGCAAACTCCCACCCAAGTACAATTCACTAGGTGGTCTCAGTCTAGGGGACTTAGGTTCAGAAGAAGGAGCTATGAGGCAATAAAACAGACTCTGCCTTCCTCATAACTGACCTGCGGCTCTTCCTTCATGGTAGGGTGACACGGTGTTGAGCGGCCTACAATCTAGTTTAGTTCTCAGTAAAACATCCTGTTTCCTCAAGCAACTATAGAATACAGCCAGGAATGTAAGAGGCTCCTTATGGAGGACATTTGCCTTGGTTGTTTTGGCCACCCAGCATCGAGTCCCCTTCTTTTATGGTTCTATCACAGCACATTTTTAAAGGATCATCCTATGCCCACATTCAGTGTAGTTTGTTGTTGTTGTTGTTGTTCAGTCACTCAGTCATGTCTGACTCTTTGTTACCCCATGGACTGCAACACACCAGGCTTCCCTGTCCTTCACCATCTCCTGGAGCTTGCTCAAACTCATGTCCATTGAGTCCATGATGCCATCCAACTATTTCATCCTCTGTCATCCCTTTCGCCTCCAGCATCAGGGTCTTTTCCAGTGAGTTTGCTCTTTTCATCAGGTGGCCAAACTATTGGAGTTTCAGCTTTAGCATCAGTCCTTCCAACAAATATTCAGGGTTGATTTCCTTTGGGATTGACTGGTTTGATCTCCTTGCTGTCCAAGAGAATCTCAAGAGTCTTCTCCATCACCACAGTTCAAGAGCATCAATTCTTTGGTGCTCAGCCTCCTTTATGGTCCAACTCTCACATCCATACATGACTACTGGAAAAGCCATAGCTTTGACTGTATGGAGTTTTGTTGGCAAAGTGATGTCTCTGCTTTTTAATACACTGTCTAGATTTGTCATAGCTTTTCTTCATAAGGAGCAAGCATCTTTTAATTTCCTGGCTAGAGCCACTGTCTGCAGTAATATTTACATTCCTACAAAAGTGAAGTCTGTTTCTTGGCTTAGGACATCAGCATACCAAATTGTCCTGGTCACAGGGACTGGTTCTGAGATGGACACATAGCTCCCAGCTGGTCCAATCCAGGTGAATTCTGGGGCTTATTCAAGACCTGTCAGGAAGATGTGCTCTTTCATATCCACTGAATGCAAACATGAGAACATTTAAGAGCTGAAGTTACTGCCAGATACCTTGCTATTTTGCAGAACTTGAGAATGAAATTGACATGGTAGAAAGCAGAGCCCGGAAATAGAGAAAAAAATTGAACCTCTTGGATCAAGCCACAGCTAAATCCTGGACTCTCTAGAAATGTGGGTGTGCATGCCCGCTCAGTCACTCAGTCACATCTGGTTCTTTGTGATGCCATGGACTGTAGCCCACCTGGCTGCTTTGTCCATAGGATTTTCCAGGCAAGAATACTAAAGTGGGTTTCCATTCCCTTGAAATATATGTTCCCCCAGATTTTCCATTTTAGTAAAGCTCAGTTTGAGTTAGATTTCCTGTAATTTGTTATCAAAAAATACCCTTACTGATATAATGCTAAAATTCTTTTTCAAAAATTCAGTTCAGTTCAGTCACTTAGTCATGTCCAACTCTTTGCGACCCCATAGACTGCAGCACACCAGGCCTCCCTGTCTATCACCAACTCCCGGAGTCTACCCAAACCCATATCCATTGAGTCAGTGATGCCATCCAACCATCTCATCCTCTGTCATCCCCTTCTCCTCCTGCCCTCAATCTTTCCCAGCATCAGGGTCTTTTCAAATGAGTCAGCTCTTCACATCAGGTGACCAAAGTATTGGAGTTTCAACTTCAACATCAGTTCTTCCAATGAACACCCAGGCCTGATCTCCTTTAGGATGGACTGGTTAGATCTCCTTTCAGTCCAAGGGACTCTCAAGAGTCTTCTCCAACACCAAATGGCTGTCTGAGGAGGCCTTACAAATAGCTGTGAAAAGAAAAGAAGCAAAAAGCAAAGGAGAAAAGGAAAGATATACCCATTTGAATGCAGAGTTCCAAAGAATAGCCAGGAGAGATAAGAAAGCCTTTCTCAGCAATCAGTGCAAAGAAATAGAGGATAACAATAGAGCGGAAAAGACTAGAGATCTCTTCAAGAAAATTGGAGATACCAAGGGAACATTTCACGCAAAGATGGGTTCAATAAAGGACAGAAATGGTATGGACCTAACAGAAGCAGAAGATATTAAGAAGAGGTGGCAAGAATACACAGAAGAACTGTACAAAAAAGATCTTCACGACCCACCCAGATAATCACAATGGTGTGATCACTCACACTCACCTAGAGCCAGACATCCTGGAATGTGAAGTCAAGTGGGCCTTAGGAAGCATCACTATGAACAAAGCTAGTTGAGGTGATGGAATTCTAGTTGAGCTATTTCAAAAATTATCTCTTTAAAAATGTAGTGTCTTAGGGGATAGAGTATACTGAACATTGAACAGGTGAAGAATAATGAAACAGGATCCATAAAAACTGTTTTCCAGATCTGGCTTTACCACTTACTAGTCACATAGTTTTGGACAAATTACTTCATCTTTCTGAGCTTCAAACTCTCTATATTGAAAATACCAGCATAATTCTAAGCTGTTCCCCATATTATTATATGGATGAAATGCCTTGCAATGAAAATCAAATAAAATTATGAAGGAACAACTCATCAAATCTGAAGCACTAAATGAATTAAATGGCTACTAAAGTATTTATATTTTCTTACAAGCCCTTAAAGATGTTAGTCTCACATTAGGAATCAGTCTCATTCTCCCCAGCTGTATAAATTAAGTTTAAAGTGGTTGACATCCAATCAGTACCTGCTTTAAAGCATCAGGTTCCTGAAAGCTAAGTGGAAATCAACATTACCTCAGGTCAGGAGCCAACTAAACTTAAAATCCTACTGTGCCCATGGTAACATAGTACATGTTAATTGGTATTATGTTAGCAGTTATTTGAGCCAAGAATGAAAATGTAAGAAAGCTATGTCTAATATCTACTTAAAATCAGCTGACAAACAAAAGCAATCTGACTTTGCCATCCAGGCTATTAACCACATTTTTTGTATATATACATATATATATATATTTTTTAACCTGGTTGCTATGGTGACCTGTCCCAGAGTGATGAAGTTTTTTATTTCACTTGAGACTTAAATATATGCTATGTCACCAACGACTGCAAAGAGACTTTGTTCTTTCACCCCTTCTCTTTTTCAACCACCTGTCCGTGCAATGGGTCACCTAGTGCCATCAATTCTCCTGGGGCATCTCATAGATTCTTCCACCACATAACAGGTTACTCAAGCCACCTGACCATTTCCCTGCACTCTGCCACTAGCCCTACCCATTGTCTCACTCTCTTCCCCACCCCAGCCTTCAGAAAGTCAACATCTGAGTCAAACTGCAATTCCTAGACATAACACAGAGCAGCCACACTGTTCCTTGAACTTAATATACATTATCATAACTCTGGGACTATGTCCATTTGCTTTCTTCTGATTAAAATGTCCATTATTCTAGTTTTTCCTATACCTCTTCTCTGCTTATTATTCTCTTTTTATAAGAGCTTTTTAAATTTAAATGTTTATTGGGCTCTATAACTACGAAAAATGTGAACAAAAACTGATAGTATAAGAAAAATCATACTGCTGTCTTAGTCTATCTTTTGTCACCTTTAGATATAACCATGAGACAAAGAAATCAGTTCAGTTCAGTCACTCAGTCATGTCCGATGTTTTGCAACCCAATGGACTGCAGCATGCCAGGCTTCCCTGTCCATCACCAACTCCTGTAGCTTGCTCAAACTCATGTCCTTTGAGTCCCTGATGCCATCTAACTATCTCATCCTCTGCCATCCCCTTCGCCTCCTGCCTTCAATCTTGCCCAGCATCAGGGTCTTTTCCAGTGAGTCTGCTCTTCACATTAGGTGGCCAAAGTATGGGAGTTTCAGCTTTAGCATCAGTCTTTCCATTGAATATTCAGGATTGATTTCCTTTAGGATTAACTAGTTTGATCTCCCTGCAGTCTAAGACCTCTCAAGAGTCTTCTCCAACACCACAGTTGAAAAGCATCAATTCTTTGGCGCTCAGCTTTCTTTATAGTCCAACTCTCACATCCATATATGACTACTGGAAAAACCATAGCTTTGACTAGACAGACTTTTGTTGGTAATGTAATGTCTCTGCTTTTTAATATGCCATCTGGGTTGGTCATGGCTTTTCTTACAAGGAACGAGAATCTTTTAATTTCATGGTTGCAGTCACCATTTGCAGTGATTTTGGAGCCCAAGAAAATAAAGTCTCTCACTGTTTTCATTGTTTCTCCATCTATTTGCCATGAAGTAATGGGACTAGATGCCATGATCTTCTGTTTTCTGAATCTTGAGTTTTAAGCCAATTTTTTCATTTTCCTCTTTCACTTTCATCAAGAGGCTCGTTAGTTCTTCTTCACTTTCTACCATAACGGTGGTGTCACCTGCATATCTGAGGTTATTGATATTTCTCATGGCAATTTTGATTCTAGCTTGTGCTTCATCCAGCATGGCATTTCACGTGATGTACTCTGAATAGAAGTTAAATACTCAGGGTGACAATATACAGCTTTGACGTACTCCTTTCCCAATTTGGAACCAGTCTGTTGCTGCATGTCCACTTCCAACTGTTGCTTCTTCACCTGCATACAGATTTCTCAGGAGGCAGGTACGGTGAGCTGGTATTCCCATCTCTTGAAGAATTTTCCACAGTTTTTTGTGATCTACACAGTCAAAGGATTTAGCATAGTCAATCAAGCAGAAGTAAATGTTTTTATGGAATTCTCTTGCTTTTTCTATGATCCAATGGATGTTGGAAATTTGATCTCTGGTTCCTCTACCTTTTCTAAATCCAGCTTGAACATCTGGAAGTTCGTGGTTCACATACTGTTGAAGCCTGGCTTGGAGAATTTTGAGCATTACTTTGCTAGCGTGTGAGATGAGTGCAATTTTGCAATAGTTTGAGCATTCTTTGGCATTGCCTTTCTTTGGGATTGGAATGAAACTGACTTTTTCCAGTACTGTGGCCACTGCTGAGTTTTGCAGATTTGCTGGAATATTGAGTGCAGCAAAGAAACAAAGAAATATATTGAGACATAGAAATAGTTCTCTACTGTTTAAAAATTAGATCAAGGTCAGTAGATATATGCAGTAACAAATTACTTCCTACATGTTGGGGACATAATAAGGAATGGTAGCAACTGTGGAAAATGAAGCAGAGAACTCTCAGATTTAAACTTTCATTGCTCTATAATTATGTAGGCTTAATGCTAATAATCTTTCAATTTTTAGGAGATGCCACAAATCTTTATTTATATGTGAAGCCTTTGGAGAAGACTAGATCAATATATTTTGTTGGTTATGTATGGCCCAAGGGCAGTTTTTTAAATCTCAGCCTAATGACCTTGTTCAAACACTGCATTCTCTGTGATGCCTTCACTTACTCCCCTGAGCCAGCCACCATCCTGAGGTGTTAGTGACACAGTGGACATAACGTGGAGCACAATCATGTGTAAGCAGGGCAAGGTGTGGACTGTCAAATATACTTGTGTGCCCTGCACCCAAGCACCTCAGTCTACCTGCTTTCAGGATAGCCCTAATGGAAATGTTGCTGCATACTGCCTGTATCCCATCTCAATTATAACCCACAGCTCCTGTTTTTCTGCCTCCTGGCTTTCAGGTAGAAACCAGCTCAGTCTGTGCAGGCACAGCCTTGACAGGCATGGCAATGAGAGAAATGCCCTGGTTAACCTGTCCTTTGGTTGAACAATTCTGTCTCCATAACTTACACCTCTATTATGATGTTTTTATGGATGTGAATTTAAGGAAAATTATTAACCCAGATAATAACCATTACCTTTCAAGGGGCAATTCTTGTCCCAATTCCTCTAGGAGACCCTACTAACTTCATGATAAAATTACAGAGGGAAAAAAAAAATGACAGTGCTATTTATAAAAACATTACAGTAATTTCTACTCAAAACCCACTCACACAGGATGCTCTCTTAGTTTTTTTATAGAATCATCATGGGGAGAGTTTTCAGTCATGCAGCTGTAAGGCAAGTACCTACCCACTCTTAACTAGGAGGGCATGGACCAAAATACAGATGTTGTAGCTCTGGTATTAAGTAGTCTTTTTAACTACAATAAGAATTTTCATCATAAAATGGTATATCTCTGAAGTACTTATTTTTATATTAACTGATTTTGTGCTTCTTCTGCTGGGAGCTCTACACTGAAGTGAAGAAACAATTGAAATGCAGAAAGCTCCCCAAAGAAGGATGATCAAATCCTACAAACTGGCAGTAGGCCAGGAGTTAAGACAAGAGATGGCCAAAACTCCAGTGAGAGATTGTGGACCCTGGACTTGAAAAGCTGACATATCTAATATCCAGTTTCAAGTTTCCTTTCTCTGTGTTGAACTTTTCTTATGTAAGTCTCCTATCTTAGTCAAATTAGTTTTTTGTTTTTAATTTATTTATTTGGCTCTGCTGGGTCTTAGTTGAAGCATGCAAGATCTTTGATCTGCATTGCAGCCTGAGAATTCTCAGTTGCAGCAATGTGGAATTTAGTTCCCTTGACCAGGGATCAAACCCCAGTCCTGTGCACTGGGATCCCAAAGAGTTAGCCACTGGACCACAAGGGAAGTCCCCAAGATTAGTATTTTTGATGAAAGTTTTTTTGCTGGTGGTTAGGGGTAAGCTATCACTGCGTGAAGAGGAAGTGATGGGAAGACAATTAGGGATAGGCCAGAGTAGAGGGTAGGTGTGAAGAGAGCACATCCAGGATAGCATTTGTTCTGAGTTGAATTGTGTCACCCGAAAAGATGTTGAAGTTCTAACCCCCAGTACCTGGATATGTGACCTTGTCTGGAAATAGGGTCTTGCAGATGATCAAGATAAAATCAGACAACTCGAATGGGCCTCAATATAATATGACTAGTATCCTTACAAAAAAGAGAAATTTAGGCAATGAGACATGCATAGAGGAAAAATACCCTAAGGACACAAAGAACAGCATCTACAAGCCAAGGGACACCTGGGGCTACCAGAAGCTAGAAGTGTGGCCTGGAACAGAATCTCTGTCATAGCTCTCAGAAGGAATCGGCCCAGGAGACACCTTGATTTTGAACTTCTAGCCTCTGGAGCTGTCAGACAATAGATTTCTGTTGTTTAAGGCTCCCAGTTTGTGGTACTTAGTTATGGCAGCCCCAGGAAACCAATACAGCACTCTTATAGCAAACATCAGAGAGACACCGGATGGGATCCCAGTAGTCACACAGGAGGGATTCTCAGACTACTGTATTTAAGTTATTAAAGGTAAGCATGAAAAATGTAGGTACACTCGGAGAGCCAAATCATTCCACTTGCCTTCAGAATGTAGCACTCCAGCTTTCTTATTATATCACAGGAGTCAGTTCTGTGATCCAGCTTGAATTAAACTCCTTCATGACATATAGCAGCTTCCCAGGTAGCACAAACGGTAAAGAATCTGCCTGCAATGTGGAAGACCTAGGTTCCATCCCTGGGTCAGGAAGATCCCCTACAGAAACGCATGGCAACCCGCTCTTGTCTGGAGAGTTCCATGGACAGAGGAGCCTGGTAGGCTATGGTCCATGGGGTTGCAAAGAGTCAGACACAACTGAGCGGCCAACACACACACAGTACATAGTACAAGGAAATACAGCACAAACCCCTCCTTCTTGGTCAATTTTACCATCTCCTTAGTTACGAGCAGACTACTGACACTTAGTATTGAATTAATATCTATCAATTACACCTATTTCAAGGCCTTTCTATATTTTAGAATTTCCAGAACACACAATCCCTCTGATTCCAAAAGTGACCAAAGGTGCCTGCCTTCAGAAGATCTAGGCCAAGGATAACAACTCCTTAACAATCTTGGAACGTACTATTAAGGAAGAGATGAGGTTGTTCAGGGTACTTGGTGGTCTGGAAACAATCTTGAGTGTATTTTTCTGAAGCCTGCTTTTTTCACTTGGTAGTATATCATGAACTTTTCTCTGTGTCAATAAATATCCCTCCACAACATGATTTTTAATAGCTGTGGGGATTGTATCATCAAGAAGTACATTCCATAATTCACTTAACTAATCCTCTATTCCTGAGACAAGTCAATGAAAAATCAAGACAGTGAACGGAGTCCAGAGATATGTATGCCCTAAGGACCAGCTCTAAGATCATACGTCTCATATTCCTCTATAAATCTCTATATGGTGCTTTTTCTGTCTAAGAGTGCCTCACAGAATCTCACTCTCCAGTCTGAAGGCATTACTAGGCTTTTCTGAAGGGGAAAAAAAAAAAAAACACCTGTCACTAAACTTCTGACTCTATCATACATCCGTTCACTCAAAGAATAAATATTTATGTTGTACTTAACTATGTGTCAGGCACTGTTCTGATGGCTGATGATAGAGAAATGAACAAGACAGATATGGTCCCCATGTTCCTGGACTTCAGAACCTAAGCAGAGCACAAAATTAACAAGATCTATTCAAATAGCTTATATGAAGGAATGACGGAGATGGTGGGAGCAGGATACTTCAGATAGAGAAAGAGAAAGCAGCATATGAACTGAGACCTGGAAACGGAAAAAGTGACTGTGGAACATAGGGAACCACATTCATTACCTTGTAATATCCTATAATGGAAAAGAATCTGAAAAATAATACATAATACATATATATGTATAACTGAATTACTTTCCTGTCTACCTGAAATTAATAAAATACAGTAAATCAACTCTACTTTAATTTTAAAAAACAAAGGAAAAGAACTATCCCTGTCAAGAGGCAGGGAAAAGGACCCCACACAGAGGAAACAGCTACAGTAAACACATGATAAGGGGAAAAGTGTAAGTTCAAGAAACAAAAGTTGGCCACAGTGGCTAGATAGTGAAATAGCAGGTGACACAGAGAAGAGTTCAACAGGTAGGTGAGTGCTGGGTCTAGGAGATACTCATGAGACATGGCAAGGTGGAAGGACTTCACTCTTTACTCTGACCTCAGTGAGCTGATAGCTTGCAAGGTCTTAATTCAGGGAGTATCCTATGCCAGTTCTGTTTTAGGAAGAACCCTCTGGCTATGGTTGAAAGCATAGATCATAAAAAAAGCATGAGAGGAAGTATAAACAGACTGAGAGAGTTGTTGGCTCATTAACACTGAGTTGATGGCTATGGAAACAGAAAATGTGAACGGGTTAAAGATGTTTTGATAATGCAATAGGCAAAGCATATTGATAGAATTGATATGAATGCTGAGTTTCAGAAAGGAACCAAAGATGACAAAATTTTTAATGAAAATTTCCAGACTTAGACTGAATAATGATCATCCATGTACTCACCATGAGGATTGTACAGCTAATATTTTACTATATATAATTTATCAAATAACCATCCATCTATCTATCCCACTGTCCATGCATCAATCCATGTTTTTTGATGGTCTTAGGGTAAAAGGAAATTTGAGAACATCAGGACATCTCACCCCCACGTCCTACTACTGTATGCATATTATTGACTAGAATCAACAAGTTGTTTTGGTTCTTTTATTTTTATAGGAAAACTCTGCATAGAATGAATGAAATGCAAATATCTTAAGTATACCATTTAATGAGCTTAAGAAATGCATACACTTATGTAATTCTAACTCAGGGTTTTTAAACTTTGACACTGTTCTCAACCTTAGATAATTCTTTGTTGTGGAGGCTGTCCTTGCATTGCTGGATGTTCAGCAGCACCCTTGTTCTATATACCCTGGGTGTCAGGAGCTCCACACACCTCCTTCTCCAGTTGTGACAACCAAAAATATCCCCAGACTCTGCCAAAAATAACCTGGGGGCAAAAATTCTCCCGTTGTTAACCACTTCCCTTATTCCTAACATAATATAGACGATTACCATCATCCAGAAAGTTTCCCCATGTACGTTCCTTCTCAGCAAATCCTCACACTTCTCTTGAAGGTAACTACTCTAATTTGTTGCATAAATTAGTTTTGCCTGTTCTGCTGCTAAGCTGCCAAGTCACCTCAGTCGTGTCCGACTCTGTGCAACCCCATAGATGGCAGCCCACCAGGCTCCGCCGTCCCTGGGATTCTCCAGGCAAGAACACTGGAGTGGGTTGCCATTTCCTTCTCTAGAACTTCATATAAATGATATCATACTGTATGTACTCTTTGTGGAAATCTTTATTCAATAAGCATAGGTGTTTTTGAGATTCATCAATGCTGCTGTGTATATCCGTACTCTCCTCCAGGTGGCGCTAGCGGTAAAGAATCCGCCAGCCAAGCTAGAGATTTCCAGAAAAACATCTGCTTCATTGACTATGACAAAGCCTTTGACTGTCTAGGTCACAAAAAACTGTGGAAAATTCTTAAAGAGATGAGTATACCAGACCACCTTACCTGACTCCTGAGAGACCTGTATGCAAGTCAAGAAGCAATAGTTAGAACCGGACATGGAACAATGGACTGGTTCCAAATTAGGAAAGGAGTAGTCAAGGCTGTATACTATTAAACCGCGTATTTAATTTCTATGCAAAGTACATCATGTGAAATGCCGGGCTGGATGAAGCACAAGCTAGAATCAAGATTGCTGGGGAAAATATCAATAACCTCTGATATGCAGGTGACACCACCCTTATGATAGAAAATGAAGAGGAACTGAAGACCCTTTTGATGAAGGTGAAAAAGAAGGGTGATAAAGGTGGCTTAAAACTCAATATTCAGAAAACTAAGATCATGGCATCCGGTCCCATCACTTCATGGCAGACAGATGGGAAAACAATGGAAACAGTGATAGACTTTATATTCTTGGGCTCCAAAATCACTGTGGACGGTGACTTCAGCCATGAAATTAAAAGATACTTGCCTCTTGGAAGAAAAGCTATGACAAACCTAGACAGAGTATTAAAAAGGAGAGACAGTATTTTGCCTACAAAGGCCCCTGTAGTCAAACCTATGATTTTCCAGTAATCATGTATGAATGTAAGAACTGGACAATAAAAAAGGCTGAGCACCAAAGAATTGATGCCTTCAAACTATGGTGCTAGAGAAGACTCTTGAGAGTCCCTTGGGCTTCTGGAGATCAAATCAGCCAATCCTAAAGGAAATCAACCCTGAATATTCATTGTAAGAACTGATGCTGAAGCTCCAGTACTTTGGCTACTTGATGCAAAGAGCAGACCTATTGGTAAAGACCCTGATGCTGGGAAAGTTTGAAGGCAGGAGGATAAGGGGATGACTAAGGATGAGATTGTTGGATGGCATCATCGACTCAATGGACATGAGTTTGAGCAAACTTGGGGAGATGGTAAAGGACAGGGAAGCCTGGCATACTGCATTCCATGGGGTCACAGTCAGACACAAGTGAGCAACTGAACAACAACAAAGAGAAAATTAAAAATTATAAGGAAGGAGGAAAATAGGGAGCCTGTGGTTCACAGAACTCAAAAAAGGAAAGTGCTTCATGTTGACTGCTGCCAAGAGTTCAATAAGATGAGGACAGAGAACTGCCTGCAGATTTGGTAACATGGAGTCACTGGAGACGTTGACGCTAATCTTTCTGGGATTGGATTTGGGGTGGAACAAAGGTAGATTGGAGTGCACTAAAAAGAGAATGGAAAGTGAGGGAAAGATGACCATAGGTATCATCAACTTGTTACAGAATTTTTCCTGTGGATAGTAGCAGAGAAATAGGGCTGCAGAGATGAGGAGTCAAGAAACAATAAGACAAGTACATTTCAACCTTTGAGATAAGGAAGACAAAATAGAAGAGAGGATAATTTCATTTAAAATATTTGTGATGGTGGCGAGAGCTGAGCTGTAGATTAAACGTCAGACTGAGGTTGTTTCCAGTCTTAATCAACTACATGACCAAGGGTGGATCATTTCCCTTTCACTTAGATTCAGTTTTCTCATTGATAAACGGATGTCTTCTGGACTATGTATAAAATGAGACAATTTAAATATTCCTCAACTCCTGTGACTTCTCTGACAAGTCTCAAAATGGAACTGGCCTCTAATCTGTCGTGCTTACATCTTAAAATTTATGGTAATTTTGCTTTATCTATGGTGTCTCTTAATTGTTTATTTGTATTTTGTTAGTAGTATTACAATCAGAGGTCAAGTCTAATTACCCTACAAAAGAAGAAGATATACAGACAGTGAAATTCCTATTTTTGTGAAAATAAGCTGTAAAGAGGAGAGAGTTCCAAGGGAAACAAGTGGACACAGAGCCAGAAGAATTTCCTAAACAGAGGAAACACAGCCACAGATGCTTTATTAGATCCCTTACAGCCTTTACAGCAAGTGGGAAGAGAGATGAGAAGGGTACTTGAAGGTTAATCATAATCAGCCAATCACATCATGGTAGATGAAACACATTTGATAAACTATAATAACTAGTCACTAAAATAACTAGGCCACATCAAATTATCTTGTTTGTTAAGATAAATGTATTAGATTAGCCATTTTACTAAATCCATGGACTAAATGTTTAACTAATTAAACTCATTTCTTCTAAAAGAAGTGATTAATTGTGTTGATGATGTAGTGTCAAGTAAACAGGACAAGTGGATTTGGAGCGGAACAAAAATTAAATAGATTTTTCTACAAAGAATATGTATATTTAAATAGACTCAGAAGTCAAGACTTCACTATGGATCTGTTGAGTTTTACAATTCAGTGTTTTCTTTCCACAATTATTAGACACCAGGTAGGAAACAAAGAAACTTAGAGAAAATGGTTGCTGCTTTTAGGTAGCTTCTAATTGAATTAAGGATATAGAACACAATAGTGAATAAACTGAATAGTATTGCTTCATGCCTAACTAGGGGAAAGACTAGAAAGTTAGCAGTTGTGCAAAAGAAATGGGATATTATAGGGCAAAGGTAATCAGGGAAGGGTCATGGAGAATGTATATTTAAGTACATTAAAGGTAGAATTGAGAATCAGAACATTTGCTTCAAGTGACAAATATATACGAGTGAACTATATACTAGGCATAAACTGGAACCAGTAGAAGACAAAAGGAATCAAGATCAGCAACTATAGTGGCAGGCACACAAGTACTTCCAGGACCTCTTTCCGCCTTTTTCTCATCTCTCCTTCTGTTAGTTTCTCAGCTTTAAGTCTCAGTTCATATCCAGTGGAGAATCAAATAAATATATATATTTTTTAAAGTCACAAAAGTGTGTACCAAATCAGGTAAAGTATAAATACAGGCAGGAAAGGGCAAGCTTACTGTTTTCTATATATTTATTAAAGTGAAATTCATTAAGTGGCAGAACCTCCTCCTTTCATCATTCAGCTCTCTGGAGAAACTGAATGACAGGAAGAGACCACAGTTAAGAAGCAGAAATAAGATATCAGTAAATATAACACAGAAGGAGCAAAGAAAAATCTTTTTTAAAATGCCAATTTTAATGTCATTAAATTATTAGAGGCATCAAAAAGAAAAAGAATACAGGAAAGTTCAGGGATAAAATATTCCTTTAAGTAGATTGGAGGCAATAAAACCAAATTTAAAAAGGATTAAGAAATAAGTGAATTATAAGAAAATGAAACTTCATTGTCTAACCATGATGGAGCAACTAGGACCTGACCAATCTCCCCCCATAAACAGTAATGTGCTGGTAAATATTTAAAAGCCAATTTTAAATTAGGTAATCTAATTTTAAAAAAAAATCCTTGGTTTATAACATTTGCCAGTTTCCATTACATACCTACTCCCCCTGGGGCTGATTTCAAGCTACCAACGGTTTAACAGCTGACTGGCAAAATTCCTAAAAGTTTCAAATTTGCGTTTCACGCTGGCATGAGCTGATTCCAACACCCCTTAAATTGCTATAAAATTGGCTAAAATATTAAATAAACTTATTTTCAGGCATTGGAAAACAGGGAAGCTTACATAGTAAGCATGATGTGTACAGCTACCATCCTACTGCTTTCCGCCTGGAGAAGAATTTCCCAAGTCAGGTGAAGTTAGACCTGGAGTATAAATAGAATACAGTGTTTCACCTGAGCTAAAGAGTCTCACATCTTTTTGGAGATAGAGAAAGGGACTACAATTTGAGCAGCCTTCTAACAAATGGGAGGGATCTGTGCAGAAGAGAGCCCCAGAAATCTAAGTGGGGTACCCCAGTGAGTCCTTGACTTAAGGCTGGGACTGTACATGGGCAAAGGAGAGACTACACGAGGCTTCCAAGGAAGTTCATTGCTATGGGGCTGCCAGTAGAAAAGAAATGCTAGAAGTCAGAGTTATGAATTATATTAAGAGTTTGAACTAGCCAGGGTGGAGACATCTCCTTAAAATATTGTTAATATCCTATTAGCACTCAGCATCCAGCTGAGACTTCAGCAAGGCCATAAATTAGCAAGAAGAAATTACATTTTTAAAGTGCTGAAGGAAAAAATAAAAAACAACAGTCAGCCCAAAATTCTATAACCAGCCAGCAAATATTTCTCTATGAAATGAGGATGAAATGAAGACATGTTCTCTTAAAAAAAAAAAAACTGAGAAATCTGTTGTTTACAGACCAGCACTTCAAGAAATTGTTAGAGTATCTTTGAGTTTGAAGGGAAGTGATAATGAAGATGTGTGAGACTATAAAATACTTCTCAAAAAATTAAAGAAAATTTAAATAAAAAGAGATATACCACATTCATGGATTGAAGGACTCAATATTAAGATGTCCACTTTTCTCAAATTGATCTACAGATTCAGTTCCAATCAAAATCCTATTTGGCACTTTTGTAGAAACTGGCAAGCTTATTTGAAAATTTATATGAGTTTGAGCAAGCTCCAGGAGTTGGTGACGGACAGGGAAGCCTGGCATGCTGCAGTTCATGGGGTCACGGAGTCAAGACACAACTGAGCAACTGAATTGAACTGATGAAAACTTAAAGGACCTAGAATTGCCTAAACAATCTTGTAAAAGAAGAACAAAACTAGAGGACAGAGACTATATATATTAGCTTGGTGCAAAAGCAATTGCAGTTTTGCACTGCTGAAATTTGCTGTTTGATAATGGAATACATTCTAAAATAAATGTGATTGTGTTATACATCACTTTAATGCAGATTTCTTGCTTTATTTCTTTTACTGATGACTTATTAATTGCTGTTTATTTTATATTTATTTAGACTACAAAAATGATGTTAGAGAAAAAGCAAATTCAAGCAATTTTTTTAGAGTTCAAAATGGATCATAAAGCAGCAAAGACAACTTGGAACATCCACAACACATTTGGCCCTGGAACTGCTAACGAATATCCAGGGCAGTGATGGCTCAGGAAGTTTTGCAAAGGAGATGCGAGCCTTAGAGATGAGAGGCACAGTGGCTGGTCATCAGAATTTGACAATGACCAACTGAGAGTGATCACTGAAGCTGATCTTCTTACAGTTACATGAGAAGTTGTTGAAAAACTCAACATCTACCGCCGTTCTATCATTTGGCATTTGAAGCAAATTGAAAAGGTGAAAGAGTTCAACAAGTGGGTGCCTCTTGAACTGACCACAAATCAAAAAAATAATAATAATAATTTTGAAGTGTCTTCTCTTATTCTACACAACTTCGAACCATTTCTCAATCAGAGTGTGATATGTGACAAAAAGTGGATTTTATATGACAACTGGCAATGGCCAGCTTAATGGTTTGAATGAGAAGAAACTCGAAAGTACTTCCCAAAGCTGAACTTGCACCAAAAACAAAGGTCATGGTCACTGTTTGGTAGTCTGCTGTCTGATCCACCACAGCTTTCTGAATCCCAGTGAAACCAATACTCTGAGAAGTATGCTCAGTGAATCAAAGAGGTGTACTGAAAACTACAACAACTGCAGCCGGTACTGGTCCACAGAATGGTTCCAATTCTTCTCCACAACAATGCCCAACTGCATATTGCACAAGCAACACTTCAAAAATTGAACAAATTGAGGCTATGATGTTTTGCCTCATCCGCCATATCCACCTGACCCCTCACCAATCGACTACTTCTTCAAGCATCTCAACAACTTTTTGCAGGAAAACTTCCACAACCAGCAGGATGCAGGAAATGCTTTCCAAGAGTTTGTTGAGTTCTGAAGCATGAATTTTTAGGGTATAGGAATAACCAAGCTTACTTCTCATTAGCAAAAATGTGTTGATTGTAATGGTTCTTATTTTGATTAATAAAGATGTGTTTAAGCCTAGTCATAATGATTTAAAATTCATGGCCCAGAACTATAATTACTTTTGTACCAACCATGGCACCCCACTCCAGTACTCTTGCCTGGAAAATCCCATGGACAGAGGAGCCTGGTAGGCTGGAGTCCACAGGGTCGCTAAGAGTCAGACACGACTGTGTGACTTCACTTTCACTTTTCACTTTCATGCACTGGAGAAGGAAATGGCAATCCCACTCCAGTGTTCTTGGCTGGAGAATCCCAGGGACAGTGGAGCCTGACGGGCTGCCGTCTATGGGGTCGCACAGAGTCAGACACGACTGAAGCGACTTAGCAGCAGCAGCAATAATTCTAAGACTTACCAAAAAGTTACAGTAATCAAAATATTATAGTATATAAAATTAATTTGAAACAGATCATAGACATAAGTATAAAAAAAACTACAAAGTTTCTAGAAGAAAATATATGAGTAAATCTTCATGCTTTAGAGCAAGCAAAGATTTCTTAGACTAAAATTACTAACCAAAAATTAAAAAAAAAAAGATAAACGTCATCAAAATTAAAACTCTAGTTTTGCAAAAGATATCATTAAGAACTAGAAAGGTAAGCCAAAGATGTGGAGAAATTAATTGCAATGCATATATCTAACAAACGATTTGTGTCACAAGTCATTAAAGAAACTCTTCTAACTCAATATGAGGAAGAAGACAAGCAACCCAATTTACCAAAATGTAGGAATTTTGTACAAGACACTTCATAAGAGGACATATAAAATGGCCAGCCAGTAAGTACAAAAAGAGAAGCTGAACATCATTAGTCACTAGGGAAACATATTAAGACCACAGCGAGTTACCCTGTCATTGGAATGACGAGAATCAAAATGGATAATACCAAAAGTAACATGATTGTGGAATAACTGGAACTTCCATACACTGCTGTTTTGCTAAAGTGACATAGCCTCTTTAGCAAACAGTTTGAAAGTGAAAGTGAAGTCACTCAGTCGTGTCCAACTCTTTGCGACCCCATGGACTGTAGCCTATCAGGCTCCTCCGTCCCTGGGATTTTCCAGGCAAGAGTGCTGGAGTGGACTGCCATTTCCTTCTCCAGGGGATCTTCCTGATCCAGGAATCGAACCTGGGTCTCCCACATTGCAGGCAGATGCTTTACCGTCTGAGCCACCAGGGAAACGCTAAAGTGAAGTCGCTCAGTTGTGTTTGACTCTTTGCAAACCCACAGACTGTAGCCCACCAGGCTTCTCCATCCATGAGAATCTCCAGGCAAGAATACTGGAGTGGGTTGCCATTTCCTTCTCCAGGGGATCTTCCTGACCAGTGTGGCACTGGGTGTCCTGGTGTGTCCTGCATTGTAGGCAGACGCTTTACCATCTGAGCTACCAGCAAACAGTTCAGCAGTTTCTTAAAGAGTTAAACAGACACTAACCATATGACCCAATAATTCTGTCCTCAGGTATTTCTCCAAAAGAAATAGATGATAGATAGATAGATACCATATACACATATATTTCATACAATGAAATACTACTCTGCAGTATAAAGAATGTTCATTCAACAAATGTTACATTCAAAAACATGGAAGAAAAATGTTGTTTTCAATTATGCTGAGCAAAAGAAACTACCACACAAAAAATATACACTGTACATAAAAAATATAGTAACTCCAGTTGAATAAAGTCTACAACATGTAAAACAGATCTAAAACGACAGAGATCAGATCTGCGCTTGCAGTAAGAGATAGAAGCAATGGCCTGTTTATGAGTGTGAAAGACTCTGGAATAATGAGGGTGGTCTATGTTTTGACTGGGGTGCTGGATACATGATACATATACATACAAAAACCTCATCAAACTTCAAATTTGTCATTTTATTTTATGTAAATTATGACCTAATAAAGTTGATTTTTTAAAAATGAACATAGTATAGCAAGCATAAGAATAGCTACTACTTCCCAGTGTTTTGTATGTCTCAGGCACTGTAGGATGCTTGGATATTAACATATTAACCACTCAATTCTTTGAGCATCCTTCAAGTCAGGAGTTATTGTGAAAACTGTGGTTGAGAGCAGTGAAGTAGCTTGCCCAGGGTCACACAGGAGGGAAATGACCCACAAGAAGGGCCAAGGGAAGAATTCTATAGGAAAGAAGAAATCAAAACTGTTAGAAGGAAATTATGGGAACAAGCCATAACATCTGAAATAGAGGGAAGAATTAAAGGGTGTTTATAGAGGCAAGTATGTAAGAAGAAAGAGAGCTGGTGGGAAATGGGAGGGGGGGTTCATGTTTGATGAACTTGGTCTCCTCAATAAAGCAGAAAGTGGGATGACCTGTTAGAGGCAGCTGGAGCAGGAGGAGGAATCTGGAATAGTCCCAATAGAAATAAGAAAGGACTGCTGGGCAGCAACAAAGACGCTGTCTGAGGGAGGTGGGTAAACACATGCAGTGGGCAAGCCCCACAGGACTCTGCCACCATCTCTGGGGAGTCCTGCAAACTAAGCTCAGCAGTGATGAAAGTGATGGTGGATACAGCCTGAGAATATGTAAATGGGTCCCAGGCAAGAGCAACCCAGAAGCCTCTAGGAGTACGTGAGTAAAGCTTCTCAGCTGAAGTTTAAAACATTCACTATCACGTCCATCCGAGCTGAGGGGAAAACTGGCAATTCTGTCTCTTTTTTAATTATAATATGTGACTTACTAGGATTCTGTAAGACTACTAAACTGGAAATGGAATAAAATATAATAGAGTAGAAATTTTAGCTGAACCAATTAAAATATTCCATAGGGAGCCTTTCCTGTCCAAGCAATATTATGTACCTCTGAATAAATTGGGTCTGGGCCCTGGTTTGTTATTTTTAATTTGGACTAATAGGTTTGACATAAAAGACTAAAATTTGGAGCTTATTCAGTCACTCATGTCCTGATCAAAATTCCAACATGTCAAAAATTGACATCACCTTCACCATCTCAATTTCCTCTGTTACTGCCAAAGTTTACCTCATATTCTGCCTTCCCAGACTTAAGAGGGAGGTCTTTGAATCTAAGAACTGTCCCCCTTCACTCCTCGGCCTCTTTCTTTTTCTTCTATGCCTTTGTCAAGAACCAGTGCCACACCTTGCTGCTGCTGCTGCTGCTGAGTCACTTCGGTCATGTCCGACTCTGTGCGACCCCATAGACAGCAGCCCACCAGACTCCCCCATCCCTAGGATTCTCCAGGCAAGAACACTGGAGTGGGTTGCCATTTCCTTCTCCAGTGCATAAAAGTGAAAAGTGAAAGTGAAGTCGCTCAGTCGTGTCCGACTCTTTGCGACCCCAGGGACTGCAGCCTACCAGGCTCCTCCGTCCATGGGATTTTCCAGGCAAGAGTACCTTAGGTCCTATACATGAACATGGTTCTGTAGTCAGCTACCTTGTGTTAAACATAGTTGCAAAATTTTGCTACAGGACCTTTCAGAGGTTTTAACTTGTTTCTGGGCATTGTGAATCTCTAAGGGAAAGAGGAAATATTTGATCATGGAACCCCTCTGGTTGTTACATTACCTGAAATTCACCCTGGGAAGTGTTGGCCTAAATTGCAGTAACCACCCCCTGGCCATCCTTTCTGCCTTCAGACTCTGGTGTTTCCATCCATCTTAAATACAGCTGTGGGGAATTAGCTCAAACCACACGTTCCTTGAGCTGGTCTTTAGCTATAAAGGCTTTGGTGACCACACACAGTACCTACAATGCCACATCCAGCCACCTCTAGCTTTGTGACCTGCAAAGCTCTCCTTACTCTGAAAAACCACACAGCTGACAAGGATGTCACATGCTCTCAGTGGAAGGAAATTACTGTTTCTAGAATGTATAGGTCTTCAGAGTTTACATTTTAAAAACAGGGAAAGTGGGGGGGGGGGGGGAGCTTAGATGATCTTCCCTTTAGAGGATCATCATTCTTTAAAGAATCTGCCTGCAATGCAGGAGACACAGGAGATGTGCGTTCAATCCCTGGGTCAGGAAGATCCCCTGGAGAAGGAAATGGCAACTCACTCCAGTATTCTTGCCTGAAAAATATCATGGATAGAGGAGCCTGGCAGGCTACAGTCCATGGGGTTGCAAAAGAATTCGACATGACTGAGAGACAACAATTTCACTTCACTATGTGCAGACCATCTGATAAGAAATGAGTTCGAACTGGGATGGTGGTGGGTAGGGGCTGTGGGTGGTGTCACTTGCCAAAATCTTCTGAGCTGGCTTAGACCTACCAACAGGAGAGAGACTATCCTTCATTAAGCATTTTACCTCATTCAAGAGTAATATAGCTATAGACCCCACCCCAGCACACCGTTAGATCTCCAGAGCTAGACACATTTCCCAACTGATTCTCACAGGCAGCACCAGTAGCCTAATTTTGCCCCTTCAATGAAGTGCTCTGCTATATCACACACTATCTATACCATATAAATTATCTAGGACCTATCTGCTCCCAAATGCTTCGACCTCAAATTATTTGAATACTTCATGTCAAAATGTGGTTTGGATCTGAATTACCTAAATAATTAAGTTGTGCTTGGTTTTCAGAGCATGTGTCTGGAATAAAAAGAGCCTGTTTCTTTAAGCAGATTTTACAAAGACTTTCTAAAGCCCTCTCCTGTTTTGTTGATTTATTTTTTTAAAGAGAGAAAGACATGTTGATGAATGAGCTGGACTCCTGCAGGATCCCAGGGGAGGACAGGAGGAGGAGGAGAGGGGTTGGGGGAGAGAGAGAGGTGGGCGGCTTTTTCTTCTGCTTTGCAAAAGCTCCAGGGCCCCCAGTCTTCTCTGATTACTCTCCAAGATGCTACACTCACTGTCTGGATTGACTGGATGCCAAGAAAACCCTCCTTTCAGGCCTTGGAGAGTTCCATGCTGTGGAATTAAAAAGTAAATGAGAACAGAAAGGGATGAAGGATAGAGAGTGAAAGGAAAAGAAAGCTGAGGAAATGAGTCTATTTGCAAGCTGGGAAATTTCTGTATCTCCTGGCTTGCTAGGCTCCAGTGATCCTTAGAAATAAAGGGACAGAACTAATATAAAAATGTTCCAATGCAGAAAGGATTAGGCTTTTGCACAAGAGGTGTCCAAGGAGTCTCTCTGCCTCTGGTCTGGAAATGGCAGGTCCTCTATAAGAGAACAAATGCATGGATTTGTCCTGAAAATCAGCTGGAGACTATAGCACTCACAAGCTGCTTCATAGGGACTTATGGGTCTCATAGAAGCCTTTCTCATGACAGAACAATCAGAACTGTTCATTCATGTGAGTAGCAAGGACAAAGAAGCTACTGTATGTCACCAATGGGCTTCCCTGGTGGCTCAGTGGTAAAGAATCCACCTGTTAATGTAGGAGATGCAGGTTCGATCCCTGCGTCAGGAAGATCTCCTGGAGAAGGAAATGACAACCCACTCCAGTATTCTTGCCTGGAAAATTCCATGGACAGAGGAGCCTGGCAGACTACAGTCCATAGGGTCACAAAAGTGCTAGACATGATTTAGCAACAACAAACATCACCCAACAACAGGTTAGAGGGAGCATCAAGGTACCTGACAGGAACACATCAAAAAAAAAAGTTTCTGACAGAATGTAATATATTTGCCACTAAAAAAAAAAAAAAAAGGAATCAGTTTGGAATGCTAGAATAGTTTATTATATTTATGTAACAGTTTCATGTACTTCACATGTCAACCATTGCTACATCTAACAAGCCATCCATAACTCAGTGAGTTAAAACATCAGTGATGGATAAGTCAGCGTGGCATTGTCTCCTCTAGGCTGAGCTCAGCTAGTCAGACAGGTCAGCCTCAGTCCAGAGTGGCTGGCGCAGCTCTGCTTCTCAGAGTAGGGCCAGGAAAGCTGGGTGGCTCTGCTACACTTGTCTCTCCTCTTCCTTGCACCGCCAGGCTAGCTCAGGCATGTTCTCCTCTTGGCACTGACAGAAGCACAGGAGGGGGCAGCCCCAGCCTTCCCTAATCTTGCCTTCTAGTATTCTTGCCTGGAGAATCCCAGGGACGGAGGAGCCAGGTGGGCTGCCGTCTATGGGGTCGCACAGAGTCGGACATGACTGAAGCGACTTAGCAGCAGCAGCAATATCTGATTAGACAAATGAAGTCCAAGAGCCAAGCCCAAATTCAAGGGATAGGAAAGCACGCACCGCTCTTTGAGAGAGACGCTATAAATTTATGTGGGAAAGGGTGTTGATATAGGGAGAAGTGATGCGTCGGGGCCAGTGGTTCCACCTATCCTGAAGAACCATTATCTCTTCAGTTTTAGGGCCTCTAAAGATCTTCTCTAGGCATCACTGGTTCTTCCCCAGTTAGTAGCTAGTGTTGGGGATCTCTTTAGGACTCGGTTTCCTGATCCATAAAATAAGGATAATACTTTCCCTGACTATCTCACAGGGCTGGTGTGGAGGCCAAATAAGATGGATGTAAAAGTTCTTAGAAAGCTCTAAGGTGTTACACACACCTATTACCACAATTATATACTACCATAAGGCAATACCCTTTGTATGTATTGGGCTTATAGACCATAGATTCTCTGTGAAACTGCTTATCTCTGGCATTTAGCACAAAGGCAGCTAGGGACAATATGTAAATAATGAGCATGGCTCTGTCGCAATAAACTTCATATACAAAAAAGACAGCTGATCGAGGGTAATCATTTGCTGGTCATGATATATATTCATAAACTTTCGGAATAGATGTTAAGATGGATTTAATTTGTCTGACATGCTTGTGCAAGAACTCCTTCAAAAGACTCCCTTCCGTCTGTCATTAACTCATCTTGGGGTTCAACAACAATGCATCATATATATGTATATAAATAACTGATTTACTTTACTGTACAGCTGTAAATCAACTATATGCCAGTAAAATTTAGTTTTTAAAATTATGCATCATAATATGTCAATTATACCCCAATAAAAAGAAAATTTTTTAAAAGATGCATCATATTAGCAAAGCTCCTCCTTCTGCACTTTAAACCCATGTTATTTCGTTCTGCATGGGGGTGGAGTTTATTTGTTATAGACAAGGTACTTTGTACACTCTAGGTATTTCATAAAGCCAAGTTATTTGGGGATTTTTGAAATTTGAGAAAATACGGAAAACATTTTCCATTTCCTCTGAAACATGAGAAGATTCCAGGCTTCCACTTTCCCCACCATGAGCTCCCGTGTGATCCTCTCTCACAGAAACAGGAGGCAGGGTGTAAGCATGGATCCTGGGACCTATTGCCAGTCTCTATTATGGGGACAGTCCCTTCATTTCCGCTGAAGAAACAACTGCTGCCACTGAGAACTCTCTACAACCACTTTGCTGTTTTCAGAAACGTCTTTGCATCTTCCCTCCCTGTCAGCCAGAGGGGTGATACTCCGTTACAACCACGTACAAGCATGGCTCCAGCCAGCACCCTTGGGAGATGAGTGAAGAGAGAAGACTTCTCTCTTCTAAGCTCTGGAAGGTCAGTTGGCCTACTTTAAAGGATTTGAAAATAAACAGAAAAACAAGCTGGAGGAAATCAAGAACAGTCACACAACCCCATGATTTCTTACCTGAACTCTTCATTAGGCATTCTGAATGATCCGCTTTGGAAGAGAAAACAGCTGATGCAAAGACTACAAAGGCTGGTGCGGGGGACTTGCTTTTATGAGAAGGCAAACAACCCAGAACTTTCCACAGGAGGCAGATTGCGCCAGGAGCTCCAAAGGAGCCCACTGCAAAATATTTCATTGTCCTGGAATGATCTTCTATACCTGAAATGAGGGTTTCAACAGTAAGTAAATTACCTGACACTGCCCAGAGTCAGTGCTGGTAATGAGGACATTTGGGGTCATGAATCTTATATCTCCCCATTTGGTACACAGTTTAGAAAGCAGGCAGGACCCCATACTGATTTCATGCCATCCCATCCACAGAGCTGGAGAGGCTCTCAGGGTACATTAAATTCAGTGCAGATATCACAGGGACAACCTCTGCAGGAACCTGGAGCTTTTTAAGGTCTGAGCTCCATTTACAGTTGGCAGATGCCCAGTTTTCCTAGGCTGCTCTGAGAAGCAATCCCTTGCAGCACAGATCAGGCTCAAAGAGCTCCTGTTCAAATAAAAGATTCCCTTTCTTTGTGCTCATCTGACAGTGGAAATATGCTAAGGAAGTGCCTCCCGGGAGTTGGAGCCCTGGATGGGGCATTCTTTCTGCATGGGTTAAAACCAAGTCTGGCTGCCATTTGTGACACACAGATTCCATGTCTAACCAGCCTGGTTTACTAATGCTCTGGCTTTGTATCCTCTCTGTTTTCCTTCCAATCATGACTTTCAGCTAAATGCTGCCTCCCTGCTGCCAGCCTCTCCTGTCCTACAAACCTACCTCATGTCCTAGCCCTCTCCTTAACTTTTCTATATCTTAACTTTAGTCATAGTCCTATTTCTCTAAACATATATTCTTTACTGACCCATCTGTTTCAGTAAATGAGATTATTCATCATTCTCCAAACTCATCTTGCTTTCTGCCATCATCTTCTTTCTGCACACCATCTTCTCAGCCTGGAATGTTCTATCCCATTTCTACCCATGCAAATCCTCCAAACCCTAACTTATACTGTTTTTCCTAAAAAAATAAATCAAAAGTGACATAATTAAGAGAATCTGGTTCAATCCCTGGGTCATGAAGATCCTCTGGAGAAGGAAATGGCAACCCACTTCATTATTCTTGCCTGGGAAATTTCATGGACAGAAGAGCCTGCCAGGCTACAGTCCATGGGGTCACAAGAGTCAGACACAACTTAGCAACTAAACCACCACCACAAAGTCCCTTAAACTCTGAACTTAAGTTGAATTTCTCTTATGATGTTATGTTCTCTCTCATATTATAATGAATTCTTTCAGATTGGAAAAATCACTATCTCTACACTGTCTTCCTCTTCCCAAAATATAACTCATAATAGATGCTTAGTTAACACTTGTCAACAAATCAGTCAACTGCAAAACTAAGAGCCTGAAAGATTCATTTGTCTTCTTAAGTACATAAAGCGTAACCAGGAAATGTTACCCCTATTGTGTGTATAACTTGTTCTGTCCCTTGAAGAAGTAAGAAATTTTACAGCAGTTTCACTAGGGTGTTTACCAAGTTGCTTACTGAATCATATTCTCTAAACCTAAGAGAAATAAGTTAAATCTTATTTTTCCCATAAGAGCAATCTTATAAAATTGGTTTCTGTTCTTAACCAAGACCTGGTACCCAACTTCTTCATATGAATGGTCACAAGCAGGATATTTAATCAATTTTAAAATGTTACACCTGTTACACTGTAGTGCATAAAGCTTTCTACAGTGTATATAAATCAATTAAACAAGGCTACACAGAAGCCTGTAAAATAAAATTTTACATTAAGTAAAATATAGGTCATAAAGTTCTACTGTACAAAGTTCTCATCTTCTTTAAAATCCCTTTTAAAATAAATCAGCCAGTGAAGATACTCCATGGATAGGGTTTCAGAAAGATTTCTTTAAGGAAATTTTGTAAAACCTCTTAGGAAAACTGTGTAGGGGATTAAAAACTGCAGTGACTTTTGGAGAAATGAATGCAGGAATGTAGGTTTGGCTGCCCCTATTTCTCCCTGATAACTTCCCCACAGTAAGTACAGATATTAACCAGCAAGGTTGAATTTCAATATAGAGGCAGAAAGTTTGCTGCCTTTTAAGTAGTCTTCTCATCAGCACTAGCTAATTTTCCCTGCTACATGACAATAACATACTCGGCCAAGAAATCTGCCCTGACATTAAAATGAATGCATTCATTTGCTCCCACATGATGATAGCCTTACTCTTTTCATCTGATAAAAAAACTTTACCTAGATTCCTTCCAGTTTGACAGACTAAACATCTACGACACTCACAGCCATCTCCACATTGCATCACCACAATAAGAAGTCTCCACGCTGCCTTTCACAACTGACGGTGGTGTGACTCCACATGATCGATCTACCTCTGATTTATGAGAACAATACCAGCCTTTCTCCATAGTTATCAAATCTAAGCCAGAGATGCTTAACTCTGACTACACATTAACATATCATTGCTGTTTACTCAGAGCAGTTGAAAATCTATGTCCACATGAAAACCTACACAAAGATATTTACAGCAGCTTTAAACATAACTGCCCAAACATGGAACCAACCAAGATGACTTTCAGTAGATGAATGGATTTACAAAACTTTGCTGCTTCTAAAAAATGGGATATTATACAGTGCTAAAAAGAAACAGACTATCAAGTCATGAAAAGAAATAGAGAAAGCTTAAATACATATTACTCAGTGAAATAAGACAATCTGAAAAGTTTACATGCTATATGAGTCCCATTATATGACATTCTCAAAAAGGCAAAACTACACACAATGAAAAGATCAATGATTATCATGATTAGCAGGGAGGGAAGAATGAATAAGTGTACCACAAGATTGTTATGACAATGAAACTACTTTGTTTGATATGATAATGGTAGATACATGTCAATATACATTTGTCCACACGTAAATTGTACAACACCAAGAGTGAATGCTAATGTATAGACTTTGGGTGCTAATGATGTGTCAATGTAGGTTCATTAATTGTATCAAATGGACCACTCTGGTGCAGGATTTGACAATGGAGGAGGCTATGCACGAGTAGGGACAGAAAGTATATAGGAAATCTCTACCTTCTTCTCAATTTTGCTGTGAACCTAAAACTGCTCTAAAAAATAAAGGCTATTTTTTAAAGTTTTAAAATAAATAAAAGTCCTCTCCCAAAATATTTACACACACACACATATGCCTGGGTGCTCCTCTCAGAACCAAAGCCAATTAAATCAGAAAATTGGAACCTCTGTGAGTGAAAACCAAGTCTCAGTATTTTTTAAAGCTCCCTAGGTGATTTCGGAGAAGGCAATGGCAACCCACTCCAATACTCTTGCCTGGAAAATCCCATGGACGGAGGAGCCTGGTAGGCTGCAGTCCATGGGGTCGCTAGGAGTCAGACACAACTGAGCGACTTCACTTTCACTTTTCACTTTCATGCATTGGAGAAGGAAATGGCAACCCACTCCAGTGTTCTTGCCTGGAGAATCCCAGGGACGGGGGAGTCTGGTGGGCTGCCGTCTCTGGGGTCAGACACGACTGAAGTGACTTAGCAGCAGCAACAGCAGCAGCAGCAGCAGCAGCAGCAGCAGCAGCAGCAGCAGCAAGTGATTTCAATGTGCCAGCTGAGTGAGAATCACAGATCCCTGTATATAAAAAGCAGCCTGCTCACTCATTTGAAACTTAAAGCAAATAACCACCTAAGAGAATTCTTGGGCTCTAGACTCAATGTGAAAATATCCAGATGCATAACTTTGAATAGATTATATCCCCTCTCAAAGTCTTAATTCCCTCAAGTATAGTATGAGCAGAGTATCCCCCATACTAAAACAGTCCAATTCCTCAACAGACACTAGCAAACAAAATTCAATAGTACATTGAAAGGATTATACAATACAACTAGTAAGATGTATTCCTGCAATGCAAGGATGGTCCAATATACAAAAGTCATTCTCTATAATATACCAGATAGATAGAAGGAAGGAAAATAACCACATGATCATTTCAACTGATGCAGAAAGGCATTTCCACAAAATTTAACACATCTTCAAGATAAATTAGGAATATCTCAAACAAGTTAGGAAAAGAAGGAAACTGCATGCATGCATGCTAAATCACTTCAGTCATGTCCAACTCTTTGCAACCCTATGGACCATAGTCCACCAGGCTTCTCTGTTCATGGGATTCTCCAGGCAAGGATACTGGAGGGGGTTACCATGCCCTCCTCCAGCAAAGGAAATTACCTCAGCATAATAAAATCCATATATGAAAAGCCCACAGCAAACATATTCAACAAGGAAAGACTGATAATCTGCACTAGAGTTCTACATTTGTTACAAGCAATGAACCAACAATGACACCTTATTATCACCCAAAGTCTATAGTTCACATCGGGGTTCACTCTTGTACATTCTGTGGTTTTTGACAAATCGTATAATGATGTGAATCCACCATTATAGTAACATACAGAGTATTTTTGTTGCTCTAAAAATCCTCTGTGTTCCACGTATTCATATCAACCTTTTCAGATTGACTTCTCTCACTTAATAATATACATTTATGTTTTCTCCATGTCTTTTCATGGCTTGATTTCTTATGAGAAATCACTAATTTCTGCTCAATTTTGCAGTAAACCAAAAACTGCTCTAAAAAAAGTATTTTTTAAAGAAATGAAATGGTGCTATTCATATAAAAAAAAACCAGGGTGAATTAAAAGAAAGTAGAAGAGACAAAGATTTATGCAGCACCTATTATCTGTCATTATTCTACTGGGTGCTGAGATACAGTGATGAGCAAAACAGACATGGTCCCCATCCTCTTAGACCTTTCCATGTAGTACAGGAATCTGTCAAGCAAATCACACAAATATAAAAGTATAATGTTCAGTGACAGCATATACAGGCATATCTCATTTTATTATGCTTTATTGTGTTTTGCAAGTACTGCACTTTTTCTTTTTAAACAAACTGAAGGTTTGTGACAGCTCTGCATTGAGCATATCTATTGGTGCCATTTTCCAACACATTTGTTCAGTTCATGTCTCTGGGTCACATTTTGGTAATTCTCAAAATTTTTCATTATCATTATATTACAGTGATCTGTGATCAGTGATCTTTGATGTTACTACTGCAAATGCTTAACGATTAGTATTTTTATCAATAAAGACATTCTTAATTAAAAAAAGATGAAAGACTGAAAGCTTTTCTTCCAAGATCAGAAACAAGACAAGGATACTCACTTTCACCACCTCTATTCAACATAATACTGGAAGTCCTATCTAGAGAAATTAGGTAAGAAAAATAAATAAAAGGCATCCAAATTGGAAAGGAAGAAGTAAAATCATCTCTGTTCACAGATGACATAATCTTAAATGGAAAAAATCCTAAAAATTTCATTAAACACTTAGAATTAATAAATAAATTCAGTAAAACTGCAGGATACAAAATCAGCATGCAAAAATCAGTTGTGGTTCTATACACTGCTACTGCTAAGTCACTTCAGTCGTGTCCGACTCAGTGTGACCCCATAGACGGCAGCCCACCAGGCTCTCCCATCCCTGGGATTCTCCAGGCAAGAACACTAGAGTGGGTTGCCATTTCCTTTTCCAATACAGGAAAGTGAAAAGTGAAAGTGAAGTCGCTCGGTCGTATCCGACTCATAGCGACCCCATGGACTGCAGCCTACCAGGCTCCTCCATCCATGGGATTTTCCAGGCAAGAGTACTGGAGTGGGTTGCCATTGCCTTCTCTGAAATGTAGTATAGGCATACAATAAAATATTATTCAGCCTTAAAAAGGACAGAAACTCTGACACGTGCTACAACATGGGTAAACATGTCAAGGGCCCAGATTCAATCTCGGTCAAGGAACTAAAATCCGACAAGCTGTGTGGTCAAAAAAAGAAAAAACAAAAAACAAACAGTGGTGATGGTAGCACAAAATATGAATCCACTTAAATGCCACCAAATTGTACCTCAAGAATAGTTAAGATCGTAAATTTTATGTTATGTGTATTTTACAATTTAAGAAAAGACAGTATGATGGATGAATTCTATTCAAAGGCAACAGTTATTCAATAGTTAGTGGACACACGGTAACTACTATGGACAGCTGTTTTAATTCAACCACCTCCATTCTGATGGTAACAAACCAGCAAAGTAAGACTGTATAGCTGACTGGTGTTAGGGGAGACAAAAGTTACCTTGCTGAATTTCAAACCAATTATTTTATGTATCATTGAAATGCAACCATTAGCTGAGATTTCTGTCTGCTGGTTCTTGCAGACAGAAGAAGAGTTTCTTGCAGAAACCTCTATGATCTCACATGAAGATGCTAACGCATGAGTGGCTTATAATATAGTAAAAATGTTCATGTATGTTCATCTTTTTGAGGGTGGAATAAAGCTTTTTTTTAACTGTATTTGACATACAGAATCTTCTAAATTGATAATATTAACCTAAAATAAATATTATGTTAATATTTTTATTTAAAATGACACACTATTACTTCACCACAGAAGAGGAAATTTATGTCTTTTGAATGTGCATAGCTGAGCAATATTTAGACCTAATCAGACACTAAATATGAATATAATCAACTTGAACTCCTCCCCACAGCCACACCTGCCACTATCTAGTTGGTAACCACAGTAATAAAGTGGTACATTATAAACATTTTAGTCACTCAGTCATGTCTCTTTTGTGACCCCCCAGACTGTAGCCTGGCAGGCTCCTCTGTCCATGGGATTTCCCAGGCAAGAACTGAAGTGGTTTGCCATTTCCCTCCAAGAGATCTTCCCTATCCAGAGACCAAACTGGTGTCTCCCACATTGCAGGCAGATTCTTTACCACTGAGCCATCTGGGAAGTCCATGAACAACATAGGACAGTTAAAAGTGAATTCTTACAGTTATTAAATGTTATATCTTTAAAATAGATTTTATCTGTTTCAAACATCTCTACAAATTGGCACACACAAAACAACAGCAGAAAATTCCAAATCAAATCACATACATACATATAATGTTGGCATCTGGGCATCATGAGGATGAGACTCTGTTTTGCTCTCTTCAGTATCTCCTGTGTCTAGAATAGTACAAAGTGGTGCACAATAAGTATTCGCTGAATGAGAAAACAATGTGTATAGTTTCACTGAGGTCTCTGGTCAGACACCCCAAGCAGGACATGGGTGTGGTCACACCAGTGGATCAGATGAGCCAAAAGGAGGGAAACAGACCCAACTCTTGCCTCCAGACCTGAGGAAAGTATCTCCCGTAAAACATGTTTCCAGACTGCAGCAATTTCAGAGCTGAAGCAGCAGACAATAGGCCCCAATATGAGGGGTACAGAGATTCCAATATAACATGGGAAGGAAATGATAAGGAATTTAGGGTGGGCTATGTGAAGAAGCCCAGACAGGAAAGTGACCACTAAAATGTAGGAGAATTCCAGTCACTGGATTCTTGGAAGAAAGTCTCATGCCAAGAAGGCATTTCAGAAATCAAGGTCAAAGCTCCAATTCAGGGAACTGGAAAGATGGAGAACTAGGTTAAAAGCAACAAGCCAGAAATTTCCATTCCCTAAATGGAGGCAAATCACAAGAGTTAGATTAGCAAACTGGCTAGCACCTCATACTTAGTCCTAATGTGTGGGGCTGAGGACACTGACGCATCTCCTGTGCCTGGAACTGGGCTAAGTAAGCCTAGTGTGTTTACGTAAACTGGTTATGAAGAAGAAAGGATTCAGAAATCCCTCAGCACCACAAGTCACCTGGGTACTGCCACCTTAGAATTGACAGGGTAGCTCTTCAGCTCAATCCCTGATTCAGGAAATAATGCTGGGAGGAAAGGAAGAAGAGAGGAGACCGGGCATCCACAGACAGAATACGCAATGAGAAGGCTTTCCACTACAAAGAGAATTACACTGAAAGGACGCTGGGAAGACATGAACTGGATGCACAGGAATATTCCTGCCATGAAAAGGAGTCTGCAAATTCTTTTCCCCTTGCTTATGGCAGTAATGTGATTTCTCTAGTCTGTGATAAACAGCCTCACTGTTCATTCTCAATTGGTACTTTCTCTGACTCTATCTAATTCATGTGTTGTAAGAGTCTCCACTCCTTGTCAAGTATAAATGGAAGGTAATAATAACATTGTTTGTAATATCATTATTTTATAAGTATGCTATGTATTGTAAAGCTGTGTTGAGTTAATATCTGTAAGAAAGGATATGAATCTTATAAAAGAGGTCATACTAGATCAGAGATTATGCTCAGAAACTATAAGTTTGTCAAAGGAGGTCAACTATATGGTTGAAACTGGTTCTAGCAGCTGGATAACAAGAAATAAGGGAGTTTTTTAAGAACTTACTCTTTTAACTGTTACATGACCTTATGGTGTAAATATTCTCATTTTATTGATGACCAAACTGAGGCAGAGAGGCAAAAAGTAATCTGTCTAAGGTCACATCCCTAGTAATCCGGGACTCAGATAATTCAAACACACTTCCTGTCCAGATAGCCCTTGCTGTAAACCACTTGGTACACCAAGATATCCTCACTGACCTCCTCTGATAAACCTGTAGTTTATGAGCATGATCTCTGATCTAGCATGACCTATTTTAAAAGACTTTTATCCTTTCTTATAGATGTTAACTCAATGCAGCTTTACAATACATAGCACACTTATGAAACAATGATCAAATCTGATCTATGTGTCCGTGCAGCCATAGTAGAGGGTGATGGTTTCCTGTCATTTCATTCAAAACCCTCTCTTTGTATGGAGAAAAGCACTTTTCAATCATTTTCAGAGAAAAAAAACTTTAGGGGTTGGACAAATAACCAGCTAGCTAGATACCTTTCAGGGGCTTTGAATACCAAGCTTTCTTGAAGACCCAAAGCATACAGACGTTGCAAAACCCATGCCAATTCAGGGAGGTTTCCTTCTAATTAACGTGCCCTGGAAAAAATTAGAATTAGATTATGCAGGGATTCATTACATATGCAGTGTCCTGAGAGATACTGCACTGTATCTAAATATTAGATGTTCTTTAAATCGTACTCTGAATTTATGTACCCTGATTAACACACTACATTTGTTTTTATAAATTATTTGTTTGTAATTAATTTGTTACCTTCATCTATCAGGAGTGGGATAGAGCAAATCAGCAAAGGCATTAGACTACATGGTTGAAATCAGTTCTAACAGCTGGGTAAGAACTGAGAAGGAGAAATACAGTAATCCTAAAGCAGCAAGGAACTGAAAGAGCTAGAAGTACATTTTATAATGAATCAAAGACCAGAAGTGAAAAATGGGCCCTTCAAGAAGTAGGCCTTCCCATTATGGAGTTCATCAAGCGATAAGCATGTATACAAGTGCATTCTCCACCTTAGGGGCTCAGGATTACAGAGATGACTGCTTACTCCCTGCTGTTGAAGGATTTTATATCTAGAACTGAAATATCCAATAGAACTTGGATATTCTATTATATATATATAGAATATTTCTATATATATTCTATATATGTGCTATCCAATACGGAAAACAAAAACTACATGAGGCTATTTAAATTTAAATAAGTTGAAAATTCAGTTCTTCAGTCACATGAGCCACATTTCAAGTGCTAAATAGCCAAATGTGGCTACTTAAATTTAAATTAATATTTAAAGAAAATTCATAATTTAGTTTATCAGGAATAATGGTCACATGTCAAGAGCTTAGTAGCCTTTCATGACTTGTGGCTACTGTGCTGGACAGTCAAACATGGAGCATTTCTTTCATCACAGGAAGTTCTATTGGACAGAGATGCTTTCAAAAATGTCAGAAGAGGAGGAAAGTACAATGTCCTTATTTTTAAGAAGCATTAATTGTACAGTCTTCTTTAAATGAAATCAATCATAAGATGATTCCAAGCAGGACCTTGTGCACAAAAGGCTCACAGGTTCCTGACACAAAAGCTTCTCTGTGTCCCCTATGTCTCTCTTTTTCTTCATATGATATAATTTTTAAATTTTATCTATTTTTTATTTGAAGGATAATTGCTTTACAGAATTTTGTTGTTTTCTGCCAATTATCAACATGAATCAGCCACAGGTATACCCCATTTCTTGAATACAGGACACAAGCTTCATTCAGCCTCCTAGAACTTCTCTGAATTCCAAGGGCAAGTTCAAACAGATACTAATTAGGGAAGGGAGGAGATGCAGAGACAATGGAGGAACAGTCAAGAGAAACAGTAGTGCAGTCTTGGGGGCAAGGTCTTGGATCCCCCCAAGCGATACACATAACAATATCTTTGAACTGTTTTGCAGATACAGAAATGCCCACCAGGTTTGAGAAAAATTAACGATATGCTGTCCACAAGTACAAAGACCCCAGACTGGTTGGAACCCAAAGGTTGATGATGCTGACTCCCACTTATTTCACCATCAACCAGTCAGAAGAATGTCCACAAGCGGATCATGCCCTCTTTGAACCATTACTATAAACCTTTTCACTAACCCCTCTAGGTTGGAATACATAGTTTTGAGGGCATTAGCTCTCTGTGCACCCCCTGCCTGGCAAAGCAATAAAGCTATTCTTTTCTACTTCATCCAAAACTCTATTTCCTAGAATTAATTCAGTGTCAGGGTACAAAGGCCAGAGTCAGCTTCAAAGTCATGATGCAAAGTAAAAATAATGGACAAGATTCTAAGAAATCTTATCAACTGAAGGCAACCTATCTTAAATTGCCTTTGAATTCACACATGATCATAACACTGCTAAGGAATGTCTTTAACGTTTGAGGTAAAGCGTTTGGCACAAAAAGTTTCCACTTGAGAAGTTTTCCACGAAAAAAGTTAAATCCATTCAAGTCTTGACTGTGTAGTCAAAGATGATCAATGCGTGTTGATGTAGCTATCAGGGAAAGAATGAAATTTAGGATAACAGAGATACCATTGAGGTGAATTATTTTGTTCCAGCAAACCTCATGCTGAGATTTATTTCTTCTCCTTGGTAATGCATAACAAAGAAAGTCAAGTGCGGGCTTGTGTCAGTGGGACTATTTAAGCTGATGCATTACAAGACTAGTAGTGGCTTTCACCTCATTCAAGCTATGGGCCTATCTGTTCTCATTAAGAACTAATATTCTCAGTGACTTGAAACTTATCATAAATATTTAAGTGGAGTTGCTTCTAAAATGGGGGCTTCCCAGGTGGCTCAGCAGTAAAGAATCCACCTGCCAATGCAGGAGATGGAGGTTTGATCCTTGGGTCAGGAAGATCCCCTGAAGAAGGAAATGGCAACCCACTCCCATATTCTTGCTTGGGAAATCCCATGGACAGAGGAGTCTGACAGGCTACAGTCCATGGGGCCACTGAAGAGTCAGACACGACTTGGCTACTAAGCAACAACAACTTCTAAAATGAGAGCTTCCTCCCTGACCTTCATTCATGAAAGGGCCCCAACCCATTTGTGACTATGTTTCCAAGGAGGAGCATAACAGGTGTGCCCACAGCGACAGGCCCTCCATACTCAGGTAGACTCTGACACTCATGCCATGAAAGTGGAACCCAGTACTTATGCAGAGTAGAGTACATGGGTCTTTCAACATCTTGTTTATGTACCTGGATCTTGGGGTGGCCTTTTTGTTACCATCTTCAGAACTCTGGCCTAGAAAACACTCCATAAGGCAATTTGATTTCTAAAAATTGGCTTCTTCACACATGAAACAATTTAATTTAAATAATAATAGTAATCTTGTTAATTGAAGGAGGGAAATTCACTGAGTGAAGCCACATTAATGCCTAGCATCATTTTAATCTGCTTGCTGCTAAGTCACTTCAGTCGTGTCCAACTCTGCAACCCTATAGACAGCAGCCCACCAGGCTCCCCCGTCCCTGGGATTCTCCAGGCAAGAACACTGGAGTGGGTTGCCATTTCCTTCTCCAGTGCATGAAAGTGAAAAGTGAAAGTGAAGCCCCTCAGTCATGTCCGACTCTTAGCGACCCCATGGACTGCAGCCTACCAGGCTCCTCCCATGGGATTTTCCAGGCAAAAGTACTGGAGTGGGTTGCCATTGGCCTTCTCCAAAATAAAAGAACATTCTAGTAGAAGGCAGAAGAGAGCTGCAAAGCAAGCTAAGGAGCAAATGGAGAACAGTGGTATCAGTAAGTCTGGCAGGAGTGATGTAGTCACGTGTGTCGTCACTCAGTCGTGTCTGACTCTTTGTGACCCTATGGACTGTAACCTACAAGGGTCCTCCGTCCATGGGATTTTCCAGGCAAGAGTACTGGAGTGGGTTGCCATTTCCTTCTCCAGGGGATCTTTCTGACCCAAGGATTGAACCCAGGTCTCCTGTATTGCAGGCAGATGCTTTACCCTCTAAGCCACCAGATCCCTAAGTTAATCTGCTTAGGATATCTAAATTTACCAGGCTGAGCCCTGCCCACCGTCAGGAGAAAGATCTCTGCCCCTGTCCTGGAGGTTAGCCAACAACACCTGGTGACAAGCGGGTTGCCTTCCCTTTCCCACTTTCCGCATTCTAAACTTTCATTTTCCCTGTTGTGGTTCTATCCCTTTTTCATTTTTGAATTAAAAAGTTATACAACCTAAAGCAGTCCTTTTAAAAATAGACTCTCATGCTTTCTTCCATTTGGTGATCCATAGAAACCCTCAGAATAAACCTCCAAACCCAAGCTCCAGTAATAATCTAACCATGATCATTGTTGTTATTACAGCCATCAGGCATTCATCCACTCCTCCTTTTATCCTTACTGTTCTCACTATACTGGTTAAATAAAACTCTCCCACCAGCATGGAAGCTCCTGGGGTACCACCTTACCACCTCCTCTGGGAAATGACTGCCGTGAAACACTCCCACATACTTGTTCCTTTTAGTCATGCCTGATTGGATTAAGAGGGGACATCTAAATTAAGAGGAACTAGTCAAATTGTTTCTTCCTAAAAAATTAGAATTAAGATTTTAATCAGTCTGACCTGGTTTTTGCAATTGCAAACTTGAGAGATCTGATTTGGCTACCTTCTGCCTTGCATATAGCAGAGGAAAGTGGGGGAGGAGCCAATTTACAGGGGGAAAAAAAATAAACTTCTGGCAGCTTTTCAATTTAAGTTCCTATCTCCCCAGCCCCAACTCTTCACATCTCTCATGGATATACACAAATAACCACAATCCCCCTTCAAAGCAGATCACCGCCTCTCTGACACAATCATCTCCATCTCTTTTCCTTTTTACTTTTAAATGACTGTGTTCATATACCCTCTTCTTTCTTCCTGTGTCAAGTACAGAGATTCTCTCCTCCTTTTTAAGACTGACCATCCATCTTGACTTGGCCCTGTTCCTTTCCATCTCCCAAGTAACCGTCAATGTCTATTCTTCAATTATCTGATTTTGCATCTACCTTGTCATCTGCCATTTCTATTTCTCCAGGAATTCTCCTTAACCTTCAGGCGTGCTTCTGTTTTCCTTCACTTTGTCACCAAACTCCTTAAGAAAGAGATGTGTACTTTTCTAAACAAGTGCTGAGCTTTGGCTATCCCAAAGTACCAATAACCCCAGAGCTCTGCACTTCCACCTCCTGTCCACCGTCATGCTCCATCAAGCCCAGCAAACTGTCCTCTGCCATCCTCACTCCACGGAAGCATTTATCCCAAAGGGCATCTCAGACTTTCAATAACCAAGTCCTGAGTTCTCTTCTTATTTCTCTATTTGGCTTTTGCATCACATAAAAGAAACAGTTTATTCTCGGTGAAAGACAGAATAATGTGCTGTGTGCTTAGTCACTCAGTCGTATCCAACTCTTTGCGACCCTATGAACTGTAGCCCACCAGGCTCCTCTGTCCATAGGGATTCTTCAGGCAAGAATACTGGAGTGGGTTGCCATGCCATCCTCCAGGGGATCTTTCCAACCCAGGGATCGAACCCAGGTCTCCCCCATTGCAGGTGGCTTTTTTACCATCTGAGCCACCAGAGAAGACCAGACAGAATAATGATTCCCCCCAAAATGCCCAAATCCTAATCCCTAGGTCCTGTGAATATGTTATATTATATAGCAAAGGGGAACTGGCAATGTGATCAAGGTTACAGACCTGGAGATAGGGAGAGATTCATAGATTATTCATGTGGGGACAATCTAATCATATGAGCCAAGAGTCAGTCAGAGAAATGTGGTGAAAAAGCAATAGGAGAGCTTTGAAGTATGAGATAGACTTAATCCACCATTGCTGAAAATGGAGGAAGACAGCCTCCAGCATCTGAGGAGGTCCTCAGGCAACAGCCAGCAGGGAAATGGGACCTCAGTCCTACAACCATTAGAAAGTGAATTCTGCCAACAATCCTAAGGATCAGGTAAACAGATTAACCCTTAAAACCTCCAGAAAAGAATGTAGTCCTGTGACATCTTGATTTTAGACAGGTGAGAATCTTGCCAGGATGGGATTTATAGAACTGAAGATAATTTTCTTTAACCACTAAGCCATTAAGTTTGTGGTAACTTGTTATAGCAGCAATAGAGAATAGAAACATCCCCTTCTTTCTGAAAGTTTCTCCTTGGTTTTCATAATAATGCCTTTTGTGGTTCTGTCCCCTCTCCTGGAACTCCTCTTGTGCTCTTCTTTACTCCCATTCTCCCTATACACAGGTAATCATATTTTTGTTTTCATTCCTGTTCTCCTCCTGGCAATATTATAAAATTTCATAATCTCAACAACCACTTCCACTCATATGGAACCAAAAGCTAAACTCCTGCCTCTGACATTTCCCCCAACTATCTGCTGGTCATCATCATCTAAATAATCCACCACTCAAACATTTAGTATGTCCCAAACTATTAGTATTAGTCCCAAACATTTAGTATGTCCCAAAAGATGAATTCATCATCTTTTTTTCCAGGGATTGCTTACCCTCATTATTGTTCTATCTTTTTACTCACATTACCATTCTCAGTTGCCCTAATTCAGAAACCCCAAGTGACCGTGGAAATCTATTGACATTCTAAAATACCCACTTCTACAATTCTTTTCAAAATCCTATGTATCATCTTTCTATGTGTTTCCCTTTCTCTACTCCCACTGGCCTGCTGAATCAGCCAGGATTGAACCACGAAGATATGTGCTATGCTGTGCTAAGTCGCTCAGCTCTGTCTGACTACTTGAGACCCCATGGACTACAGCCCATTTTTATCCTATGTCCATGGGATTCTCCAGGCAAGAAAAGAGTGGGTTCCCATGCCCTCTTCCAGGGGATCTTCCTGATTCTGGGATCAAACCTGTGTCTCTTCTGTCTCCTGCATTGGCAGGCAGGTTCTTTATCACTAGTGCCACCTGGGAAGGCCCATGAAGATACAAAACCACACTAATTATTTTCAAAAGACTTAATACAGAATTTTAGTTCTACAGGTGCTAGAAACAATAAGAAGCTAAACAAGGGATAATCAAGCAATCCAGAAATGAGTACAATGGTAAATTGCTATTCTCTCTACCTTGGAGAGGCAAAAATGGAAGACAGAATTACCAAAGCTAAAGCCACTGCTGGCAAAGAAGTTACCACTGCTGTCAAAGTACCACCGGAAACAGACAAGAATCTGGAAACAGAAAAGAGATCTACTCCTCTTTCCCTCCCCTCTTTCACCAGTGTGCCTCATTTGCCAAACCAGTAGGAAGCCAGCTGACACCTAGTGTGGAGTCTGGGAAACACAGCCTGTAGGAGTCAGCTACTTTGCAATCAGAAAGTGAAAGTGTTCCTCATTCAGTCCTGTCCAACTCTACAACCCCATGGATTGTAGCCCACCAGGCTCCTCTGTCCATGGAATTCTCCAGGCAATAATACTGGAGTGGGTTGCCATTCCCTGTTCCAGGGGATCTTCCTGACCCAGGGATCCAACTCACATCTCCTGCATTGCAGGCCGATTCTTTACCATCTGAGCCACCAATCAGAGGAAGTGAGAGATTTAGATCTGAAAGCATATAAGAAGTTTTCTGTTATATATGCTAGCTCTGCCCCTCATTTCCTCTCACCTTGACCATTTATAAAAGTCTCTTAATTGGTCTTACTACCTCATGCTCTTCCACACTATTGTCAGACTCATCTTTCTAAAACAATAATCTCATTGTGGTACCTTCCTCTGCAAATTTTTCAATAGCTCCCTCTTACCCACTGAAAAAATTCCTAATCCCTTTGCCTGGTGCAGCAAATGGTTAATCTGAAAGCCCTAATGAAGCACACCTCTCAGTACCCTTGCCTTTGTGTTTCTTCTCCTACATGGACTCTAGGCTTGAGACCAATGGGCCGCTTGCAAGCATGTGGTTTAATATGCATTTCAATACTGAGGCATATCCTACTGGAGTATGAGTTCTTAGGATCCAGCCACTATGTGAAGCATCCGAACTAGCCACATGGAAAGGCTATGGAGAGAGATAGGAGTCACAGGCTCTCAGCCATCCTGGACATTCCTACCTAGCCCCATGAGAGATCCCAAAGAGAACAGCAAGAAGCTACCCAGCTGAGCCACAGTGAACCTACAGAATCATGAGCAAGTAACATGGTTGTCTTATTAGGCCACTAAGTTTTGGAGTGATTTGTTATATAATTATAGAAAGCCCAAACTATACTAGCTCCTCTCACAATAGCATAAGATCTAATTCCTGTAATAAATCAGTATTCCACAAAATACTTGTAATAATTTTGCTTCTCTGAGCAAATCCTGATGGCTATACCTGGCATTAAAAGCTCTCTGCAATCTATCCCCTGCCAACCTTCTCTCGTCCACCTCTGACTACTGTTTTCAATCAACTTTTATTCCAGCCAGTCATACCATAGGTTCTCATGTGTGGCCTCTACTCTCTAGTTCCACATCCTCCTCACCCAGAATGCAGCCTCCTGCTACTATTCACAGAAATAAACACCAGCTTAACATCACCGCCTGCAGGAAGTATTAGCACATCTCCACAAATAATCAACTCTTTCTCCTCTGTAACACTATTCTATGTTGGTAGGGTACCTCCCTTACATTAGTGCTAATCAGTCCCTGTGCAGAACTGGTAGCTCTCAGAGGACAATTAAAATCCTTAGTGCTTTTTTTTTTCTCTCTCATCAGCACCCAGAATAGTATCTTATCCATAGAGTATGCTCCTTAAATGTTTGTGGACTAACTGACTGACTCAATTAAATACCAGTTAATCTTGGGTGACCAGGAAGTTAAAGAAAATAAGTGATGCACATCTACTGATAGAATGAAAAACGCTGGGCACTGACAAGAGACACAGAAACACTTGTAAATGGAATACATACTCATGTGATACGTTATATGAACCTTCTATTTCAGGGTCATCTTAGTTAAATACTGTGTAGTTCCCAATATGTTTGAAACATTTAAAGTTACAATTACAATCTCCCCTTCTTTTCCTACAACTCATTTTCTCCTTCATCTTTTTGTATTACTTTCTCTCCCCAGGCCATACGTCCTTCTCTTACCCAAGGGCAGGGAGCCTTTTTTCAGGCAGGCTGCGTGCTGCCCAAAACCCCATGCCTAAGTCCGCAGAGAGGCAGGGGTCACCACAATTATATTACTCTGACCCCTTTCTTTCCGTGTAGATTTATTTCCTGTGCCTGGAACCAACAAAATGGTATGTTTTCAGAGCCCTAATCCTTTGAGGGTAAATTTTAATTTTATCATTTTAAAATGATAAGAACAACCAAGTCCTTGGTTAGCACAAAATATCTAGGGCATTGTTGCAAATATTTGGTAATATTCACTAAAGAGGGAGGGAAGCATGTTAAACCAAATTGGTTATAAATGTAAAGCAATTTTCATGGAAAATTAAAAATTAGAGCCTGAAAATGAACTGGTACCCCATAACATGCTAATTTCTAGGAGTGTCATTTAAAAGAATCTACCTACTAGTATGCCTTCTTTTTCTTTTTTCTTTTTAAGAATAAAAATGGGGTTTGTGCAAAATCCTAAATTATAAACCAGATTCATACTTCACATAACAAAATGAAAAGAGTAAGGGCTTTGAATCAAGACATGATCTGAGTCCCAGTTCTGCACAACACTTGCTGGGCACTTTACTTCAACTCTATCATCCTCCAAGCTTCCCTGACTGCAAAACAGGGATAACAATCCTACCCTACAGAGCCGCCATGAGAGCTATTTGTATGAGCACAAGAAAAACACCCTACCTGGCACGCTGCAGGTGCTCAATGCTCAAGAACTGGCCACGTTTGGGATGCTTAATGAATCTTTTTCTCCCACCTGCACTTAGAACAGCACCTTGTATGTAGCATGTATCCTGAATCCAGCCCCTCTCCAGAGGAGATGGGGGTCATTTCCATGTTCACTTCCTTTCACGAAACCCTTTATGCAGTATTTTCTTACTTGTGTGTGTGTGTTCAGTCACTCAGTCATGTCCTACTCTTACAGAACAATGAGACATAGGCCTTGAAATTTGAGGATCATTAGTCCCTTTCAGACTCAGCAAGCCCTCACAGCAATGCAAACTCAGATTGGCAGGCTGGTGGCAAGCCCCTTCCAAGTTCTTCCCTGTCCTTGGAACTCTGAGGAATACATGAGACCCAGGGTTCCCAAAGACTAGGAATTTACCATCTGTGGACACAGCACACACACCTATGAAACAACAACAAATCCACAACACGTTTTACAGCATCTTTATAATATTTTGTGTTCTTTTCTAGGAAATGCTCCATTCAGTCTTATCCAAAGCTCCAGGTGCTTCTGAAGTAGGCAGGATAGGTATCATTAGCATTCCAACCATGGATCAGATGAAACCAATGCTCAGAAAGGCTGAGCAAAGTGACAGAGCCACATAGGCGCTCAGTAGCAGAACCCATACAAGCCCTGGGTCCCCAGATACCCTGCCCATGGTCTTCCCAGGAGACACTCTTCTTCCTGGGCTTCCCTCCCTTACCGTCTGAGTTATGCATGACTTAACCCCAAAGAAAGAGATTTTCAGATCTCTTATTCTTTCAAAGGCATTTCCTGAACTCCTTCTTGGTGTAAGACTCTGTGCTGGGTGTTTTATGAGATACACAGATTACAAGAGCCACAAGACCTTGAGAGAGAGGCAGCATCATGGGAGAGGAAGTGGCGAGTGTGTCCATACATAAGATCCCAGGAAAGATTCCAAAGGACAGGGCTCTCGGTTCCCCCTGTGAAGACTGGATGTAAGAGCAGATAAGTCAACTGAGGCCACTGAAATGCAGCTTCATTTCTTCTGTGAGTTTTCTCTGTGCAAAGAGGCAGTAGCCTGTTTTCTGTCAGTTGGTATAATGTTCCATTCAAGGTACAATGGTTACACTTACATGGCAGCTTGACTAGGCCATGGAGTGCCCAGATATTCAGTTAAACATTTGCCCAAATATTCAGTTAAACATTATTCTGAGTGTGTCTGGGAGGGTGTTTCTGGGTGGGATTAACATTTGAATCAGTGTACTGAATAAAGCAGATAGACCTCACCAATGTGGGTGGACCTCATCCATTCTGTTTAAGGTCTGAACTGAATGAAAGGCTGAATAAGAAAGAATTTCATCTCTCTTTCTGACTATCTTTGAGCAGGGACATCAGTCTGCTTCAGACTCAGACTGCAACTTCCACCATCAGTTCTCCCAGGTGTCAGAACTCGGCCTCTGCCATGGGCTCCCCTGGGTCTCTAGTCTGCCCCCTGCAGAATGTGGACAATCAGTCTCCATACTTGCATGGAGGTCATCATAGTTAATCTCCTCTAGACATAAAAGGAGAAGGCAATGGCACCCCTACTCCAGTACTCTTGCCTGGCAAATCCCATGGATGGAGGAGCCTGGTAGGCTGCAGTCCATGGGGTCGCAAAGAGTTGGACACCACTGAGTGCCTTCACTTTCACTTTTCACTTTCATGCATCGGAGAAGGAAATGGCAACCCACTCCAGTGTTCTTGCCTGGAGAATCCCAGGGACGGGGGAGCCTAGTGGGCTGCCATCTATGGGGTCCCACTGAGTCAGACATGACTGAAGCGACTTAGCAGCAACAGACATAAAAATATCTTATCTGCTCGGATTCTCTGGAGAAGCCCACCTAAGACACAGGGTCTTCTCTCACCCCTCACTGACAGTCCCAATAAAAGCTTCTTGCCTTCTGCCCCACCCATTTCGCAGTTTTCCAAAAGGACACTATATGCTTCATGAAGTGTTGAAGTTTGAATCACCTAATTTGTTTTCTTTATCGTTTTTAACACCAACTAGCCAGCATCAGTACTCAGATGAAGACCTAGGGGCTGACATGAGTCAGGCGAGAGGCAGAAAGAAGCCTGGTCTGGTCCATCTGGCAGAGAAAGAGTCAGAACATTCCCACGGGGAGGTGGGTTAATGTAGCAGAGTCCACAGAGCAATACAGGGCTTCCCAGATGGTGCAGTTGGTAAAGAATCCACCTGCCGATGCAAGAGACGCAAAAGATATAGGTTCGAGCCCTGGGTTGGAAAGATCCCATGGACTAGGAAATGGCAACCCACTCCAGGATACTTGCCTAAAAAATTACATGGACAGAGGAATCTGGCAGGCTACAGTCCATCAGTCCATGGGGTCCCGAAGAGTTGGATATGACTGAGCATGCATGAAGAAACACAAGCTGGAATCAAGATTGCTGGGAGAAATATCAATAACCTCAGGTATGCAGATGACACCACCCTTATGGCAGAAAGTGAAGAGGAACTAAAAAGCCTCTTGGCGAAAGTGGAGAGTGAAAAAGTTGGCTTAAAGCTCAACATTCAGAAAACGAAGATCATGGCATCTGGTCCCATCACTTCATGGGAAATAGATGGGGAAACAGTGGAAACAGTGTCAGACTTTATTTTTCTGGGCTCCACAATCACTGCAGATGGTGACTGCAGCCATGAAATTAAAAGACGCTTACTCCTTGGAAGGAAAGTTATGACCAACCTAGATAGCATATTCAAAAGCAGAGACATTACTTTGCCAACAAAGGTCCGTCTAGTCAAGGCTATGGTTTTTCCTGTAGTCATGTATGGATGTGAAAGTTGGACTGTGAAGAAGGCTAAGCGCCGAAGAATTGATGCTTTTGAACTGTGGTGTTGGAGAAGTCTCTTGAGAGTCCCTTGGACTGCAAGGAGATCCAACCAGTCCATTCTGAAGGAGATCAGCCCTGGGATTTCTTTGGAAGGAATGATGCTAAAGCTGAAACTCCAGTACTTTGGCCACCTCGTGCGAAGAGTTGACTCACCGGAAAAGACTCTGATGCTGGGAGGGATTGGGGGCAAGAGGAGAAGGGGATGACAGAGGATGAGATGGCTGGATGGCATCACTGACTCGATGGACATGAGTCTCAGGGAACTCCGAGAGTTGGTGATGGACAGGGAGGCGTGGCGTGCTGCGATTCATGGGGTCACAAAGAGTCGGACATGACTGAGCGACTAATCTGATCTGATCTGATCTGAGTACTCACGCACATGATTTTGAGCAATACGTCATTTTGAGAGAAAGGCCGCTCACAGAGGCATCCCTGGATGGTACCTGGGAGAGGGCAAGCAGGATCCCAGGTAAAAAGACAGTCTCCAACAGGAGCCAGGCAAGTCTGGGGTACCAGACCAGGTGGGATGTGTGGAAGCCAGTACTATGGCTTAGATCCACCCTGGCATATGATACAGGTATACATGGCAGCCTACAAGCCTGCCCACAGTTGGTGCCTCAAACAGAAAGCAGGTCTGACTAGTAGTCTGCCCCAATCTCGGATACCACTGGTCCAAGAAGAGGGCAGTCCTGGGCTTGGGGCTTTGAGGAACTGGAATACTCCATGAGAAGAGTTGCATAGCATGGAGGCAGGAGAGTACAACAGGCAGGAGTCAAGTTCCACAGGAACGTGAGCTGTATGAGGGCAGTACCTTCTTTTTCTATTTTGTTCACAGCTATATCCTATGCATTTAAAGCAGTTCCTGGCACATCATGTGCCCTCATTAAATATCTGTGGAAAGAATGTATGAAATCACAGTTTTGTCTTTTGCCAGATGTATAAGCCTATTCAAGATATTTAGTTTTAATTCTTCTTAGATTCAGTTTTTTAGAAAACATGCATTGTCATAGGCAGAATTTTGGCCCCATAACCTTCACCTCCAGGTGTTACTGCCATGACTCTGTTACGTGACACAACACAGACTTTTTATAGATGGAATTAAGGTTACTAATCAGTTGGTCTTAAGACAGGAAAATTATCCTGGAATCTGAGTATATGTAATCTAATCATGCAAACTCTTAAAAGCAGAGATCTTTCTCCAGCTGGTAATGGAAAGAGAATTTAAAGATCCATGGCATAATAAGAATTTGATGTGCCATTACTGTATTGAAGATTAAGGGGGCCGTATGTCAAGGAAATGGTAATCTCAGTCTTACTGTTATATTACAAAGAACTGAATTCCATAAGCAACTTGAATGAGCTTGGAAGTATTACCTTCCCCAAAGCCCAGCCAACCCCCTGACTTCTGCCTTGCAAATCTGAGCAGAAGAGCCAGTTGAGCTATGCTGTGCCCAGACTTCTGACATGTAGAACTACAGGATAATAAATAGTTGTGTTTTAAGCCACAAAGAGTGTGGAAAACTCATATGTATATAAAACTCATATATATAAATATGTTTACAAACTATTTTTCAAATTGAAATATGATTAATTTACAATGCTGTTTCAATATACAGCAAAGTGATCCAGTTATATATATGTTTTCTTTTCTATTATGCAAGATATTGAATATGGTTCCCTGGGCTATAGAGTAGGTCTTTGTTACTCATCTATCTTATATACAGTACAGTGTATATGTTAATCCCAAAGTCCCAATTATCCATATACACACACACACAGAGTTAACCCTTGAACAAAATGAGGATTAGAAGAATTGACCCATTTATTCAAAAATCTATGTATAACTTTTGACCCCTCCCCCCAAAAAAAACTTTAACTTAATATCCTAACAAAGACAGTCAGTTAATATATATTTTGCATCTTATATGTTTTATACACTGTAGTATTACAACAAAGTAAGTTGGAGAAAATACAATATTATTAAGAAAATCGTAAGGAAAATACATTACAGCACTTCAATGTATTTATTAATATCCTAAGTGTACATCATCTGTTTACAAGATGAATCAATTGTCTGTCAGTACAAATACCAATATTGCCTTGTATGATACAAAACTCTGTAGATGTTACATATATTAGTAACACTAGACATTATAAAAATGGACAGATAATAGGAAAAAGAAATTCATCTTTATTTACAGGTATCACAATTCATGCACTGAAAACAAAGAAGCAGCAATATGACTGCTTTATAGTAGCCTAGTATAACTGATACAATTGCTTCAAGGTAGCTTAGCCTATACACTAAAAAATGAATCTAAATTGTTACAAATTTTTATGGCATAGAGTACTACAGTTATATCCATAATATACTATTGGAAACATTGTTATGTTAAAAAAAAACAGCACTTACCTGGAAAATAGGCTGACGCATAGTTTCTCCAATTATGAGACTGAGAGACATACTGTCAGTTCAGTTCAGTTCAGTCGCTCAGTGGTGTCCGACTCTTTGCGACCCCATGAGTCGCAGCACGCCACGCCTCCCTGTCCATCACCAACTCCCGGAGTTCACCCAGACTCACGTCCATCGAGTCAGTGATGCCATGCAGCTATCTCATTCTCTGTCGTCCCCTTCTCCTCCTGCCCCCAATCCCTCCCAGCATCAGAGTCTTTTCCAGTGAGTCAACTCTTTGCATGAGGTGGCCAAAGTACTGGAGTTTCAGCTTCAGTATCATTCCTTCCAAAGAAATCCCAGGGTTGATCTCCTTCAGAATGGACTGGTTGGATCTCCTTGCAGTCCAAGGGACTCTCAAGAATCTTCTCCAACACCACAGTTCAAAAGCATCAATTCTTTGGCGCTCAGCCTTCTTCACAGTCCAACTCTCACATCTGTACATGACCACAGGAAAAACCATAGCCTTGACTAGACGGACCTTTGTTGGCAAAGTAATGTCTCTGCTTTTGAATATGCTATCTAGGTTAGTCATAACTTTCCTTCCAAGGGGTAAGCGTCTTTTAATTTCATGGCTGCAGTCACCATCTGAAGTGATTGTGGAGCCCCCCCAAAATAAAGTCTGACACTGTTTCCACTGTTTCCCATCCATTTCCCATGAAGTGATGGAACTGGTTGCCATTATCTTCGTTTTCTGAATGTTGAGCTTTAAGCCAACTTTTCACTCTCCACTTTCACTTTGATCAAGAGGCTTTTTAGTTCCTCTTCACTTTCTGTCATAAGGGTGGTGTCATCTGCATACCTGAGGTTATTGATATTTCTCCCAGCAATCTTGATTCCAGCTTGTGTTTCTTCCAGTCCAGCCTTTCTCATGATGTACTCTGCATATAAGTTAAATAAGCAGGGTGACAATATACAGCCTTGACATACTCCTTTTCCTATTTGGAACCAGTCTCTTGTTCCACGTCCAGTTCTAACTGTTGCTTCCTGACCTGCATACATATTTCTCAAGAGGCAGATCAGGTGGTCTGGTATTCCCATCTCTTTCAGAATTTTCCACAGTTTATTGTGATGCACACAGTCAAAGGCTTTGGCATAGTCAATAAAGCAGAAATAGATGTTTTTCTGGAACTCTCTTGCTTTTTCGATGATCCAGCAGATGTTGGCAATTTGATCTCTGGTTCCTCTGCCTTTTCTAAAACCAGCTTAAACATCAGGAAGTTCACGGTTCACATATTGCTGAAGCCTGGCTTGAAGAATTTAAGCATTACTTTACTAGCGTGTGAGATGAGTGCAATTGTGCGGTAGTTTGAGCATTCTTTGGCATCCCCTTTCTTTGGGATTGGAATGAAAACTGACCTTTTCCAGTCCTGTGGCCACCGCTGAGTTTTCCAAATTTGATGGCATATTGAGTGCAGCACTTTCACAGCATCAACGTTCAGGATTTGAAATAGCTCCACTGGAATTCCATCACCTCCACTAGCTTTGTTCGTAGTGATGCTTTCTAAGGCCCACTTGACTTCACATTCCAGGATGTCTGGCTCTAGGTCAGTGATCACACCATTGTGATTATCTGGGTTGTGAAGATCTTTTTTGTACAGTCCTTCTGTGTATTCTTGCCATCTCTTCTTAATATATTCTGCTTCTGTTATGTCCATACCATTTCTGTCCTTTATCGAGCCCATCGTTGCATGAAATGTTCCTTTGGTATCTCTAATTTTCTTGAAGAGATCTCTAGTCTTTCCCATTCTGTTGTTTTCCTCTATTTCTTTGCATTGATCACTGAAGAAGGCTTTCTTATTTCTTCTTGCTATTCTTTGGAACTCTGCATTCAGATGCTTATATCTTTCCTTTTCTCCTTTGCTTTTTGCTTCTCTTCCTTTCATAGCTATTTGTAAGGCCTCCCCAGACAGCAATTTTACTTTTTTGCATTTCTTTTCCATGGGGATGGTCTTGATCCCTGTCTCCTGTACAATGTCACGAACCTCAGTCCATAGTTCATCAGGCACTCTATCTATCAGATCTAGTCCCTTAAATCTATTTCTCACTTCAACTGTATAATCATAAGGGATTTGATTTAGGTCATACCTGAATGGTCTAGTAGTTTTCCCTGCTTTCTTCGATTTCAGTCTGAATTTGGCAATAAGGAGTTCATGATCTGAGCCACAGTCAGCTCCTGGTCTTGTTTTTGCTGACTGTATAGAGCTTCTCCATCTTTGGCTGCAAAGAATATAATCAATCTGATTTCGGTGTTGACCATTTGGTGATGTCCATGTATAGAGTCTTCTCTTGTGTTGTTGGAAGAGGGTGTTTGTTATGACCAGTGCATTTTCTTGGCAAAACTCTATTACATACTGTAGAGTAACATAATTCCTTGAAGGCAAAGTTACAAAACAGTAAGAAAACTAACAAATTATGAATTTTATATTAAATATCACTTACCCTATGCCTCTATATACACTAATATCTGCATATATTTTATTTATTCATAACATACCTTTTACTTTTTAATTTTTTTAATATTTTAATTTTTTATTATATTCAGTTAAGCATTATGTTTTATATAGGTAACTCCTTCTTTTTATTTTTATTTATTTATTTATTTATTTTTTAACTAAACAATATTGTATTGGTTTTGCCATACATCAACATGAATCTGCCACAGGTGTACATGTGCTCCCCATCCTGATCCCCCCCTCCCACCTCTCTCCCTGTACCATCCCTCTGGTTCATCCCAGTACACCAGCCCCAAGCATCCTGTATCATGCATCGAACCTGGACTTGTGATTCATTTCATATATGATATTATACATGTTTCAATGCCATTCTACCAAATCATCCCACTCTCTCCCTCTCCCCAAGAGTCCAAAAGACTGTTCTATACATCTGTGTCTCTTTGCTATCTTGCATACAGAGTTATCGTTACCATCTTTCTAAATTCCATATATATGCGTTAGTATACTGTATTGGTGTTTTTCTTTCTGGCTTACTTCACTCTGTATAATAGGCTCCAGTTTTGTCCACCTCATTAGAACTGATTCAAATGTATTCTTTTTAATGACTGAGTAATACTCCACTGTGTATATGTACCCCAGCTTTCTTATCCATTCATCTGCTGATGGACATCTAGGTTGCTTGCATGTCCTGGCTATTATAAACAGTGCTGCGATGAACATTGGGCTACACGTGTCTCTTTCAATTCTGGTTTCCTCAGTGTATATGCCCAGTGGTGGGATTTCTGGGTCATAAGGCAGTTCTATTTCCAGTTTTTTAAGGAATCTCCACACTGTTCTCCATAGCGGCTGTATTAGTTTGCATTCCCACCAACTGTGTAAGATGGTTCCCTTTTCTCCACACCCTCTCTAGCATTTATTGCTTGTAGACTTTTGGATAGTAGCCATTCTGACTGGCATGAGATGGTACCTCATTGTGGTTTTGATTTGCATTTCTCTGATAATGAGTGATGTTGAGCATCTTTTTGTGTGTTTGTTAGCCAACTGTATGTCTTCTTTGGACAAATGTCTGTTTAGTTCTTTGGCCCATTTTTTGATTGGGTCATTTATTTTTCTAGAATTGAGCTGCAGGAGTTGCTTGTATATTTTTGAGATTAGTTGTTTGTCAGTTGCTTCCTTTGCTATTATTTTCTCCCATTCTGAAGGCTGTCTTTTCACCTTGCTTAGAGTTTCCTTTGTTGTGCAGAAGCTTTTAAGTTTAATTAGGTCCCATTTGTTTATTTTTGCTTTTATTTCCAATATTCTGGGAGGTGGGTCATAGAGGATCCTGCTGTGATTTATGTCGGAGACTGTTTTGCCTATGTTCACCTCTAGGAGTTTTATAGTTTCTGGTCTTACATGTAGATCTTTCATCCATTAGTTCTTTGTCAGTTGCTTCCTTTGCTATTATTTTCTCCCATTCTGAAGGCTGTCTTTTCACCTTGCTTATAGTTTCCTTTGCAGTGCAAAAGCTTTTAAGTTTAATTAGGCCCTATTTGTTTATTTTTGCTTTTATTTTCATTACTCTGGGAGGTGAGTCATAGAGGATCCTGCTATGATTTATGTCAGAGAGTGTTTTGCCTATGTTTTCCTCTGGGAGTTTTATAGTTTCTGGTCTTACATTTAGATCTTTATTCCATGTTGAGTTTATTTTTGTGTATGCTGTTATAAAGTGTTCTAGTTTCATTCTTTTACAAGTGGTTGAACAGTTTTCCCACCACCACTTGTTAAAGAGATTGTCTTTTCTCCATTGTATATTTTTGCCTCCTTTGTCAAAGATAAGGTGTCCATAGATGCATGGATTTATCTCTGGGCTTTCTATTTTGTTCCATTGATCTATACTTCTGTCTCTGTGCCAGTACCATACTGTCTTGATGACTGTGGCTTTGTAGTAGAGCCTGAAGTCATGCAGGTTGTTTCCTCCAGTTCCATTCTTCTTTCTCAAGATTGCTTTGGCTGTTCGAGGTTTTTTGTATTTCCATACAAATTGTGAAATTATTTGTTCCAGCTCTGTGAAAAATACCATTGGTAGCTTGATAGGGATTGCACTGAATCTATAGATTGCTTTGGGTAGTATACTCATTTTCACTATATTGATTCTTCCAATCCATGAACACGGTATATTTCTCCATCTATTAGTGTCCTCTTTGATTTCTTTTACCAGTGTTTTATGGGAGAAGGCAATGGCACCCCACTCCAGTACTCTTGCCTGGAAAATCCCATGGACAGAGGAGCCTGGTAGGCTGCAGTTCATGGGGTCACTAAGAGTCGGACACGACTGAGCGACAGTGTTTTATAGTTTTCTATATATAGGTCTTTAGTTTCTTTGAAAGTTGAAAGTGAAGTCACTCAGTTGTGTCCGATTCTTTGCAACTCCATGGACGGTAGCCTATCAGGCTCCACCGTCCATGGGATTTTCCAGGCAAGAATACTGGAGTGGGCTGCCATTTCCTTAGTTTCTTTACATAGATATATTCCTAAGTATTTTATCCTTTTCGTTGCAATGGTGAATGGAATTGTTTCCTTAATTTCTCTTTCTATTTTCTCATTATTAACGTATAGGAATGCAAGGGATTTCTGTGTGTTGATTTTATATCCTGCAACTTTACTATATTCATTGATTAGCTCTAGAAAGTTTCTGGTGTAGTCTTTAGGGTTTTTTATGTAGGGGACCATGTCATCTGCAAACAGTGAGAGTTTTACTTCTTCTTTTCCAATTTGGATTCCTTTTATTTCTTTTTCTGCTCTGACTGCTGTGGCCAAAACTTCCAAAACTATGTTGAATAGTAATGGTGAAAGTGGGCACGCTTGCCTTGTTCCTGACTTTAGGGGAAATGCTTTCAATTTTTCACCATTGAGAGTAATGTTTGCTGTGGGTTTGTCATATATAGCTTTTATTATGTTGAGGTATGTTCCTTCTATTCCTGCTTTCTGGAGAGTTTTTATCATAAATGGATGTTGAATTTTGTCAAAGGCTTTCTCTGCATCTATTGAGATAATCATATGGCTTTTATTTTTCAATTTGTTAATGTGGTGTATTACAATGATTGATTTGTAGATATTGAAGAATCCTTGCATCCCTGGGATAAAGCCCACTTGGTCATGATGTATGACCTTTTTAATGTGTTGTTGGTTTCTGATTGCTAGAATTTTATTAAAGATTTTTGCATCTATGTTCATCTGTGGTATTGGCCTGTAGTTTTCTTTTTCTGTGGCACTTTGTCAGGTTTTGGTGTTATGGTGATGGTGGCCTCATAGAATGAGTTTGGAAGTTTACCTTCCTCTGCAATTTTCTGGAAGAGTTTGAGTAGGTTAGGTGTTAGCTCTTCTCTAAATTTTTGGTAGAATTCAGCTGTGAAGCCGTCTGGACCTGGGCTTTTGTTTGCTGGAAGATTTCTGATTACAGTTTCAATTTCTGTGCTTGTGATGGGTCTGTTAAGATTTTCTATTTCTTCCTGGTTCAGTTCTAGAAAGTTGTACTTTTCTAAGAATTTGCCCATTTCTTCCAAGTTGTCCATTTTGTTGGCATACAATTGCTGATAGTAGTCTCTTATGATCCTTTGTATTTCCGTGTTGTCTGTTATGATCTCTCCATTTTCATTCTTAATTTTATTGATTTGATTTTTCTCCCTTTGTTTCTTGATGAGTCTGACTAATGGTTTGTCAATTTTATTTATCCTCTCAGAGAACCAGCTTTTGGCTTTGTTGATTTTTGCTATAGTCTCTTTTGTTTTTTGGGGTTTTTTGTTTGTTTGTTTGTTTGTTGCATTTATTTCTGCCTTAATTTTTAAGATTTCTTTCCTTCTACTAACCCTGGGATTCTTCATTTCTTCCTTTTCTAGTTGCTTTAGGTGTAGAGTTAGGTTATTTATTTGACTTTTTTCTTGTTTCTTCAGGTATGCCTGTATTGCTAAGAACCTTCCCCTTAGCACTGCTTTTACAGTGTCCCACAGGTTTTGGATTGTTCATTTTCATTCATTTCTATGCATATTTTGATTTCTTTTTTGATTTCTTCTGTGATTTGTTGGTTATTCAGCAGCGTGTTGTTCAGCCTCCATATGTTGGAATTTTTAATAGTTTTTCTCCTGCAATTGAGATCTAATCTTACTGCATTGTGGTCAGAAAAGATGCTTGGAATGATTTCAAATTTTTTTTAATTTACCAAGGCTAGATTTATGGCCCAGGATGTGATCTATCCTGGAGAATGTTCCGTGTGTGCTTGAGAAAAATGTGAAATTCATTGTTTTGGTGTGATATGTCCTATAGATATCAATTAGGTCTAACTGGTCTATTGTATCATTTAAAGTTTGTGTTTCCTTGTTAATTTTCTGTTTAGTTGATCTATCCATGGGTGTGAGTGGGGTATTAAAGTCTCCCACTATTATTGTGTTATTGTTAATTTCCCCTTTCATACTTGTTGGCATTTGTCTTACATATTGTGGTGCTCCTATGTTGGGTGCATATACATTTATAATTGTTATATCTTCTTCTTGGATTGATCCTTTGATCATTATGTAGTGTCCTTCTTTGTCTCTTTTCACAGCCTTTGTTTTAAAGTCTATTTTATCTGATATGACTGTTGCTACTCCTGCTTTCTTTTGGTCTCTATTTGCGTGAAATATCTTTTTCCAGCTCTTCACTTTCAGTCTGTATGTGTCCCTTGTTTCAAGGTGGGTCTCTTGTAGACAACATATATAGAGGTCTTGTTTTTGTACCCATTCAGCCAGTCTTTGTCTTTTGGTTGGGGCATTCAACCCATTTACATTTAAGGTAATTCTTGATAAGTATGATCCTGTTACCATTTCCTTTATTGTTTGGGGTTTGAGTTTATACACCCTTTTTGTGTGTTTCCTGTCTAGAGAAGATCCTTTAGCATTTGTTGGAGAGCTGGTTTGGTGGTGCTGAATTCTCTCAGCTTTTGCTTGTCTGTAAAGCTTTTGATTTCTCCTTCATATTTGAATGAGATCCTTGCTGGGTACAGTAATCTGGGCTGTAGGTTATTTTCTTTCATCATTTTAAGTGTGTCCTGCCATTCCCTCCTGGCCTGAAGAGTTTCTATTGAAAGATCAGCTGTTACCCTTATGGGAATCCCCTTGTGTGTTGTTTGTTGTTTTTCCCTGGCTGCTTTTAACATTTGTTCTTTGTGTTTGATCTTTGTTAATTTGATTAATATGTGTCTTGGAGTGTTTCGCCTTGGGTTTATCCTGTTTGGGTCTCTCTGGGTTTCTTGGACTTGGGTGATTATTTCCTTCCCCATTTTAGGGAAGTTTTTAACTATTATCTCCTCAAGTGTTTTATCATGGTCTTTCTTTTTGTCTTCTTCTTCTGGGACTCCTATGATTCGAATGTTGGGGCGTTTAACATTGTCCCAGAGGTCTCTGAGATTGTCCTCATTTCCTTTAATTCGTTTTTCTTTTTTCCTCTCTGACCCATTTATTTCTACCATTCTATCTTCTACTTCACTAATCCTATCTTCTGCCTCTGTTATTCTACTATTTGTTCCCTCCAGAGTGTTTTTGATCTCATTTATAGCATTATTCATTATATATTGACTCTTTTTTATTTCTTCTAGGTCCTTTTTAAACCTTTCTTGCATCTTCTCAATCCTTGTCTCCAGGCTATTTATCTGTGATTCCATTTTGATTTCAAGATTTTGGATCATTTTCACTATCATTATTTAGAATTCTTTATCAGGTAGATTCACTATCTCTTCCTCTTTTGTTTAGTTTGGTGGGCATTTATCCTGTTCCTTTACCTGCTGGGTATTCCTCTGTCTCTTCATCTTGTTTATATTGCTGTGTTCAGGGTGGCCTTTCTGTATGCTGTCAGTTTGTGGACTTCTTTTTATTGTGGAGTTTCCTCGATGTGGGTGGGGTTGGACGGGTGGCTTGTCAAGGTTTCCTGGTTAGGGAAGCTTGTGTTGGTGTTCTGGTGGGTAGAGCTGGATTTCTTCTCTCTGGAGTGCAATGAAGTGTCTAGTAATGAGTTATGAGATGTCAATGGGTTTGGAGTGACTTTGTGCAGCCTGTATATTGAAGCTCAGGGCTGTGTTCCTGTGTTGCTGGAGAATTTGTGTGGTATGTCTTGCTCTGGAACGTTTTGGCCCTTGGGTAGTGCTTGGTTTCAGTGTAGGTATATGCCAGCAAATTTGGAAAACTCAGCAGTGGTCACAGGACTGGAAACGGTCAATTTTTCTTCCAATCCCAAAGAAAGGCAATGCCAAAGAATGCTCAAACTACCACACAATTGCACTCATCTCACTTGCTAGCAAAGTAATGCTCAAAATTCTCCAAGCCAGGCTTCAACAGTATGTGAACTGTGAACTTCCAGATCTTCAAGCTGGTTTTAGAAAAGGCAGAGGAACCAGAGATCAAATTGCCAACATCTGTTGGATCATGGAAAAAGCAAGAGAGTTCCAGAAAAACATCTATTTCTGCTTTATTGACTATGACAAAGCCTTTGACTGTGTGGATCACAATAAATTGTGGAATATTCTGAAAGAGATGGGAATATCAGACCACCTGACCTGCCTCTTGAGAAACCTGTATGCAGGTCAGGAAGCAACAGTTAGAACTGGACATGGAACAACAGACTGGTTCCAAATAGGAAAAGGAGTACGTCAAGACTGTATATTGTCACCCAGCTTATTTAACTTATATGCAGAGTACATCATGAGAAATGCTGGGATGGAAGAAGCACAAGCTGGAATCAAGATTGCCAGGAGAAATATCAATAACCTCAGATATGCAGATGACACCACCCTTATGGCAGAAAGTGAAGAGGAACTAAAAAGTCTCTTGATGAAGGTGAAAAAGGAGAGTGAAAAAGTTGGCTTAAAACTCAACATTCAGAAAACGAAGATTATGGCATCCGGTCCCATCACTTCATGGGAAATAGATGGGGAAACAGTGGAAACAGTGTCAGACTTTATTTTTGGGGGCTCCACAATCACTGCAGATGGTGACTGAAGCCATGAAATTAAAAGACGCTTACTCCTTGGAAGGAAAGTTATGACCAACCTAGATAGCATATTCAAAAGCAGAGACATTACTTTGCCAACAAAGTTTTGTCTAGTCAAGGCTATGGTTTTTCCTGTGGTCATGTATGGATGCGAGAGTTGGACTGTGAAGAAGGCTGAGCGCCAAAGAATTGATGCTTTTGAACTGTGGTGTTGGAGAAGATTCTTGAGAGTCCCTTGGACTGCAAGGAGATCCAACCAGTCCATTCTAAAGGAGGTCAGCCCTGGGATTTCTTTGGAAGGAATGATGCTAAAGCTGAAACTCTAGTACTTTGGCCACCTCATGCGAAGAGTTGACTCATTGGAAAAGACTCTGATGCTGGGAGGAATTGGGGGCAGGAGGAGAAGGGGACGACAGAGGATGAGATAGCTGGATGGCATCATTGACTCGATGGACGTGAGTCTGGGTGAACTCCGGGAGTTGGTGATGGACAGGGAGGCATGGCGTACTGCAACTCATGGGGTCGCAAAGAGTCGGACACCACTGAGCGACTGAACTGAAATGAACTGATGGAGTCGTTTGATGACCTCCTGTCAATTAATGTTCCCTGGAGTCAGGAGTTCTCTGATACTCTCAGGATTTGGACTTAAGCCTCCTGCTTCTGGTTTTCAGTCTTATTTTTACAGTAGCCTCAAGACTTCTCCACCTATACAGCACTGTTGATAAAACATCTAGGTTAAAGATGAAAAGTTTCTACACAGTGAGGGACACCCAGAGAGGTTCACAGAGTTACATGGAGAAGAGAAGAGGGAGGAGGGAGTTAGAGGTGACCCAAATAAGATGAGGTGGAATCCAAAGAGGAGAGAGCAAGCTAGCCAGTAATCACTTCCTTACATGCGCTCCACAGTTTGGACCACTCAGAGATGTTCACGGAGTTATACAGAAAAGAGAAGAGGGAGGAAGGAGACAGAGGTGGCCAGGAGGATAAAGGGGGGAATCAAAAGGAGCGAGAAAGATGCAGCCAGTAATCAGTTTCCTAAGTGTTCTCCACCATCTGGAACACACAAAGAGATTCACAGAGTTGGGTAGAGAAGAGAAGAGGGAGGAAGGAGATAGAGGCGATCTGGTGGAGAAAAAGGAGAGTCCAAAGGGGGAGAGAGCAGTCAAGCCAGTAATCTCGCTCCCAAGTAAAAATAGGTACTGAAGATTGGGTTCTTAAAGGTACAAAACTGATAACAAATACCAAAAAGCAAAGATTAAAAATCTAGAGTAGAGGTTGGATTTTCAAAAATACAATATTAAAGAAAAGAAAAGAAAAAACGAAGTCACAAAAATTATTTAAATATATATATGAAATTTGCTTTAAAAAATAGGGTCTCTTTTTTTGTGCAAAGTAATAGTAGGTTATAAAAGTGAAAATTAAAGGAGTAATAGAGGACTTAAAATTTTTTTTTTAATTTTTTAAAGAATGATAGTAAAACTAGTAAAAAATATATCTAGGACTTTCTCTGGTGGTGTTGTGGGCAGTGTGGGGTCAGTTCAATTTCGTATAGTTCCTTGGTCTGGCTTATATTTCTCAAGATCTATAGGCCCCTTCCTGTGTAGTCGATACCAACTATAGGGTTTTAATCTATTGCACCTGTCACTTCCAAGGCAGTTCCCTCTTCTAGCTTCCCTCTTTTAGCTTCTGTTTGCTGGTCTCTTCTGCGTCTGATTTCCACCTTGACACAAGGGGGCGGTGGTGGACACTTTTTTAGGCTCACTTGTTCAGTCGTGCTATGCGGAGAGAGGGAGACTGCAAAAAAATAACACTGGCCTGTGCTCACAGTGTCTCAGCCACACTGGACCTACCACCACTCATGGCGTGTGTGCCCTCCCTGCCCACACTGCTCAGGCTCTAGGCTGCTCCGCTGGGAACCGTCCAAGGCCCACCCTGGGCTGCATGCACCTCCCAGGTCTAAGCCGCTTATGTTCAGGCACTTGAGTAGTCCTCAGAAGCGCAGACTCCATTGGGCCTGCATTTTGTGCCCTTCACAGGTCCGAGCAGCTCAGGTGATCAGGTGTTTGGTGAGCACAGTCGCTGCAACTTATTGCCTCCCCCATCCCTGCTGCTCGGTTTTCTGGGTGTACAACCGGTGCACCTTCTCAGGCAGATGTTGACAGTCCAGAATCCCAAGAAGTCTTAGTTAGCAAAGGAGCCTGCTTGCAGTTTGGTAGATAATGCCTCTCTGGGGCCGCAATTGCCCCCTTCCAGCTCTGGCTGCCCTCGCCTGCCTATCACTGGAGGGGGATGGTCTGCAGCTGGGTAGCTCTGTTCAGTCTTTTGTTCTGTGAGCAGGACTAACGGTGTCTTAGGTTAGGGCTTTTCACTCTAGTCAGTCCTTTGTTCTGTGAGCGGATCTGGTGGTGTCTTAGGTTAGGGCTTTTCGGGTGGTAGCTATCCCACAGTCTGGTTTGCTATCTCAAGTTATTTCCCTCAGATTGCCCTTGGGGCATTCAGGCCGGGTCCTTACTCTAAGCAATGCAGCCTCCCTGCCCAGCCCCTGCTTACTAGTGGCAGGTGCAGGCGTCTGTGCTGCTTCTCCGCTGGGGGAGTTACCATTGGGCACATAATCTGTGGGTTTTAAATATTTATTTATTTATTTTTCCTCCCAGTTATGTTGCCTTCTGTGGTTCCAAGGCTCGCCACAGACTTAAAAGTGAGAGTGTTTCCCGGTGTTTGGAAACTTCTCTCTTTTTAAGACTTCATTCCTGGGACAGAGCTCTGTTCCTACCTCTTTTGTCTCTCTTTTTGTCTTTTATATTTTTTCCTACCTCCTTTTGAAGACAATGGGCTGCTTTTCTGGGTGCCTGATGTCCTCTGCCAGCATTCAGAATTTGTTTTGTGGAATTTACTCAGCGTTTAAATGTTCTTTTGATGAATTTGTTGGGGAGAAAGTAGTCTCCCCATCCTATTCCTCCACCATCTTAGGACCACCTCCAACATACCTTTTTTTTAAATCATTTCAATATATCTTAGGCTACACAGTCTGTGATTTTTTTCAAATTGTCACAAATCTCAAAATGTTTCCAAAATAGTTATTGAAAAAAATCTGTATATAAGTGGACTTGCACAGCTCAAACTCGCATTGTTCAAGGGTTAGCTATAACTCAAAATACATATATTCATATACATATATATATACATATATATATATGTATATATATATAGCCTGGCACATTCTAACAACTAATAGTGTTAACTAGAGCTGGCAATCTTCATAGATTACATCTGAATTTCTAGGTTTCTTCTCGACCTTTTCTAGGTGAGCACCTCCTAGCCCTAATCACTTCATTAATTTTGCAGTGCAATGCTCCCTGTGGACCTAATTTTGAAATAACTTTTTAAGCCAGCTTCCCTTATTAAGAATGGAATCAACACTAAAGGATCATTTGTTCAAGAAAAGCCTTATTCTACCAAAGTAGCCTGTCTCTAGTGTGTATTAGGAGAGTTGAGAAGAAAGGCAAAGGAAAGTGACAAGTAAGCCTGAAAATGGCTCTGTGGGCTTCCATATAAGAGAAGAAGGTTGCTGCATTCCCCAGGCACAAGTGACTCATCACAGATAACCTTAAATAAATGAAGCTGTCCTTCAATGAAGCTTTCTGCATGTTGCTGGTGCCCAGGCCTGATAGTTGTCAACCACAACAAAGGTTGAAAAGCTCACTATTAAAAATACATTCTACCATGTCAGAGATGCCTGGAAGTTTCAGAGGTCATTCCAATCAGCAGGGTTCATAGAACAGAATTCACTCCACCTAGTTTGAGCAACATGAGATTATTGCACTGTATATTGAGTTGAATAGGGTCCCTCCAAATTTATGTCCACCAAAATCCTCAGAATATCATGTTATTTGGATTAGGGCCTTTACAGATGTGATTACTAAAGTTAAAAACAGGCCATACTGGATCAGAGTAGGCCCTAAATCTAGTCTAGTGTCTTGTGTCCTTATATGAAAATCATGTGAAGACACAGAGACACATACAGGGAAGAAGGTCATATGAAAAATACAGGCAAAAATAGGAATGATGTATCACAAGACAAGGAATGCCAAAACATATTGGTAATCACCAAAAACTTGGAAGAGACCAAAAACATGCTTATTAGAGCTTTCAGAGGGAAAGCTCTGGTGACCCCTTGAATTTGAACTTCCTGCCTCCAGAACCCTGAAAGAGCAATTTTTTGCTGTTTTAAGCTTTGTTTTGTTATGGCAGCCGAAGAAAATGAATACACAGTGCATTAATGGCTCAGAGTATTACTGTGGAGAAAGGCTACTGAAGAAACAGATAGCTTCTGGGAATAATCCCAAAGCTGTACTATGGAATCCGTTAGCCAAATGAAATCTTCTGATTCTGATAGGAGGCCACCACATCTACCAGCTCTAGAACCACACCCTCTCTGCTATGAGGGGAGTTAGTAAGATAGGATTCCTGATGCCCTACCTCTCTCCCTTCATAGTTCAGTTCTGAATTTAAGTTTCTAGCAAGGGTTTCTGATCAGTGAAAGTGACTCACAAAACTAACTGCAAGGGAGTCTGGAAATGTCAGTTTTAGCCTCTGCAGCCAGGAGACACAATCAAAAAGGTTTAAATCCATACACATCACACTAGACATCCAAGTGTCTACTCCTAATTCCTCATATAGATCTAGATTCCACTAACCTTTACTGAAATCTTTACATGGCCCAGGCTTATAGTTAATGACCTCTCCTATGTTATGTCATTCATATTCTCAACAACCTTTCAAGGCACCTATTATTGTCCTCATTCTATACATAAGGACATTTAAGTTCAAAATGTTTAAATCTCACTGACCACCTCACAACAATTTAACATCCAACAGGTATTGATCGAATACCTTCTATGTGCCAGGCTTGCTGGAAATAACCAGGAAAGACTTCACCCCTAATTCTAAATGCTTAAAGTTTAATGCCACAGTTTTAAACTCTGGTGAGCCTAAGAGTTGTCTGAAGCCCTGGGCTTTGAGTATTAATAGATTGCCGAGGCTCCACTACTAAAAGTCTGAAAAGAGAAACACAGTATGAGGGGTGATTTTTTATCAAACTGATGATCTGAATCTGAATCCTTGATTTCAGGTCCAGTTGCTCCATTGATACCCTAAAAATTCTTCCAGTTGCCAGGCAGGTAAAAATAAAATGTGGGGAGGGAGACACAAGTCAATAGGTATTAAGAAAATTATTTCTAACTGAACCTAGCCTGGTGAAACTAACACATTCTCAGATTACTCAGGGCCTTTGAGTACCCCGCAAAGGGCTTCCCTGATAGCTCAGGTGGCAAAGAATCTGTCTGCAATGCAGGAGACCATGGTTTGACACCTGGGTCAGGAAGATCCACTAGAGAAGGGATAGGCTATCCACTCATTCTTGGGCTTCTCTTGTGGCTCAACTGGTAAAAGAATCTGCCTGCAGTGTGGGAGACCTGGGTTCGATCCCTGGGTTGGGAAGATCCCCTGGAAAAGGGAAAGGCTACCCACTCCAGTATTCTCACCTGGAGAAGTCCATGGACTGTATAGTCCATGGGGTCACAAAGAGTTGGACACAACCGAGTGACTTTCACTTCACTCTTGAGTACCTTTGAGCTTCCATAGGGTGGGAACAATGGAAGAAATGGCTCCAATGCTGACCCTATTTGAGAACCAAGGCTCTGATCTACTTCTGCTGGACCTATCTAGGATGAAACTTCTCTGGTTAATGGCAGTATGCAAAGAAGGTGGATACCTCCCTCTTATGCAAGATCAGTTCAGTTCATGTCGGGAACCGCATTAGGCATTACTGAAAAAATGGAGGCACAGCCCCAGACCCCTCTCCTCATTCTGCAGGCATGGCCCCGGGATGCAGGAGTTAGGCCTTGTAATTCTGACTTGTCTTTTCCTCTCCTCGGCTGAGTTGACTGAAAAGGAATATTAAGGTGTTTATTGTTCTTGAGAGGAGCATGAGATGGCACAAAGCCTTCTGCAGCTGTGCTCAGAGAATAATTCATAAAGTTAATCATTAACATTTGTTTAAGTACTTTTACAAAAGAGTGTTCCAGGATGAGCACATAGGCCATAGCTTCAGGCCATGGGAGGCATTGCTATCTGAAGCCTATTTGTGAAGAGAATGTTTATGGCAAAGGAGTTTACTGAATTTAGGGCTTAGAAATAATTAAAACAGTTAGAAGTTAAAGATCTAAGGAATGTTGTAAAGTTAGCATATTTTACTATAGCTTATAGAAGTTAGGAATTTTTAGAGACACTATAGCTAGAAGCTTCAGCAATATGCGAACCATGAACTTCCTGATGTTCAAGCTAGTTTTAGAAAAAGCAGAGGAACCAGAGATCAAATTGCCAAAATCCGCTGGATCATGGAAAAAGCAAGAGAGTTCCAGAAAAACATCGATTTCTGCTTTATTGACTATGCCAAAGTCTTTGACTGTGTGGATCACAATAAACTGTGGAAAATTCTAAAAGAGATGGTAATACCAGACCACCTGATCTGCCTCCTGAGAAATTTGTATACAGATCAGGAAGCAACAGTTAGAACTGGACATGGAACAACAGACTGGTTCCAAATAGGAAAAGGAGTACATCAAGGCTGTATATACACCAGCTTATTTAACTTATATGCAGAGTACATCATGAGGAACGCTGGACTGGAAGAAACACAAGCTGGAATCAAGATTGCCGGGAGAAATATCAATAACCTCACATATGCAGATGACACCACCCTTATGGCAGAAAGTGACGAGGAACTAAAAAGCCTCTTGATGAAAGTGAAAGTGGAGAGTGAAAAAGTTGGCTTAAAGCTCAACATTCAGAAAACGAAGATTATGGCATCCGGTCCCATCACTTCATGGGAAATAGATGGGGAAACAGTGGAAACAGTGTCAGACTTTATTTGGGGGGGCTCCAAAATCACTGCAGATGGTGACTGAAGCCATGAAATTAAAAGACGCTTACTCCTTGGAAGGAAAGTTATGACCAACCTAGATAGCATATTCAAAAAGCAGAGACATTACTTTGCCAACAAAGTTTTGTCTAGTCAAGGCTATGGTTTTTCCTGTGGTCATGTATGGATGTGAGAGTTGGACTGTGAAGAAGGCTGAGCACCGAAGAATTGATGCTTTTGAACTGTGGTGTTGGAGAAGTCTCTCGAGAGTCCCTTGGACTGCAAGGAGATCCAACCAGTCCATTCTGAAGGAGATCAGCCCTGGGATTTCTTTGGAAGGACTGATGCTGAAGCTGAAACTCCAGTACTTTGGCCACCTCATGCAAAGAGTTGACTCATTGAAAAGACTCTGATGCTGGGAGGGATTGGGGGCAGGAGGAGAAGGGGACAACAGAGGATGAGATGGCTGGATGGCATCACTGACTCGATGGACGTGAGTCTGGGTGAACTCCGAGAGTTGGTGATGGACAGGGAGGCGTGGCGTGCTGCAACTCATGGGGTCGCAAAGAGTCGGACACGACTGAGCGACTGATCTGATCTGATCTGATCGCTAGAAGCCTTTTTAAGAGATAGTGAGCTCAGGATGTTAGGGGCAAACAGGATTTAAGAAGATAAGTAGGATTTAAGAAGAACAGTCTTATGGACTCTGTGGGAGAGGGAGAGGGTGGGAAGATTTGGGAGAATGGCAATGAAACATGTAAAATATCATGTGGGAAACGAGTTGCCAGTCCAGGTTCGATGCACGATGCTGGATGCTTGGGGCTGGTGCACTGGGACGGCCCAGGGGGATGGTATGGGGAGGGAGGAGGGAGGAGGGTTCGGGATGGGGAACACATGTATACCTGTGGCGGATTCATTTTGATATTTGGCAAAACTAATACAATTATGTAAAGTTTAAAAATAAAATAAAATTAGAAAAAAAAAAAGAAGATAAGTAGTAAACTGAGGAATGTAGCATGAGTTACAATGTAATCACAAGTTAACTATAGGACACATTAGAGGAGGTAGATAATAGATGATAAGGCTGATTCCCAGAGAATCACTGAAGCAGGAACTCTGTTTGAAGAGCAACAATGATTTATGGAGATAATAAATCTGGGTGAGGGGGAACTGAAAATGTCAAGCCTCTGACCTAACGTTTTTGTACAAGTATAAAAGAATCTTAAACTTGAAATAAAGAGGCAGTCCAAAAGAAAACTGAGAGGCTGCCTCATCGCCAACACTGTTCATCTCTTCAGGTTGAATCCCTGGCAGCTGGAGCTGGACTCCGGCAAGTTCAGTTCAGTTCAGTCACTCAGTCATGTCTGACTCTTTGCGACCCCATGAATCACAGCACACCAGGTCTCCCTGTCCATCACCATCTCCCGGAGTTCACTCAAACTCACGTCCATTGAGTCGGTGATGCCATCCAGCCATCTCATCCTCTGTCGTCCCCTTCTTCTCTTGCCCCCAATCCCTCCCAGCATCAGAGTCTTTTCCAATGAGTCAACTCTTCGCATGAGGTAGCCAAAGTACTGGAGTTTCAGCTTTAGCATCATTCCTTCCAAAGAAATCCCAGGGCCAATCTTCTTTAGAATGGACTGGTTGGATCTCCTTGCAGTCCAAGGGACTCTCAAGAGTCTTCTCCAACACCACAGTTCAAAAGCATCATTTCTTCAGCACTCAGCTTTCTTCACAGTCCGACTCTCACATCCATACATGACCACTGGAAAGACCATAGCCTTGACTAAACGGACCTTTGTTGGCAAAGTAACGTCTCTGCTTTTCAATATGCTATCTAGGTTGGTCATAACTTTTCTTCCAAGGCAAAATGATAGGATACTGAAAGAGGAACACCCCAGGTCAGTAGGTGACATCCGCTGGACTGTTGAAAAAGCAAGAGAGTTGAGAAAAACATCTACTTCTGCTTTATTGGCTATGCCAAAGCCTTTGACTGTGTGGATCACAAGAAACTGTGGAAAATTCTGAAAGAGATGGGAATACCAGACCACCTGACCTGCCTCTTGAGAAACCTGTATGCAGGTCAGGAAGCCACATTCAAGGTCAGGAGGGGTGGCAGTGAGAAGATACCCCTCGTCCAAGGTAAGGAGCAGTGGCTGCGCTTTGCTGGAGCAGCCGGGAAGAGATTCCCCACATCCAAGGTAAGAGAAACCCAAGTAAGATGGTAGGTGTTGCAAGAGGGCATCAGAGGGCAGACACACTGAAACCATACTCACAGTCTAGATCACAGTCAACATAAATGGTATCTTTTAGGCTCCCCCATCCACCACCTCATATGTAAACTGCACAATTACACAGAGCTGGCAGGATGCAATGTGGAAACCAGGGTGATATTTGCCATGTTTAACAGCATTTGGGACACCACAAGGTGGTTTTGGTGAGGAATGAGAGAGATCAAGAGAAAGAGAACAACTGAGATTGTAACAAATTACCTAGATGGCTCAGTGGTATACGAATCCGCTTGCCAAAGCAGGAGACATGGGTTCGACCCCTGGATCAGGAAGATCCCCTGGAGAAGGAAATGGTAACCCACTCCAGTACTCTTGCCTGGGAAATCCCATGGACAGATGAGCCTGGAGGGCTACAGTACATGGGGCTGCAAAAGAGTCAGACACAACTTAAGTGATTAAACAAAACAATAACCGTAACTGAAACTCATGTAGAAAAATATCAGCTAATGCCACTGGGAAGCTAACTATCCTTCTTCATACCTGCACCGAAGCCTGTGGGTTGATAAGCAACAGTCACCAGTAGTTTCTTGGCTTCCATGAAATCTGGAGAGATGCACCTCAAGGGACATCAGAGTGTTTTTCAGGAAGTACATTAATAGGCACTGTTCCCACCCCTTCCTCTACTCCAATCCAACAGAGGTAGAAGTGGCTTACTAACCAGTTGGCTTTTCGAGTCTATCAACCAGACAATGGATGTACCTAAGTTAGTAGTAAATATCCCTGTTGTTTGTTTGAATATGAGGGACGAAATGAGTTAGAGAAGAGAAAAAGGAACTGCTTGCATTCAAGGAACAAGTTTTCTGCTTAAATAGAGGGGGAGACTCAAACTGAACATTTAATAAGCCTCATAAATATGCCTGTTTCTTCATCAATAAATGAAATGGAACCAGAATCTGGATGATTAATTCAGTAAGTCACAATTCTTTTGATTTTAATGTTTGGCATTTTTTTACGTTCTATGTTACATGGGGCAGAACTTTGGGGTCTCAAGCAAGCAGTTACTTAGATCCAAAACTCTTTTCTGAAAAATAATACTGTCTGTAGCTGCAAGTGAGGGAGAAGGGTGGTTTTCTCTCAAGTGAAAGGACAAGTGTAGTTCCTAAACTTGGATAATGTAGAAGCACTGCGTGTTCCTCCAGGAAGCGGACAAGAAGGCATACACTCGTCCAGCACTTCTCAGGTCTCACTCCTAGTCTTGGGAGTGACTACAACATTAACTCCTAATGTGATTACTTTTATCATTCTAAATATATTTTGTCTAAGTAAAAAGATGGACTGAACTGTGTCTCCCTACAATTCATGTATTGAAGTTTAACCTGCAATGTGATCTTATTTGGAGAGAGATCCTTTAGGCAAGGAATTAAGGTTAAATGAGGTCAGAAGGGTGGGGTCCTAATCCAGAATTGATGTCCTTAAAAGAAGAGAAAGAGAAACCAGAACTTCTTTCTCTCTGCACAAGCACTGGAGGAAAGGCCATGTGAGGACATAGAGGCAGCTGTCTATGGTAAGGCAGGGACCTCGCACCAGAAACCAAAGTTCTCAGCACCCTGATCATGGACTTCTACCCTCCAGAGCTGTGACAACATAAATTTCTGTTTTGTAAGACACTCAGCATATGGTAGCCTATTATGGCAGCCCTATACGCACATACACACACACACACTCTTCTCCCCCTGAAGCACACATACACCCAACACCTTGATTTTTCTGGTTAACAATGTCTTTGAGCCTTCCATATCAGAATATAAAAACTGTTTCATTCTTTTTTTATAAACATCAGCTTAATATTCTATTGAATGGATGCCCCATGATTATTTCACTGGTCCCCTTTTAATGAATGTTTAGGCTGTTTCCAAACTTGGCAGCAAAAATAATGCAGCAATAAATAACAGTATATATATAAATACATATATGCATAATAAATACATATGTGATTTTTCCACATCACACTAAGAATTTTTTAAATATATGAATTAGTTGCCAATATGGAAAACTAGGAGGATTTCATGTATAATCTTGATTTGTTACTTTTCTTGAAAGATCAGAAAATCGGATGACCCCGGTCCACACTTTATCATGGCGTCCGCCAGCAGGAGCCGAGAATTTGCTGCCAGTCAGTGGGCCACATTCTCTCCTGCTTGCCACCACCTCCACTCAGACTAGCTCACTCACCGGCGTTACTCATCAGACCCCCAGAGAAACAGGAGTTTTTGACCCCAAAACATTCTCTGGTTCCATGGAAGCTTAAGATAAGTTATCAGCAAGCAGAGTAACCATGTACTAGCTTAGCTCATTTTCATTGCCTTCTCAAAACTAGGGGGAAAAAAGCTCTTACCAAATTAGAATTTAATGTTATGCCTCCTGCCTCTATAGAAAGTTGAAATAACAATTGTCTGTTTAAGGAGGATTTTAGTGTCTTTTACAGGGCTGTCACTGAAGATACTGTCCACTGTGTTACTCAAAGTTCTTTAAATAAATTCTCATTCCATAAATGTCTGCTTAGGTTTGACTCCAGAACAATAAAAAGGTCTCTTTGGGTGAATGCATCTACTTTCTCTTGTCAGAAAATGAAAATGGAATAATGCACAAACTTCTTCCTTTGCATTAGGAAACAAAAGAAACTTTTACCCAGACTCAGTGTCCCTTGAGAGTTACCAGCTGGTCTCTGATGCCTTGGAAGGTTCTAGCTCTTACATTTTATTTAAATCAACAATGAGTGATTCCCATCCCTTTTATAGGTAGTTCATCTAGGTTCAAGTTCCCACCTTTTAGTCAATTTCAGGATGAACTCAGTCCCTAAATTAACATTTTAATGGCTAGAACTCAGTGCCATTTATTTCAGTGACAGTGCCATGCTTAATAATACAGATAATCTAAGTCATAAAAATATACATTTCCCCTGAGGGACCTAATAAACCTATTTTCATTTTGAATGAAATAAAAATTACATATAAATATGTATATTTGTCCTGCATTAGCTCTCACAGAAAAAAGAAAGTTGCTGAGTTAGGTGAACTTTTCTTTTTTTCACTCTCTGAATATCTTCTTGAATCCTGTGTTTCAATAGGAATCTGCATCTTGGTAGTAGGTAGGGTAAAAATATTGAATAGTGAAAAGAATACTGTTTTTTATTTTTAAATTTCCTTTTTTTACTATGTAATGAAAAAAATAAAATCTAGTTTAAAACTTAATTCCATGTATTTAATGACTTAGGGAAGTTCTAAGTCCACTTAAAAACTCTGATCACAAATCCAAAGTCGTAGTTCTTAACTAAGCAATCAGTCTGCCAAGATCACTTGTTAAACAGGTTGGCTGTGATTTGAGCCTTCAGCCCTTTTTCCAACTTCAGGGTCTAAAGGAACCATGTCTGTGTGCTCAGTTGCTCAGTCATGTCCAACTCTGTGTGACCCAATGGACTGTAGCCCACCAGGCTCCTCTGTCCATGGGATTTTCCAGGCGAGAATACTGGAATGGGTTGCCCTTTCCTTCTCCAGGAGATCTTCCCCACCCAGGAATCGAACCCAAGTTTCCTGCATCTCCTGACACATTAGCGGTGGATTCTTTATCGCTGAGCCATGTTCCCAGGCAAGCCATCTGGGAAGCCCGTGAGGGAACCATAGTCATAGCATATTGTGAAGAACCCTGGATAGCTGCCACAGTGCTGTCATGAGTTAGTTGTGTGAACTTGAGGAAGTGACCGCAGCCATCAGTTTTCTTCCCTGTGAAATGCACCTGCTCCCACTCAAGGGTGCTGTGATGACAGTCAAATGAAAGGTAGCATGTAAATATCCTTGGAAGCAATTCAAATGGCATGGTGGTTATAATAATAAAAGCTAATATGGGCATCCAGTCCCATCACTTCATGGCAAATAGATGGGGACACAATGGAAACAGTGGCTGACTTTATTTAGAGGGGCTCCAAAATCACTGCAGATGGTGACTGTAGGCTTGGAATTAATAAATGCTTGCTCCTTGGAAGAAAAGCTATGACCAACCTAGAAAGCATATTAAAAAGCAGAGACATTACTTTGCCAACAAAGGTCCATCTAGACAACGCTATGGTTTTTCCAGTAGTCATGTATGGATGTGAGAGTTGGACCACAAAGAAAGCTGAGCGCCGAAGAATTGATGCTTTTGAACTGTGGTGTTGGAGAAGACCCTGGAGAGTCTATTGGTCTGCAAGGAGATCAAACCAGTCAATCCTAAAGGAAAGAAGTCCTGAATATTCATTGGAAGGACTGATGCTGAAGCTGAAGCTCCAATACTATGGCCACCAGATGCAAAGAACTGACTCATTTGAAAAGACCCTGATAATGGGCAAGATTGAAGACAGGAGGAGAAGGGGACAACAGAGGATGAGATGGTTGGATGGCATCACCAACTCAATGGACAAGAGTTTGAGCAAGTTCCAGGAGTTGATGATGGACAGGGAAGCCTGGCGTGCTGCAGTCCATGGGGTAGCAAAGATTCGGACATGACTGAGTGACTGAACTGAACTAAATATAGACTAGACTGCCCTCTAAGTCACTTACATATATTAATTCACCTAATTCTTATAAAAACTCTATGCAGGCTATTATTATAATCTTCATATTTTATAGATAGAAAAGCTGAGGCAAGGAGGGGTCATAAGACTTGCTAAAGGTCATACAAGAGCCAGGATTTGAGCCAGGATGCCAGGTTCCAAGGCCCATGCTCTCAACCATTTTGCAGCCTCCCAAATGTAAGGAAGTATTAAAATCACTCGGCTTCCCAGATGGTTCAGTGGTAAAAGAATCTGCTTGTCAATGCTGCTGCTGCTGCTAAGTCACATCAGTCATGTCCAACTCTGTGCGACCCCATAGACAGCAGTCCAACAGACTCCTCTGTCCCTGGGATTCTCCAGGCAAGAATACTGGAGTGGGTTGCCATTTCCTTCTCCAATGCATGAAAGTGAAAAGTGAAAGTGAAGTCACTCAGTCGTGTCCGACTCCTAGCGACCCCATGGACTGTAGCCTACCAGGCTCCTCTGTCCATGGGATTCTCCAGGCAAGAGTAGTAGAGTGGGGTGCCATTGCCTTCTCTGGCTTGTCAATGCAAGACACATGAGATTTGCTTGTCAATGTAAGACACATGAGATTTGGGTTTGATCCCAGGGTTGGAAAGATCCCCTGGAGGAGGAAATGGCAATCCAATCCAGTATTCTTGCTGAGGAAATCCCATAGACAGAGGAGCCTGGCAGGCTATAGTCCATGATGTTGCAAAGAGTTGGACACGACTTAGTGCCTAAAACAACAAATTAAAATTACTAAGTTCCCACAGAACCCCAAAGGTAGACAAATTTATTCCAAATACATCTTTCCTATTTTCTTCCCAGACATTAGTTCATGCCCAAGAAAGGAAAAAAGCAAATTTTCCTTTGTATCTTTCCTATAAAGGGCTGCTTCCTACTAAACAGAAATGGGTATATAACTGATTATTCTCTAAGTTGCTATAATGCATTTGCTCAATGTGTCAAAATATGCAATGTGCTTTCCCACCCACTGCCAAACCTGAACTTCACCATGGCAAAGCGAAAACAAATATTCATCACTATTTTCTTATGACAGAAAAGAAAAAGTTAAAGTGGGACAAAATAATGCAAATAGCTGAGGTCTCATAGCCAGTAAAAGACAAAGTTAGGACTGGAATTCATTTTTTCTGAATCTAAACCCTAGGCTCCACCTACAAACCCATCCATGTGTTCACCAAGCTCTAAGATGTAGGATGTAAGGGATGCCGTGCTGTGCTTAGTCACTCAGCTGTGTCAGACTCTTTGCAACCCCATGGACTGTAGCCCATCAGGTTCCTCTGCCATGTAGATTTTCCAAGCAAGAATACTGGAGTGGGTTGCTATGCCCTCCTCCAGGGGATCTTTCCAACCCAGGGATCGAACCCAGATCGCCTCCATTGCAGGCGGATTCTTTACCATCTGAGCCACCAGGAAGCGCCATATAAGGGGTAATATAATTGAAACCTTGGGTCCTATGTATATATATTCCTTCTGTGGGAGAGCAGAGGGCTTGGGAAGTCAGAAAGTGTACTGATCTTCCCATGGAACACTGACATAAAGATATGCTGCCTCCAGTCACTGTGTGTGTGGAGGTGTGTGTATTGAGGGCACATGTGCTCATCAAGTCTAAGGGTCACCTATCCTGTGGGTCCCAGAAAGTGTGCCTATAGATGAGGTTCCTTTCCTTTTCTCCTGTGCCCGCAAACCTGACAGGCTTTCCAATTTCGCCTGTAATTAGTGGACTCTTGCCCACAGATGGTGGGATCTTGCCTTGGAGGCAGCATCAGGGGCAGCCCTTATCCACCTGTTTCATTTCTCAGTCACAGCAGAAGATGGCCAAGAAGTAGTGAGGTAGAGAGGACAGCAGAGGACACTAAATAAAGTTAAAGAGAGGAAGGGCATGAGGGGTTACCTCTTGGAAGGAGCAATGAAGAATCAGTATGGAAGGGATAAGGAGGACCGTGAATATTTGAGGAATATTTGAGGCTTAGAGGAAGGAAGTGATTCTCTGGCAAATCCTTTATAGACCCACAACACTCTTCCAAGATATATGCCTTCAATTCAGCTACAAGCTCCTCTCATCACTCATCTCTGTTGCTTCACAGGAAGCCCAATGCCACTGGCTTAGCCTCAAAGATAGAAGCAAATCAGTAGGTGATGAGACAACTAAGAAAGCAGAATTATCCTAATAGAGATGAGTGAACTGGGGCCAGGATGCTGTCAGCCAGCACAGACATATTCACAGCAGACAACCTGTCCCTGGTACTGCCTCTACTCACCCAAAAAGTACACAGTTCCTCTGAGCACCCTACAAGTGCTCCCAAAATTAGTCAAACCCATCATATGGGTTTCTGATAATGTCTCTTAATAATCACCATTCTCCATAATTTCAATGTGTTTACTTTAATTGTCATCATCTGATTTTCACAACGCCAGTCCAGTGTATCTGCCTCCCTCCACAGAGAGGTGAAGAGTTTTCAATTGTAATGGATCCATTTAGATGATCTACACATTCCACCTGAATGGGTGGGGATCCTGCAGCAGAACCACACACCCCTCATCCTGTCATTCCATTTGGTAAAGTTCATGGCTGGAGGACTAGGTGCTGGTGGATAGCATGTGATATGGGGAAATGAACATGAGCCTGGACATCAGAATTGGGATCCGAGCCCACTCTATCCATTTCTAGCTGGGTGACCTCAGGTAAGTGCCTAACTGCTCTAGGTCCTAGATTTCTCCTTCACAAAATAGAAATAATATCTTCTTCTAGGGCTTCCCTGGTGACTCAGATGGTAAAGAATCTGCCTGCAATGTGGGAGACCCGGGTTTGATTCCTGGGTTGGGAAGATCCCCTGGAGGAGGGCATGGCAACCCACTCCTGTAGTCTTGCCTGGAGAATCCCATGGACAGAGGAGCCTGGCAGGCTATAGTCCATGAGGTCACAAAGAGTCAGACATGACTGAGTGACTAAGCACAGGGGTTGCTAGAAAAACTACATTAGGTAACATGTATAAGGTGCCAGAGATAGTGTCAAGCCCATGGTTAGAGGCTCAAGAAGCCATGGTAAATATAACTATTATCCTCATTCTTGCTACTACTCCCAAAATAACGAACAAAAATTAGAAAGGCAGATACTACAGAAGGTTTGTCATAGCAAATGAGGTATACAAACACGTAGTCTTCAAAACACTCAACCGATTCTACCTTTGTGCACCCCAAACCATTTGTACATCTCTACCTGAGAACTCTGCCTCTGAACTGCAGTGTGAGCTCTGCAAAAACAGGAAAACTGTATTCATCAAGAGTTTCTCTTAATGTCTAGAAAGAATAGGAATTAAGAAATTCTGAATGAATGCAAAGCTGTCAAAACAAAAAACAAAACAACAACAACAAAAAACTTCCTCAAAAGAAATTTATTCCACAAGTTGATTTGGAGATGTACTAGCAAATGAGTTTATAATGCTCCCCTAAATGTCACAAGGAGGTAGCCAACCTAAACTGTAATTAATTAAAAGTAATCTGTAAACTTGTCGAACGTAAATGATTACAAAAGGATGCTAAATGAGAAAGGGAAAGACTCATGTAACAACAAAGGCAGGTGACGGTGGTCATCAGAGAGGAGAGCTAAAGCCAGGGGGTCATCTGTCTCCTGCTATGCTCAGCAGGAGGGTGTTCAGACTGGAAATGTTCTGGCTCTTCCAACAGAAACCTCTCCTGGGACGAGAGACACAATTCATCAAGCTACCAAGACTTGGCAGGACCGTCCCTCGAGGACACCAGCTTTGATTCTGTATTCACCAAGAAACCTTCTGAACTGTCATGTGTTTTTCAGAGTGAACTCACAGTCTCAGGCCAGGATTTTCCCCAGCTTCAAGTTAATAAAGCTGCATTCTAACTTACATGTCACAATTGGGGTGGAAGAAGGTATTGTCCTGAGCCAATTATCCAGTGCCTAATTGTGCCAGGAAAAAACTAAATAGGATTAAATTGTTGGTGCTATAAAACTATGGACTGGACTTACAGCTAAGAAGGTCCAGGCCTGCTAACTTTACCTGTCACATCACTTCAACAAGTACAGTGAAGATTACAGGAAAAGTTAAGGGCTGGGAGGAAACCCCAGCCTTCACTGTTGTTATTCCCTGTTGGGTCCTTCAGAGTTCAAAGAAGCATCATATGGACTACAACAACAAAAACAATTTCCTTTGTCTCAGTAGACTCCAAGCAAAAGATCAAAAGGCAATAGGTGTGGCTATGGCTAAAGAACTACTGCTTAACTTTATTAAAAAAAAAAAAAACTTTTGACAGGGCAATTGATTTATTATAACAGAACTATTATAAAGCATAAATTTATAAGGTATGCAATTATTGGTCTCTTTAGTTTTTAACATTTAAACATATTCTCTTAGTCATTTCTAGACCCATGACTCTTCAAATGACACCAAAATAATTTGCTGATTCAATGCAAATAAATCAAACTAATCATTTTCTTATATATCCAAAATAACTACCTGAAGACTTTTCTTTAACTTTACAACCAACTGGGATGGCATTGCATGGATAAGGTATGGATGATCTATGATCATTGAGTCCAGAGAAATTCCCAATGTATTTCCATCTGGACAACATGAAAAGTACCAGGAGCCACTCATATTTACTTCTGCTTATAGTTGCAACAATGCAACATGGCTTTAAAAATCTTTATTTGTGGAATTTTCAATTGCTATAAAGTTAGAATCTCTCTCTGAAATTCTTTCTTCTACTCTGTGTCTATGTACAATAATCTCCAGCCACACCAGCATATCTGGAACTTTCATTCTCCATGTATGAGTCTGACTCTATGTAATTCTCTTGCTCAGATGACCTACTCCATTGCCTGATTCTTGTCTCTCCACATTCAATTTTCTTCTCATCCCCTGTTTATCTTTCTGTTTTCTATCCTGCTGCTGTCCAATAAAACTTTCTGTAGTGTTGAAAATGTTCTATATACACACTTTCCAATACAGCACCCCTAGTGACAGGTAGCATTAAATGAGAGGAGCGTTACAATGTGGATAATGCAACTGAAGAAGTAATTTTTTTTAATTTTTCATTCATTTAAATTTAATTTTAAATAGTTATATCTAGGTAGCCGTTACCATACTGAACAGTGCATAATTCCAATACATTGAAGTAATACTGGAGTTCATATTTTCTATCACTATAGTATATGTGTATATAATCTTCATCTCTTAGAAATAAGAAATTAAATTTATGTGGCTCTCAAATGATTTCTCCCTTTCAACAAAACCATGGTCCCTGATCATTTATTTAACTCCCTCAGCTTGAAATCTCTAAGGAGTTCAAGGGAGAAAAAGGAATAGCGAAGCCAAGAAGCAAGAAAGAGAAATAATTTTTTTTTTTTTCAGGCTATAAACTTGAGCAGCAATGTAAATCCATGAAGCCATTCCCTCGAGTCGGCTTTGGCCCTGCCTATCAATAGAACATTAATGGCTGATTAGCAAATACTGAATATTTGTGGATTTGGCATGAGGAGATCTGTGCCTGGGCCCTTTGATGAGACCTCCCAGTGCAGAGATTTCACAGGGCTGCCGCACTCTGCCGGGCCAGAATCGGATGTCAGCCAGGAAAACTGCTCGCGCCTTGAACCTGCGGGTGATTCAATCTAGAGCAAAAGCTCCGCCTACAGGCCGCATAAGTTAATGCAGTCTGGCTAACAGGGTCTTCATTCATCCTGACAAGAAGCCTATACAGTAGAAAATCTCATCTCCAAATCCTGCCACAAAATCACACGTTCATGGGGGTGTGAGGAGATGGATAAAGTGAAGCATTTGTCAATTCCATCTCACCAAAACACTACCTCCCTGATTCCACCAGAGCGAAGCACTTCATTTCAGAACAAATAGCAGTTCATCACCGACCTCCTTCCTAGGCATAGTTTAACTGGACACCAGGGTCTTAAGTCCTTGTCACAGATCCCAATTCTCTGCTGAATGTATGTGCCACTATACACCTCCTTCTTTCATTTGGAGAATGAACAATGTAAATGATTTCACTGACAATGAAGTACTTATTAAGGAATTCAGAGATAGAATTAGTTCCTCCTACTTTCTCTTCATTTAATGACAATGGAATAATCTATTGTTACATTAAATGCATTAGAGACGAGCATAATAACCCTGCTATTTTTAGCACTTTGCCACCACCTTTACTGGATTTACAGTATTTACAGGATTTACTTTATTAGAGGCAATACAGAACTGAGGTTTTTAGGTTTCCTTTCTGACCCTGACTCCTTATGGCATTTTAATCCAGACTGCCCTGGACAAGGAGGTGGCCCTGAGACCATGGGGAGGCGAGTTTCCCTGGGGAGCCATCTGAGGTTGCAAACTGCTGGGAGTCTGAATTCCTGTGAAGGAAGACCACCTCAGAATTCAGGAATTGGGACCATTTGGAGTTTAATGGCATCATCACCAGAACCCAGGCTTTCTGATCGTTAGAGGTAAGGCTATGGAAGCATAGTTGGCCACCTTGCTATGACCTGTAAACTCTGCTGCATCTTTCATATCTGAGTTCCAGTTTCTATTTACCTCAATGGCATGGAACTAGGTGAGGGAAGGCGAGGTCATGGAATAGGGTCAGAGAACCATACCAGAATACCAGAATTGAATATTCATTCATTCACTTATTCACCCCTTCATTTGCTCATGCAGTGTTTATTCAGCTCTAATAGGCAGACATGGTACCAAGACCAGAGAGAGACATGGTTGTGGATTTGCAGAACTCATGCTCTCTGGTGGCCATCTGACAAAATACGTTAGGCCAAAGCTCATGTTTCTGCTGAGCTCAGATAGTTATTGCAGGAGAGTTATGCTAGGTATTATCTATGTTAGAAATATGGGAACAAAAATTCCAGTCGCAGCTAAGTTGTTTCTTTCATTCTCATCCTATTGGTGATCCTAGCAAATTAATTTTCATTTATTCTCCAATCAAATATTTAAGGACCCTCTACTGTATGGAAGGCATTATACTGGGCTTTTTATAGGTTCTGTGAACAACACAAAGGTCCTCAAGGAGTTCACAGGCAAAAAAAAAAGGAAAATAAGACAAATGCATAAATAACTATACTAAATTGAAAAATAGACAAAATTGCATAAGAAAAACCAAACAGATAAAACTATTAGGAGAATCATGGGATACTGGGATTGATGGAAGGATCAAGAAAGTTGGAGAACGTACAATCTGAACTTAAAGAGAGTGTGATTGTGACAAGTGATTCAATGAAAATCAACAGAGCACTAAAAAAACACCCTTAAATCCATTAACCAGTTGAGCTTCACAGCAGCTCTGTGGGATCAAGTTACTTTTTCTTCTAAGTGAGAAACTGAGCCTTGGATAATTTAAATGATTCACTAATACAGAGATCACTTAGAATTTTTGCCATAACCTAGCTACCTAACTTCAGAGCTCTGTACATACCAAGGCAAATTTACCACTCCAAACTCCAAATGACTCAGCAAAGTTCTCCAATTTATATGATCTCATAGCCTTTCATCTCTTTTACAAAGTATCTTTATCATTTCCAAGGCAGGTGGAATGGAAGGATCCATGCCTGACAAAAGGATTCAAGGGAGTGGTAGATTGCATTCCCCCCAAAAGATTACAACATTTCTGGTTCCACATGTACATCCATAACAGGCATTCTCTCTCAAGAAGTACAGTCTGTGTCCCCTCATCTTGAAACCAGGAAGGTCTTTGGGACTACCTGGACTAGTAGAATACAGCAGAAGTGATGCTATCTGACTCCTGAAACTAAGCCACAAAAGGTGACATAGCTTCTGCCTAGCACTCTGTCTCTCAGGTTCTTGTCCTTGGATCCCAGTCAGCAAGCTTTGAAAAATCCCAGGCCATGTGGAAAGGCCAAAATGAGAGATTCTGAGACTCTGGCCCTCATCCCTAGCTGAGATCCCAGCTAGTGATATCCTCAGTTCACTTCAGTCTCTCAGTTGTGTTTGACTCTTTGCTACCCCTTGGACTGCAGCACGCCAGGCTTCCCTGTCCATCATCAACTCCCAGAGTTTACTCAAACTCATGTCCATTGAGTCTGTGATGCCATCCACCCAGCTCATCCTCTGTCATCCCCTTCTCCTCCCATCTTCCATCTTTCCCAGCATCAGGGTCTTTTCAAATGGGTCAGTTCTTCCCATCAGGTGACCAAAGTATTGGAGTTTCAGCTTTAGCATCAGTCCTTCTAATGAATATTCAGGACTGATTTCCTTTAGGATGGACTGGTTGGATCTCCTTGGAGTCCAAGTGACTCCCAAGAGTCTTCTCCAAAACCACATTTTAAAAGCATCAATTTTTTGGTGCTCAGCTTTCTTTGTAGTCCAACTCTCACATCCATACATGACTATTGGAAAAACCACAGCTTTGACTAAACAAATCTTTGTTGGCAAAGTAGTGTCTCTGCTTTTTAAAATGCTGTCTAGGTTGGTCATAACTTTTCTTCCAAGGAGCAAGCTTTCAATTTCATGGCTGCATTCACCATCTGCAGTGATTTTGGAGCCCCCCAAAATAAAGTCTGTCACAGTTTCCACTGTTTCCCCATCTATTTCCCATGAAGTGATGGTATACCAGATGCCATGATCTTCATTTTCTGAATGTTGAGTTTTAAGCCAATTTTTTCACTCTCCTCTTTCACTTTCATCAAGAAGCTCTTTAGTTCTTCTTCACTTTCTGCCATAAGGGTGGTGTCATCTGCATATCTGAGGTTATTGATATTTCTCCCAGCAATCTGGATTCCAGTTTGTGCTTCATCCAGCCTGACATTGCACATGATTTACTCTGCATATAAGTTAAATAAGCAGGGTAACAATATACAGCCTTGACACACTCCTTTCCCGATTTGGAACCAGGCTGTTGTTCCATGTCCTGTTCTAATGGTTGCTTCCTGACCTTCATACAGATTTCTCAAGAGGCAGGTCAGGTGGTCTGGTATTCCCATCTCTTGAAGAATTGTCCACAGTTTGTTGTGATCCACACAGTCAAAGGCTTTGGCGTAGTCAATAAAGCAGATTTTTTTTGGAACTCTTGCTTTTTTAATGATCCAATGGATGTTGGAAATTTGATCTCTGGTTCTTGTTAGGAATTAGGAATCTGGTTCCTATTAGGAATCCTATTAGGATTCCTGATAGGAATCTCTGGTTCCTAGTGATATCTTATTAAACAATAAATCACTGACCCTGGAGATGAGTGGGAGCTCTGAGATGTAGTATTTGCCAGTTTCCATGGTATGAACACTGCCACTACCACTAATTTCATACTATCAACATGAAGTCATTGAAAGTGGACTGGAGAAACAGATGTACACAACTGGCTTTGTAAATCAATGCAACTAGGTTACCAGCACAGCACTGCTCCCACCATAGTCTGCAAAGACTTAGCCCCCAAGTGAGTGACCCACCTCTGAAGCAAATGCTCCAGCCCTCAGTCCAGCTCTCCCAAGTGATGCCAGGTGGAGCAGACACTGACTTCCTCCCAAAGACCTGCCCAAATTTCAGGTTTGTGGGTGATTGCTGGGTTTTGATAAGCTTTTAAGCTACATACCAAGTGTTAGAATGGCTGTTATAAAGCATCAAGTAACCAAAACGAATAAATGTGAAGGAGACGAAGACTCCAACATGACCTGCAGGTTGTAACACCAAAAGTTTGACAAGGCAATTTTATGCTTGAAGCTAAGGAATCTACAGTTAAAATTTGTGAGTTTGAAAACCACAATCAAATAGAAAAGAGAGCAACTGCTACTGGCTAGACATTAGGTGACTATCTGATAAAACTAAGATATTACTGGAGCCCAGCTTAGCCTCTAAGGGAATTTGTGTGTTTTAAAAGAAACCGTCAATAGAACAAATTAGAAATCCTCAAGGGGGCTTTCCAGGTGGCTCAGTCATAAAGAATCCTCCTGCCAATGCAGGAAACATGAGTTCAATCCCTAGGTTGAGATGATGCCCTGGAGAAGGAAATGGCAAACCAATCCAGTATTCTTGCCTGGAAAATCCCATGGACAGAGGAGCCTCATGAGCTACAGAGAGTTGGACATGACTGAGTGACTAAACAACAGCAAATAGTTCTCAAAGCCATGTTAGTCAGAGGTATTCTATGACTAAAATCAACTAACGCAGTTGCTTGTAGGTGAATTCACAAGAAAAAGACATTTCAATGAATACAGTTTGCTCAAATTAAAATGTCGTCCCATTAGGAAACCAGATTTCCTTAAATCTTTTATGACTGTTACAGATCTGCTGTTGGCAGATCCTAGCAAATGATGAGACAAATTATTAAGTACTGCTGCATTAATGTTACCAGACAAATTTAGAAGTATCCCTAGGTCTTTGGTATATGTGATTATGGAAGTGATTTCACATTGCAGCATACCATACAGTCATATTTTCTGCTGGCTAAATGTTCTTAGTTTGTAAATGGCATTAAGCATACCAATATTCCATGGAGTTCTTCTCAGAAGATGATTTGCTCTATAGGTGTTTCACCAACTAAACAAGATTGAGAACCACTAACTTAAATGAATCTGTCATTAGTTAAAACGTAAGGATGCTATTTTTTCACAGGTTGGAAAGACTCTATATACTGTCTCTTCTCCAAACAACTGTCAGGCCTTCACCACATGACAAAGAGAATGGTAATCAGCAAGCTGACATCTTACTTCTGAATGGCTTACTACTCTGGCCTTAAAGAAGCAGAAAGAAGCCAGCAGTTTTCTGAAGGCAAATTTGGCCTGAAGACACAGAATCACATGATGGTCCAAAGAGACATGTGATTATAAGATTAGACTGTATAAATATAAAATGAAAATTGTAATCAAGCTCTAGGGATGAAAGCAAGGTAATTGAAAGTGAAAAGGGACCCAATATTAGAAATCTTAGTTCTACCATGCTTAGTTACTTTGAGAAAGTGTGTGTTACACTAAAGTCTTAAGAACTGTTTCTCAAGCAAGACTATATAATAAAAGAATCTATCACCAATAGACTAAAAAGCCAGTCAATTCCAGAAAAAAAAATTCCCCAAATTTATACCTTTTATACAAAAAGTATAAAATATAAACAAAAGGCATAAAACACTGGATAGTGTTATAGATCTCAATATAATCACAGATACCCAAAACTGGTGGTTGAATTTTCCAATATTTGGACCTCCTAATAAAAATGCTAGTTAGCCAGAGGATTCTGAGTTTATATAAAATACAATGATAATTACTTATTGATATTCTTTGTGGTTTATATTTCACTAATTTCAAAATGTATTTGAGACAGCATTCTTTTTTAGATCAAAGTTGACTCTTAAATTCTCTCCTTCTCTCTCATAACAAGATTATTGATAGCTTTTTTTTCTTTATCGTCATTTGACACTTCTCAATAATTTTAAATATTGAGGAAACAAAACTCTTCTGAGTTTCTTAATCAGTCTTATTGTAGCACATATTCTTGCTATTCTAACACTGGCTGGGATAGAGAAGTGCCGAGTAGGGAGGGGATTGGTACCACTGCCTTCAAAGGACGCTCCAGTCAAAGACTTTAAAACAAAACAAAATCTTTTGCTAGCAAGGGTGTGATAAATTCATGTGCTCATATGACTATTGGTCTACATATGACAAAGCTTCAAAACTGCTCTTATCCTTTGACCCAAAAGTCAAGGAATTCAGTCTGAAAATTTTTTCAAAAAACATTTTAAAAATTAAAGTAAAAGCACATTCATCTTATTGCAAGATAGAACAGAATTTTAAAGGAACATAAATGACAAGAAGTTTAAATATATTCTAGTATATACCTATAGAGAATAGTAATTTATAGCACTCACATGCACTATGATTTCATTTGTGTATACGTCTGTGTGTGTTTTTGTTTGAGTGTATGGGTACCTGGAACAAAAAGGAAACACATATAAATCCCAATAACAATTATTTCTAGTCTAAGAATTGTGATATTTCTATTTTCTTCCTTACATTTTTCTATGCTTTCTAAATGTTCTGCAGAATGGATATTTTCAGAATAATAAAAAAGAATGATACTATAAGTTTCCCTTTCATGTCCTTAAAAAAAAACAAAAAAACAAAAAAAAACAGTCCAGTCATACTATCCAATTCTCTGATTTTTCCAGGAAGTCTGATGCTGGGTTAATTTATTTACGCCTTGATCAGATGTGCTTCGCCAGGACTGCTTCAGCTCGGCTGTCCCCTCATCAAACCTTCCTGAGTGCTGCCCACTCCAGAGGCCTGCAGCTCTCTGTGTACCAAGCAGGTTAAAGGTGTACGGCTTTCTCTCTCCTATCCACACTGCTGCTCTCAACTTTCTGCTTTTGCTCCAGCTTTATAAGCCAGGAACTTGCTTGTCACTTCTGAATGACTCACTACTCTACTTTCTTTTCCTCTCCCATTGTCCAAGTCTTACGCAAGCAAACGGATTGACTTTAGTAATGGTCTTTCTTTTTTTCTCACCATCATGAAACATCTAACCGATAGGGTCCACATGGGGTCTCACTGATATGATGGCTCGTAATGTCAACTTCGCAAATAAAGAATAAATCACAGTGATCCTTGAGATTGACCAAATTGCCCAAATGGCATCCTGTTATCTCACTGGTGCCTATCTTCTCAAAGCTGCGAGACCACCAGATTCCAGACCTCTGGCTACATGACCGCCCCTTCAGAGAGTTGTTCATCAGTGAGGTATAAGAAGGACTCCATCAGAAAGGGAACACACTGGCTCTCCTTAAGAGCCAGCCACCCTCTCTTTTCCCTCTAATAAATTTCCCTTTCCTTGCCTGACTGCCAGGCTCACTCTCTTTTTCTCCGCACTCGCCTTTCACGAACAGCCAGTTTTCTTTCTGGGTTCACATGTAAGTAGAAATTGTGAGCTCCCACAATTATATAATTAAGAAAGAAATCTGTCATAACTCTGAACCATAGTTCCGATTCTTTCTTGTGTTTATCTTCTTTGACACTTTTATACAAAGATCTGCAGGAAAACATTAGTCCCTTGAAGTTTCTGGGCCCCTTATATGTATCAAGAGGCCAAGAATATTTATACTCTTTAACCCAATACTTCATTTCTGGGAGTATAGCCCCCCTATCCAAAATCCAAAACTCAAAGAGGGAATATGCTATGAGATATTCACTGTAGTATATTTTGTAAAAGAAAAAATTAGACATAACCCAAGTGACCAAAATTGAGAAATCCTTAAATACGGTAAGACACAACCATAATATAGTATTTTTTTTTTTTAGTTATAGCCATTAACGTTAATGACTAAGACCAGGTAGCAATGGGCAAACATTTAAATAGTATTTTAATTTTTAAAGAGGAGGGCATGGCAACCCAGTCCAGTATTCTTGCCTGGAGAATCCCCATGGACAGAGGAGCCTAGTGGGCTACAGTCCATGGGGTCATAAAGAGTTGGATATGACTGAATGACTCAGCTCTTAATTTATAAAAAAGCAGTGCTTAAATAAATTATAATCTAAGCCAAAGGGTGCAAGAAAATCTGGAAGGACAAACAGAGATAACAAGAAAAAAGCCTCATTTCCCTCCTCCAGTTAGTTCCTTTTGTTAGTTTGGAATATATTCAAACCCCAGTAAAAAGGTGCGTATTAACAGGTCTAGAAGTCCTAATAGTGTGGGATCTCATTACCCACCTACAGACTCAAGTGGACTTTCCTTGCTTCACACTTACCCCATCACAGCAGGGCAGTTCAGTTCAGTCACTCAGTCATGTCCTACTCTTTGCTACCCCATGGACTGCAGCACGCCATGCTTCCCTGTCCATCACCAACTCCCAGAGTTTACTCAAACTTATGTCCATTGAGTCTGTGATGCCATCCACCCAGCTCATCCTCTGTCATCCCCTTCTCCTCCCGCCTTCCATCTTTCCCAGCATCAGGGTCTTTTCAAATGAGTCAGTTCTCCCCATCAGGTGGCCAAAGTATTGGAATTTCAGCTTCAACATCAGTCCTTCCAATGAATATTCAGGACTGATTTCCTTTAGGATGGACTGGTTGGATCTCCTTGGAGTCCAAGGGACTCTCAAGAGGCTTCTCCAACAGCCATAGTTCAAAAGCATCTATTGTTCGGTGCTCAGCTTTGTTTATAGTCCAACTCACATCCATACATGACTACTGGAAAAACCATAGCCTTGACTAGATGGACCTTTGTTGGCAAAGTAGCAGGGCAGTGGTGACCTTCTAGAGAAGGCAAAGTTCTGTGTCATAAACCTGGTGAAGCATGTCACTTTGCTCCCACCTAAAGGCTTCTGCTTAGAAAAAAATCAAACTGAAGACCAAGGCTTCCCACTGTCCCACCAATCATCTATGACTCAGCATCTCTCCCAGGATCTGCTGGTGCCCCAGGCACTCTTCCTAGTAAGGCTCTGACTCATACAATGGATTTTAGCAAGTCTGCAGGAAGGGACCTCTAAGGACCAACCAGGCAGTCACTTGGGAAGCGAATTCCCTCTTAGAAACTCCTGTCTCTGGACTGCCTGAGGCCATTCCCTGGGGTGGGAGCTGCTCTTACCTTGACCTCTGCTAGAGCTTAATCCCTCCTGTGACTACATCCCTGGTGGCTTAGAGGGTAAAGCATCTGCCTGCAATACAGGAGACCTGGGTTTCAATCCCTGGGTCAGGAAGATCCCCTGGAGAAGGAAATGGCGCCTCACTCCAGCACCCTTGCCTGGAAAATCCCATGGACGGAGGACCCTCGTAGGCTACAGTCCATGGGGTCACAAAGAGTCAGACACGACTGAGCAACGACACACGTGACTACCTCACTCCTGCCAGACTTACTGATACCACTGTTCTCCATTTGCTCCTTAGTTTGCTTTACAGCTCTCTTCTGCCTCCTACTAGAATGTTCTTTTAACACTTCTCATTAAGTCAGCTGACCCTTTTTCTGTTTCTCAAGATGCTTGTACTTGAGGCTTCCCCCCACCACCCCACTCAGTGTTTGAAGAAAGGTAGTTCACTTATCCTGACAAAACTCAGAACCTGTTGAGGCTCCAGCAGTGTTCCCCCGCTCCATTCTGTCAGTGCTTCTGGGGACCATAGACGACCCAGGTAGGAGCAGGTCCAGATTTACACTTTGACTACCAAATCTATATGCATCATCACAAGGTTGATTTCAATGCTGCACAAATTCCCTAGCCTTCCAGCAAGAGGAAAATCTCTCATTAATGAGAGGGGCTTCCCTGGTGGCTCAGAGGTAAAGCATCTGCCTGCAATGCAGGAGACCTGGGTTTGATCCCTGGGTCAGGAAGATCCCCTGGAGAAGGAAATGGCAACCCACTCTAGTACTGTTGCCTGGAAAATCCCATGGACAGAGAAGCCTGGTAGATTACAGTCCATGGGATCGCAAAGAGTCGGACACAACTGAGCAACTTCACTTTCAACTTCACTTAAACTCCCAGGAGACTACACTGAAGGCATTCACTTGTGAGCTCAATTGCCTTTATCCCACCCCTCCTTCAGCCCAAGATACAATTTTTCTAAAGTCCTAAATTGTGGGTTCCCAGGTTCCTTAAATGCACATTTTTGTCTTGAACTTTAGGAAACTACATGTACATTGAAAAAATAAACTAGGAGAGATATATCCAGGTTATCAATACAAATATTAATGTAGTAGAATTATAGATGACATTTCTCAAGATCCTTATTTTCCAAATTTCTATATCACATTTCACAAGACTATCTCAATATCCTCACCATTAATCAAACTCCCAACAAAACCAACCAGAGTATTTCTTTTATTTGGTCTTTGTTTTGTTTTCCCCAACTTCTACTCTCCTCTCTGGTGGTAATACCTAATTGTGATCTCAGCCATCCATCCACCCATCTATGCATCCACCCATCCCTTTTCCATCCCTACTTTAGCACAACCAAGTAAGGAAGCCACGAGCTGCTTTTAAAAAGAGAAAGCAAGAAACACTCAGTGGCAGCCACAGGCACTAATGTGAGAAGCTGGAGAAGGTGTCATTTTTCACTCAAACTGACATTTAAGCTGTTTCATAAATATGAAATCAAACTTGGGGGTCCAGATGGGCTGCCGCCCCCTCTGCCTTTTGCTGGAATGACATGCTATTTACCAGCCTCAGAAAAGGGACTAAGGAATGAAACTTTCAGAAGATGAGTCACTGAGGGAAATGATTGATGAGTGATGAATGAACTGGAGATTTTTTCATATAAGAATCAGGAGACAGTCACTGCAAGATGGACAGTGATCTCCAGCGTGTACTACAGCCACAGTCAGACTGTGACAAGGAGCAAGGTGGTCACATTTTCCAGGAGCTGCACAGAGAACAAGTCAAGCTTATCCCCAAGGTACAGGGAGGCACTTCCAAGGGGATAGGGTCAGGTTTCGTGGATGATCCCATAGCAGCCGCTGTTCCATATCATACATGCATCATAATAAGAGTATCACATGAAATCACCTATAAAATTTGAGTCTCGAGGACACAGGAACCTGCTAGGATCTTCAAATCACAAAGTCCAACAGTACTGCCCTACCAAGTGCTTCCTAGAGAGCTGTTTTGAAGGTGAGCATTGCAGAGCCTTGTCTGCACACCCAGAGCCCTGTAGAGCGGGACGTGGGGAGGAAGGCAGGATCATCCAGAGCAACACTGGGCTGCAAAGCTACAATATGCTCCCAGCCAGGGAGAGGGAATGTGGTTCTCATCAACTTAGAGGACTCCGAGAGTTCCCTGGCCTTCATCTCTGGGGTTCCTCCTCGTAACTCTGAGGAGTCTTAATTTCCTGAGAAACAGAGAAAGAGACATCTTTGTTTGCTTTATAGCTGTTGATGATAAGAATGATGGAAATCTTTTTTAAAATGTATTTCAATGACAGAAGTGAAATTTTAATGATAGCCATAAGCTTGAATTTTCTTCATCATTTAACAGGCAAGAACTTGAGGTTGTATATAGCACTTTCTTCAGTGAAAATGTGGTGGTGATGTGTAGACAGAAAATGTGAACTTGAGCCACACACCTTCCCCCAGTGGCAGAACAGACCTTTCAAAACAGGGCAGATTCCAGCTACACTGGTCAAATTCTTTGGAGATATCAGCTTTGTCTGTAAATTAGCACTGAATGAAAGAGTCTTGTTATATATCAATAGATCAGCTCTACTTACTTCTTCCAAGCACTCTTCTGCAAAACAGAGTCCTCCAGAAGGGGCTTTAATGTTAACAAAAGATTAAGATAGGAAAAATTCTCTCCCTCTGCTCCTCCCCAGGTCAACAGCACCATAATACTTAATACATAATCCTTGCCAAAGCAGTAACAATGTCTCCACCCTGTTCCAACTCTGAATTGAATACACACACACACACACACACACATATACACACACACACATGTTAACTCAGAAGATATTTATTGTTTAGATTGATTTGATATGGTATATACAACTTTCAAATTGTTCTAAAGGAAGATTTCCCTTGAATGGGCCATTGACTTTCCAGCCTGCCAGGATTACTAACTCCAGACACATCGTCTTATGCTCACATGCAGATATCTGTGGCAGGGGTCCCATTATGGCTATTTGAGAGAATCACTCAGGCATGTTTGGACTAGAATATCGGTAGTTTCCATCACAAATATGGGAAAATGTGCACCGATTCAGGGCATATAGAACCCAAATGTAAAGCTGGTATAAAGAAAATGTACCATTTAAAGAGAACTAGTCTCTTCTCTGCTATTTAGGATCCTAATCGTTTTATTGATATCCTGGGCCATATGCTGGCAACTTCCACACTGGAAGAAATTCAAAGGTTTAGCAAAAGAAAGTTCTATCTCAATCTCATTGGTAAATATTAAAATCTACATTCAATTTAATTCAGAAAGCATATCTTATTTGAATACTATGTGCTTAATCCTGTGCTAGACATTGAATAGGGTTTTTTTTTTTAAACATTGGGTTTTTTCCTACATCTAATGGCATATATACTTACTATGAAAAATTAAATAATAGCAGAAAGCAGTAAAGAAAGTACTCAGCTAGCTCATCATGTAGACAAATCTTGTTTTGTTTTCATAGTGATTTTATGATCTCCTATGAAGGAAAATGGAAGTAAAGTGGGGGTTTGTGGGTAGGATGTCAAAGTTGTTATCATAACATAAAACAAAATGACTAGAAATAGTCTCTCCAGATACACCCCAAATAGCAGGACTAACTACAATGGAGAAAGGTCTACAATTAAGTACTTCCCCAGGGGAGTGTCAAGTATCCACCGAAGAAGCAATAACAGACAACAGGTGGGAGCAGGGACAAGTAAATTGTCTCAGAGCCCTGCAATTTCAAATAAAACAGTGGGACAGAGGTGGCAGTCCTAAGATAAGGCAGAATGAAGAAGAACCAACTGGCAGTATCAGGAAGATCTGAAAGCTGGAGGCAGAACCTCAGCCATAGGGCTAGTGTACAAGTTCTCTGGGGCAGACAGGAAAAACTAAGGTCTTAACCATAAGAAATTGGGCATAACAGATCTTCAATACAAGGCATAAGATTTGAGAGAACACAATAAGAATGCAGCCGCCAACCTAGAGGCAGCAAGTGGTCTGCGGAACCAAAGGACACAGGATTAGAGCCAGGCATGCAAGAACACTAACCAACCAATTTATACACTGCATGGAACTTTCACTTTCAGTATCACATTGTGCCTGTCCCCAGGTCATCCATTTAATAAATTCATCTACCATGTGCCAGGGCCCATAGTAGGGATGGAGCACCTAGAAATGGAGAATTTAGGATGAAGAAGGCACGACCCCAAGGTTTCTGGAATATGGTCAAGTGTGATTCATGGCTCCTGAACATCACAGAGCTCAAAAAGAGAAAGAAGGCATCCTGTCCTATGTCCTTTGTAACTAATTTAAAAGTTCACAGTGACAGCTTTAGATCTAAAAGTAATGACTTAGCAACATTACACCTACCAAACAACTAGAACTTAAATTTACATACAAGTGAGCATTTAATTTCTATCCCACAGGGCTCCACTTAGAGCAAGGGGTCCTTTTAAAATTCCATAGAATAGGCCCTGTGGTGCAGATCACCAGAGAGCCTGGAGGTGGATAGGCTCTAATGAGCTGCCACGTGACTTGGGTAATGTGCAACTCTGAGGAAAGACCTCTTACAAATGCTGGATGATGTATTTAAGGAAAAACATGGAACCCTCAGCTTCAATGAATGAGGGAAAATTAAGACAATGAACGCATGGGGTTCAGGCCTGAGAGTATTCTAGGATCTGGGGAACTTTAAGTAATTTGAACCCAGTTTTCCTCTTTCTCCAGTTCTCCACCCAAATGTTCTGTTGCTAGGACAACAGGATGCTAGCAGGCATATGGATGTGTCTGCTCCCTGCATGCTGTTGCCTAGCAACAGGACTCCGCAGAGCCTGGGCTCATGCTCTTTACACCTACCCTGCTCCATCCCTTGCCTTGACTTGCTGGTTGCTTTTGCAACCCCCAAGGCAAAGAAACAAGAAGCAGGAGAGTGCTAAAGGCTCAGGATCTGATCCTCTCATCAACAGCCTAGTATCAATACCAGGAGAAAACCCAAACCTGGGTTTCACCCAGCTTAACCCCTACATCATGAAGTCATCAAATGTAAACTGACAATTACAGCTGAATGGAATCAAAGGATGATTTGACATTCTTCAGATGTGAAATCCAGTTATGGAGTCCTAGTCTGTAATCACCATAAGGGTGCTGTGATAAGAAAAATACTAAATCACTGGGGTAAAATTAACAGAATTTTTATACCTAGAATGAGACAGGAGAAAATGAGAGATTTTTAAAAAAGGAAAGAGAAAGGGGAAAAAGAAGCAAAGGAACAAGAAATAAAGTGTGGAAAGGAGGAACAAGAAAGAAATGTGAGACTTCTAACTCACAACAAATAATATTCATTTGGAATATGACAGTGTAAACTGGAAAAAATCTATAGCACTATGTGGAGTAGGATCTGATGTCTAAATGAATAACAATAGAGCTTACTGGGCTTCTTTTTAATACCAAGCGTCACATTAATACTTTACATAGATTACTTACCTCTTCATAATAACCTTGCAAGATGGATGTCAGGAAAATAATTTTGCAGCTAGGACTCAGAACAGTTCAGTGACTTGACCAAGACCACACAGCTAGTAAAAATGGCAAAGCTAATAAAAACAGAGAGTATTCAAGCCAAAATTAGTCTAACTCCAAATTCCATGTACTTTCTCAACATGTACTACAATAAATAAAGTGTGTGCAAAGCTTGGGAAATCATACAAATTTGTTTAATTGGGGACCTTTCAAAGGATCTATAAATATGCTTTTCTAACATTAAATGATTATTTTTTATCAAAGTTTTAATGAAATAATTTGTGAAAAGAAAATCCTCTCACCAAGTCAGAAAGGAAAAGCTGATCCTTTAACAGAGTGCTCAGTAAAAAAATATCAAGAGTCTTTCGGATGAAACTAGAGACAGGAAACTCCTGGGTTTACACCTATTGAAAAGGAAGTTCAAATTTTGGAAATACCATGGAATTATGGGAAACTTTTTGAAAAGCAACCAGTATATATGGAAAACCAACTGCTAAAGGAAAGTCAAATATAAACAAAAAGTAAGGTTCCACTGAAACCTTATTGACCTCTATTATGGATCTCCTCTTTAGTAGCAATACAACAACCTTGGTGAGAGAACATAGAACAATGCACAGACAGCAGGGTTGGATACACACAGATTCCTTTTCTCAGGCCCTCAAGCCTTCATGATAATAGAAGGCATATGGCACACTGGTTCCATCAGTCTGGTAGCTGTGCCCAGGCTTGCCTGGCCTAGGCTTAAGCAAGCAACCATGCCAAGAACATCTATTTCTCATTCTGAGGGGTGAATTCAGGCATGCTCAGAAAATTCTTTTGTTTTAATCATTAGTTCCCAGAGTAAAGAACCTTTACATATAAACAGGGACCAGGTCAACCCCATCATGCTATTACTGTCAAGATCCTGGCACCCTATCAGTTCAGTTACTCAGAGGTGTCTGACTCTGCGACCCCATGGACTGCAGCACATCAGGCTTCCCTGTCCATCACCAACTCCTGGAGCTTGCTAAAACTCATGTCCATTGAGTTGGTGATGCCATTCAACTAACCTGGCATCCTAAGTGCACTAAATCAGGTTCACAGGTAAACAGCCCCATACCTCTCCCATGTAAAGTGTTATTATTATTATTTTATTGTGTATGACAACTATTTTCCAGAAATAACCTGGCTTTTCTAGATAATCAGGGCCAAACATGTAACAGTCTTTCCTGCTTTTATACATGGAGCTGTATGAGGTAACTACATGAAAGAACTCACTAAAGTAATAGAGCATGTAATTGGTAAAAAAAAAAAAAAAAGCTTATATGGGTAACAACACAAGATGTAGAGACTAATATTAGTCCCACAATACCCATTCTGTCTGTCTTTCAACCTGGGTCTTCTGCATTGCAGGCAGATTCTTTACCACCTGAGCCAACAGGGAAGCCCGTCTTCCTTTCATAGCCACAGGAATTGTAACTCAGCATACAACCACTCAGGCCGAAGTCTGGCCAATAGGATATAAGTGCATTTGTTGTGTTTTGAAACTTTAAAGAACAACTATTGCACAGACTCTGCCCCTCATCTCTTCTGTCCTCTCCCCCCTCCACCTTCTGGAATGCGTAAGAGAGTCACACGAGTGATGGCAGAGTAGGAGCTAAAGGCAGTGGAACAAAGCCACTGCCGGACCTCGGGACTCACCCCACCATGCTTTATACGGGAGAGAGGATGTAAGCTACTATCTTTTTAAAGCCTCTATTTGTTGGGTTTTATTATTTCCTTCAACCAAATCCAATCTTAAGTAATACACAGAGATTACAGCATAACTCTTACAGCCTAATTGGCTATCCAAGCAGGTAATAATTTGAATGACCTATAGCAGAGAAGAGATCTGGAATAGAAATGAGGATCTGAACTGTCTCAAGGTGAGACTCTCTCACCCCTCACTGGTAATCCAAGGAATTCTTAGTGTCTTCGTTAAGGAAATAATTTTTCTTGTAGAATGCAAAATAGGATGCTCTCTTTAAAAAAAAAAAAAAAGGTTTTATTCAAGGCAAAAGCCTGTCTTTTAAAGTTTCCATGGTACTCCCTCGAGGAAGGAGATCCTCGTCAAATCCTCCTGAGCACACACCCACGATGCACACCCGGAGGTGCTGTGTCTCCAGACGTTTACAGGAAGTGACATCCCAGAGGCCTGCCACCAGAGCCCTTGTACTGATAAGAAAGCAAATTGGGGGAATAATTATGACACTTATCCAGCAAGATAGATGAATATAAAATATGACAAGATCTTTTCAATGTTTAAAGACAATCTGTGCATGGAAAATGTGCAGGACTCACATCAGTCCTGTCCAACAGAAATACAACGCCTACCACAAATGAGAGCCACATATGCAATCTTACAGCTTCCAGTGACTACATGGGAAAAAACGCACAATAAGTGACTGAAAATCTGAACACTATCTTTTATTTAGCCCAATATGTCAAAAATATTATAAACATATTACAATCTGTATTAAATAAAACAATATATTTGACATTCCTCTTTTTTAACAAAGTTTTCAAACCCAGTGTATATTTTACACCTAGGATACATTTCAGTTTGGGCTAGTCACATTTCATAATGCTCAGCAACCACTGTGCGGTGGCTACTGTATTTGAATAGATCTAGAGTACGCCATTCACTGATTAGTAGAAATAATAACATCACTAAAGTGACTTGGGCCTCTACAGTTTTCCAATGCCAACCAAGACCCCTGTTTTCCAGTCATAATTTTATGTAACCATAGAAAATGAAGGTGACATTTTGTAAACAGCTACCGAAATGGTGATGCTATTACTGCCTCTCACAACCATTTATCCAAATCTTACTGATTGTGAGGTTTCCTTCTATGCTAATCCTATGTCTACTGTTGCACTTAACCTCATTCTTCTGATTCTGTCTTCCACAGAGATACAATGACTGAACTCCTTGACATAGGAGTCTTCCATGTTAGGAGACAGAAAACCCCAGACATTCTCAACTTACCAAGATACAAAGGTCGTGGCAATGTAGAAGGGCCACATCCAAATTCCAAAGCATTCAGTCTCAGAGTTTCTTTCTGCCAACTCTCTTACAGCTACCTCTGTTCTATAGTCTAGTCTATGACCAGAGACACTCCAAACACTTTCCTTTCATCACAGCACAATACTGAGCATAGCTTCTGATTCCAGAGTCTACTCAAACCGGAGAAAAAGAGGAACAGAAGAAGGAAGAAAAAGAAGAAAAGGATACAGAAGAAATAGCAGAAATGAGGAAAGCAAAGAAATATGCTATGCCCATTCACATGATTTGAGGGCTGACACTGGAACAGAAATCTGAGAAAAATATCTGCCTCCCCGACTTGCCTATTGGAAATTCAAGCATCAGTAATTTATTTCTTTTGGCTAATCCAGGAGTCCATGAGTACCCAGTTAAAATGCAAATAACCCCAGAAAGTAAAATACCAAACCTTCAGGTCTTACTATAATTTAATTCATCAAATACAAGCAATTTGGTCAACCAAGCAACCCCTGGGGAGGCAGGCATGAGTCTAGTGAGTCTGACACATGGGGTGGGAAAGAGCCAGGAAATGGAGCCAAGCCTCTGGGGCCTTAATGTGGCAACCTGGGAGACCTGAGGGGAGGGGCCCCAGCAGCAGCAAAGGATGCTGATAAAAGGACCGAAGGTGGCAAACCCTGGCCCTTCCCACTGTCCACAGCCAACCCGGCACAGGACATCTATGACTTCATTCATCAGTAAAAACAACAACCACTCTCCATTATTTTTCTAAACTCTTCTCCGATCTTTCATCACTTTACTATGAATTGGCTGCTTTGGGTGATCTGTATACACTTCTTGAAGATATAAAGAATGCAACATGTCACTGTCACTTCAGTTCTCATGTTTTATTAAGATCAGTGTCTCCTCTTTGAGCCCAGTAAGCTTCCTGTTTTCCAGTTTCTTGACCCAATAATAATGAAATAAAACATGAGATCTTGGGACTTTTAAAATTCAACTGAACAATCACTCAAAAGCTAACACTTGACAACAGAGCTCAGAAATAGGAACACCTGGAAAGGCCCAACAGTTGAAAATTTTTAAAAAGGATGTTTACCACCTCATAGCTATAAGCAGTTATTCATTCAGTCATTCAACAGTAATGACTGAGCAGCCACTGTGTGTTTGGCAATGTGCTCAGAGAACAGAAGTAAGTAACAGGCAGGTTAATACACACCTGCGTTGGGTACCATCAGAGATGTTCCCATGGACAAAGGGGGAACATTTTCCTAGATGCTGGCTCAGGTAAAATGGTTAGCCAAAGGTGTGGTCCCTTCCACTCTCACAGGTCCAGTATATCTCTCCCCAAGCAGACTTCACAGGGGAACAGTGTTCACCAGCCATAAATATATAAAAAGTTGTGCTTCCCTCTTAGAAAGCAAAGAATGAGGACGGAGAAGAAAGAAGAAGACAAGGGAAGAACCAGAGTCAAATCTCCTTCCAAGTCTTCTTTTCCATTTATTCTCAAGCAGCAAGCATCCTGGAGGTAAAATTAGTTCAGATCAGCTTTTTGGTCTTGCCAGTCTTCCTCAAGCAAATACAATGGAATAAACTGGACCAGTCTGAAGGGCAGGCACTCCATCCACTGTCACTACCAACTTAGCATCATCCTCAAGTGTCCCTAGAGCCCTGGGCTCTGGCAGTAACCTCTGAACTAACAGAAAGATACTAGGGTAGGATGGGTCTCGAATGTACCCAGAGGAACAGGTCCTTTGTATGCTGGCCCTGGATCTAATCAGACTTAAGTGATTTCCACCTTCATTTCCAACACATGTTCTTGACAGAAATAAGGAAAGTGGATAAGAAGCTCCAATGCATTACAAAAATCACATTCAAGAATCCTAATACCCACTTCAAGGTGAATTCCTCTTTGGTAAACATGTCGTCTGTTTGCATTTAATTCTTCTACACAAGCCCTGCAAGAAAGTTAGTCAAATTGATAATCGATTCACATGATCTTTGCTCACTCACTTATTAAAACACACCAAACAGTTAATTCCCTTCTCTGCTGGGAGCTCTCACTGGCTCCATGCAGCCTGAATGTTAAACAGCTACTCAAGGCTCCAGGAATACAGCAGAGTCATTAGGTGGTAGCTGTTTCAAACCACTCAGAGCAAGTCTCTGAAATGGAGGGCCTCGCTGTCCCTTCTGAATCTTTATTGAGCTGATAACCAACAGAAGAAAAAGCAGACCTAAAGATCTCAAAAGGACCTGATTTAGTTGAAAAATCCACCTTCCCTGTCTCACTCCCTCTGTGTGAATAAAGGGAGAGAGAAGAGTTTTTGAACACACTTCACTCCACCAGCTACAACACGAGACCACTAGACACAAGGGTTAGTACCTTACAATTCCCTGCCAAGAGCCTTTCTCCATCACTCCCCTCTTTATCCTGGTCCAGAAGCTGATATCATATCAGAAAGTGTAAGTACACTGCAGTGCTAGAAGAAAGCCAACAGATTGCATGTGCTGAGTTGCTCAGGCGTGTCTGACTCTTTGCAACCCCATTAGACTGTAGGTCACCAGACTCCTCTGCCCATGGGATTTTTTCAGGCAAGAATGCTGGAGTGGGTTGCCATTTCCTTTTCCAGAGGATCTTCCCTACCCAGGGATCAAACCTGCAACTCCTGTCTCCTGCATTGGCAGGTGGATTCTTTACCTGCTGAGCCATTGGGGAAGCCTGTACAGCTTATAGGGTACAGATTAGGCAAATATAGTGCTCTGGCAAATCCCTTCTCTTTACAAAGGATAAAACTTTGGGCCCCAGCAGTGACTTGGTGGCCAAGCTGTGACTGTCGGCCAGGTTTCTCAACTTCCAGGGTAATGTACTTCTCCCTCTAGCACTCCAGCCTTGATGCAGTAATGAAGATGTAACTTAGAGCCTTTCTGAAACACAGTTCAGTTTTCCTACCTCAGAGTATGGTACAAATGTTCACGTTGAGCTTTTCTCTGCCACTGCACTCATCCATTCACTGGACAGTCACTAAGGGACAACACACTGTGGTAAACCCAGGGAATATCCAAAATGAATGAAAACTTTTTAGTATGTGGAGAATGGAGAGTTAACTGATCATGAAACACTTAAGTTATAATTCGATAAGTGATAATGGAGATATTTACAGAACAATAAAAATGCATAGATATGATAACCAAACTAGACCGCACTAAAGCACATGGTAGGTGCCCCACAATGCAAGTTCATCTCCTCTACACAGCAGTTAACAAGGGCTGGAGTGCGAACCACCGGCCTCAGGACTTTCTAGGGAGCTTTATGAACATACTGGAGTATAGCTCTAGAATCTATATTTTGAATTATTCCCTAGGGTGCCCTAAAACACGGTAAGTTTTAGAACTACATGCTTGTAGTAATAAAGGAGAAGAAAAAATTCCCTGGGAGTTTCAGAGAGACTTCACAGAGGAGATGATGCTTAAAGTTTTAAAAATAAGCAGGGGCTCCAGACAATTATTTGCAGGGTTATAAGATAAAAAGAAATTATAATTTTTCCATAGCTTTTCATATGCTAGAATTAGGACCAGTGTATTAAAGTTAGTATTTAATTACAATTTCTAGGGATCTGTTTTAAAATATATGGCTCACTCAGTGAGGTAAAGAGCAGCCCATCATTGGAAACATTCAAGCCAGACTGGTTGACTAAAGTCCCCAGGTCTTTTCTATTTGGACAGATCTTCTCCATCGACTACTGTGCCTGTTATGTTATATGCTCAATTGACTTTGTCAGTAAATGAATCATATAATTGAGTATATGAACAAATGAATAAATAAGTATAATTAATGTTTTCTTTTGCAATATTGATGCCAGCCTGTATCTACTCTTGTTATTTCTTAAAAACTGACACTAAGGACTGGGTCTTATGCATTTTTGCAAACTCATTCTCAACTACCCTTTCACACAGGATAAATTCAAAAAAATGTATAAAACGTTGACCGAATCCCTATCAAATCCTATCTTGTTAGTCTTATCCATTGTTTCTAGATTTTGAGACTTTTTTCACCTCAGTTCTGAAGTTTAGAGGAACTAAACTCCAAGATCTCTTCAAATGCTGAAACTGGTGATGCTATGAAAGGACAGCATTTCTATGAATTTATGAATTTATTAAAATAAAATTATCCCTACTGAGTACATTAATAGCTGTCTACTTATCCTCAGAGTGAAGCTTCAGGGAATGAAAGAAAAGCTGCCCTTCAAGGTGCTGACCTCAACAACCAGGTACCAAGCATCTCTTCTGTGCCAAGAATGAAGAAGACTCACAGAGATAAGCAAGTACATCCTGCCTCAAAGAGTTCACCAGTTTTGTTTCTACAGTCACTCTCTTCCATTAGAGATCTATACCTTTAAACAACCAAACACAGGTCACGTCTTCTGAAATTAAATAAAAGCTGATTCCATGTTTAATGTCTTTAGGTTATTAGGTGCCAAAAAGGTGCAGAGAATAAATGAAATAAACCAGTAAATATTTTCCATAGAAGAGAATATTTTTTCAATGCCCACCAGATGCCTTAGTCAATCAATCCAAGACTTACCAAAGCAAAAAGTGGGAGATGAAATAGAGACGACTGAGGAGCATTTTCTATATAAGTTGTCATGGTAGAGATGCAAGAAAGTGATCAGGGGATGGGGAGAGAAAGCATGAAGAGACTCGGGCTCTGCACTCCTGACACAGAAGCAGAGAGATGCAAACACACCTGCCCCTCAACTGACTATCGAAGCAGTGGCCACTGCGCATCCTCCAGCCCATCTCCCAACCTCAGGACCACCATCCTGTGGGCCACCAAACACTACCGCCAATCAGTGGCTTAACATCCCTGATGTTTTTTCTACAAATGAAGAATACAAAAGCATTAGTCCTTTCCTTCTGCAGGTGTCTACTGCCTGCCTGAGCTCCAAAATGTATAACCTAAAATGAGATAATTTTGCACAAAATAGGAAAGACCAAAAAAAAGTTTCAAAGAACTGCCTTTTCTACTCAATGGGGAAGATGAGAATAATTTCTTTATGAAACAAAATTAAATATTTTCCAAGCTTTTATCCTTTTCTCTTTAACCCCCTTCAGGTTCAAATCTAATTTTTTTTAAAAGAGCCACCAAATTGATTCTAAGAGAATAATTGCTAAGGCGTGAAAGTACCACCCGTTTCCTGGAAACAGGCTGTGCCAAGAGTCGTTTCTTAATTTTCACCCTATTAGGGTAATTTCCTGCCACTGTAGGTTTTTTCCCCTGCAGCAGTTCCTGCATGCGGGCTTCCTGGCTCCTTCACAGCTGTTTTGTCAAAGCAGAAGGAAAGAAGACCATTAGCATCTTTCTGGAAATAGATGCAACAAACGCCATTGTCCTATTAGCCTGCGACAGGGGAAGGACCGGGAAGGAACCGATACTGTGACAGGCGAGGGTTTGTCACCTTCAAGATCTTGGTGGCTGTGGTTATTTGACCTGCAGTGACACAATTTACAAACCCACTGTTGTAGAAGAAAACAGATGATTCACAAAGTTAGAAAACACAATTTGCAAAAACGTTCACCCTTCCCAATTTAAGCAACAAAATCCAAGTTAAAAAAAAAATCACAATACCATTTCTTAGCTTCTTTTTTTTAATAATAAAATCAGATCCTGATAAGGGTCAAGAAAAATGGATATTTTCCTACAATATTGATAGCATTGTAAATTTAAATAGCCTTTCTGAAAAGCAGTTTATCAATAAGTACTAATGACTATAAAGATATTCATGCCCTTTGATCCAGCAATATTACTCACTGAAATTACTCCTAAGAAAAATATAAAAAAGTAAACCTGCGAGTCCAAATATATTCACTGCACTTTTATTTATACTAGTGGGGGAAGTGGGGGTAATATATCTATAAATAAATTATTGAGTAAATCATAGTCCAATGACTAAATAGACCATTGAAAGCATCCTAGATTAGCACCTAGCATTAGCAGGTGCTCAATGCTGACTGTGTAGAAATGATAAAAATGCTTATAAAATAAAATTAAGTGGAAAGTATCTCATACAAACATGCATGCTTATTACAACTCTGCCAAATATGTATAAAGAGAATAAAAGATATCTTTAAAAAATTTTAGTAATGTGTTTTTTAATACTTACACACAAGGTAAAAGATTTAAAAATAAATGAATCATCTTGTCTTCCTTGATGTCAATAACCTTAGGCTGTAGGGTAGAAGAATGCATTGGTATACATCTCTCTTATTCAAACTGGCCTAAAAGTCACACAAAGAGAGGAAGATAGAGCACAAAGCACTTATGACAGACATGGAAGATGATCAGTAGTCAGTCTTTGAATTGCAGATGGATATGCTACTGGAGATCAGTGGAGAAATAACTCCAGAAAGAATGAAGGGATGGAGCCAAAGCAAAAACAATACTCAGTTGTGGACATGACTGGTGACAGAAGCAAGGTATGATGCTGTAAAGAGCAATATTGCATAGGAACCTGGAATGGTAGGTTCATGAGTCAAGGCAAATTGGAAGTGGTCAAACAGGAGATGGCAAGAGTGAACATCAACATTCTAGAAATCAGCGAACTAAAATGGACTGGAATGGGTGAATTTAACTCAGATGACCATTGTATCTACTACTATAGGCAGGAATCCCTTAGAAGAAATGGAGTAGCCATCATGGTCAACAAAAGAGTCCAAAATGCAGTACTTGGATGCAATCTCAAAAATGACAGAATGATCTCTGTTCATTTCCAAGGCAAACCATTCAATATCACAGTAATCCAAGTCAATGCCCCAACCAGTAACTCTGAAGAAGCTGAAGTTGAACGGTTCTATGAAGACCTACAAGACCTTTTAGAACTAACACCCAAAAAAGATGTCCTTTTAATTATAGGGAACTGGAATGCAAAAGTAGGAAGTCAAGAAGCACCTGGAGTAACAGGCAAATTTGGCCTTGGAATACGGAATGAAGCAAGGCAAAGGCTAATAGCGTTTTGCCAAGAGAACGCACTGGTCATAGCAAACACCCTCTTCCAACAACACAAGAGAAGACTCTACACATGGACATCACCAGATGACCAACACCAAAATCAGATTAATTATATTCTTTACAGCCAAAGATAGAGAAGCTCTATACAATCAGCAAAATAAGACCGGGAGCTCACTGGCTCAGATTATGAACTCCTTTTGCCAAATTCAGAGTGAAATTGAAGAAAGTAGGGAAAACCACTAGACCATTCAGGTAGGACCTAAATCAAATTCCTTATAATTAAACAGTGGAAGTGAGAAATAGATTTAAGGGCCTAGATCTGATAGATAGAGTGCCTGATGAACTATGGACTGAGGTTTGTGACATTGTACAGGAGACAGGGATCAAGACCATCCCCAAGAAAGAGAAATGCAAAAAAGCAAAATGGCTGTCTGGGGAGGCCTTACAAATAGCTATGAAAAGAAGAGAAGCGGAAAGCAAAGGAGAAAAGGAAAAATAAAAGCATATGAATGCAGAGTCCCAAAGAACAGCAAGGAGAGATAAGAAAGCCTTCCTCAGCAATCAATGCAAGAGGAAAACAACAGAATGGGAAAGACTAGAGACCTCTTCAAGAAAATTAGAGATACCAAAGGAACATTTCATGCAAAGATGGGTTCGATAAAGGACAGAAATGGTATGGACCTAACAGAAGCAGAAGATATTAAGAAGAGGTGGCAAGAATACACAGAAGAACTGTACGAAAAAGATCTTCATGACCCAGATAATCATGATGGTGTGATCACTCACCTAGAGCCAGACATCCTGGAATGTGAACTCAAGTGGGCCTTAGAAAGCACCTACAAACAAAGCTAGTGGAGGTGATGGAATTCCAGTTGAGCTATTTCAAATCCTGAAAGATGATGCTGTGAAAGTGCTGCACTCAATATGCCAGCAAATTTGGAAAACTCAGCAGTGGCCACAGGACTGGAAAAGGTCAGTTTTCATTCCAATCCCAAAGAAAGGCAATGCCAAAGAATGCTCAAACTACTGCACAAGTGCACTCATCTCACACACTAGTAAAGTAATGCTCAAAATTCTCCAAGCCAGGCCTCAGCAATACGTGAACCGTGAACTTCCAGATGTTCAAGCTGGTTTTAGAAAAGGCAGAGAACCAGAGATCAAATTGCCAACATCCACTGGATCATGGAAAAAGGAAGAGAGTTCCAGAAAAACATCTACTTCTGCTTTATTGACTATGACAAAGCCTTTGACTGTGTGGATCATAATAAACTGTGGAAAATTCTAAAAGAGATGGGAATACCAGAGCACCTGACCTGCCTCTTGAGAAACATGTGTGCAGGTCAGGAAGCAACAGTTAGAACTAGACATGAAACAACAGACTGGATCCAAATAGGAAAAGGAGTACGTCAAGGCTGTATATCGTCATCCTGCTCATTTAACTTACACGCAGAGTACATCATGAGAAATGCTGGGCTGGATGAAGCATAAGCTGGAATCAAGATTGCCTGGAGAAATATCAATAACCTCAGATATGCAGATGACACCACCCTTATGGCAGAAAGTAAAGAACTAAAGAGCCTCTTGATGAAAGTCAAAGAGGAGAGTGAAAAAGTTGGCTTAAAGCTCAACATTCAGAAAACGAAGATCATGGCATCTGGTCCCATCACTTCATGGGAAATAGATGGGGAAACAGTGGAAACAGTGTCAGACTTTATTTTGGGAGGCTCCAAAATCACTGCAGATGATGATTGCAGCCATGAAATTAAAAGACGCTTACTCCTTGGAAGGAAAGTTATGACCAGCCTAGACAGCATATTAAAAGCAGAGACATTACGTTGCCAACAAAGTCTGTCTAGTCAAGGCTATGGTTTTCCAGTAGTCATGTATGGATGTGAGAGTTGGACTGTGAAAAAAGCTTAGTGCCGAAGAATTGATGCTTTTGAACTGTGGTGTTGAAGAAGACTCTTGAGAGTCCCTTGGAGTGTAAGGAGATTCAACATGTCCATTCTAAAGGAGATCAGTCCTGGGTGTTCTTTGGAAGGACTGATGCTAAAGCTGAAACTCCAATACTTTGGCTACCTCATGCAAAGAGTTGACTCATTGGGAAAGACTCTGACGCTGGGAGGGATTGGGGGCAGGAGGAGAAGGGGACGACAGAGGATGAGATGGCTGGATGGTATCACCGACTCGAGGGACGTGAGTTTGAGTGAATTCCGAGAGTTGGTGATGGACAGGGAGGCCTGGTGTGCTGCAATTCATGGGGTCTCAAAGAGTCGGACACTACTGAGTGACTGAACTGAACTGAACTGATGATAGACAAGCCAAGAATGGGTCTTCTCTGGGATTAAGCAGAACAGAACTTCTGGTGAACCTTCCTGCTGCTCATTTCCAGTTTTGCAGCTGAAACCCCAGTATAGATGCATAGACATCTAGATGAGATGCCATTAGTGCTACAGACCGAATGTCAATAGGGATCCTTCTTTCAGGAACTTAGATCAACTCTAGAAATAAGACACCCAAGTCTGAAAAAGCCAAGCCATGAAAAAGTTCTTAGGCTAGGAGTCTAGAAACCTAGGCTAGGAGTCTAGTCTAAGAGTTGGACCTAATTCTATACACCTTTGAGGAGTTTGGGCAAATCATGTAACATCTGCCTGAATCTTATGTTTACGTATTGGTAAAATGAGCATACCGATCCCTGCCCCTGGCTACCTCACAAGGCTGTTTTCAATATCAAAGGAGCTAGCCAAGTGGTATGTGAGTGTGGACTGTGATGTGCCATGTGCAGGGAAGGGATGCTACTCATCAAGGAAAGAGACCTTGGAGTTGCCACCTGACTGCTCATTGTGGAGCTGACAATTGGGGAGCTACACAATCAGAAATCAAAGAAACCTTCATGAATTCCCAACTTATGGATGGAAATCACAAGCCTTGTCCAGAATTCCTCTGTTTCCCTATGATTGCTACAGAGAAGAATGACATATCAAACAGGAAGACTGACGCAGGAAAGCCCCAGATATAGTGGTATTTACTAACAAGAGGTTTGGAAGCACAAGTTCCCATTTTCCTTCCTGCCCTCAAGTTCAGAAAACCATCAGTGCCACCAGAAAGCTATTCCTTTTACAAATGGATCTGAGGGCCAGGTGACAGTTACTCATAGACAGTGGTTATGAGCAGGTAAATCGTGACGCCAGAGGAACTATGAAAAAGAGGAGTATCTGCTGTATCTGAGGTGTAGGAAGTTAAAAGAGTCAGTGATTTCCTCTTCAAGAGAACACTTTTCAAGTACCCCTTCCTGGAAGTGTGTTCTTCCAACCAAATACCAAGGTTGTCAACAAAACCATCCTATCACCACTTCCAGTACAGCCTGGAAACAGAGGACATAGGAGGCAGCAGCATTTTGGGTAATGAGCTGCATGCACACCTCTTGCAGACAGTGGTCCAAAGGAGAACAAACCCCTATTTTTGTCAATAAGCATTTACTGAGTACCTGCTAGGTACTGGGAGAAAACAGAGAAGCAGACAGACAAGGTCTCTGTCATTGTGCCACATGTACAAATTAAGAACACAGAGACACAGTTTATGAAGTTTTACAAATAAGGTCTATATTTGTGAGAGGATGAAAATTCTCAACAGAATAAAACTATGCATATAAAGAGTTGTTCATGTAGAGATAGGATATAAATGACATGGAATAAAGAAGTGAATCAGTGACTTGACTGTAGAACACACACTTGTCAGCATCTACCACCCTCAAGGAAAAAGCAGTGAGAATCCCTTTGTTTGAGAATCCCTCTCTGACTGGAGTCTGTGTATTTTCAGTGAAGCAACTATAACCCCAGATACTGGAATGGAGCACATGACCTGGGTTAAGTCAATCAGCCATTCCCATAGCCACAGAGATTGGTTCAGGGATGGGCAAGCCCACGAGGGCCCAAAAGACTCAGTTAATTCTAAGATATTCATTTGGAAACATGAGAGAAATGTTCCTGGTCTGTCTGTCTGTCTCTCTCTCTCTGGAGATAACAGAGAGAGCTGCTCTAGTGAACCTGAGAACATGTAGATTTCACTACAAAGCCAGGCTTGAGGAAATAAGGCCAAAACAAGAAAAATTGGCTAAACCCAGATGACATCACATGAGCCCGGGGTCAAGCCGCCCCCTATCCCTTTCTTGTAGGTGTTCAATCACATGAAGCAGAGATGTGTGGATTAGCTATTCTGTCACCTGCAATGGAAAGCACTCAAGCTGAAATAATGACCACATCAGAACAAAACACAAGAAGCAGATGATCTGAGCAGGGGCTGGGCAGAGATATTTCCCTGACCTCCTGGCCAACTCTTTCTTTAGAACCTTAAAAGAGATGAATTGGATTTAGTACTAGAACAACCATGCATATTATTGGGGTTATACTTTTGGTCAATGTTCTAAAACACATATGGACTAGGGTAGGTTGAACATAAGATAAAGACAAACAAGAAAGAGTGGTTTTAAAAAGCATAAAAGAAGTCCTAAGACCCCTTTGTGTGCCAAGTATCAATTCTACAAGTTGTTGTGTAGGTCCAGGAGACCCCAGAGTTGGGACTCTAGGAGCCAGATGAGGGGAGTAGTTAAGTGCTAAGCAACTCAAACCAATAAATATTTATCAACAGCTACTAATTTATCTCAGCATTTTAACTACATGCACAGTCATTCAAGTGCACATGGGGGAAAAAGTCAGTGCAATGTATGTCCCCCCCTTTCCCTGCTGCTAAGGTCTCCTGGGCCCAATAGATAGCCAGGTAAATGCAGCGCTATAGGTGCCATTGAAGAAAAGCATCAGCTGGATTATAGTGGCCCCTGATTTATTCTCTGTTGCATGACCATCTGTCTCGCGCCCAGCAAGGAAAAGGAGGGGAAAAGAGGAAGAGAAAAAGACCGAGAAATTAGAAAGACAAGAGCTATTGACTGTTTTATTTTATCTTAACAAATCAACCAGAACATACCTCCCAGTTCCAACAGGCTGCAATTCCACGTAAGAATGAACTTAGTGAAATGGTGATAATGTCACTAGAGGACTTGCTTAAGCAGAAAAGGTTACGTTTACATGGGAGTGAAAGCAAAAAGTACTATAAGTAAATCTCAGCATGGATAATCAGTTCAGTCACTCAGTCATGTTCAACTCTGCAGCCCCATGGACTGTCCATCACCAATTCCCAGAGCTTGCTCAAACTCGTGTCCATCGAGTCCGTGATTCCATCCAACCATCTCATCCTCTGTTGTCCCCTTCTCCTCTTGCCTTCAATCTTTCCCAGCATCAGGGTCTTTTTCAACGAGTCAGCTCTTTGCAACAAGTGGCCAAAGTATTGGAGCTTCAGCTTCAGCATCAGTCCTTCCAATTAATATTCAGGACTGATTTCCTTTAGGATTGACTGGTTTGATCTCCTTGTAGTCAAAGGAACTCTCAACAGTCTTCTCTAATACCACACTTCAAAAGCATGAGTTCTTCAGCACTCAGCTTTTTTATAGTCCAACTTTTACATCCATACATGACTACAGGAAAAACCATAGCTTTGACTAGATGGACTTTCATTAGCAAAGTAACATCTCTGCTTTTTAAAGTGCTGTCTGGGTTGGTCATAGCTTATTTTCAAGAGCAAGCATCTTTTAATTTCATGGCTGCAGTCACCATTTGCAGTGATTTTGGAGCCCCCCAAAATAAAGTCTGTCACTGTTTCCATTGTTTCCTCATCTATTTGTGTATGGATAATCAGTCCTTCTCAAATTAACAGTTGATTATATCAGATTTATAGCATTTCAAAGATAAAGTATTAACAATAAATTCAGACACTGAAGGAGGATAAAATAAATTCAAACCTGCAGACTACACCATCATTCTTCCTGATCTTGGAAAATTTAAATTGGCTTTTGTGCAATTATTTTTAATCTTAATAATACTTTCTAGGACAAGTAAAGGCTTTAGGCAGTAACATTCTAAAAGCACAAATAAAATCCTTTCTTATGAGATTTTAAGTTCAATATGCAGGCTAAAAAGTTTTTCCAATTGCACTAATCATTTGAACTCTAGTGCTCTTGATCCTGGGGGCACATATTTTGCTCCTCATTAACCATAAAAAGTTAAGGATGGTATAACACTTATTTTAAAAGCCATTTTCTAAAGATTGACTATGAAAAACATGGTCATTTTCCTTAATTTGAGTATGATTTCTTCTATTTGCATGTAATTTCATGAAATGATTATTTTTAGACTGGTTCTGCTTTTAGCCATAACCTTGTAAGGGGAGGGGGGAATGAAGTGATGTGGGAGGGACTTTGAAAATATTGTATGTTTAACTAGACTCCAATGGAAGGTCACATTTGGATGTTGGAAACAACAGCATAAATAAGTCCCTTGATAGCCAATGTGGATCCACGGTAGATCTCTCTGGTATCAATCTACACTGAACACCAGAATGGTTTTGTTATAGAATATTTCCTATCTTTCATTTCTCTTACTGACAGGTTTCTGATAGGGTTTTGTTTTTTGTTTTTTGTTTTTCTTTTTTATGGTTTGGAGAAATGTATTCTTGTCCACAAGTGCCACTTTTTCTCTTTCAACTCTTATTTCCTATAAAATGCCAGGTATGAGGCAATGTATCAGATATTTAGAAATGAGTAAAATCCAGATTCTGCCCTCAGATTGCTTACAACCTGGTCTTTCTTCCTCCTGATTCTGAGCCCTTCCCAAGCCAGGTCTTTGTGCTAAAGTCACGTATCTTTTCCTTGTTCACTCCTGTCTTCTCTCCTTAGAGAAACCTCACTTCCTGCAGCCACACTTGTAACACATTTTGTTTTCAGCTGTCAAAGCTGATCGCACAACTTACCCATGTTGGGCTGAGAAGTGTTTCTCTCCTGGAAAATGGGAAATGGATCAAAACACTGAGTCTAGCTGTGCCTGCCTGGCGCAAGAACCCGGACAAGTCAGGGTGCTGGCTACATCACATCACAACAGAAAAGGCTGTTCTACAGACAGGGACTTAGAGAGGCATGAAATGACAGGATCCCAGGGGTTCTGAAGTGATGAGGTAAGCTGCTCAGGACTGCCTTTCCACTTCCTCAGGGGGCCACGCTCCCTGCGGTGAAGCTCTGTGAGATGGATAGCCCCACATCTTCCCCATATATGTCTTATCAGCTTACAGTATACTGAATGGGTTTCTGTTCCTTCCACCAAATGCTCCTTGTCTAACACACAGCTGGTGGATTTAAGATTTACCACAGAAAAAAAATTTCAGCAGGAGATGACAAAAAGAGCACCAAGTGAGAAATGTGTGGACATCTGAATTTTATTTTGGGTTTTCCCACCAGCACGATAAGGATCAGATGATCCAGATTTTCTAGTAATGTCACGATGTTTAAAAATGTCTTTCCATTGTTAAAAGGGCAATATTATAAAAATATATATAGGTGATGGTGTGTTGGTAAGTGGTAACAACTATAAGCTCTCCATGCCCTCGTCAATTGTCTTTGCCAATTTACATGATGTAAATGCTTTATGATGGCTGATTTCAAGCTACTAACGTGATGTCACTGAACAATGATTTGGTAAAAGATGCTAAAAACCAACTCCCAATAACCAGATGAACACAATAGCTCTAGTACCTCCACTGTGCGTGGGACAGATTTTGGAATTAGAAAGACAGATTTACAACTTAGCTCTGCTCTATTTTAATTCATGAAGCAGATTTCTGTTTGAGCCTCTACTATCTATAAAATTTGGGTTAAAAATAATAATCTACCCCATAGAGGGTTGCTTGGAGGATCAAATAAGATGCAATGTACCTTGTACAATGCCTGGTGTTATAAATAATCAATTAACAGCAGTGATTATTGTTATCATTGCTTCTTTGTTGCTGTTGACTGTTATTGTCAGATTATGAGTCTCAGTGTTAGATAGGAAATATAGTTGTTGTAATTATTATCAATTTCCTGAGGGATGGCAAATAAATAAATACTTCACATTTATTGTCAATATCCTCACTTCTAAAATGAAGTTGTAAATTATCTGTACTTTTGCTTTCAAATTCTAAAATTCTGTAAGGACATAGAGTGTAACTATGTGAGATTAGGGTTTCAGGGAAAAGTGAAGGAAAGAGATGGTTTCTATTGGGTTGGGTCACCTCCCAAAAGCAGAAAGCACCTCAGAGTGAAGTCATTAAGTGTGATGTCCAAGGAGGGAAGTTACTCTCTGTCTCTAGCATTTTCAAGAGGTACAAATTAGGGCATTACCCAAAGGTTTAGCCCATGCTTTTAAGAGAGGTATCTCAGTGGTTGATTAGGAGAAAGAAGACAGACTAAAAAGAAAACAAAGGAGGTCAAAGAAGAGGATGAAAGATTTTCCTCTTGACATTTACCCCAAGAGCAAATGACTGAGTAGGCCTTACAAATAGCTGAGCAAAGAAGAGAAACTAAAGGCAAAGGAGAAAAAGGAAAGATATACCCATCTGAAGAACAGCATGGAGAGATAAGAAAGTCTTCCTCAGTGATTAATGCAAAGAAATAGAGGAAAACAATAGAATGGGAAAGACTAGAGATCTCTTCAAGAAAATTAGAGATACCAAGGAAACCTTTCAAAGATAGGTGCAATAAAGGACATAAATTGTACGGACCTAACAGAAGCTGAAGATATTAAGAAGAGGTGGCAAGAATACACAGAACTATACAAAAAAGATCTTCATGACCAAGATAACCACGATGGTGTGACCACTCACCTAGAGCCAGACATCCTGGAATATAAAGTCAAATGGGCCTTAGGAAGCATCACTACGAACAAAGCTAGCAGAGGTGATGGAATTCCAGTTGAGCTATTTCAAATCCTAAAAGATTATGCTGTTAAAGTGCTGCACTCAATATGCCAGCAAATTTGGAAAATTCAGCAGTGGCCACAAGACTGGAAAAGGTCAGTTTTCATTCCAGTCCCAAAGAAAGGCAATGCCAAAGAATGCTTAAACTACTGCACAATTGCACTCATCTCACACACTAGCAAAGTAATGCTCAAAATTCTCCAATTCAGGCTTCGACAGTACATGGACCATGAACTTCCAGATGTTCAAGCTGGATTTCGAAAAGGCAAAGGAACCAGAGATCAAATTGCCAACATCCATTGGATCATCGAAAAAGCAAGACAGTTCCAGAAAAAAACATCTATTTCTGCTTCATTGATTATGCCAAAGCTTTTGACTGTGTACATCACAAAAAAACTGTGGAAAATTCTTCAAGAGATGGGAATACCAGAACACCTTACCTGCCTCCTGAGAAATCTGTATGCAGGTCAAGAAGCAACAGTTAGAACCGGACATGGAACAACATATTGGCTCCAATTGGGAAAGGAGTACATCAAGGCTGTATATTGTACCCTGCTTATTTAAATTCTATGCAGAGTACATCATTCGAAATGCCAGGCTGGATGAAGTACAAGCTGGAATCAAGATTGCCAGGACAAATATCATTAAAGATGACACCACACTTACAGCAGAAAGGGAAGAAGAACTAAAGAGCCTCTTGATGAAAGTGAAAGAAGAGAGTGACAAAGTCAGCTTAAAACTTTACATTCAAAAAATGAAGATCATGGCATCTGGTCCCATCACTTTCTGGCAAACAGATCAGGAAATAATGGAAACAGTGACAGACTTTATTTTGGGGGGCTCCAAAATCACTGCAAATGATGACTACAGCCATGAAATTAAAACATGCTTGCTCCTTGGAAGGAAAGCTATGACCAACCTAGACGGCATATTAAAAAGCAGAGACATTACTTTGCTGACAAAGATCCATCTAGTCAAAGCTATGGTTTTTCCTATAGTCATGTATGGATGTGAGAGTTGGACAATAAAGAAAGCTGAGAGGCAAAGAATCGATGCTTTGAAGTGAGTTGTTGTAGAAGACTCTTGAGAGTCCCTTAGACTACAAGGAGATCAAACCAGTCCATCCTAAAGGAAATCATTCCTGAATGTTTATTGGAAGGACTGATGCTGAAGCTGAATCTCCAATACTTTGGCTACCTGATGGGAAGAACTGACTCATTGGAAAAGACCCTGATGCTGGGAACGATTGAAGGCAAGAGGAGAACGGGACAACAGCAGATGAGATGGATGGCTTCAACAACTAGATGGACATGAGTTTGAGTAAGCTCCGGGAGTTGGTGATGGACAGGGAAGCCTGGTGTGCTGCAGTCCATGGGGTTACAGAGAGTCTGAGATGACTGAGTGACTGTACCAAGGGCCAGTGACTACCCTGAGGGCCCTGACCCATTTATTTTGTGCCCCAAAGATATGGTGTTACATTCTCATGCAGCATTCCCTCTTTGCCTATTTCGCCTCCCCCAACACACACACACACACACACACACACACACACCTTAGTACATATGTAAGGAAAAGGAAATAGACTAGTTAAATGGCAGCAATCTGCTCACTGGGGAGGGGCACAGCATGGGAGGTGATTTTAACTGAAGTCTTAAAATCAATCCAGTTCATGCCAGACCACACTAGTTGAAGCATCATCTCTATTCATTTTAAAGAAGGAAACACATTTTAACCCCTTCACAGCATCATCTCTGTTCCTTTTAAAGAAAGAAACAAAGATTACCCCTTTTAAAGGGGTAAACAAATTGGAGGAGTGGTAATGGGAGTTGGGGCCCAAAGAAAAGAAATGCTAACCTAAAGGGGAAAGAAAAGTATACAGGAAAAAAAAAATCTGGCTTTGCAAAAGGAAAAGCAAAGAGGGGATGAACAAGAGGAAAGAGACTGTGAGCTATGAGAGGAGAGACATGAGGAGATGGAGGAAATGGCTAAGAGGAGGAACTGGCTATGGACGAATTGTGTATAGGCTTTTTCCCCACAGCATCAGGATTTCCTAAACCCCAAAGCCCCAATAGGGCAGTGGTGAGTTTACTGATGAAAGTATAGCAACTCGGAGGGTAGTTCTCTCTATTTTTAATGAGGACCTAGGAGATGCAAGGAAACACTGTTTTGTTATATAATTTACATTCAAATAAGCCTAGAAGGCAAGAGAAAGACAAGCTGCCTGCTGTATCCCATTTACAATTCTGAATCATGGGAGCCAACTACCCAGAATATTCTGGACAGATTAATCTTTGCCAAGGTCTATATAAAGATGAAAAAATGCAAAATTAAAGTGATTCTGTCACTTAAAATAAAAAGTAATTACTTATGGGAGGAAGAAAACCAAATAGAGTAGCAAGGAAATTCTCTGATTTAGTGAAATTCATAGAAATGAAAAGATTTTCTATAAGATCTGTTATATGAGCTATAATTTTCCAAGACTGCAGACATGGGATTTGATTGGGACCTTTGATCAACCCTTGTTAAGGCTGTTGCTCCCTCTTATCATTGCTAGCACAGGATAAAATTTCCACCTCCTATCACAGCCATATTACACCATAAAGAAACACAGCCAACTTGTTTGAAATTGGGCTCCAAATTTAGCACTGGATGATTTGAGCCTTGCCTAAACTTATCGTTGGGGTCTGGAAAATATTTGTTTACTGCCTAAAACACACCATTTGCGAATGAAATGATCATTCCTGAATCACAATGCTATAAAAATGTTCTCTAGGTAAAATCAAATGAAAAATTAAGTTCTTTTGCAGTGAACTTACAGTCAATTTAACTACTTTGATGGAGTGAGAAGGCACATACTTAAATACAGTTAAAATTAAAGATATTTTTTCTTGCCTGAGTTATCCACAAATACTTTGCAACTGGATTTTAACTTTCAGTTTCTATTTTAACTTTCAGTTTCTTACTTCAACTACAGGAACCTATAAGATCTTCTGACCTGAGCTCATTCCAGAACATGGATAAGTTACAATTAATTGACAAAATGAGAATGAAAAAAATGGAAGTCAAAGAATTAGAGGCAGCAGAAATGAAAAAGTAAAGGGCATCTATTTCATGATAGCCAATAAATCTGTTGGCTCAACACTTCTGGCCTGTGAGCTTTCAGAAAAGATGAAAATGAAGGAGGGTTTCTTCCCCCTCCATTTCAAATCAGATTACAAAGTGCACACAAAAGGATCTGCAAATAGAAATAAGAAAATTCCATTAAGGTGATAATGATATCCTGAATGACCTGAACAAACAAAGGAGATTGGAACTTTGGATGTAATTTGTCGATCGGTTTCCATTTCCAGGTTTTGTGAGCACCTGACTTGAAAGGTTTTAGAAAAGGCTGCTGCTCTGCCAGGTCTCTTCCTTCTGTCAGAGAATCCCTACAGGAAAAATTAATTCAATAAAACATCATTTAAATCGTGATGTTAGATTGTTTCCTCTTTCCATTAATTAGAAGAATATATTAAGAGTCAGCCTTAGTATGCCTTGTGCATGTTAGAATAGGTGTGAACTGAAGGGCTCTAGGAAACATGCCTCGAGCTTGAACTTCCTGGAGCCTGTTTTCTGCCTGAAATAAACCAACGGCCCGTGGCAGAGCCACTACTGAAATGCTCATGTACCTGGGAGGGCATGAGGTGAGGTTCAGTTCTTTTAACAACCTTGTTTGAATGAGACTCTAAATGTCTGTCTCATTGCCATCTCCTGCATGGGGCCACAATAGGCCAGAAGTGGATCTGGGATGGATGGTTCCCTGAAGTGGCTCAGAAGAAGATTTAGTAAGCCAATCCAAATGAAGTCTTTACCAGGAATTAAGTGGCAAATGAGGAGAGCTGATTTTTACCTCCAAGTCCGAGAGGCCAGCATGAAGGCAGAAACAAGGGTAAGACCCACAGAGAAGTGAGACAGTGAAATGATGAATTGGATAAGAGCAAGGGTGAGACTAAAGTGAGAAGGCTGCAGGGGTCCCAGAGATGGGTGAGAGAAAAAGGCTCCATTTTATTTGCTTTGACCCCTATCAGGCGGGTGGCCTGGTTTATACACAGATTTAAAGTGAATAGTCTCCCAAGAAAATTTGGAAGAAAGTTCCAAGGCAAAAGGAGAATTAAATTAAAGAACATAATGTGGCAAGAGATGTACAGATGCTGGTCACAGTTAGGTAGTCAATGAGAGTGCAATGGGGGCATCTGTGTGTGCCACAAGCCAGAGGAGGGGCTCCGTGTGAGGTGTCCTGGTCTCCTGGACACAGGATCTACCTGACCAAGTCACAGAGATACTGAGCACTGAAAACCAAAGCTGAAATCATTCTACAACAAGAGCTGATACAGAACAAGCTTTAGAACATGGGCTCTCAGGAAAGACGCCCTGCATTTGAGCCCTGGCTCTGTCACTGACCAGCTCTCTGGCCTTGGACAAATAACTCAACCCTCCTCTCAACAACAAGACTAGTACCTATGTCAGAGAGTTGTTATGAAGATCAAATGAGCTGGCAAATGGGAAGTGCTTAGACCAGTACCTAGTACATGGTAAGCACTCATTCAGTGTTAGCTATTATAATTGTTATTAGGACATTTTATACTATACTATAAGCAATATGAAAGAGATCACAGCTAGAATCCTCGTCATAGGAGCTTCCATTTTTCTACTACAAGGCCTAATGACCCAACCTGCAAATGCCTTTACTCTACTTCTCTATTTTTCCCTTCGTAACTTAATTGCAATAAGTTAGAATCTCAACTCAAAATAATATTTTAAATGTGAAATTATAATTTACAAGTCTTTTTAAAGAAACTGTTGTATTATATACAATTGTTAATTGATTTGTTGGAACAATTTCATACATATTTTAAAGACACAAATCTTCTGCACTGGTATAGTGCTGAAAAGGTTACCGTGCATGCACTTGGTCCATGCAACCTTGAAGGACAAAGTATTACAGAGATACCTCCTGGTATCATCTGCTTTTGTTCAGAAGGAAGGCATAGTCTCTTCCTTGACCATAAGAATGTTCTTAGTAAGTGGCCTCTTAAACCAGTTGGTGACTTGCCCTCCTGCCATATTCCTAGACGGTAGTCATGGAACACAGAAACCAGCCATTCTCCTCAGCCCAACCTAAAATTGTACTATTAGCTAAAGCAGTGACACCAGCAAGGGAACACTGCTTCAGACTCTGTCCCTAGACAATCTGTGCTCCAACCAGCTTGCCAAGAGATACTGATGCACTCTATAGTTTAAGAAATACTGGCCTAGAGAAGCTGGACCACAACTTGAACATCTATAGGAGTAGGGAACTTGCCCAAGGTCACACGGCTGATAAGTGTGAGAGCCAAGTGCACTGGTTCATATTCTTAACCAGTATACCACTCCACTTCACCTTTCTTTGTACCATGTTTTTCAAGGGGAATAAAAGAGCTTGGAAAATTAAACTATGGGAAAAGTATCAAATTCTATTTTAAAGGCATTTACAGTAAAAATGGAAATTTTCTGTTTTCTACAACCTAGCATATTTTGACTCCCATATCAACTAATCAAATATTTCTTCAGAAGCATTTCCAGTGCATAAAGCTACCAGATATAATCTACCTTTTCCTAAGAAAATTCAATTCATAAAAATCTGCTTACAAAACAGATAAATCAGAGTTTTAACTTTACAAAAGAATTTGCCACCTAATTTTTTTTTCTTTAAAAAGCTAGTTTCCTGATAGATTTACACAGTAATTCATTTTACAAAATTTTAATATACATGCAAAATTTAGAAGGTATATCTACTGAGATTGTGTTCAGTCTCTTATAGAATTGAATCATTTATTACTTTCTCATTAATTCTCTGTGGTTGTGCTCATCATTTTGCACACATGAAAATTTTACTTAAAATTTCCAGGAGATACTACAAGCCACCCAAATCTTTGAAGATGGGGCTCTTCAAGTCTGAGATGCATCACAAAAGATGCTTACTTAAGATTACTGGGCCCTACCCCAAGAGTTCTAACTCAGCAGGCCTGGGGCTGAGCCTATTTCACATTTTGAACAAGTTCTAGGGACAGCACTTTGAGGTCAACCGACCCCTTAGGGAATTTCCAGGGCAGAAATGAACCAACATTTTCCTGCTATATTATTCTTTCATTTTCAAACTGTGTTGAGATACATTCTACTGACACTCACTGATTATGATAATTCAAGAAATAGTTGTTTCCTCAAATATATATTTAATAAACCCTTATCACCACCCACTGGGAGACTAATACAGATCTCATTTCAGAAAATGAAACAATAGCAGGTCCTGACCATCCAGCACCTAGAAACAAAATACCCAGATGAAATCAACTACACAAAGTATCCTCAGTGGCAGGGAAATGGACTACCTTTCCTGCTTAGGGAATATTTGAAAGAAGCTACCCTTCCCCACCTATTCCCATTAAGTATGAGAAAGTTGACATAGTGAGGTCTCTAGCTATCAGCATCTTGATGAGGAGTTTCTCCACAAAATTATACAATTCAAATGAAGTGCTGAAAGCCAGTCATTAAACCAAACAGTGCTAGTAAGGACAGTTTTTAATGAGCACTTACTATATTCCTCAAATTATTATCATATTTCATCTTCATGTTCCTGCTCAATAAAAGTGGATTAGCCTCTTTTGCAGATTGGGAGGTGTTGAGCCAGCACTTGAATCCAGGTTGTGAGACTCCCCCTCAAAGTTTAGGATCTTTCTTTCAAGATCTGTCATATAAGACTATCATATCAAACAAGGCTTCAGTTCTCCCATTGATCAGAGCATAAATGAATGTAGAGTCTCTGTAAACCCCTTGGCTTAGAGGCACCTGAGGTATCTTACAGAGTCCTCATGGGTTCTAATGGTACATCAGTTCTCTACTGCTGTGGTACAAATGGCCCAAACTCAGCAATTTAAAGTCATACCCATTTATTGGCTCAAAAGTCTGTACCTCAGAAATGTAGGCAGACTCCACCGGGTTCTCTGCTCAGGGCATCACAAGACAGAAATCAAGGTATCAGCCAGGCTGGGTTCTTACACAGACACCTCAAGAAAGCATCAACTTCCAATCTCATTGCTATTGTTGGAAGAATCCAATGCCTTGTGATCATGGGCCTGAGGTCCCTGCTTTCCTGCTGGTTGTCAGCTGTGGGCTTCTTAGAGCTTCTAAACATCACTTCTGTTCTTTGTCAGGTGGCTCCTCCCATCTTCAAGCCAGCAACAATGCATCAAGTCCCTCTAGGGCTTACATCTTTCCGACTTCCTCTTCTGCTGCTGGTCAGAGAAAACTTTCTACATTCTAAAGTTTCATCTGACAAAGGTCCACCCAGATAATCTCTGTATTTTGAGGTTAGCTAACTTGGGGATTTAATTACATTTGAAAAATCCCTCCACAGTAGCATCTAGATTCATGTTGGACTGAATACCCAGGGGACAAAAGTCTTCCGGAGTGGGGGCAGACGGTTAAGGGGGACATCTTTAGAGTTCTAAAGATGAGAGCTATAATTGCAGACAACCCCCAAAAGTCAAAGATTCCTAAGTTGTACATGTTATCATATCCCTCTGTCTATACAGGGAACTTAGGGACTGTTTTTCTACCTCCAAAGAAAGACCCTGAGGTCTGCCTTGCTTCCCTCTGCATTGTGGCTATTGACCAGCACTGCCCTACGGACTGGCACTGTCCTATTGACTAGTACTGTCCCTCCCTACTCTGAAGAGGGGCCAGGACGAATTCACTATCCCAGGATGGTCATCCGAATTCTAACTTGAGAATCAGCCAAAGAGATAAATTTTCAGGTTACTGAAAAAAAAAATCAGTTTCTCACAGATCATGTCCTTAAATGATCATTTTACCTACTTGGTTTTGTGCAGACATAGTTGTCAGCAAACTGTTGACTGAAACTACCCACCTTGGCCAGGTACAAGAATAACCACCTGCCTGAGTTGTCTCAAAACAGGAGGTCCTGATAAAGACCATGGTGCTTTTTTACAAGAGCTAGGACATGGAAGCAACCCAGATGTCCATCCACAGATGAATGGATACAGAAACTGTGGTACATATATACAATGGAATATTACTTGGCTATAAATAAGAGCACATTTGAGTCAATCCTAATGAGGTGGATGAACCTAGAGCCTATCGTACAGAGTGAAGTCAGAAAGACGAACATCGTATAGTAATACATGTATATGAAATCTATAAAGATGGTACTGATAACCCTATTTTCAGGGCAGCAATAGAGAAGCAGACCTAGAGAACACTTGTGTACACAGTGGGGCCAGGAGAGGGTGGACAAATTGAAAGAACAGCATAGAAACATATTCATTGAGTGAGTGAGTGAAGTCGTTCAGTCGTGTCCGACTCTTTGCAACCCCATAGAATGTAGCCTACCAGGCTCCTCTGTCCATGGGATTCTCCAGGCAATAGTCCTAGAATGGATTGCCATTTCCTTCTCCAGGGGATCTTCCCAACCCAGGGCTCGAACCCAGGTCTCCCACATTGTAGAAAGACGCTTTACCATCTGAGCCACCAGGGAACATCATGGAAACATATTCATTACCATATGTAAAATAAATAGCCAGTGGGAATTTGCTGTGTGACACAGGGAGCTCAACACAGTGCTCTGTGACAACCTAGAGGGATGGGATTGGGATGGGAGATGGAAGGGAGGTTCAAGAGGGAATCATAGGGTTGATTCATGTCGATGTATGGCAGAAACCAGCTTATCATTGTAAAGTAATTATCCTCCAATTAAAAAAAAAAAAAAAAAGAACAAGGTGAAGCTGCTGAAAACTAACTGGGATAATTCCAGGAGGGGCCAAAAGATGGAGGGGATGATCAACCTCCCAGAACCCCTCACACTGGAATTCATCTAGGCTGAGAGATGCATGCACCATCAGAAAGGACGCTAAGTCACCAAATATGGACCAAGCAAGATGATTGGCCAGAGACAACCTGGAAACTAACCTCATTGCCATAAAACCTGAGACTGTGGGTCATGTGACAGAGCAGTTCTGGGTTCTCTTATGTGCTGCTCTCCACCCAGGTGCCTCTTCCCAATTAAGTCTCTTGCTTTGTCAGCACATGTGTCTCCTCAGACAATTCACTTCCAAGTGTTAGACATGAACCCAGTCTCGGGCCCTGGATGGGGTCCCCTTCCTGTAATGTGATCATATTCTCATACTAGACTGGGAGATCTGGAGTGGTTGCCATGCCCTCCTCCAGGGGATCATCCCAACCCAGGTCTCTTCACATTGCAGGTGAATTCTTTACTGTCTGAGTCACCAGGGAAGCCCTCTAGGAAAATAACTGCATCTTAAAAATCTTTGTATTTGGGACTTCCCTGATGGTCCAGTGCCTAAGACTCTGTACTCCCAATGCCAGGGGTCCTGGTTTGGGTCCCTGGTAAGGGAACAAGATCCCACATTCTTCAGCTAAGACCCAGTGCAACCAAATAAATACAAATAAAGTATTTATTTTAAAAAATCTTTATATTCATAAAAATGCCTAGCACAGAGCCTGACGTTCAGAAGATACTTAGTAGATGTTTGATGAATGTAGTGAGATACTTGGCATTAATTATGCCATAGGAAATATTGCTTTACTACTCACCAGGTGTTTATTAAATTTTATTTTTCTTGCCTTTTCCTCTGGATAAAAATTAAAGAAGGCAGCTTCTCTTCTTCTTAAAAAATTAAAAGCTACAGCTATTGTCAGTATAATCATTCAAGGTATATAGTGAGTGCTTATGATTGTAAGGGAGAGAAATGACTAACAGTGTTAATAGTGTTTCCTTTACAGCTCATATATAAGAATCTTCAGGATTGCACATATAAACCTTTGTAAGGACAGCTCAGCTATTCATTTTTAATGTCAAAAAAATAGGACTTGGTTATTTTCTTGTCAAGGAACTTAAAACATTTTAATGAGAACTAGAGATTTCACCCATTACGACTATTAAATAATTTGGGGTCTAAAGTCCACAAAGAACTCCCTGGCTGACTAGAGAGGAATGCTGATCTGAAGATGCAGCATCCATGGAAGCAACAAGTTCTTTTTTTTTTTTAGCCATGGACTTTATTTTTTGAATATTTGCAATTATTATTCTATACACAATCTTAATTTCTTATAAAACTCTGTATTCCATATTGCTAGGTCACTTCACTCTTCATTTTATGTCACATTTCCATCAAAAACTATTTCCCCAAATCACAATCTGCCTGATTGTGTGTTGTTGTTGTTCAGTTGCTAAGTTGTGTATGACTCTGTGATGCCATAGACTAGCCCACCAGGCTCATCTGTCCATGAGATTTTCCAGGCAAGAATACTGGAGTGGTTTGCCATTTCCTTCTCCAGCAACAAGTTCTCATAAACAGGAAACTAAGCTTGAGCAGCCTATGATGAATTAAATATTCCGTTGCTGCTGCTAAGCCACTTCAGTCATGTCTGACTCTTTGTTACCCTATGGACTGTAGCCCACCAGGCTCCTCTGTCCATGGGATTCTCAAGGCAATAATACTGAAGTGGGTTGCCAGGCCCTCCTCCAAGGGCTCTTCCCAACCCTAGGGATCAAACCCACATCTCTTAGATCTCCTGCATTAAAAGACGGTGCCTTTACCACTAGCACCATCTGGGAAACCCATTAAAGGTTCTGTTGGCTCTCAAAAATCTTCTAGGATGTTGCTTCGGTCTCAGTGTTTGTGTTGCCCCCTACATTCATATGTTGAAATCCTAATTCCCTCCCAAAGATGAGGTGGGGCCTTTGGGAGGTGCTTAGGTCATGAGGGTGGAGCCCTCAGAAATTGAATTAGTTTTCTTATAAAAGAGGCTCCAGAGAGATACCTAGCCTCTTCCACCCTCTGAAGACATGAATAAAAGTCTGCAGTTCAGAAGAGAACAATCCCTAAACCATGCTGGAACCACGGTCATGGACTTCCAGCCTCCAGAACTGTGAGAAATAAATTTCTGTTGTTTGTAAGACACCTAGTCTGTAGTATTTTATTGTAGCAGCCCAAACAGCCTAAAATAGGAAATGCATGAATGTATTTGCTGCTCATGTGAAATGCCAGGCTGGATGAATCACAAGCTGGAATCAAGATTGCTGGGAGAAATATCAGCAATCTCAGATATGCAGATGATACCACTCTAATGCCAGAAAATGAAGAGGAACTAAAGAGCCTCTTGATGAGGGTGAAAGAGGAGAGTGAAAAAGTTGGGTTGAAATTCAACATTCAAAAAACTAAGATCATAGAATCTGGTCCCAACACTTCATGGTAGATAGAAGGGGGAAAAGTAGAAGCAGTGACAGATTTTATTTTCTAATGCTCCAAAATCACTGTGGATGGTGACTTCACCCATGAAATTAAAAGACGCTTGTTCCTTGGAAGGAAAGTTATGACAAACCTTGACAGCATATTAAAAAGTAGAGACATTACTTTGCCCACAAAGGTCCATTATAGTCAAAGTAGTCATCTACGGATGTAAGAGTTGGACTATAAAGAAGGCTGAGCACTGAAGAATTGATCATTTTGAAATGTGGTATTGGAGAAGACTCTTGAGATTCCCTTGAGCTGCAAGGAGTTCAATCCAGTCAATCCCAAAGGAAATCAACCTTGAATATTCATTGGAAGAACTGATGCTGAAGTTGAAGCTCCAATACGTGGGCCAACTGATGCGAAGAGTCAATTCAGTGGAAAAGACCCTGATGCTGGGAAACATTACAGGCAAAAGGAGAAAGGGTTGGCAGAGGATGAGCTGGTTAGATAGTATCATCAACTCAATGGACATGACTTTGAGCAAACTGCAGGAGAGAGTGGAGGACAGAGGAGCCTGGCATGGTACAGTCCACAGGATTGCAAAGTGTCTGACACAACTTAGCAACTGAACAAGAGCAACACATTTGCTATTCTGCAGGGAGGTGTAAGGAAGCATGGTACAGTGGTCTTTGGAGCCAAGTAAACCAAGTAAACCTCCTCAGACTGCAAGGAGATCAAACCCATCAATCCTAAAGGAAATCAAACCTGAATATTCATTGGAAGGACTCATGCTGAAGTTGAAGCACCAATACTTTGGTGGCCATTGGATGCAAAGAACCAACTTGGAAAAGACCCCAGTGCTGGGAAAGATTGAAGGCAGGTGGAGAAGGGGATGACAGAGGACGAGATGGTTGGATGGCATCTCTGACTCAATGGAAATGAGTTTGAGCAAGCTCTGGGAGATGATGAAGGACAGGGAAGCCTGGTGTACTGCAGTCCATAGGGTAGCAAAGAGTCAGACATGACTAAGTGACTGAACAACAACAAATCACCTGCAATGTAAACCCCAACTCTGCTGATTACTAACCACTGGGCTTTGGTGACAGAACTTGGCACTTCAGGAAATCAGTTCTGTCATCTGTAAAGTGGGCACAGTAATACTTACCTTTTAAAAATTACCATAAAGATTGGAAATAATGTGAATAAGTTAAGTGACACAGTCATTCTGTCAGCAGTAACTGCAATTATGATTATTTTAGATACCTTTCACCAATTCTCTAAAGATTCTCCCTTAAATCTGACATGGAAATTGTGTTTTTCCTCTCTCCCCAGTGCTGGATTTAGACATCATTTTCCTTCATATTCACTTACAATTTCTCAAACTTTCAAGTTCATAGAAAAAAAACTACAGAACAAATTTTTAAGGAGTGATGACTATGCATGTGAGATATTTGTGCAACAACATATTTTCTGTGTGTGCTGCACATTATGCTGCGCTGGAATGGAGACAGGTAGAGGATGACTGTGGTGGGGTCTTCCTGCCTCGCTTTGGTATTCCACACACGTGAAAGAATAATAATGGTCATCAGGACTACTGCATACATATTCTACATAAAAGAAAAAACCAATTGGTATTACAGAGCTGCTGGTCTTAGAATCTCTTTCTGCTTCAGCTGATATATAGTGTAAATCTAAAACTTATTTAAAAACCTGTCGGGGTAAGACAGCTTTTAATTAATCTTCTCTTAGTTTTTATACTATATGGTACCTGGAAGATGCAAGATCAATCACCACTGCATTGTAATGTCGGGTTGTGAGACAGAAAGATAAATGAGCTATCAAGTTTAGCATTTTGATAGCTAAGTTAATTTAACTAGCTCCAGAACATACTCTAGATTGGTAGATAAAGTTGTGAGCTGAGGCATTGAATGTTACGACGGAGAGTGTGGTATGCTATTAAGAAAACAAGAATTTGCTAGTTCTTGCCTGTCCTTTACAGAAATTTTAAATCTAGGATCAAAGAGGTGGAGCTGGCTGATGAGGTCATATTGCTAGTTCTGTCAGGCCAATTAAGACAGCTTTATTAATTCAGACTTTTAATTGAGTGCTGTGACAAGGTCCTGGCTAATCTGCAGTTTCCTTCTGCAGTATGCATGAAGGAAAGCTTGGCCAAGCAAATCAAACTCAGTTTATGCTTAAGGATAGACCTTGAGTAGAATCTGTCTCCTTATGGGACCTTCCAGAGTTTTTTTTAAATCATAAATTGTACTTCAAATTGTGCTTTCTCTTTATAGGAACTTTGAACTCATTCTTGTCCTTGGAGGAAAGGACACCCCATTCAAAGAATATCCATTTAAACATGATGTTTCAATTAGCAAGAAGGGTAAGAATAAAACTTCCAGCCTAGCTCCTCCAGACCATCAGTGTAAATTGTAATGAAACTTCAAACAAAAGAAAAGTGCTTCAGAAGTCTTTGGAGAAGTATTTAGATATGCTAATCGCAGCTATTAAGGAATATCAACTTTGGAATGTCACATCTATTCAAACAAGCAACAGTAAACCAGAGCAATTTTGAAAGGTTCTCCCTTCCTTAAAAGATAATGAAATCAAACTGCTGTAAGGCAAAACCTTAGCCTCTACCAAGCTCCACACTTACCCAGCCCTAATGTAAGCTATACCAGACTTCTTGGAGTTTCTTTTCATTCATTTCTTTTTTTATTATTTATTTTAATTGGAAGCTAATTACTTTACAATATTGTAGTGGTTTCAGCCATACATTGACATGAATCAACCATGGGTGTTCATGTGTTCCCCATCCTGAACCCCTCTTCCACCTCCCTTCTCCACCCATCCCTCAGGGTCATCCCAGTGCACCGGCCCTGAGTGCCCTGTCTCATGCATTGAGCCTGGACTGGCGATCTGTTTCACATATGGTAATATACATGTTTCAATGCTATTATCTCAAATCATCTCACCCTCACCTCTTTAATAGGCATGTATTAAGCACCTACTACAAACAGTCATCCCTAGGTATGCGTGGGGGTTTGGTTTCAGGACACCTGCTACTATTCCCTGAAGATACACAAGTCCTTTATATAAAATGGGTGCATCCACAGATATGAAAGGCCAAATGCATACATATCAGGGCCTGTGTGATGTTAGTTTTGGTGCATGTTAAGTTGCTTCATTCATGCCTGAATCTTTGCAACACTATGGATGGTAGCCCACAAGGCTCCTCTGTTCATGGGATTCTCCAGGCAAGAACACTGGAGTGGGTTGCCATGTCCTCCTCCAGGGGATCTTCCCAACCAGGGTTCGAGCTCGTGTCTCTTATGTCCCCTGCTTTGGCAGCTGGGTATTAGTGCCACCTGGGAAGCAGTCACAATTCTTATCACCAAAAAGTTGCAGAGAAATGTGAGTTCATTCCAAAATGGTAAGTGTGATGCTTAGTTTTATTGTGTCAACAGGGCCACAGGGTGCCTAGATACTTGATTAAACATTCTGGGTGTGTTTATGAGAATGTCTCTACAACATTAACATCTGAATTTGTGATCTGAATTAAGCAGATTGCCCTCCCCAACATGGGTAGGCCTCATCCAGTTGGAGACCTGCATAAGTCAAAAAGAGCAATAAGAGAATTCTCTCTCTCTGACTGAGGATATCTGTCTTCTGCCTTCAAGGCTCAGACTAGGGCTGGAATTTGTACCTTTGGCTCTCCTAGGTCTCCAGCTTCCCTCCTGCAGGTCTAAGGGCTTCTCAGCCTCTATAATCACATGAGCCAACTTCTTATAATAAAAATACACACCACATACATTTTTTCTGGAGAACTCAGATGAACACAGTATGATAGGTGAGAACTAGAACAACTAAGCCCATTAGTTACACAATTATAACCAAGACCATTCTGTAATTCACATAATGCTCCCTTATTCATCTACAACTTTCCCTCAATGACATCATACTTGCCTTCAGAAACTGATAAATTTAAAGATTCACCCACCTCTGATATTCAACCCTAAGAACTTCTGACCCCAACTCATGAGCAATAAAATACATTCCTTCTCTAATGGGCTGCCATTTCAAAGTTGCCTTACTGTCTTTATTGCCGTAAGTCAATAGACCTCAACTTTGCTTATATCATAATAGGTTTCTTCAGTAAAGCGAGAATTTTATATGTTTCAGGGCAGAAACAATTATTTTCACAAATGTATGAATGTTCAGAGCTCAAAATCACCTTAGAAACATTCTAGTCGAACTCTCAAAATTTACTATCCTTGTATATAGGTAAGATGATCACTCAAAGTCATCCAGCCAGCTGGCAGCTTTGCCAGACAAGAACTTTTTAAGATTCCAGCAAAAACAAACTTCCTTGCTTTCATTTCAAGTATACTTAAAAAAATGTTAAAGAAATGTTCAGCTTTGAACCAATTTCTGATTCATTAAACAAATCTTTCTAATTGCACTTTTACAAATAAAATGTTATTGCTTTTCAAAACCCACACACACAAACACACACATTCTATCTTAGCAAGAAAAGGAGGGAGAGAACCCTTGCATCTGACATATATGTGTGTGTATGTGCCTGTGTACCACTATGATCAAAAACTTACATAAAGAGTTCTATAAGCATAGATACTCATAATGTTCAGTTTCAGTTTTGCTACTATTCAGTGAAGAAAAGCTTCAACCCCTAGTTTTAAATCTAAAAACCCAAGGAGCCTCAAGAATAGTCATCTCACTGGGAGGCCAAAGTGGACAACAGTTAAGAACATAGACTTCAACATTAACTACATCCAAGTTCAAACCCCAACTCTGCTACTTGAAAGAGAATTCTTAAAGCTCTCTTTGTAACCATAATCTCTTAATAAGGGTAGAATGATGAAAAATAAAAGAAGCTGGCCTCTCGTGTTATGATCATCTCTCCAGGTTTGAGGACAGGGACCAAATGGGACAATATTGCCAGAAGCAAAAGCACAGCAACTGTATTTAGATCTGATATAATTTAATATCATTAATAAAAGATTCCTCTGTATTATTCAGTAAGACCTACCTAAAAGAATATTATTATTCCTAAGGGCTAACAAACCCTTAAAATCAAAACCCTGTTTTCTAGCAAAAAAGATAAAGAAGGTGAACAAGTAACTGCTCCCTCTATTCCTTTTACTGCATCTTGGCAGGAAGTAACTATGCCAGCAAACAGCTCATGTTTCCTTGTTACAGCCTTACACGAGAGGGACTAGCCAGGGCCTGCTCTGGTGTGATGGAAAGGAGCTGTGGGTGGAGTATGCAGTGTGTTGACCACTCTGACTGGCTTAGACTTGGGGTGCAAGGACTACCCTCGCACACTTCCACTGTTCAGGCAAATTCTGAGGCCAAACAGTAAGAAAACATGGAAGCACAAGATCAAATCAAAGTTCAAAAATAAGCTACACATATCACATTTACCACAAGCTACCGTTTCCCACTCCCCACCGCCCCCCCCCGCCAAAAAAATCCAGGTATTAAAAGTATACTGTCCTCAGAAGAACAGGAGAGAGGAATAGTTGATACCACTTCCAAAACTGTTCACAGTATTCAGAGAAGAAGCCTCTTAATGTATTTTTTTTTTTTTTTTCATGGTGGATTAAACAAATCACAGAATTCATTTAGCATTAATCACTTCCTAACTCTGGGACCGTTAGTATGTTATAGAACCTCTCTGAGCCTCAGTTTCCTAATCCAGGTACTAGGGAAGAAAAATTAAATAATGAATAAAACATGCTTGACACAGAGTCTAACACATAGTATGCATTTAATAAATTACAATCATTATTTTCCCAAAGACTTTTATTTTATGAAAAACATACCCAGCTTTTACAAATTATATATTTTCACCAGTTCAGTTCAGTTCAGTCACTCAGTAGTGTCCAACTCTTTGCAACCCCATGAACTGTAGCACACCAGGCCTCCCTGTCCATCACCAACTCCCAGAGTCCACCCAAACCCATGTCCATTGAGTCAGTGATGCCATCCAACCATCTCATCCTCTGTCATACCCTTCTCCTCCTGCATTCAATCTTCCCTGGCATTAGGGTTTTTTCCAGTGAGTCAGCTCTTCACATTAGATGACCAAAGTATTGGAGTTTCAGCTTCAGCATTAGTCCTTCCAATGAACACCCAGGACTGATCTCCTTTAGGATGGACTGGTTGGATCTCCTTGCAGACCAAGGGACTCTCAAGAGTCTTCTCCAACACCACAGTTCAAAAGCATCAATTCTTTGGCACTCACCTTTCTTTATAGTCCAACTCTCACACCCATACATGACCACTGGAAAAATCATAGCCTTGACTAGATGGACATTTGTTGACAAAGTAATGTCTCTGCTTTTTAATTTACTGTTTAGTTGGTCCTAACTTTCCTTCCAAGGAGTAAGCGTCTTTTAATTTCATGGCTGCAATCACCATCTGCAGTGATTTTGGAGCCCAGAAAAATAAAGTCTGACACTGTTTCCACTGTTTCCCCATCTATTTGCCATGAAGTGATGGGACTGGATGCCATGATCTTCATTTTCTGAATGTTGAGCTTTAAGCCAACTTTTTCACTCTCCACTTTCACTTTCATCAAGAGGCTCTAGTTCTTCTTCACTTTCTGCCATAAGGGTGGTATCATCTGCATATCTGAGGTTATTGATATTTCTCCAGGCAATCTTGATTCCAGCTTGTGCTTCCTCCAGCCCAGCGTTTCTCATGATGTATTCTGCATATAAGTTAAATAAGTAGGGTGACAAAATACAGCCTTGACATACTCCTTTTCCTATTTGGAACCAGTCTGTTATTCCATGTCCAGTTCTAACTATTGCTTCCTGACCTGCATACAGATTTCTCAAGAGGCAGGTCAGGTGGTCTGGTATTCCCATCTCTTTCAGAATTTTCCACAGTTTATTGTGATCCACACAGTCATAGTCAATAAAGCAGAAATAGATGTTTTTCTGGAACTCTCTTGCTTTTTCGATGATCCAGCAGATGTTGGCAATTTAATCTCCGGTTCCTCTGCCTTTTCTAAAACCAGCTTGAACATCTGGAAGTTCAGGGAATCTAGAATATTTTCACCAAGAATGATTTAAAGTAGGTTTTATAATTACTAATTTAAACTTGAATGTTGAAAAAGACAAGATAAAATGAAGAAAGCAGTATTTACCCTTCTTTTACCCTGTTGTAGAGTACAAACAGTTTTAAAAAATGTACTTTATTTTTATGTAATTGGATATTGCTAATTTAATTTCAGGTGACTTTTATTTATTCATTAAGGTAGTTGTTATCCTGCTTGACTGTTAGTAATTAATTAATTGTGAGTACATTGGGGGAAAACAAAAGTTCACCTTTACAGGGATGTCAAGATCATCCCCAGTTCCAACCTACTTTCTATACATCTGATTCCGTTGCAACAAAAACAGAAATGATTAGCAGCCTTTGGCATGGAATCAGCCAAAAGGCCTACAAGAGGTAAATGAACTTGATTATTCTTTAGCTGTTACTACTAACAAACACTTTTAGCTGGACTTGTCTTTCACAAGGCTAGTTACTCTCTGAATCTGTCTATAGTATATAGATTATCCTCTACACCTGGCATTCTTCCCCCTCTATGCTTTCTTGTAGTACTCTGCATTTCAGAAAGAAAGTCATGGGCCAATAACTTTAGGGACAACAGAGCCAGTTGCTGAGTTGCCTGATGCTAGCTGTGGCCATTTTAAAACTTTGCAAAAAAAAAAAAAAATGCAAGACCTTCAAGAGGATATAAAACCTTTCCCTATTTCCGAGAAAGGGGACACAGTTCTCGAGGAGCTAGCCTGCTGCATTTCCCTTTTCTCTGGCAAAAATAATAAAGCTACTCTTTTCCATTTCCTCCAAACTCTGTCTCCATATTTCCATTTGGCATTAGTGGACAGGGAGCCAAGATTTTAGCAACGATTCTCCAGGACAATATTCCCTGCTCCTTCAGATGGAGGATAATGGGTCAAATCCAAGAAGCACTGGGTTTTCAGCCTTTGACCCATCCTTTTCCCCACTACTCACACCCTGGGCACAGCCTTCAAAAACCAGTAAAACCAACACAGTGACAGGTGAGTTACAGGATTCTGTTGTGACCTCTGTCTCTACTCCTTTCTATGTTAATGATATTCCATGATTGCGGATGTACAGGAACAGACTGGCCTGCCCTGCGTTTATTCATAAATGAATCCTCAATACAGACATATCCGTCTCCATCTACTCAGAACTAAACCCTCCCACCCCTGATGACTGGACTCATCAAGAACTCTGTGAGGCTAGGCCTCTCTCTGCTCCAGGTACCCTGAGGGAGAAAATGTTCAAAATCACTTTACCCAGACTGTTGAGGAAAATGCCATTCAAATGCCTAATCAAAAGTACAATAAACACCAAACCACGTTATAACTTTCATGCCGTTGTAGAAAAGAGTTAGATTAGTTTGACAAGATTTGTTCTTTTAAGAGTCATTTTTATTTTCCCCCACTACTCTGTAATCCCTCTCAGACTTTGAAAATTAATCCTCCTATTATTTGTGTATTGCTAGATATGAATTTTATGCTGCCTGGTTATGGCATCTGGTATCATGGGCCCCTGAGCAAGCCTCTCAGACTTTTCAGAAGGTTTTATTTCTGTTAATTCCTTAAGCATCGCAAGATTCAAGTCACTGCGTCTTGTAATTTATTTTATTAATCCTAAGTGTATCTTAAAAAGAAAACAGTAGAAATTAATGAAAATAAATTAGCATTTTTGATTACAAAAGATACCTTCAAGGGCATTCTCATTTCTTGAAAGTGATTTTGCATTGTTTAGTAATTAGTACTGGAACAGAAAAACAACAGAATGGCCTAAATTCCCTCAGAAATTGATAGTGTCTCTTTTTACCATCCGTAGATGGGGCCACATTAACCAGAGACTGTAGATATTTGAGCTAAAGATGCTAGAAATTGGTGTTGGCCCATAAGTAAGAGCTGATGAGCCTCTCTACAAGGCAAACTATAGTTGAATTCCAAACACCCCTATCCAACTTCAGTGTTCCCATATCAATCTAAATAAATGACTACCTCTCACCTGAACCATTACAATAGGCTCCCAACTAATGTTTTGGTTTCAACTCATAGTCCTTAACCATAAAACATACCACCACACAAATCGTACTACGTTATTCCCCTGCTTAAATCTTTTGAGGGGTTTCTCATTACAGCCGGGGCTGGGGAAGAAACCAAGTTGTTTACCTAGTATGTAAGGCTATGTACAAGGATCTGCCCCATGACTACCTCAGCCCCGCTGGGTACAGTAGGTTCTGCTAATGCAAAACATGCATTCCTAAGAAAAGGGCTACAGCATAGCAAGCATGCAATAAAACCACGGGGTAACAACACACAAAAACACCACCAGCAACACATTAAATAAAGGTAAGAACTTAATAAAAACTGTGGTGCCATTTTAATTACACACTGTAAATGGTTAAAAAATAACATGTTCAGTTGCTAATTCATGTCCGACTCTTTGTGGCCCCACAGACTGCAGCCTGCCAGGCTCCTCTCTCCATGGAATTTTCCAGGCAAGGATACTGGAGTGGGTTGCATTCCCTTTTCCAGTGTATCTTCCTGACCCAGAGATCGAACCCAGGTCTCCAGTACTACAGGTAGATTCTTTACTGTCTGAGCCACCAGGGAAATCTCAAAACTAAAATATATTTATCTAGATATTATATTATTTACCCAGTTATTTTACTTATAAGCATATATGTGAAAAGTGGATACAGTTTATGCACAAATTCAATCATTATAGTGTTACTTATTAATATAATAAAAAATTTCAAACATCTTAATTGTTCAAAAAACCAAAAAAGGTTAACTACATTAAGGTCTGTCCATCCAGCCATATATTATGCTGGTCATTAAAAACGCTTACAAAGTATTTTTACTGTATTAGTTTATAATGAATGAGAAAATAGAAGGTACACATATATTTATAGTCATGTCCAACTCTTTGCAACTCCATGTCCTGAAGCCTACCAGGCTTCTCTGTCCATGGGATTCTCCAGGCAAGAATACTGGAGTGGGTTGCCATGCCCTCCTTCAGGGGATCTTTCCAACCCAAGTATCGAACCCAAGTCTTCTGCATCTCCTACATTGCCAGGTGGATGGAATTCTTTACCACTGAGCCACCTAGGTCTGTGTTTAGTTAGGCAAACACATTTAGTCACTCCTAAATATAAGGCTTGGCTTCTGCTGTGGGGAGAAGTAAAGACATGATGAATTTATATGTATGAAAGTACCTTATGAGAAGTTGTCCAAATGCTACTTATTAGCTTCTAATATATATATATATATATATATATATATATACACACACATATATATATAATATATATGAAATATATATATATTAGTAAATATGGCACTTCACCATAGAAAGACTAGAAGTTTGTGTGTAGGAAGAAGGTTCCAGAGGAAGGTTATCTGAAATGAGAGGAAAGGGTGTAATACCAGGTGGATGGAAGGGTGTGAACCATACGCACACGGGGAATTGAGGCAGCTGGCGGCCATCTGAAGTGTATGCATGTGTGCATCTGGTATATTCCTACACTGCTCAGTTCAGCTGAGTGTAGTTTTCTCCATTTGCCTTGTGTTCCTCTCAGGCAAAATTACACATAAGGAAATGCAAAATCCATGTAAAGATCAAATTTTTCCCTATCCATCTTGTTGAAAGAATTTGCATTTTGAAAGCCAGCATTATAGTAGAGCTAACTAAACCTCCTGGCAGACCATCACAACACTGTCCACCCTGTCCTGCGTGGGCATCTCCGTTAGGCCAAGTTGTCTCCTTTCACGTGTGCTGCTCCCTCTGTTTGGACTGCTCCTCCCTACATTCTCCCTGTGACTGACTTCATCTCATCCATCAAGCCTCAGTTTTGATGCCACCTCTTCTGAAAGCCCTAACCTGAGATCACCCTCCCTCCACTCTCATTACACTCTGTTATAGAATCCTTTTCTCCCCATTTCTCTAGAGTTTCTAATATAAGCAGTAATTAATTTCTTTGTCTTTGCTCTTATCTCTCTTCCATTAGAAAGTAAGTTCCATGAGGTCAGGATCCACATCTCTTGACATTTTTTAATATCCTGGCCCTGGCAGGTACAGGGCTCAGCACAAACACAAAATATAGGCATGCGATAAATGTCTCTTAAATGAATAAAATAATGAAGGAATGATTATATCTAGGTGAATACCAAATAACCAGCAGGCTGTCACAGAATGGCCTTATTAATGTGTTATGATACTTATTCTGTTAAACTCCTTACAATTTAGCTCTTGTTCAGATTTAATGCTCTCATTAAAAAGAGTTTGAAGGGAAACAGTACAAATTAAATTTAAGAAAAGAATATATGAGAGAATCTTCAAGGAAAAGAGTATTAGACTCACAAAACACAAAAGTAACAACAGAACTAAAAACAAGACTGTCAAAACAGATAATTCATTCATGCTCTTAAAAAAAAAAAAAATGGACTCTAATCTCAATGATGTGTAATAGAAAAGGCTCCTATTTGGCAAGAGATTAAAAAGAGATTAAGGATTTGGTGAGGCCCTTATCACAACTCTGTGACTAGTTTTGATATCCATCTTTTAAGAGGAATGTAGAGAAACTGTGAAGGATCTACAAAGAATCATGTGAACAGGATTAAAGAGTCATAATAAAGACAAGCAACAAGCCACTTAGAGCCTTCACTTTCCACCTTCTGCTTCATAAAAAAAGTATGACTAAAATGCTAAAAGGTCTGAATATCCCTTCCTTCTTCTGTCTGTAACAATAAAATGTGCCAAAGGCTCCACTCCACAGTCTCCCTTGTAGCTATGTGTAATGCATGACCATCAAGCTAAATTCTGGCTAATGGGCTATAAATAGCTAATTTCAGCTAATGGCATGGCAGCTCCCATAAACCCTCCTAAAGAGAAAGCTATGTCTTCCTATTGCCTCACCATTATTCATTTTTTCATCTTAGAATGCAGCTATAACACTGGAGTTCAGGTGCCATGTTGGATCATGGAGTGACCTTGAAAATATAGGTTATGGTCAGTGAAGCTATAAGATATAAACAGCCTGGGTCTCTGAGGACTTTGTGGAACAGAGCCACTGTAGCATGAATTGTCTCACTGTAAAACTTTAATGTGAGAGGGAAAATATCTATCTGGTTTAAGTGAATTTTATTTTAGACTCTAATAAGTCATAGAAGTAAATGCGCCCCCACTTTTTGCTCCACTGACTAGTTAAAACACCAAGTCTCAGTGGGAGCTTTTAATAAACAAAGTCAAGCGACCTGGGCATAGCCAGAGTATGACTGAAAAATTGAACTTCTCTGCCTAATGAATGTTAGGAATTTGGGAATTTATAGGTGATATCCTCATGGAAAATAGTGGACACATGAAGAGAGATGAAAGAAGCTCCTTTAATTGAAAACAAGGGTCCTAAAAGTTCTCTGAGATAGGTATTTCTACAACATTTAGTATAAAGCTGTCCTCCTCTGCTATCAATAATTGTCCTCTGCTTTCCCCAAACTTTCAGCACAAGTTGTCTGCTTAATAACCTTGTATGTGTGGTCTTTGGATAGATAAAATAGCAGTAAAGGTGGGGCTGAGTAGCTAAGGGTGATATTTTTAGGTTCTGAGAGCTAAGGGTACTACCAGCAAAAAATTTCAAAGCATCTCTCAGTGTAGAATAAGTCAGAAGAGAATAAATGCCCCCTACCTAATAAATACACACACACACACACACACACACAGATTTTTGTCAAGGCTTGATGAACCTCCACAGACCATGGAGTTGGGGGCTCAATATTGAAAGAGAGAGGATACCAGAGCCTGGAAGACTTGGAAACATCCAGCCTGAAGACCTTTGAGCTACATAATATCGAATCATATGAAATGGCCTCTTCTTGGTCCACATAGTGACATACCTATTCTTCACAATAGTACCTCAATGTCACCTTTATAGAGAGACCTTCCATAATCCTCCAGGATGGGATTTGTCCATCCCTTCTCCATAGTAACAAGGTATGATACATTTCTCTTCTGTTGCACATTGCCCATGATGAGCTATTTGAGACCATATCTTATGTTTTGTCTTACCTCAAGTGCCCAGCACAGAGTTAAAACCCAAAAAAAAACCTTTAAAGAACTGAACTGAGTCATGAGTTTTATGATAAAACAACTGGCGTGGTAGGAACCTTAAAGGCAATCTTCATGAATCTTTATTTTGCAAATAAAGAAATTAAGGACTTGAGATCCTAACTGCATTTCCAAAAGTTACACAGCTAAGAACAGGCAGAAGGAGGACTAGGGCCCACGTCTTTAGATCCCGAATCACCCACCGTTGCCATCATGTTATGTTCACAAATGATAGGGTGGTGAAACACTCAGGAAAACCTGGGGAAATAGATAATTAAGATCAATTCCAAATTGAGTGCTATTTTCTATATGCCGAATGAAGCTGCTTCTATTTGCTTCAACTTTTGGAAAAGGAAAGCATGAGATGCATGCTTCCTGTTTCCAGGGTTCCTTGTAAGTAAGTGCTAAATATGAAAGATTCAGCAACATACAGAAGAGTACTAAATACATCAGTCCTCCTGGGGCTCAAAAGTTGCATCAAAAGGTACACTTTTCAAACTCAATATTGTTATATGGGGCTGACAGAAACCAAAACACACACACATATACACACACAAAATAAGGGGAAATGGAAGAATTTGAATAAGAAATCAGGCAGGGTGGTACACCCATTCTTGTTATTTTTAGCCCCATGCACAGAATCACACTAGAGCAGTTCTCCCAGCTCTTCATATTCACCACAACACCTTATTTTATCTCCCTTATTTTTTCTCCTTTCCTGAATCCACTCAATCATTTCGTGCTTCCAGGACTCTAGTGTGCTTCTAGAGTGCTTTACTATCTCCCACTTTTCAAAGATAAACACCTCACACCTGGGAAACAGATGCCTCTAATTAGCTTTAAACCTGAAGTTTATGCCTGCCTTTGATGTTTTCTAGGATGCATTTTGGTGAATAATAATATTCTCAATTCAGAACGTTTCAACACTTAATCAAAAGTCAGTTTGTGTGTGTGTGTGCATGCATGCACACATGCGTGCACTCAGTCGTGTCAAATTCTTTGCAACTCCATGGACTGTAGTTCACCAGGCTCCTCTGTCCATGGCACTTTTCAGGCAAGAATGCTGGAGCAGGTTGCCATTTCCTCCTCCAGGGGGATCTTCCTGACCAAGGAATCGAACCCTAGTCTCCTGTGTCTCCTGCACTGCAGGCAGATTCTTTACCTGCTGAGCCATCAGGAAAGCTCTAACCAAAAATCAGTTTAGCAAAGATATTCTGGCAGTCACCCACCATCGTGCTCCAGACCTAAGCCTGTCTGTTAAGGGAAGTGAAAAAACTGGATTCGGAAATTAGAAAGTTTCTTTTTCACAAACCACACTTTTCTGGGCTGATTTTATGGAGAAGTGGGGACCCCAATTTTATAAAATCTGAATAGGAATCAAAGACAGTAATACAATAATAGTAGGGGATTTAAATACTCCACTTTAAGCAATGGACAGATTATCCAGAGGAAAAAAATCAACAAGAAAACAACAGATTTGAACTTCATTGTAGGCCCAAATCGATCAAACAAATATATGCAAAGCATCATACAATAGCAGCAGAATATATATTCTTATTACTTGCATATGAACATTCTCCAAGATAAGTTATATGTTAGGCCACAAAACACATCCTAAAAAATGTGACTAAAATAATACCAAGCACCATTTCTGAGCATAATTATATGAAACTGGAAGTGTGTGCTAATCACTCAGTCATCTCTGACTCTTTGTGATCCCATAGTCTGCCAGGTTCCTCTGTCCATGGGATACTCCAGGCAAGAATACTGGAATGGCTTGCCATTCCCTTCCCCAGGGGATCTTCCCAACTCAGGGATCAAAGCTGGGTCTCCTGTATTGCAGGCAGATTCTTTACCATCTAAGCCACCATCAATTAAGGGAGGAAAATTGAAAAATTATTAAAGATATGGATATTAAACAACATGCTACTGAACAGGTGATGACCCAAAGAAAAAAGAGCAAGGTAAATATCTTAAGACAATTAAAAATTAAAGTTTTGCACGAGTGCTTGCTAAGTCACTTCAGTTATATCCAACTCTTTGCAATCCTATGGACTGTAGCCCACCAGGCTCCTCTGTCTGTGGAATTCTCCAGGGAAGAATACTGGAGTGGATCTCCATGATCTCCTCCAGGGGATCTCCCTAACCCAGGGATTGAACCCACGTCTCTTATGTCTTCTTCATTGGCAGGTGGGGGTCTTTACCATTAGTGCCACCAGGCTTTTCTTGTAGCTGAGTCAGTAAAGAATCTGCCTGCAATGCAGGAGACCCAGGTTTGACTCCTGGGTTGGGAAGATCCCCTGGAGAAGGAAATGGCAACATACTCCAGTGTTCTTGCCTGGAGAATCCTGTGGACTGAGGAGCCTGGGAGGCTACAGTCTGGATTGCAAGAGTCAGACATGACTTAGCAACTAAACCACCACCACCAAAGTTTTGAGACACAAATGAAGCTACTTAGTACAAGTACATAAAAGTGGTTTTGCAAGGGAATGTTGTAGAGATAAATGAATACATTATGAAAGAAGAAAGTTCTCAAATAATCTAACTTTTCACTTCAGGAACTAGAAAAAGTACAAAATAAGCCCAAAGCTGTTTCAAGGAACAAAATAATGAAGAGCAGAAATAAGTGAAATAAAGACTAGACAGACAATAGAAAAGAATGAACAAAAGAGTATTCTTTGAAGAGGCAAATTTTTAAAATAGTATTTTAGTTAGACTAAGAAAAGAGAGAGAAGACTCAAATAAAATCAGAAATGAAAGAAAAAGCATTGCAACTGAAACTACACAAACACAAAAGATCATGAGAGACTACTCTGAACAATTATATGCCAATGAACTGAATATCCTAGAACAAATTGATAAATTCCTAGAAACATGCAACCTACCAGGACTAAATCATACAGAAATAAGAACCCAACAGACCAGTAATGAGTAAAAATACAGAGTCAGTAATCAAAAACTTCCCAACAAAGAAAAGCCTAGGGTCCAATGGCTTCACTGGTGAATTCTACCAAATGTTAAAGAATTAACACCAATCTTCTCAAACTCTTCCAAAAAACTGAAGAGAAGAAAACATCTCCAAACTCATTTTACAAGGCCAGCATTACTTTGATACCAAATTCACATAAGGACATAACAAGAAAAGAAAACTAAAGAACAATATCTTTTATGAATACTGAAGAAAAATCCTCAGGAAAATACTAGCAAACCACATTCAACAGCACATTAAAGGTTCATACACCTTGATCAATAGGGCTTATCCCTGGGATTCAAAAATTGTTCAACATCTACAAATTCATCAATGTGATACACCACATTAACAAAATGAAGGATAAAAATTACATGACCATCTCAATAGATGGTGGAAAAATATTTGACAAAACTCGATGCTATGCTTTCAAGATAAAAACTCTCAACAAATTACGTATAGAAGCAATGTTCCTCAACAAAATAAAGGTCATATATGACAAGTCCACAGCTAATAACACACTTAATACTGAAAAGCTGAAAGATTTTCCTATAAGATCAAAAACAAATAAAGCATACCTACTCTTGCCACTTCTATTTAACACAGTAATCTAAGTCCTATCCTGAGCAATAAGGCAAGAAAGAAAGCAATGCTAAAAATGTTCAAATTACCACACAATTGCACTCATCTCACACGCTAGTAAAGTAATGCTCAAAATTCTTCAAGCCAGACTTCAGCAATACATGACGTGAACTTCCAGATGTTCAAGCTGGATTTAGAAAAGGCAGAGGAACCAGAGATCATATTACCAACATAGTTGGATCATCGAGAAAGCAAGAGAGTTCCAGAAAAACATCTACTTCTGCTTTGTAGATTACACCAAAGCCTTTGACTGTGTGGATCACAACAAACTGTGGAAAATTCTTAAATAGATAGGAATACCAGACCACCTGACCTGCCTCCTGAGAAATCTGTATACAGGTCACGAAGCAACAGTTGGAACTGGACATGGAATAACAGACTGGAACAAGAGGTTCCAAATTGGGAAAGGAGTACGTCAAGGCTGTATATTGTCACCCTGCTTCTTTAACTTATATGCACAGTACATCATGAGAAATGCTGGGCTGGATGAAACACAAGTTGGAATCAAGATTGCCAGGAGAAATATCAATAACCTCAGATATGCAGATGACACCACCCTTATGGCAGAAAGCGAAGAACTAAAGAGCCTCTTGGTGAAAGTGAAAAGAGGAGAGTGAAAAAGTTGGCTTAAAGCTCAACATTCAAAAAACTAAGATCATGGCATCTGGTCCCATCAGTTCATGGCAAACAGAAGGGGAAACAATGGAAACAGTGACAGACTTTATTTTGGGGGGGCTCCAAAATCACTGCAGATGGTGACTGCAGCCATGAAATTAAAAGACTCCTGCTCCTTGGAAGAAAAGCTATGACCAACCTAGACAGCATATTAAAAGGCAGAGACATTACTTTGTGGACAAAGGTCCATCTAGTCAAGGCTAGGGCTTTCCCAATAGTCATGTATGGATGTGAGAGTTGGACTATAAAGAAAGATGAGTGCTGAAGAATTGATGCTTTTGAACTGTGGTGTTGGAGAAGACTCTTGAGAGTCCCTTGAACTGCAAGGAGATCCAACCAGTTGATCCTAAAGGAAATCAGTCCTGAATATTCATTGGAAGGATTGATGCTGAAGCTGAAACTCCAACACTTTGGACACCTGATGCAAAGAACTGACTCATTGGAAAAGACCCTGATGCTGGGAAAGATTGAAGATGGAAGGAGAAGGGGACGACAGAGGGTGAGATGGTTGGATGGCATTACCAACTCCATGGAGATGAGTTTGAGTAGGCTCCAGGAGTTAGTGATAGACTCCAGGAGTTAGTGATAGACAGGGAAGCTTGGCATGCTGCAGTCCATGGGGTCACAAAGAGTCAGACACAACTGAGCAACTGAACTGAACTGAACTCTTACCACCACTATTTAACACAGTAATCGAAGTCCTATCCTGAGAAATAAAGCAAGAAAACAAATAAAATGCATTCAGACTGGGAAGTAAGAAGTAAAAATGTCTGTAGATGACATGACATCATATATATATATATATATATACACACACATATAAAATCCTAAAGATAGTACTAAAAAATACTGTGGAACTAATAGTCTCAGTATAGTTGTAGGATACAAGATCAGCATCAAAAAGCAGTTGTCTTAATCACCTTATTATTTCACAACATGGAAGTTGTTTGCCAGTATGAAATTGGCATATTGTTATTTGTGAACCCAAAAAAGGGAAAAAAGAAAGCTTTAGACATTCAATTCTGAGAGATAATGTTCCGAGTATACTGAAGTACCCAAATGAATGTATAAGTGGCTCATAAAAAATTGAACAAACCAGCAAGCTAGCTCAATTATATTAAAAAAAAAAAAGATTGCTCAAGACCCCATATTATATCATTTGTGGTAAAAAAAGCATGTGAAGTTAAATATAAATTTAACTCCCTTACCACTGTTTACAGGTTTCCAAAAAGGTCGAATAAGGTGATATTTTCCATGCTTAATTTGAGCCCAAACGGGAAACATTTATGGAGAATTGAAGAAAAAGCTCAACAAAAAAATCATGTTTTATGAAGGGTGAAAAATGATTTTAATTTTATCATAAGGAAAATTTTTTGAGAATGTATAGTTAATCTAATATATTCATGTTAAAATCCCTACATGAATTTTTTACACACTAAGAAAAGTTATCAAAAAGTTTGAGGAAATTTATTTAACTCTTAGATAAAAATCCATGTTGGTGTATTCTCAAAATAAGAATACCAACTACATTTGGTGTTGCTGAGTAAAATAGGCGCTAAACTACAATCAGTGGGTAGGGGCTGCAACCAACAAACTTTCAGTGACACTTCAGTTAAACATATTATTAAGTTTATTTCCACACTGAGTAATTTCTATTTTGGGTAAAAAATATTTTCTTGGTAAAACTCTTAAGTCATTTTGTAGTTTTAAAATTCTTTCATTCTTATACTTTGGGTTGGACAAACTGCAGCCAAGTTCATGTTATTGATTAAATGCAGGTAGCTGATCTGTGTATTTCCTCAATGGCAGTGTTTTCTGACTATATCCTTTATATGTTAATGTTACCCTCTCCATCTCATTTTTCTTAATATTAGAACTGAAATTTAGAGCTACAATTATACTTCCTCAATTATTTTTTAAAATAACATCTTTTAAGTTAATTTTTATTGAAATATTGTTGCTTCACAATGTTGTGTTAGTTTCTGCTATACTGCAAATAAATTACATTATTTTTAAAAGGAAAAAAAATAATACCAACTACATTTGGAACTGACAAATTCTCAAAAGCTTATAGATGCACAAAAGTTTTTTTACCAAAGAATAAAAAGTATTTTGGACTAAAAAAAAAAAGAAAAGCAGTTGTCTTTCTGCTGCTGCTGCTAAGTCACTTCAGTCGTGTCCGACTCTGTGTGATCCCACAGACGGCAGCCCACAAGGCTCCCCCATCCCTGGGATTCTCCAGGCAAGAAAACTGGAGTGGGTTGCCATTTTCTCCTCCAATGCATGAAAGTGAAAAGTGAAAGTGAAGTCGCTCAGTCGTGTCCGACCCTCAGTGACCCCATGGACTGCAGCGTTCCAGGCTCCTCCATCCATGGGATTTTCCAGGCAGGAGTACTGGAGTGGGGTGCCACTGCCTTCTGCAGTTGTCTTTCTATATCCTAACAAAGAACTATTCAAAAAATAAGGAAACAATTCCCCAAATTAATGTACGTATGTGTATAACTGAGTCATTTTGCTGTACAGAAGAGATTGGCACATACTTCAACCATATTTCAATTAAAAAAAAAAAAGGAACATAATACTTAAGAAAAATTTAACCAAAGAGGTAAAAGAGCTATATACTAAAAACTATAAGACAATAGGGAAAGAAACTGAAGAAAACACAGATAAATGGAAAGATATTCCATGTTTATGGATTAGAATAATTAACACTGTTAAAATTTTCATATTACCCAAAACAATCTACAGGTTCATTGCAATCTATCAAAATTTTAATTGCATTTTTCACAGATTTTTTAAAAAAGTAATCATAAAATACATATTGAAGCACAAAAATGATGGATAGCTAAAGACAATCTTGTAAGACAAGCAAAGTTGGAGCCATTATACTTCCTGATTTTAAATAGTATTACAAAGTTATAGAAATCAAATCAGTAATGTACAATTATATATTTAAAAAAAACAAACAGACACAGACCAATGGAACAGACTAGAGCTTAGAAATTAACACATACAAAGTCAAATAAAGTCAACAGAATAGAGCCTAGAAATAAACCAACACATATAAAGTCATATAAAGTTAACTAATCTTACCAGTGGCACTAGTGGTAAAGAGCCTGCCTACCAATTCAGGAGATAATGTAAGAGAGCCGGGTTCCATCCCTGGGTCAAGAAGATCCCCTGGAGGAGGGCAGTGGAACCCACTCCAGTATTCTTGCCTGGAGAATCCCATAGACAGAGGAGCCTGATGGGTTACAGTCCATAGGGTTGTAAAGAGTCAGACACGAGCAAAGCGACTTGGCACACATGCAGTCTTCAGCAAAGGCACCAAAAAAACGCACAATGGGGAAAGGATAGTCTCTTCAACAAATGGTGTCAGGAAAATTGTATAGCCATTTGTGAAATAATGAAACTAGACCATATACTACACCATATACAAAAATCAACTCAAAATGGATTAAAGACAAACTTAGGACTTTGTTTATCCTAAAGGACTTTGTTTATCCTAAAGGACTTTGTTTATCCTAAAACTCCTAGAAGAAAACACAGGGGGAAAGCTCCTTGACATTGATCTTGTCAGTAATATTTTGGATTAAAAGTACAGGCAACAATGGCAAAAATAACCAAGTGGGTCTGTATTAAGTTAAAAGGTTTCTGCATGGCAAAGGAAACAATCAGCAAAATGAAAAGGCAACCTGAAAAACAGAAGAAAATATCTGCAGGTCATATATCACATAGGGGGTTAATATCCAAAACATACGAGAAACTCATACAATTCGATACTGGAAAAAAAGAATCAAATTAAAAAATGGGTAAAGGATCTGAATGGACATTTTTTTCAAAGAAGTTAAATAAACAGCCAACATATATATGAAAAGATGATTGACATCAGTAATCATTGAGAAAACAGAAATCAAAATCTTAGTGAGATATCACCTCACACCTTTTAGGATGGCTACTATCAAAAAGTAAAAAGATTATAAGTTTTGACAAAGACGTAGAAAAAAAGAGAAATCATTTGTCCTGTTGGTGGGAATGTAAATTAGTAGAGGCATATGGAAAACAATATGGAGGCTCCTTAAAAATTTAAAAATAGAACTCCCATATGTTCCAGCAGTTCCACTTCTGGGAATATATCTGAAGGAAAAAATACAAAACAAAACACTGTCTTGAAGAGAGATCTGCACTGTCACGTTCATTGCAGGATTATTCACAGTACCCAAGATACGGAAGCAAATTAAATTCCTATCATCAGCGGATGAGAGGATAGAGAATGGAAATATATATATATATATCACATTTTCTTTATGTACATACATACCTTTACACATGTACACACCATGCATCTATATATATATAATTTTTATTTGTCAATCATACCCCAGTAAAGCTGTGGAGGGTGGGGTAATTGAGGATAGAAAGATCTGAGAAACAGTAGCAGCTCTATTTGCTAAGTGACCATGTTTCTCCTTTAAGTTTTAAATTCATCTGAGAAGTATTTCTGTTGGACATACTGTTTAGAGCTCTAAAAGTTTAAGCAGAGAGAGAAAGTTCATACAGATGGCACAAGGTACCCATGACTCTGATCACTGAAGAAATTCTTCTCTAGGTTAAACTCAGCCTAGAAAAATTTCAGTCAAAAAAGAAAGGAAAACAAGAATAATTCCCTACTTCAGTATTATGGCTCTATGTGGCAAAATATAGAAAGTCTTCAAATAAAGAAGAAAACTGCAATACCACACAGATAAAGAAGAAAGACATCTAGAGAAACAATTACATTTCTACTTTCTACAGTCTTTTATGTAGTCTTTGGAGGCCAAAAGAAAAGTGGTGCAGAGTAATATTACACAAATAAAAACAGAGCTGCTGCTGCTGCTAAGTCGCTTTAGTCGTGTCCGACTCTGTGCGACCCCATAGACGACAGCCTACCAGGCTCCCCGGTCCCTGGGATTCTCCAGGCAAAAACACTGAAGTGGGTTGCCATTTCCTTCTCCAATTCATGAAAGTGAAAAGTGAAAGTGAAGTCGCTGAGTCTTGTCCAACTCCTAGCGACCCCATGGACTGCAGCCCACCAGGCTCCTCCGTTCTAACTAGGGCTATAGGAAGAGCTGTAAAACAGTCTACTCAAAATGTGAACTTGGATCTATAACAATGAAAATATTAGTGTTCTATGCAACTAATATTAAGTATTTAAATGACTCCTCAAGTGGTCAGGCTACTACTGAACACAAACAGCAGAGGCTATAGAATAAGGGGATTAAAAATGAAACAACCCAAAATATATTAAGCCATGACAGAAATAATTCTTAGCATATGTGTTAAGGGGTCCCCCATTTCCTTGGTGCAGAAGTTTAGAAAAATTTGTATTGTCCTATGACTTGTACCTGTAATTATACTTTGTCTCATGTGTGTATTTAGTCAAGATAGGTTGTTGTGCTATGATAACAAATTATCCCAAAATCTCTCAACAAGGATTGATTTCTTATTCATACCATCCATCACAGAACAGCTACTGCTCCCAATCTAAGGCTGATCAGAGTACCTCCATAGGGAACATTGCTGATGGTCATGTCAGTCAGGAAAACAATGTGGCAAGCCTCCTTCCACCTCATGAAGTTTCTGCCCAGAAGTGACATGCATCACTCACTGTGATGGCCCAGGAGAGTCAAATGGCCCTGCCTGAGTTCAACAGGGTAAGAATATATAACCCTCCTCAAGCAGGCTCCCTGATCATGAGCCACACAATCTCTCACAGTACACTCGAGATAACTGTTTATAGTAAATTGTATAATTCTAACTCTACAGTGCCCAAGTTTTTCTGCAATAAAATCATCTTTGCTAAATCTCAAAGAGCTCCAGACATTACTATAAACAGCTGTCTAAATTGTGTAGATCCTACTGGTAGTTACCATCAGTATTACAGTTTCCTGTATTTAAGAATGTCTTAAAATTTAACTCTGGGTATAGTTATGATTTTTAAGCCTTTGGGTTGTCTGCAAAGGTCCTTAAAGAGGAGAACCAATAACTTGATTGGACTTTTTCTTGTATGTGTGTTCCCAAAATTAACACCATATTTAAGTAAGAGTTTGAATGTGGTTGGGTTGTAAATTTACATGTATGGATTTTACATATTTTTCATTTCATACCAAAAAGCCATATCTTCAAGCACTACTCTACAAAAAACAATTTCTTTATAAGGACAAGTTCTCCTTAACCCTAGTAATTAATTTTAGAATAGAAAGCATATATTTGATGGCAGAAACATCAATCAGAAGTTTGCTAATTATTTTTCCATGATGTGGGCTTTAATATGCTTGGTAAAGATAATGAAATATATGTCACTTAAATAGTTATTAAGCTAACTGAAAACACTCGTGTATATGAATCCCATCCTCCTACTACAAAGGATCTGGTGTACTGTGGATCTGTTTACCTATCACTGAGAGGAGGCAAGAGCACTCAGACAAGGATTCTTGGTAATGACTTCAAGTTAAACTTCTGAAAAGCAACATTTACTGTGTCATTTCAGCATGGCACTGTCCTGGAGGCAAAGAAAGAATGAAAAGTTCTCTTACTCTCCCTTTCACTCTTGTAGTTCTTTGCTATAAACTCCTTAACTTTTCTATTACTCAATGAAGTCCCTTCTCCTCAGTCAATTATTTAATAATAAGTGTTCCTTTTGAAAACAAGGACACCTAAGAGCTCCAGAACTGAGACTTCCTTTCAATCCGAGAACCGTAGGAATCAGTCTGGAACACCACACAATTTTGATAAATTCTAAGCTGAAGTGTGCCTGAGGAACTATGGACAGAGGTTCGTGACATTGTACAGAAGACAGTGATAAAGACTATCCCCAAGAAAAAGAAATGCAAAAAGGCAAAATGGTTGTCTGAGGAAGCCTTACAAACAGCTGAGAAAAGAAAAGAAGCAAAAGGCAAAGGAGAAAAGCAAAGATTTTGCCGAGTTCCAAAGAATAGCAAGGAGAGATAAGAAAGCCTTCTTCAGTAATCAATGCAAAGAAATAGAGGAAAACAATAGAACGGGAAAGACTAGGAATCTCTTCAAGAAAGTTAGAGATACCAAGGGAACATTTCATGCAAAGATGGGCACAATAAAGGACAGAAAAGATATGGACCTAACAGAAGCAGAAGATATTAAGAAGAGGTGACAAGAATACACGGAAGAACTATACAAAAAAGCTCTTCATGACCCAGATAACCACGATGGTGTGACCACTCACCTGGAGCCAGACATCCTAGAATGTAAAGTCAAGGGGCCTTAGGAAGCATCACTATGAACAAAGCTAGGGGAGGTGATGGAATTCCAGCTGAGCTATTTCAAATCCTAAAATATGATGCTGTGAAAGTGTTGCACTCTATATGCCAGCAAATTTGAAAAGTTCAGTAGTGGCCTCAGAACTGGAGAAGGTCAGTTTTCATTCCAATCCCAAAGAAATGCAATGCCAAAGAATGTTGAAACTACCATACAATTGCACTCATCTCACACACTAGCAAAGTAATGTTCAAAACTCTCCAAGCCAGGCTTCAACAGTACATGAACTGTGGACTTCCAGATGTTCAAGCTGGATTTAGAAAAGGCAGAGGAACCAGAGATCAAATTGCCAACATCCACAGGATCATTGAAAAAGAAAGAGAGTTCCAGAAAAACATCTACTTCTACTTTATAGATTACACCAAATCCTTTGACTGTGCGGATCACAACAAACTGCAGAAAATTATTAAATAGATGGGAATACCAGACCACCTGACATGCCTCCTGAGAAATCTGTATGCAGGTCACAAAGCAACAGTTGGAACTGGACACAGATCAACAGACTGGAACAAGAGGTTCCAAATTGGGAAAGGAGTACATCAAGGCTGTATATTATCACCCTGCTTATTTAATTTCTGTGCAGAGTACATCATGAGAAATGATAGGCTGGATGAAGCACAAACTGGAATCAAGATTTCCAGGAGAAATATCAATAACTTCAGATATGCAGATGATACCACTCTTATGGCAGAAAGCAAAGAACTTAAGAGCCTCTTGATGAAAGTGAAAGAGGAGAGTGAAAAACCTGACTTAGAACTCAACATTCAAAAAATTAAGATCATGGCATCCAGCCCCACCACTTCATAGCAAATAGATGGGGAAACAATGGAAACAGTGACAGACTTTATTTTGGGGGGCTCCAAAGTCACTGCAGATGGTGACTGCAGCCATGAAATTAAAAGACTCCTGCTCCTTGGAAGAAAAGCTATGACCAACCTAGACAGCATATTAAAAGGCAGAGACATTACTTGGCCAACAAAGGTCCGTCTAGTCAAGCTATGGTTTTTCCAGCAGTCATGTATGGTTGTGAGGGTCGGAAAAACGGATAAGGAAAGCTTCATGCCAAAAAACTGATGCTTTTAAAGTGTGGTGTTGGAGAAGATTCTTGACAGTCACTGCAAGGAGATCCAACCAGTCCATCCTAAAGGAAATCAGTCCTGAATATTCATTGGAAGGGCTGATGTTGAAGCTGAAGCTCCAATACTATGGCCACTTGATGCAAAGAACTGACTCATTGGAAAAGAACCCAATGCTGGGAAAGACTGAAGGCAGGAGGAGAAGGGGATGACAGAGGATGAGATGGTTTGATGGCATTACCAACTCAATGGACATGAGTTTGAGCAAGCTCCGGGAGTTGGTGATGGACAGGTAAGCCTAGTGTACTGCAGTCCATGGGGTCACAAAGAGTCGGACAGGACTGAGAAACTGAACTGAACTGAAGCTGCAGTAACAGATCATATTCTCCTCTCATAGGTGTTGACTAAGTTTTCCAGGAGGCTCAGTGGTAAAGAATCTGTCTGCCAAAGCAGGAGATGCAGAAAAATCAGGTTTGATCCCTGGGTCAGGTAGACCCCTAGAGAAGAAAATGGTAACACACTCCAGTATTCTTGACAGGATAATCCGATGGACAGAGGAGCCTCGTGGGCTGTGGTCCATGGGGTCCAAACAGGCAGACAGAACTGAGCATGGAGGCACGCTCGAAAACAGAGGGTAGGTTAGAAAGTTGGCCAATTAACCCACTGATTAAAGGAAGAGAGAAGCTGGTATGGGTGACCTGAGAATCCTCCCAGTAGCAATGTCAAATCAGGTCATGAAGTAGAAGGAAGAGGTGACAGGATGGTTCTTACCACCTCTTCCTCTTTCTTGATCACTTGGTTAATACCAATTCCACTTACTCTTGGCTTCCAGAACCACCACTGCCCTTGACCTTTGGCCCTGATCTTGGCCTGAAGCAGTTCAGTCATCTTATCATTTGTTTCAGGCCTTGTCTTCAGCATTCCCAAAAGCCCCCATTAGTGAAGTTACCCTTTTGAATGAGAATAAACAAATAAGCCTATGAATGGATTGAAAAAGTCTACTTGCTAAATGTCTGTTGAAGATAAGATATAAGTTTGACAGGGGCCAGAGTTACATTTTAGATTGTTTGGAAGATGTACAGAAGTGGCATAATCACCCCCTCAATCCCCCAATTTAAATTGCTTTCTGATAGGTACTGAGAGCTGCAATTTGACCTGCTTAAATCCTTCTCACATGTAAAAGCTTAACTCAGATGACAGTCCCATCTTGAAGCCTCCCTCTTCCCCTGTATCTCCTGCGAGGCAATATTAACTGTTCCTTCTTCCAGGATCTTTAATACTTAATTCATAAACTTCTTGTGGCATTTTCATGTTACGTTATTTAACTCCGTGCATCTATGTATCATTCTTGCAAAAGACCAATCTCCCAAAGGCAAAATTAAATCTTATTTATCTTTACATCTATGATGCCAAACAGAACATAGGACATGTGGCAGGTGCCAGAGACATTGCTCACTGAATTGAAAGTTAGTTGAGGGTCAACGGTGTGTAGCAGAAGCTGCCTACAAAGAGGTAATATGGAAAACCGTAAGAAGGGCATGAGCTCTGGTTTTAGAGAAACCCAAGGTCAAATCCCAACTCTGCCAACTATGAGCTATGATATAACCTTAGATAATGTTATTTAACCTCTCAAAAACTATCCTTGCCCTTGTAAAATGGAGATAACCATTTCTATCTTGCTAGATCACACTGTAAATTAACCAAAAGGCATGCACAGTACTTAGTATCTGATGAGCTGCAATGACCATGAGAGTTGCAATGAACAACCAGATGCCCTTGGATAGGTCTTACTGGTTCTGTGTGCCCATCCTCCAGCTTTTGTGTGCTTCGGTTCTAATGGACGACACCCACTATTTCTCTCAGAGGAATACCTTTGGGTTGCTAGAAGGGATTTGGCCTAAACAAACAGAATCCTGAGACTGAAGTATTGATGTTTGTGGCTGTGATTCATACAGGAGTGTACCAGCCCAACACACTTGCCTGTGGGTGAGATAAAAATAGTAATTTAACTTATGCTGTCAAGCTCCCCTTGGGACCTGGCTAAGGCAGGAGCATCACCTATACTCACACCCTGGTTTGACTTCTCCCCCCATTTTCTCTTGCTTCCTACACTCCTTCTGTCTTCTGCTAGAATCACTGACTTAATATATTTTGTGATGTGACTTCTTTTCTCAGGGTCTACTTCTGAAAACCTAAGACGTGAGTGCTCTCAAAACAGAAACTGTTATTACAACCCAAAATGGCTTAAAAACAAATACAAAAAACCACCACCCCTAAAAATATCTTCCTGTTGTCACCATCCACCTACCTTTCCTATTCTGCCCTCATTGCATTTTTTCCTCTTCAACATGTTCATCCCACCCAGGGAAAAGGAGAATCAGGAGACTTACTTTTTCTTTTGATGAAATGTATTTGTATTCATATTCTTCATTGAGTGGCTGCCTATTCAAAGCGGGTTTGCTCAGTGCTCAGCATCTTGAGGGTGATTAACAAATGTGAAAAATAAAACAAAACTACGTTCAGCAATGTCTCACAGAGATGGGAGAGATGCTTTCCATGAAAATCTTGTCCAGGAGAGCCAAGAAAACAGATGAGACTCTTCTGGCTATGCTACTTACTGAGTGACTTTGGGTAAATTAATCTTCCTAAACCTCAGTTTCCTGATCAGCAGATTTGGAAAAATAACAGTCTTTACCTCCCAAGGTTGTTGTGATCCAATGAAAAGATGTACATAAAACATGTAGCTCAGTACCTGGCCCAAAATAAACACAACCCAAGAAGCTACTTCTTGTTGTTGTCATTGTTTTGTTCATTGTTTTAACACTTTCTTTCCCTTACTCTTCTAAAATGAACAAGGACAACAAACTTAATTTGAAAAACGTGGGTTATCTCTCCTGGATGAAGAACGCTTAAAGGATGGAATAGTATTTACTAAGGCTGAGGGGCTACCAAGGAGGAAACAGAACAGACTCATTCTGTCTGAAGGCATATAGAACTACCAATCGTTTGTGAAACTCCTATGAAGCTGTTTCATCAATACGAATGGAATTACCCAAAAGTCCTCATTTCCCTATACTAGGATGGGGTCCATGGGTAATGGTGTGCTCCCTCCCACAAGGGACTTTCATGCAGGTAGGGACTAAACAACCACTTTCTGAGAATACAGGCACAGCTCTTTTAATTGAGCTTTGTTTTAGTGCACTCCGCAGACATTCCGTTTTTTACAAATTGAAGATCTGTGGCAACGCTGCACTGAGCAAGTCTATCAGTGCCATTTTTCCAACAGCATTTGCTTACTTTGCAACTCTGTCACATTTTAGCAATTCTATGATGAAGAATTGATGCTTTTGAACTGTGGTGTTGGAGAAGACTCTTGAGAGTCCCTTGGACTGCAAGGAGATCCAACCAGTCCATTCTGAAGGAGATCAGCCCTGGGATTTCTTTGGAAGGAATGATGCTAAAGCTGAAACTCCAGTACTTTGGCCACCTCATGTGAAGAGTTGACTCATTGGAAAAGACTCTGATGCTGGGAGGGATTGAGGGCAGGAGGAGAAGGGGACAACAGAGGATGAGATGGCTGGATGGCATCACTAACTCAATGGACCTGAGTCTGAGTGAACTCCGGGAGTTGGTGGTGGACAGGGAGGCCTGGTGTGCTGTGATTCATGGGGTTGCAAAGAGTCAGACACAAGTGAGTGACTGAACTGAACTGAACTGATGATGTTTCAAACTTTTTCATTACTACTATACCTGTTACAATGATCAGTGATCTTTGATGTTAACATTGTAATTGTTTGGGGGCGCCGCAAACTGTACCCATAAAAGGCTAACTGAATTGATAAATCTTGCAAGTGTTCTGACTGCTCTACCAACCTGCAGTTCCCCTGTTTTTCCCCCACTCCTTGGGCCTCCCTATTCCTTGAGACACAACGATATTGAAATTAGACCAATTAATAACACTACAATGGCTTCTAAGAGTTTAAGTGAAAAGAAGGATTCCACATCTCTCATTTTAAATAAAAAACTGGAAATGATTAAGTTTAGTGAGGAAGAGATGTCAAAAGCCAAGAGAGGATGAAAGTGAGGCCTCTAGTGCCAGAGTCTAGAATTAAAAAGTTCTTGAAGGAGATTAAAGTGCTATTTCAGTGAGCATATGAATGATAAGAAAACAAAATAAACTCATTCCTGATATGGGGAAAGTCTCAGTGGTCTGGATAGAAGATCAAATCAGGTACAACATTCCCCCAAGCCAAAGCCTAATTTGAAGCCAGGCCCTAATTCTCTTCAATTCTTTGAAACCTGAGAGAGATGAGGAAGTTGCAGAAGAAAAGTGTGAAGCCAGAAGAGGTTGGCTCCTGAGGTTTCAGAAAAGAAGCCACCTACACAAGATAAAAGTGCAAGGTGGGGCAGCAAGTGCTGATGTGCTGATGTACAGCTGCCAGTTATCCAGATCTGACTCTTTATGGCCCTATGGACTACAGCACACCAGGCTCCTATGTTCATGGGATTTTCCTGGCAAGAATACTGGAGTGGGTTGTCATTTCCTTCTCCAAGAAGATCTAGGCAAGAAAATCAAACAAGATGGTTACACTAAACAACAGATTTTTAATGCAAACGAAACAGCCTTAAATTGGAAGAAGATGCCATCTAGGTCTTCATAGTTAGAGAGAAGAAGTCAACACCTGGCTGCAAAGTTCAAAAAGGATAGGCTGACTCTCTTGCTGGGGGCCAGTGGGGTTCAAGCTGGTGACCTGAAGCCAATGCTTACTTACTGTTCTGAAAATCCTAGGGTCCTTAAGAATTATACTAAATCTATTCTGCCTATGCTCTATAAATGAACGACAAAGCCGGAGTGACGACATGTCTGTTTACAACATGATTTACTCAACATTTTAAGTCCACTGTTGAGATCTACTGCTCAGAAGATTCCTTTCAAATTACTACTGCTATTGACAATGCATCTGATTACCCAAGAGCTCTGATGGAGATGTACGAAATTCACATTCATGCCTGCTAAAAAAAATACATACTGCAGCCCATAGATCAGGGAGCAATTTCAGCTTTCAAGTCTTATTATTTAAGAAATACATTTCATAAAATGACAGCTATCTGAGGTAGTGATTCCTCTGGTAGACCTGGGTAAAAATTCACCATTCTAGATAACATTAAGAACATTTATGACCTACGGGGAAAAGGTCAAAATATCAACATTAATAGGAACTTGGAAAAAGATGATTTCAATCCTTATGGATGACTTTGGGGTATTTAAGACTTCAGTGGAGAAAGTAATTGCAGATGTGGTGGAAATAGCAAGGGAGCTAGAACTGACTGGAAGGAGAGCCTAAAGATGAGACTGAATTGCTACAATCTCAGGATCAAACTTACACAAATGAGAGGATGCTACTTAGGGATGAGCAAAGAAAGTGGCTTCTTGAGATGGAATCTCCTCTCGGTGAAGATGCTGTGGAGACTTTTAAAATGACAACTAAGGATTTAAAATATCACATAAACTTAGTTGATAAAGCAGTGGTAGGGTTTGAGAGGCTTGATTCCAATTTTGAAAGAAGTTCTACTGTGGATAAAATGCTATCAAAATAGCATTAGCATTGTATGCCACAGAGAAATCAAGAAATCTTCCATGAAAGGAAGAGTCAATCAATGCAGGAAATTTCATTATTGTCTTATTTTAAGAAATGGCCACAACCACTTCAACCTTTAGCAACCACCACAGTGATTAGTCAGCAGCCATGAACATCAAGCCAAGACCCTCCACTAGCAAAGAAACTATGATTTCTTAAGGCTCAGATGATGGTTAGCATTTTTTAGCAATAAATTATTTTTTAATAAGGTATGAACACTGTTTTTGTTTTTTAGACATAATGTTATTGCACAGTTAATAGACTAGAGTATAGTGTGAATATAACTATACGTGCACTAGGAAACAAAAAATTTACTGTGGTCTGGAATACAACTGAACCTACATTATATTCAAGGTATGCCTGTACTATCGGAGAAGGCAATGGCACCCCACTCCAGTACTCTTGCCTGGAAAATCCCCTGGACGGAGGAGCCTGGTAGGCTGCAGTCCATGGGGTCGCTAAGAGTCAGACATGACTGAGCGACTTCACTTTCACTTTTCACTTTCATGCATTGGAGAAGGAAATGGCAACCCACTCCAGTGTTCTTGCCTGGAGAATCCCAGGGACGGAGGAACCTGGTGGGCTGCCGTCTATGGGGTCGCACAGAGTGGGACACGACTGAAGCGACTTAGCGGCAGCAGCAGCAGCCTGTACTAACATTATATATATAATATAATGTATATACACATATATACGTACAGTATAAATTGAGTTTATTTTGTCTTTAAATAGTTACAATTTGCTTGTAATTACAAAGAAGTAAATGCAAGAGAGAATATACCTTAAGGTTACTGGTTGTCTTATGCAAGCCATGAATAGGAATGCAGACAGAATCGCAATGCCATCGTGTATATGTATTTCATTCATCACTGTATGTCTGCTTCTCTCATTCCTCTGGCCACAGAGAGGCTTCTTCTGTCTCAGTTTTCATGACTCAGTTTTCATGAGGACCCTATAAATTCCCAAATTTTACACCTTACAGGCCAGATACTCAAAAATGATAGCTAATCCAAGGTTCCCTGGTTGTCACAGATCCAAATTCCTATGGTAGGAACTATGCACCATTCAACTGCAATCTGGACCAGGCAAATGAGGCCATGGGTCAGGATCCACAGCAGTGCCCTTCCCACAGTAACTGTGGAAGAGGAGGAGAGATGGTGGACCAGATAAGAAGGGAGAAGTTTCTAGAAGTGGGGAGAAAGACTTGGGGTACTTCTGGACAGACAAAACAACAGGTATTCACTATCCTCCAGAATGGATGAAAAGCGGAACCAATTTCCTTTCACTTTTTTCTACCCCAGCAATTCTATCAGTCCAAAGTAAGACTGTATGTCCCAATGGATTCAGATCAGTGATTAGTTTGAAAAATTAGTCCAAAAAATTAAAAATTATGAAAATCACTCATTTACTTTTTTAAATTAACAGTGAGGAATTTAAAATATGATGATATCTACCACATTTCAGTGAGTATAACATACCACCGCTTTTAAAAACACCATTGTTTTATGTACTACCAAGAAAGAAAAACATGCCAAAAGTAGTTGTAAGACATAATCAAATGTTAAAAAAAAAAAAAAACAATTTCAAAGACAGTAAATGAAGATATGCACATCTTAGAATCGATGAGATGTAAAAAATGAGTTTGAAATTCTGTATGCTCTGACATAGACTCTGTGCTTTCTTTCACTTAACAAATGAGATTTGAGTCAGTTAGGCAAACATTTAATGAGCATATGATAGGCACTGTGATAGGCAGGAAGGATGCAGAAATGCTTAGGAGAGGATTTCTAGAAATTTATAGGGTGAGAGGATACAGCCACAGAAACAAATAAACTACCAAGATATGCACATGATAATAAGCATTCTTTAGGATTTTGAAATGCAACAAGATCCTTCCTAGTTTAGGGCCTTTTAAAGCCGTTCCTTCTGCCAGGAATGCTTCCTCTTCTTTACCAGGCTAACTGCTATTTATTCTTTGATCTCATATCCTGTACCTCCAAAAGGATACACACACAAGAACCCTGTCACTACCTTACAAAGACATAGATCTTGTCCTTTAAAAATTTTACCCTGACTGTATGTGAAATTAATATTGGCCTCCCATAGCTATAAACTCTATGTGCTTAGTCACTCAGTCATGTCCAACTCTTTGCCACCCCACGGTCTGTAGCCCACCAGGCTCCTCTGTCCATGAGGATTCTCCAGGCAAGAATACCAGAGTAGGTTGCCGTGCCCTCCTTCAGGAGATCTTCCCAACCCAGGGATCAAACCCAGGTCTCCTGCATTGCAGGCAGATTCTTTACCATCTGAGCCACCAGGGAAGCCCATAAACTCTTGAAGGACAGAATTTTGACTTGCTTAGTATTATAATTCCAGTTTTAGCATGGGAAGAGTATATTGAGTGAATGAATAACTTCAAAACTTGAAGATTAAATGCTTTTATGCTTGTTTTTGGCTTCTTTTCTATTTAGCTGGAGAAATTTTTTGCTCATTTGCCACAGATACACAGATGTATATATTGATAATATGCAAAGATAATCTGGAACAGTCCCTGCAAAAACAGAGGACACCGGGCACTAAAGGGGCTCAGGCATAGACAAGATCTCTCGTCTGGTAAAGGGACTCAGGGAAGGCTTCATGGGGAAGCAGAATCTGATCCAGGCTTTCAGGGATTTCAGGAGGTAAATGTTGAGGTGGGGGGAAGCATCCCAAGTAGAGGTACTAGAAGATTCAGGGCCAGAAATGGGAAAGACAAAGGCATTTGGGGGACAAACAATTTGTCAAAACTGCAAGTTAGAAAGGTAGGCTGAGGATAAATGGAGGAGAGGAGAGGTGAGCTTAACACTAAGCTAATGGGGCTTTCCTATTGGCTCAGTGATAAAGAATGTGCCTGCCAATTCAGAATACACAGGAGATATGAGTTCCATCCCTGGGTCAGGAAGATCCCCTGCAGAAGGGAATGGCAACCCACTCCAGTGATCCCAGTTGAAAGTCTTGCCTGGAAAATCCCATGGACAGTGGAGCCTGGCAGGCTACAGTCCATGCAGTCAGAAAGTCAGACACTTAGCAACTCAACAACAACAACAGTAGGGTTTAGGCTGCGGACCCTTCCGATGCCTCGCCCCTTCTAAGGCTGGTCAGGTTCTGCTCCATGGACACAAGGAAGAAGGAGTGGGCTTAGCTGTCAATGGAGGCCTTCTCATGGTGTCCTGGGACTGCCCTTCCAGCAATACCTCCACATCCACCTGTCCTCCAGCAGAAATTGCCTCTGGTGGCCCTTACTGAGCAATTGGACACCATCTTGGACTCTAAGAAGAGATGCTGCTCTTTAAAATCCAGAAGGAAGGTACTGGCTGAAGGATGGGTACTGAAATACCCAAGGAGCAAGGCCAGCTGAGGCTGCAGCAGCTCTGGAGGCCAGGACAAGAGAGATTAAAGGAACAGACTTCTCCAAGGCCTGCCCTGGGGTGAGAAGCAATTTCTAGGTGAGATCCTGCAGAGGAAGTTAGAGGCAGTATTCCCAAGATGACATTCAGAAACAGAAAAAACCACTTCCAAATAATTACAAATTCCTATCAGCCATGCTGGAAGAAAAATAAATTTTCTCTATAGAAAATTATAATATTATTGCCATATGAAATGATGATCAAAGAGCATGCAACCAAATACATAGGAAAAGAGTATCATAGAAGTATCAGTTCAGTTCAGTCACTCAGTCGTGTCCGACTCTTTGCGACCCCATGAATCACAGCACACCAGGCCTCCCTGTCCATCACCAACTCCCGGAGTTCACTCAAACTCACATCCATCGAGTCAGTGATGCCATCCAGCTATCTCATCCTCTGTCGTCCCCTTCTCCCCCTGCCCCCAATCCTTCCCAGCATCAGGGTCTTTTCCAATGAGTCAATTCTTCGCATGAGGTGGCCAAAGTATTGGAGTTTCAGCTTCAGCATCAGTCCTTCCAATGAACACCCAGGACTGATCTCCTTTAGGATGGACTGGTTGGGTATCCTTGCAGTCCAAGGGATTCTCAAGAGTCTTCTCCAACACCACATTTCAAAAGCATCAATTCTTCGGCACTCAGTCTTCTTCACAGTCCAACTCTCACATCCATACATGACCAAAGTAGGCAAAAAATTAATAATAAAAATATTAAGTCATTTTCTTAGATTTTGTGATGGTTGTAATATTTGTTATCTTCTAAAAAAATTTACAAGGACTTCCCTGGTGGTTCAGGGGTTAAGAATCTGCCTTCCAATGCAGGGGGACAAAGGATTGAGCCCCGGCTGGGGAACTAAGATCCACATGTTGCAGAACAACTAAGCCCAGGCTCTGCTACTACTGAGCCTGTGCACTCAAGAGTTGCCACAACTAGAGAATCCGAATGCTGCAACTAGGACCTGATGCAGCCAAACAAATACTTGTTTAAAAAATTTATAAAGGATGCAATGTCTTTTCTCATTCAGGATGAGAAGTGTTCAGTTTTCTACCTAACTTTTAACTTACTATTTTATATTTTTCTTAGTGAGGGCTCCAAAAATTATCTAAGCTTCAAGTCCCCTAACACCTGCCTGCATGTGATCCCAGTTGAAAGTCTTGCTGGCCCAGGGCTGAGATGGTATTTGGTCAGAAACAGGAGCAGAGATGTTAGTTAATCAGTTTTCATGCTAATTTGTATAAGAATGAACATAAATCTTTATGTATCAGTGTTTGCAACTTTATCTTCCACTGACAGTATTGATAATTACTTAGAAATTAAATGCCTTCTTTATTCTTTTTTAAGTTTTCCTTCTATGTTGTGATTTTGCTGCAGGAATTTATCTGCTGATTCTCCATTTTGAAACAGAAAGACTTGCCTGTAAAGTATAACTACTTTGCTCAGATCGAAATTCCTTCCCTGGCATCATGATGTTATTAATACATCACATCCATTTTATCCGTATCACTTTTCCTGAGTTTGGCTACCGGCACAGATTAATAGTTGTCTTTGCATTATGCAGTGGAACTTAATTTCTATTTGAATGTTTAACACCATTGTAATGATTTGATTGCAATTAAGAATGATAAATGTTTCCCTTCCAGTCTCAAAATCAATATTCACAAAGTGGAGGAGATAGGCGGGAATGTGGTAGTTAGAACAGGAGATTTTCAAGGAAATGAGGGAAGATGGAGGCAAGCTGAAAAGTACTAGCATAGATTAAGCACCTACTGTGTGCTGAACACTCTGAGAGGTACTACACAAAATAGAGATGGTAGTTGCAAAACCCATGGCAAAAACAGCTAACATTCACTGCATACTTTACTCTGAGATGAGGACTTACCATGTTCCCTGACTTGGACTTCCTACTAATGCTATAAGGTAAATAGTATTTCTATTCTTTTTTATGGATAAGGAAACTGAGGCTCAGAGAGGTTACTAAGTAACTTGCCCATAACCATAAAACTGGTGCATGGAAGACTCAGGCAGGACTTGAATTTAACTGTAATTCCAAAGCACCATAAATTTGATACCATTGTATTAGTTTGCTAGGTTTCACAACAAATTACAGCCAAACCACACCCATTTAACACCTTGCAGTTCTGTAGGTTGGATCTGAGTGGGCTGAACTGCGTTATCAATTTACATTCTCATAGTTTGAAATCAAGGTGTCAGGTGGACCAAACTCTCATCTGAAAACTCTGGGGAAGAATCCACTTCCCATCAATTCAAGCTGTTGACAGAACTCAGTTCCTTGAGGATATAAGAAAAAGTTCCCCATTTCTTTGCTGGCTGTCAGCCAAGGTCTAGTCTCAGCTCATAGAGACCCTCCTCATTTCTTGACATATGAGAACCTCCATCTTCAAGCCAGCAAGGGTGCACTGAATTCTCATACTTGGAATCTCTTTGGCTTCTTCTTCTGCTGTATGTGTTAAGTCACCTCAGTCATGTTCAACTCTGTGAACCCTATGGACTGTAGCCCACCTCGCTCCTTTGTCCCTGGGATTCTCTAGGCAAGGACACTGGAGTGGGTTGCCATTTCCTTCTCCAGGGGATCTTCCCAACCCAGGGATCAAACCTATGTCTCCTGTGTATTCTGCATGGGGTGTGGGGTGGGGTGGGGGGGCTTCTTTACCACTAGCGCCACCTGGGAAGCCTTTCTTTTCTGTTACTATCTGGTAAAACCTTTTTCCTTTCAAATGACTTGAAGTTAACTGACTAGTAAACTTAATTACGTCTGCAAAATCCTTTTGTTGTTTAATCTCACATAACCTTGTGTGTGATATCTCAGTATAGCTACAATCCTGAAGAACAGGGCAGGAAATCTTTAGGGGGAGTCCTAGAGTTCTACCTATCATACCCATATCATCCTCTGTATCAGGTATATGCTCTATTATTCAGTCTAACCACAACCTTGTCAAGAGATATTAGTATTTACTCAGAAGAATGAGGAAAACAGGACCCATAGCCAGAGTGACCGCTGGGGAAGACAGTACGAAGACTAAGCCTATGTTGCACATGACGATAGTCCATGCATAGTGAAGCACCTTCCAGTTGCCTCTCCATCAACATCCCTCACTGGGTCTTGCTCTAGTCACACTGAAGATGCAAAGATGTACCTCATGCTCACCTGCATCCCCTTGTAGGTAAACATAGTTCTCTCTAGAACTCTACTCTGTTTTTGCTTGGTTAACTCTTTCTTCTCCTTCAGCTCTCATTCCTACCTCCTTCTTTTGGAAACTACTCACCACAAGGCTTGAGCAGAGGTCTCACCTATACAAAAGCATCTTGCACTTAACTCATGATAATATCACTTATCAACCTGTACTGTGTAACTCCTATCTCCTTAGCTATCTCTACTCATTGAGGTAGTCTGCTTTGTGGCTGGTCTAGACATCTTTTGTAAGGCTTTAGATGATTTCCCTGTGGTTTAGGGTTTTTGAACAAGTTAATTCTCTTTAGTTAAAAATAAACTGAGAAATCAGTCCTCAAAATAAAGGTGCTACAAAAGTACAAAATAGCATCAAATAACCTTGCTTGTCCCTACAGCACTTGAAAATCCTAGTTTTGTCATGACCTTCATAGAAGACACACTCCCATAGCTAACTGTATGTACTTCTTCCTTTCTCCTATCCTTTTGATTAAATTTTATCAAAAACATAATCTCTAAGAAAAAATGTATTAGAATACCAAGGGTCCACATATCACTTGTTTTTGGACTTCATGGCCTGAGTTTATTTACAAATCACACTAGAAATGGAAATGAACACGAGAAATAATGAGATTCTATTTGCAAATATGTGTCTTCAATTAAAGCAAAATGCTAGAGAAAATGCATTAAAATCCTAGTTAAAAGAGTTGACTTCTTTGTAAAGTAATCATATTTCAAAAAGGTTATTATAAGTTTGAGAGATAAAAACTAAGAAGAAAAGAACATTTAAAAGACCCATAGGAAGAAGAGACATCTAGAAGTAGAAAGATTAAAATACATTCTTCACAGCTAAGCATTGAACTTTTTAGCCATAGGAATAAGAAATTATTCTGGACACATTTTTACAAAAATGAAAAATACATAAAAGAATTAGAAAATCATCAGGAAGCAGCAATCAATGTTTGAACTCTTGAGACTCAGAAAACAGATAAGGCCTAGACGTAAATTGCTTAGAGCTAAAATAGATAGAAAAAGAAAAACAGATCTCTGAAGATACTTCTTCTCTTCTCCAGCCAGTTGGATTTCCTTGGTTGCAACAAAGCCTTGATAACTTAATCCAAAAGAAAGTTGTGAGAAATAATTTTAAGGTTCACAAAATTAATGGAAAGTTGGAAAGCCAGCCTTGAAGATGGACAGGGCCTGAGAGAGTGTCAGATGAGAAATAAGAAACCTGCTTCTAGGGCAGAAGCCACACAAGCCTGGTAGAAGAAGCGGGAGATTCCAGGCATTTTTATTCACTTCGTTCTCCTTCTGTTCCAGGAAGGGAACAGTAGACTGATCTAGTTTGGAAGTTGTGCGTCTATCTAGGCTAAGGGAGACTGGGACCACTGACACGTTGACACAATCCCATCAGACGTGCCTAGTGATTTCCCACTGCAAAAGAAAATAAAACCCCAACAGTCCTTTCCACAGTCTACAAGGGTCTAAGTGATCCAGTCCCAGCCACCTGGCCAAGCTGTCTTCCTCTCTCCCTGTGCTTCCTCACAGTCCCTGTCTCAGAACTTTTGGACGGACTGTTCCTGCTGCCCGAAAGCTCCTCCCCCATGTCAACCCATGCCCAACTCCCTCTCCTCACTAAAGTCTCAGCTGAAATGACACCTCAAGAGATCTTCTGTAACTACCCATCTCCTCCTTTTCTACCTTCAGACATTCCCAATCACATCTTCCCATTTCTTTTCTACGGCAATCTTCAGTACCTTAAATTGTTTATTTACTTGCTGACTTTTTGTTCGTCTGGTTCCATTCACTTCTTTCTACAAGGGTAGAGAACACACCCGAGGGCAAAGACCAGTATCTTTTTCTCTTCAATTACACCTACATTCTCTGTGTAGTATTCAGATATAGTATGACACTAGAAAAAATGTAAATCAATGTATGAACCAATATTGCAGCACTTACTACATTTCTCACATAATTAATAATGTATCTGTTTCTTATGATGAGCTGTGGATCTTCCAGGATAAAGACAAAGCCTTCCACATCTCTGTGCCCTAGTGCCCAGCACAGGGCCCAACTCACAGTAAGGTCCTCAACAAGTGTTTACTGACCTGAATTCTATTTAGCCACAGGCTCTTTCTTTATGAACTGCAAAGTCAGGCAGGCTGTACCTAGAGAAAGCTATTTTCTAAAATGATTCCAAATCAGACTTCATGAGATGATAATAGCTGGAATAAAAAGTCCTTCCCATGAAAGCTCTGAAAACAGTGCAAACATTCTCAAACATTTATAGCCCTGAAATTTCTTTTGCCCAGCGTCTTTCTCCAACAGCATGCATAAATGTAGCTGGGAAGTTCGTCCAAACTGTCAACAGACAAGCCAGGGGCTCAGAGCGAGGGGTTTCTCCTGGACAATCCATCTTGGTGAAGGGCAAGACAATGAGAGACATCACCCAAAAAAAATAATCCTCCTAGGAAACTGAACAAATATCTCCCCTGGCCATAAATAAATAGTTCAGCCTGGGAATTATAATTGTGTGTATAATGCAGCTCAGATATAGGGCATAATTACACTCTAGAATCCATACAGTAATAAAAAGCTGCAGTCAGGGAAAAGAATGCTTGTTTGCCATGGTTTGACAGGCAAGCAACAAACAAGAACCACTTTTTCACCTTTTATTCAATAAAATCAGCATATTAAATATTCAGACTGAGTGTCTCCATTAAGCAATTCACTTCCAGCTCTCCTCCTTCCTCCCTCCCCACCTCTTCTTGTTTTGTTTTCATCAAGTCAGGGAGGGAAAAAAATAAAACCAAGTCCGTGATCTGATTTTTAATGAGGCTGTTGCTCAGGGGTTCTGCTGCATTCAGAAGCTGCCTCCCCAGTCCAGCGGGGAGTTCAAGGTCCCAGGGCATGAGGGAGCAATTTGGGAAGGATCCCAGACGGAAGCAGACCACCATCTATAACCAAGGGTAATACAGGGGAGGAGGGTTTGTGTCCAAGAGGAGAGAAGGAATCAGCCTTCCCCACATCACACAGCAATAATAAAAGGCACCTGGCCTGCAAATATTTAACTGGATGCTCCGAGTGGTGAACTGTGGCTAATGAAATAGCTGACAACACGACATGGAGTGAAAGAGCCAGGGCAGAGGAGAGAGAGGTTAAAAGGCTGGGGAATCAGATTAGAATGATTAAGAGAAACCGGCAAACATTGAGAATGCAACTGACTGATCTCTGAAAGACACTGAGAGCAGATATTTTCTTGGACAACCAAATTTCTGCCTGCCTCTCTCTCTCCTATTTGGAAGAAGGTTTGGACTTGTGCATGTTAATCTGCCTCGGAAGGAAGAGGTTACAAATTGACAGGAGGAAAAAAGACATCTGGAAATGTCACTGGGATAAAGGAAAACAATTGTCATACTTCCTTCCCCAGTGCTGGCCCCAGCCACAAGCTTCACCTCGGCTCTGCCTCCAGTGTTGACGGGCAGAGGTTGAGGACACGGAGCAGGCCAGCTGCGGGAGGCCAGTCGGCTCGATCCTGGGAGGGAGTGAGGTCACTGGTAACGAGCGACAGCAAGGCAGAATGCAAATTGAAGAAATTTATGAAGTTGTTTCTGCTCAGTGAGCAGATTCCAGATAAGTGGAGTGCTAATAAGGCAGGCGAGTTTTCAGCTGTGCCAGCTGTTGGGAGGATGTTGGCATGCTCTGAACCCGGTATTTATTGGATGCTACTCATTGCTGTGACAGCACACACGCGTACACAAGCATGTTTATTCACAACATGCATAATCGCCCTGTCACAACACAGTTGCAAATCAGCGGCCTGTCTCAGGAGCAGAGGGACATATCTAAAACCCAGCGCCCTGAAGGAAAACTCAGATAGAAGGCCCTTCCAATGAAAGTAATGGATCCCTCTAGGCTGCCCTGCACTGGACTATGACAGATTGACTTCTGTGAGGACAAAGAGGCATAAAGCGAGGACAGGGGTTGTTTTAGGCAGAGCCTCATAAGGAATTCACCCTGAACAAGCTGAGTAATTTGGGTGTGGTATCTTGTAAATTAGGGAGGGTAAAACTGGATGGCTTATACACGCGACTGTGGGCTTTTAAGGAGCTGTGTGATTTCTGAGCACCAGGTACAAATGGATCTTGAAGAATCAGTGGCCATGAGGAACCCAAGAAGCTCAGTGACAAACAGAGCTCTTCTGAAGGCACTTGAGTATCTGAATAAGCTGCTGAAGATTCTGTAATAAGAGACAAAATGGCTCTTCACGTGCACTTGAAGAACAATAGGAAAACTAGCCAAGGAGACGACTAGAAAAGCCATAGGAATTTTGAAATGGAAGTGGGATTTTATCCAAGAAGATCGCTTATGATGAGGCAGGGGTGGGAGAAGATGGGGCACCAGCTAGGTGCCAACACAGTCATACACACTGCCCCCTGTAAGCTTTCTGACCACCCCATTTTACAGAAAAGGAAACAGACCCCAGGAGAAAGGGTGATGCACCCCAAGTCTCAGCAGCTGAGGAAGTGTCGGGGGCAAGATGAGTCACAGCTCAGGCTGAATGCCAAGCTGCCCTCCTCCGGGTGCTTGGTCCAAACTACCTTGGGTCAAGAAGAGGTTTCCTGAAGACTAAGCCTGCAGTCCCAGACCTAAAGTTGGCCAAGCCTGAGAAGCTAGAAGTAAATTCAGATGGAACAAGAGTACTAGACAGAGCTGCTCCAGAGATGAATTCATGATATAAATCCTATGCTGCTGCTACCGCTAAATCGCTTCAGTCGTGTCCCACTCTGTGCAACCCCATAGATGGCAGCCCACCAGGATTCCCCGTCCCTGGGATTCCCCAGGCAAGAACACTGGAGTGGGTTGCCATTTCCTTCTCCAATGCATGAAAGTGAAAAGGGAAAGTGAAGTCGCTCAGTCATGTCCTCTTCTTCATGACCCCATGGACTGCAGTTTACCAGGCTCCTCTGTCCATGGGATTTTCCAGGCAAGAGTACTGGAGTGGGGTGCCATTGCCTTCTCCATAAATTCTATGGGGGAACTGTAAACTGTAGTACGGGAGTAACTCCACTCGCCCCACCTGACAGCCATGTCAATGCTTTCCAGCCACATGTCCGGCTGCCGTGTTCATGTCACTGGTGAACACAGACTGTACCTGCCTGTGACCACTCGCCGCCCCAGGCCGTCCTTCTTAGGCAGTGCCCCTTGCTGCATCTTCTTCATTCTCCCATGTTTCCCCCATTCCTTCCTTTCCTATCAACATCTCTCTGTTCTGGTATTTATAAGCTTCCAAGCAAGGTAACTCAAAGGTTATTAAATACATCATAATTCCGAGTACACTTGACACTGGTGGGAACTGCCAGAAACGCTACACTGACTCCCAAGGAGATGAATCTCTATGAGTGAAATGAGAGGTCTGCTGTGAGTGCAGCTCCACACTGTGGAAGGAGCAGTGGAGGAAAGCTCTAGCCTTGGATCTGCTGCTATAGTACTGTGTGGCCTTGGGCGTGTCACTTAACCTCTTTGGGCTGCCATTTCCTCAACCATAAAATAAAGAGGTGGCTCTAGAACTGTGCAGTTTGTTTAACCATGTGCCCTGCTCTCTCGGGGCCAGATAGAGATATAAATGGAAGGCATTTCTGATGGACGCAATGACTTCTGTTGTTGTTCAGTTGCTAAGTCATGTCTGACTCTTTTCGACCTCATGAACTATACCATGCCAGGCTTCCCCGTCCTTCACCATCTCCCGGAGTTTGCTCAAACTCATGCCCATTGAGTCAATGATGCCATCCAACCATCTTATCCTCTGTCATCCCCTTCTTCTCCTGCCCTCAATCCTTCCCAGCTTTAGGGTCTTTTCCAATGAGTCGGCTCTTTGCATCAGGTGGCCAAAGTATTGGAGCTTCAGCATCAGTCCTTCCAATGAATACTCAGGGTTGATTTCTTTTAGGATTGACTGGTTTGACCTCCTTGCTGTCCAAGGGACTCTCAAGAGTCTTCTCCAGCACCGTAATTCAAACACATCAATTCTTTGGCACTCAGCCTTCTTCGCAGTCCAACTCTCATATTTGTACATGATTATTGGAAAAATCAAAGCTTTTACTATATGGACACAGTGACTAGGGGCACCTACCCTAACTCAAGCGCCCAAGCACCTCTCTGAAAGGTCCTTCTCTGTTCTGACATCCTACTGATCCACTGGGGAAGGTATCATGGGATAACAGTGTCTTTCCCAGATCCCTCTCAAATCTTACCACGTGGCATCCAAAAAGCAAGACTTTTTTTATTGGTTAAGATACTCTAAAAGTCAAGATAGAATATATTAGATCAGACACTAGACCAAAGTGCACCCAGGACACCATCAGCTCAGAAATCCAGAAGGCAATCAATCCTTTTCCAAACCACTGCTGCTGCTAAGAGATTAGCATTTTTCTCTGTAATTACCTCTCTGACTCCCCAGTTTCCTGGTCTCTTTTCTAAGCATCCTTTCGTGTTTATAAACTGCTTTCCTCAAATGTTTGGAATCATTATAAATAGCAGAAAGGTCTTTTGGGTTTTCTAGAGAAAACAAGGCAGATGCTCAAATGGGGGTATCCTGCACATCTGAGGTCTTTATGAGCCCGCTGTTCCTGTCCCACCAAGCACAACCTACAGGAGGAAGGAGAGAGAATGCGCTACAAAACAAGGCCCAGTAGATACACACACGCCAATCAACACCAGGCACATTTATTTAGTAAACTTCCTCCTAGCTTCTTCACTTACTACTGCCAGTGAATCCACATTAATGATCAAGTCAAAATCTTACACTCTTGGAATCATAATTATGTTAATCTCTTTTTCAAAGCTGCCTTTTGATTCTGTGCATTTACATAAATTTTCAACTTTTTTCCTTCACTCAGTTCCTTTAATTTTCCAATCCTCTTGGTGTTGGCATTCCTACTCTTGTACATTTCTTCCCAGCTGGTTCCTATTTCTCTTTTCCTCCCTGGGTGTCTCCTTTCAACTATCATGTATACTCAACTCAATAATATTTCTGCAAAACTCTTAACATCTATCCATTTTCAGGAGCCTCTAGGGAGTAAGCACTCACCCCAGGAGCCTAAACTGCATTCCTACCAGCATTTTGATTTATCTGGGCCTATCTTCCAGGCAGGAGTCTATGGGAAAGATTTTTCTAATGTAAGAGAGAGTGAGGGTCACAATTAGGGAGGTGGCAGCAGCTTGTCTACACTATCTCCTGCTCCTGCTTTCCTTCCAAAGGCCTCTTACCAGAGGGGAGATATTAATAAGCAGTGGCTGTAAAATCTCTGTATGAAACAAGGATGGCAGGCACCACTGCTGATTCCCAAAACATAAGAGAATCTCAGCAGACTAAACAACAACCTGGACTGAGCTCCATCTCGCCCAGAAGAGAAAATATTGGAAGACATGATCCATTGGAGCAGCAAGGTGTTTGGGAGCACATGGGACTCTATGGCAACTTCAGGCCAAGACTGGAGGAATAGAGTCAGTGTAGGGTAACTGGACTGGAATCCTTTAATTAAAATCCCCAACAGGGTGACCAGAGGGAAAACACTTGTGATCCTCAGAACATACAAGATCTTCAAAAGTTAGAGGCCACTTAGGGCCTATCAATGGTCATGCCAGCAGAGTGAGTTTCCAGGAGGATAATATCTGAACTGACAGTCTTTCGCTCTGAATGGCATCAGAATGGATTCCGCAGTTTCCATTAGCCATTTTGTTGCTGTTCAGTTGCTAAGTCGTGTCTGACTCTGTGACCCCCTGGACTGTAGCACATCAGGCTTCCCTGTCCTTCACCATTTCCCGAAGTTTGCTCAAACTCATGGCCATTGAATTGGTGATGCCATCCAACCATCTCATCCTATAGTTAGGACTACTTGATTTTTAAAGACATATAAGGAAGAAGAATATTGGAGTGGGTAGCCATTCCCTTCTCCAGGGGATCTTCCCAATCCAGGGATTGAACTCAGGTCTCCTGCATTGTAGGCAAATTTGTTACTGTCGGAGCCATCAGGGAAGTCCCATAAACACTCATTACAGTGTTTAGAAACTATCAGAAAATTATCCCTCTAACTAAAATTCCTTATGTTGCTTGCCAAGTCTATTTATAAGGCGTCTTTTAGTTGCTCAAAAACAACTCCTTATTTTCTGCCTAATGCCATAAACTTTCCCCTTTCCCTAAAGAGTCTTCCTTTCACCATTTATCTTTTATGCTTCCACATCTTTTAGCACAAAAGATAAAATGGTACCACTGGGTAGATACATCATCTAGCTACAAGAATCACAGGACCCAAAAGGCAGAGAGTCATCTGGAGTGGAAGTGGGAAGGGGGTGAGCTTGAAGTATCATAAAAATCAACTTGGAATTTGGAGTCAATGCTCTGCTTTGAGTCAGCCAATTTAGGCTTATTTGTTTGGCTGACGAATCTTAGAAAAACTAAAGACTGACTCACTATTACCTCGAGCAATGTTTTAACTGAGCAACCATAAATATAAATTTTAAAAATTGACTCATTTGTACATTTCCTGGAGCTTCATTCTACAAACTGTTTACTATGGAAACACAGACTTTTGAGTTGGATGAGACATTATTCCTTCACAATCCTTCCCTGCAGAGGAATCTCTCTAGCTATATCCACAGGGCCCTGAAAATAGCTTAAATGTGTTCAGGGATCGTGCAACCAATTCCATTCCAGAATAAATTCATTGTTAAAAATGAAAGTCTCCCTGAACTTGAGTTCAAATACACTTCCTCAAAATTTCTACCACTGGCCTTGGCTCCCTTGAAACAACATTAATACATCCTCTGCCTCCTGAGACCTTGTTCATTTTTTTTTTTTTAATCAGCAGTCACATCCCTCCTAAGATACGTCTTTAGGAGAAACCAGTCCTTGTTGCTGCAACCACTTCTCTTATTTCATGATTTCAGGACTCTTAACCACCTCTGGATATTCTCTGGACAGTTACCTGGAACAAAACTCGGTACGCCAAGACTATGGATGCTGTATCTCAGCCAGTGCAATCAAGCACTGCATCATCTATGTATTCTATGCTTTGCTCCAGTCTTTATCCCCAATACATATAAAGTTGTCACAAACAGTTAGTTAGATATGAAAAAGTGATTTTCTGAGTAGGAAAAATGAATGACCAAAAATCATATAGAAAGATGTTCAACCTCATTACTAAGCAGGAAAATGCAAATTAAAACAAAACTGATCAGATTGGCAAATTTTAAAAGTCTGATGATAGAAGTGTTGCCAAGTGAAGTGAAGAAATGGCAACTCACATGCTGAAAGTGGGAGTATAAATGGGTTTAACCACTTTGGAGATAAACTTGGCACTATTTAGTAATGTTCAAGATACACATGCCCTACAACTCAGAATTTCCACTCTTGTGAGTGGAAAAAACACTATTACAAAAACTGCAAACAGGCTCACAGGAACTTTCGTCTATGTTGTAATTGTTAACATTATTTATAATATTAAAAAAGGGAGAAAAAAAAGAAAATAAGTTCTTTAGGAAGGGAATGGTTAAATGTATGTAACTATGCAGTGGAAAAACTATGTAGCATTTAAAATGAACAGAACATGGACAAATCTTGAAGACCTAATGTTAAATGAAAAAATCTGTAGAAGGATTTTTACATTATATTATTTATATATTATATAATGTAAAAATATATTATTCCACTTGTATATATTATTATTTATAATATTTATATTGTTTATAATTATTTATATATTTGTACACTATTATATATATTTTTTAATAAATCAAGTTGTAGTTTGTACAGTGTTCTGTAAGCTAACAATTTACAGAATCTTAATGTAATGATCAAATCAGGAAATTAACATAGGTAAAATACCATTAATGAAATTATCAACCTTAACTGAATTTTGCCAATTTATTATCTATTGTCATTTTTCTATTCCAGGATCCTACATTGCATTTAGTTGTGACTCCTTGGTCTCTTCCAATCTGACAGTTCCTCAATCTCCACTTGTCTTTCACAGCATTAAGACTTTTGATATTTGTCTCTCATTTGGGGTTTGCCTAGTGTTTTCTAGTGATTAGACAGGTTTGTTGTTCAGTCACTCAGTCATGTCAGAATCTTTGAAACCCCATGGACTGCAGCATGCCAGGCTTCCCTATCCTTCACCATCTCTTCAGAGCTTGCTCAAACTCATGTCTATTGAGTTGGTGATGCCATCCATCCAACCATCTCATCCTCTGCCACCCGCTTCTCCTCCTGCCTTCAGTCTTTCCCAGCATCAGGGTCTTTTCTAATGGGTCAGATCTTTGCATCTGGTGGCCAAAGTATTGGAGTTTCAGCTTCAGCATCAGTACTTCCAATGCCTTTTCATATGAATACCATAGAAGTAACGCTGTATCCTTCTCAGAACATCATTTCAGGGGGTGCATGATGTTGACAGCTGTTATTACTGGTAATGCTAACCTTGAGCAGTGAGTTAGGGTGGTGTCTGTGGGGTTTATTTATCGTAAAATTACTGTTTTCCCCTTTGTAATTGATACACTGCATCAGATACTTTGACATTCTGCTAATACCCTATTTCCTCTGCAACTTTCACCCACTGATAGTAACATCCAGGAGAAGATTCTGCTGCAACCATTTATTACTGTGGTATTTGCCTTGTGGTGATTTTTTTCCCCTCAATTTTTTTTCACCTCATTCATTCTTTTGGAATTCTTTTGTAAGAAAGAACTATTATTTCTCTTACATTTATTTACATATTCAATTATAAACTTTGGATAAATATGACTCAATGACATTTATTTATTCTATGGATTATAATCCAATAGTACAGTTACATATTCTGTTGGTCAAATTGTTCCAGCTTTGGCCACTGAGAAATCCTTCAGGTTGTTTCTCATGTCCTTTTGACATTTTTCAGGCACTTCTGATACCATAATGCTCTCCTCTTGTATTTTTCCCTGCCCCTGCCCTGTAATCAAGCACTCGTTTACTGAACTTTGGTTTCTTTTACTGAAAAATGGCATTTAGAAAACTAGTATCACAGTTCTGGGTATGTTCATATCTTCCAAGGTTTGAGTGACAGAGCAGATTACCCTTAGTGGACAAAGGTTGGAAATGTACATGTATGTTCAACAGCCTGAGTATACACACATATGTGGGCTTCCCAAGTGGCTCAGTGAGTAAAGAATCTGCCTGCAATGCAAGAGACACAGGAGAAATGGGTTTGATTTCTGGTTCAGGAAGATCCCCTGGAGGAGGGCACAGCAACCCACTCCAGTATTCTTGCCTGGAGAATCCCATGGGCAGAGGAGCCTGGAGGGCTACAGTCCATAGATCACAAAGAGTCAGACATGACTAAAGTGAGCATACACACACTCCATTATGTGAGTATTGTTGAAGCTCTTTGCATTTCTTCATATCTTTTTAGCAAAGAACTGACTGCCCTTTGTTCCAGACTGTCTTTTCAGGCATGTTTGTATGGCCTGCCTTACAAAACAGAGACAGCATCTCCTCCAAACAAATGGGAAGGATGGTTATTTCCTATTATAAAAGATCCAGTTTCCCTAATCTCAGGGTTCCTCTTCTGTGCAGACATCACATGTACAGGTATTACCTGGTACTCTTTGCTTTGATCTGTGGGAACTGAGACACAAAAGAATAATGCCATAAATAATATTCAGCTATAGTATTTGCTCTAAGTATTAACAGTAAACTGTCCTTCTTCTCCGACACAAGTCTTCCAGATTCCAAGGAACTGTGGCATGGCAGGCTAATTGGTTAACCTGAATGTAGGGTAAAATCTCAGATACTTACAGATCTTGACAGCTGTATAATTTACCTACCACTATCCTATATAGTGGAGCAAGAAATGAAACCCACTCCAATATTCTTGCCTGGAAAATCCTGTGGACAGAGGAGCCTGGCAGGTTCCAGTCCATGGGGTCACAAAGAGTCAGACATGACTGAGCAACTAACATTAACACATCCTATATAGAACAATGTAAGTAACATTATCCACATCCCCACCCCCCAATAAAAGCTGTGGTGGTAGTGGTGGTTTAGTAGCTAAGTCATGTCTGACTCTTGCAACCCCATGGACTATAGCTTGCCAAGCTCCTCTGTCCGCAGGATTTCCCAGGCCAGAATACTGGAGTGGGTTGCCATTTCCTTTTCCAGGGGATCTTCCCAACCCAGAGATTGAACCTACATCTCTTATGTCTCCTGCACTGCAGACAGTTCCCTGCATTATAGGCAGATTCTTTACCAATTGAGCCAAATATATGAGCATTTAAATACTACAGTTCCATAAGAGGACATGAAACCTCTAGATCAAAGACAAAGGAATTTATTTCCTCAATGCTCAGCAGTCAGCATGCGCTCCAGGTTTGCAATGGTTCCATTGCCCCCCAGGCCCATGGGGGTGATATGTAATGACCCAGGTAGATCCTACACACAGAGAAAATTTGTGCCACATCTGAGGAAACTTGAAGTTAGGGAACACAAATCTCTCACACTGAGCTGCAAGCATTCATATCAGACAATGTTTGAAATTGCCTGTTTCTCCATGATCTTATCAAAAGAATGTGTTATTACACTTTTTAATTTTTGCTAGTCTGGTATGTGAGCAAAGATATATCACTTTTGTTTAATTTCTGTTTCTGTATCAGTAAACTTGAACATTTTCACATATCTGAGAGACATTTTTTTGTGAATTGTCTATTCACATCATTTCCCTATTTTCTACGAGGTTTCTGTTCCATTGTCCCTCAAGTTTTAAAAGATCTTTGTATATTATAAACAGTAGCTTTTGTCTGTGTATGTTGTGAATATTTTCTTCCAGTTTGTCAGCTGTCTTTTGATTTTGTTTATCATGATTTTGTTATGCAATTTTTTTTCTTTTTATATAGTCAAATTTACCAGTTTTTTACTTTCTTGCCTCTGGATTTGAGTGGATAGTTAGAAAGTCTTTTGTTATCCTAAGAGGAAAAAGGAATTTGCCCGTATTTTCTTCTAGTATTTGAATGGTTTCCATTTTTGCATTTAGATTCCTAAGCTACTTGGAGTTTATTCCTATGTACAGTGTGAGATACAGGCCTAACTTTATCCTTTTCAAAATACTCCCAGATATTCATTCAAAAGTCTGTCTTTGCCCAGTAACATGAGATGAGATCTCTATCATAATCTAAATCTCCATATGCCTTGTGAGTCTACTCCTGTATGTTCCATTCATACACTAGTCATATATCTTTACAGTTCTGTTAATGCAATTAAACATGGCTGAGATCATAAGGTATAAACAATTCTGTATACTCTTGTTCACTGCACATTGTAGTAATTATGTTCTATAACATCATTTAAGACACTTACTTAAAATTATTTCAGGAGGTTTTGTAAAAACATAATGTTCTGTTTTATGTTATAAATATAATTTAATTTACTTCAACATTGCTCACTTTTGGACATTAGATTACTTCAAATTTTCTGCCATTATAAACAGGACTGAAATGAACAGATATTTGCTTCTTTATTAAACTTTTCATTTTGTCATAATCATCAGTTCAGTTCAGTTCAGTTCACTCGCTCAGTCGTGTCGGACTCTTTGCGACCCCATGAATCGCAGCACGCCAGGCCTCCCTGTCCATCACCAACTCCCGGAGTTCACTCAGACTCACATCCATCGAGTCAGTGATGCCATCCAGCCATCTCATCCTCTGTCGTCCTCTTCTCCTCCTGCCCCCAATCCCTCCCAGCTTCATAGTCTTTTCCAATGAGTCAACTCTTCGCATGAGGTGGCCAAAGTACTGGAGTTTCAGCTTTAGCATCATTCCTTCCAAAGAACACCCAGCACTGATCTCCTTTAGAATAGACTGGTTGGATCTCTTTGCAGTAATCGTAGATTCTTACAATATGCAATTGTAAGAAATAATGCAGAGAGATCTACTTTGTCTTTACCCAGGTTTTCCAACTGTAATATCTTGCAGAACTACAGTACAAAATCACAGCCAGGATATCGATATTGCTACAGTCAAGATCCTGCACATTCCCACCCTCACAGGGATCCCTCATGCTGCCCTTTTATGATTATACCCTCTTCCCCCCACCGGCCTCCCCCACACACACTCCTTAAACCCTGGCAATCACTACTCTATTCTCCACTTCTATAATTTAGTCACTTAAAGAACAAATGAGTCACACAAAGTAATATTTTGAGACTGGCTTTCTTTTTTTCCACACAGCATAATTTACTGAAGGTTCACCCAGTGTACACATCAATAATTTGTTCTTTTATTGCTGAGTAGTATTCCACGGTATGAATGTACCACAGTTTATTTAACCATTCATCACTGAAATATATCTGGATTGTTCTCAGTTCGGAACTATTACAAATAAACCTCCTATGAACACTCATGTACAGATTTTTGGGAACCTAAGTTTTTACTTATCTTAGACAAATGCCTAAAAGTTTAATTGTCCAAGACTGCATGGCTACTTCACATTTTAAAGAAACTGCAACTATATTTCCCAATGCCTGGGTCATTTTTCATTCCTACCAACAAAGTATGAGTGATCTAGTTTCTTCACATCTACACCAGCATTTGGTGTTGTGGGTTTTGTTTCTTTGTTTTGTTAGCTTTGTTTTTGTTTTTTTTTGCCATTATGTTGCACGTGTAGTGGTTTTCACTTGAATTTCCCTAATGACTAATTATGTTGACTATCTTTTCATGTATCTATTTGCCAGCTGTATATCCTCTTCAGTGGAATATCTGTTTATAGGCTTTTTGCGTATTTTCTGTTTGAATCATTTGATATTTTCAATGTTGAGACTGAGAATTCTTTGAGAATTCTTTTTCAATTTCATTGCCTAGAATAATTCTTTGTTGAATATCTGATCTCCAAATATATCCTCCAAGTCTGTATCCTGTAAAGTCTACACTTTATTATCCTCTGAACAGTTACTTTTCCAATTCCATTTTTTAAGACTTGTCAAAAATTTTTTCTGCAACAATTGGTATGATTTAATAATTTCCTTCTTTGGCTTTTGATATATTGAATTACACTGTTTTTGAATACTGAATCAGACTTGCATTCTAGGAATAAATTCACTGTGATAATTCTTTTTATATATTGCTGAATTCATTTGCTAATATTTTGCTAAAGATTTTTCCATCTATATTCATGGAGGATACTGGTCTATAGTAGTTGGTTTTTTGTTTTTGATTTTTTTTGTTTTTTGTACTATCTTTTTCTGGTTCTGATGACAGATAAATACTAGTTTCATAAAATGAGTTAAAAACTATTCTTTCTATTCCATTTCCTGGAAGAGATGGTATAGATAGTATAGAATTGGTGTTATGGCTCAGCTGATAAAGAATCCCCCTGCAATGTGGGAGACCTGGGTTTGATCCCTGGGTTGGGAAGATCCCCTGGAGAAGGGAAAGGCTACCCACTCCAGTATTGTGGTCTGGAGAATTCCATGGACTGTACAGTCCATGGGGTCACAAAGTATCAGACATGACTGAGCAACTTTCACTTCACTTCACTTCACTTCATAATAGGTATAGACTTCTCTAGGGAAACCACGTGGGCCTAGAGGTTTCTTTTCTGAGGGTTTTTAAATTGCAAATTCAATTTCCTTAATAGTTACAGAGCTATTTGAATTATCTATTTCATACTGGGTGAGTTTTGGCAGTTCACACATTTTTAAGGAATTGGCCCATTTCTCCTAAGTTGTCAAATTTATGTGTCCAGAGCTGTTCATAGTTTTCATTTCTATTCTTTTTATGTGTGCAAGATGTTCACTTCCTGGTATTGGTTAATTTGTAAACTTCTTCTTTTTGAATTTTTTAATCTTTCTAGAGATTTGTCAATATTAATGATCTTTAAAAAAAAAAAAGCCCAATTTTCTGTTTCTTTGACTTTCTCTGCTACTTTTCTATATTCAATTTCATTGATTTCTGCTTTTATATTCATTTCCTTCTTTCTGCTTAATTTGGGTTTATTTTGTTCTTTTTTCTAGGTTCCTGAGGTGGGAGCTTAGGTTGTTGCTTTGAGATGTTTCTTCTTTCCTAATCTAAGCATTTAGTGGTATAAATTTCTCTTTCAACACTGCTTTAACAGTCTGCCATAAACTCTGATACAGTCTATTTGCATTTTCATATACTTCAATGTACTTTTTCAATGCCCATGAGACTTGCTTTTTGACACATGGATTATTTAGAATTATTCTGTTTAGTTTCCAAGTATTGGATGCTTTTCAGTGACTGTTACTGACTTCTACTTTGATTTCACTGTGATTACAGAACATTTTCTGTGTGATTTCAATTATTTAAAATATGTTGAATATTGTTTTATGACCCAGATTATGGTCTATCTTCATATGTTCCATGAGAATTTGAAAAGAATGTGTGTTTTACTCTTGTACAGTACTATTCTATAAATATCAATTAGATCCTAGTGGCTAATGGTGTTCTTGAGTTCTTCTATGTCTTTGCTGACTTTCTGCCTTGTTTTTCAGTTAAGAGTAGACTTGTCCATTTAGCCTTTCAGTTCTGTTTGTGTCTCACATGTTTTGCAGCTCGACTGTTTGCTGCACTAACATTTAGGATTGTCACATTTTCTTGATAGATGGACTCATAATGAGTCATTTTAAATGACATCATGTTATAATGTCATTTATTTTCTGTGTCTGACAACTTTCCACGCTATAAAGTCTACTCTATCTGATATTGATATAGCCATACCTACTTTTTAAAGTTTGCATGATACATATTTTTCCCATCTTTTTACTCTCAACCTACCTGTATCATTATATTTGAAGTAAAATTATATAGACAGCACAGAGTTAGGTCAGTTTTTTTTTTCTTCTTTTTAATCCACTCAGTCAATGTGTCTTTTAATTGATGTACTTAGACCATTTACATTTAATGAAATTATTGATACATCAGGTCTTAAGTTTTCCATTTTATTATTTCACCTTGTTTACCCTAGTTTTTGTTTCTCCATTGTCTTTTTTCCAGCCTCCCTGTGAGTTACTTGAACATTTTTGGAATTGTGTTTTGATTTATACATAGTATTTGTGACTGCATCTATTGTATACCTTTGTTAGAAGATGCTCTAGTTATTACATTTTGTGTGTGTGTGTGTGTGTGTGTGTGCTTAATCATATTTGACTCTTTACGACCTCATGGACTGTGGCCTGCCAGGCTCCTCCGTCCATGGGATTCTCTAGGCACGAAGACTGAAGTGGGTTGCCATTTCCTACTCCAGGGGATCTTCCTGACCCAGGGATCAAACCCACATGTCCTGCATTTGCAGGTAGATTCCTTACCACTGTGCCACCTGGGGAAGCCCTAGTTATTACATTATATATCCATAAACCACCATAACCTACTGGTGCTGACATTTTACCAGCTTAAGTGAAATTTAGAAACACTCTCTCCCTTGACATCTCTTTATCTCCCCTATTCATAGTATAATTGATGTAAATGTTTTCTCTACATACATTTAAATCCTATCAGCCAGTATTATAACTTTCGCTTGTCAAATGTAAATATAACTCAAGAAAAATAAGGACATTCTACTGTACTTACTCATTTTGGTTGATCTTTCCACTGCTCTTTCTTCATTTCTGATATTCCAAAACACCTTCTTTTAAAATTTTTTCTTTCTCTTTAGAGAGCTTCCCTAGTCATACTTTTGGTGATGAATTCTCTTAGGTAGGTCTTCTGGCGATGAATTCTTAGATTTCCTTCATTTTAGAATGTCTTGATTTTCCCTTCATTCCTGAAGGATATATTTACTGATTATATAATTCTGAGTTGACAAGTCTTTTCTTCTAGGACTAGAAAAATCTTGTGCCACTTCCTCTTGGCCTTCATGTTTTCTAATAAGAAATAGGCCATCTTTTTAACCATTTCTCTCCCACAGAAAAGTTGTCACTTTTCTCTCACTGCTTTTAAGATTTGTCCTTTGTTTCAGCTTTCAGAAATCTGATTATGATGTGTCTTGGTATACATTTCTGTTTTGGGTTCACTCAGTTTCTTGAATCTATAAATACATCCTTCACCAAATTTGAGAAAAGTCGTCCCTTATTTCTTTGAGCACTTTTTCAGCCCCATTCTCTTTCTCCTCTATTTCCAGGACTCCAGTGACACAAATGTCATACCTTTGTTTAAGTCTTTCAAGTCCCTGAGATGCTGTCATTTTTTAGACTACTTCAGTCTGCTGTTTAGATTGAATAATTTCTATTATTCTGTCATCAAGTTTACTGATTCTTTCCTGTGTCCCCTCTATTCTCCTATCCCTATTGAGTTCAACCATTGAGATTTTTACTTCAAGTATTATATTTTTCCATTCTAATTTTCTATTTAGTTCCTCTTAATATTTTCTATTTCTTTGTTGAGATTTCCTGTTGTTCCAAGTGTGTTCATAATTGCTTCTTGGAGCATTTTTCTGATGGCTGCTTGAAAATCTTTGACAGATCTCTGTCTCTTGGCAGTGGTGTCTGTTGACTGCCTTTTCATTCAGTTCAGATTTTCCGAGTTCTTGGCATGGTAAGTGATTCTTCTATTGAAACCTGTACATTTTGGATACTAAATACTAAAACTCTTGGTAAATATATCTTTCTTAAATCCTCTTTTAGTTAGCTTTCTCTGGCACTGCTCTGACAGAGGGAGGGACAGGTCCCACTTTTTCACTTCCAGGTGCGGTTAGAAGTCCAGGTACATTTCTCAGCCCTCACTGACACACAGTCAGATGGGCTTCTCATTGTCTCTGGGCAAGGCTGGAACTTCTGGCCCCACACCAGGCCTCTGCTGATACGACGCTGGCTGGGAGGGTAGAAGTGCCGTGTTACCACTCTGCATGCTGCACGTAGGAGGAGGATAAGGAAAAAGTACATCCATCCTGTCCTCTCAGATGCCTAACATTTGCTCTTAAAATTTATTATTTCTGTTGGACAAAGTCCATAAGATACAATTGTTGGAGCAAGGGATAAGAATGTTTTAAAGGTTCTTGTTATATATTTCCAAATTACTTTTCAGAAGTTTTTGTCAATTATTAATTTTATATGTAATATGGGATGCATTTTGCTATATCATGTTCCCTTTAGATTCTGCATTACTGTTTTCTAAGTTTTCCCTAATTTGATAGTCAAAATGTAGCATTGCATAATTGTTCTAATATATAGGTTTTTGGTAATTAACAATGGTGAACATTTTTTCCCAAGTTTTTAATAATCACTTCAAGTTCCCCTTTCATGAGTTCTTTGTTCACATATATTTGTTTACTCTTTCATTTTTTGAGCTCTAATAGTTTTGTATCTTTTATGAGTTCTTTATATAAATATTAACTTCTTCTATAACATTTATTAAAATTATAGTGAATTTTTAATTCTCTATATTTTTATGTACATTTGAAAATTTTTATCTACTTAAGTCCATTGATATTTTCCTGGGTGGTTATTTTCCAGTTCTAAGGTTAAAAATGCATTCCAGAAACTCAATAAATATTTCCTCTATTTGTTTCAAGTTCCTTTTCTGTGTCTTATATTCACAAATTAGTAATCCATCTTATATTCATTTTAGTACTAGTTATATAGTGCAGTATACTGAAGTCGCTCAGTCGTGTCCAACTCTTTGCGACCCCGTGGACTGTAGCCTACCAGGCTTCTCCATCCATGGTATTCTCCAGGCAAGAGTACTGGAGTGGGTTACCATTTCCTTCTCCAGGGGATCTTCCCGACCCAGGGATCAAACCCGGGTCTCCCACATTGGAGGCAGATGCTTTAACCTCTGAGCCACCATATTTTTACATATGGCACACTAATTTCCCCATAACCATTTACAATTTTTTTCAAAACTATTTTTTAGAAACTCTTATGTAATCACAGCTAAGTACCTACCACAGGATACTAAATTCAAGACTGACATACAACACCCTCAAATTTTGAGGCTGACAGGGCCTTATTCAGATAATTACTGCTATGGTCTGAACATTTCTGTCTCCTGAAAATTCTTATGTTGAAATCCTAACCTTCACAGTAACAGTACAAGGAAGTGAGGCCTTAGGGAGGTAGTTATGTTATGAGAGCTGAGCCCTCACAACTGGGATTAATACCCTAATAACAGAGACCTGGACAGATTCCTTGTCCTTCCCACAATGTGCAGACACAGTAAGAAGATGGGTTCGTACCAGGACCACACACATCAGGGCTATGATCCTAGACTTCCCAGCTTCCAGGACTTTGAGAAATAAATGTATGTTATTTACAAGCCACCCAGTCTCTGAAATTTTGTTATAAGAGCCCTGACAAACTAATAGTACCATAGAACAAGGAAACAATATGATTTCTGCATACTTTGAGGGATTGAAACAATAGAAATTACAAGGCCAAAGTAAATCCTCCAGGGGCTAATCAATATCAACAGTGACAATATCCTATAGGAAGTCCTCTCTGAGGACACTGAGGAAAGCCCTACCACATTACCACAGGGGAGTCCTGACAGTCTCAGGGAATTTCATGCACCTGGTGGGATCCAATATAGAGTTACACTGAAGAAAGATTAAAATATAGAATCTTACAACTAAATTTAAGAACGTGAACGTGAAGTCACTCAGTCGTGTCTGACTCTTTGTGACCCCATGGTCTGTAGCCTACCACGCTCCTCCACCTATGGGATTTTCAAGGCAAGAATACTGGAGTGGGTTGCCATTTCTTTCTCCAGGAGATCTTTCTGACCCAGGGATTGAACCCAGGTCTCTCGCATTGTAAGCAGATGCTTTACCGGCTGAGCCACCAGGGAAGAAATTTAGGAAAGGGCAGTTTTAAGTTTATAACCAATCACCACCAAAAACATAAGATACCATGTCAAATCACTGCAAAGTACATGTATACAGTATAATTTAAACTATTAGAAGCCTGCCCCATCAGATCTCCACTATGTGAGCAGAACAGTAAAATATACCTGTTTTTCATGTTGGTCCACTGGAGTCAGGAAAAAAGATGCATTTTAGATGATGTAAGCCATGATTCAGAAAACAGCATATGTGCCCTGGAAATAAAAAGAACTTAGATTCCATAACCTTGGAAAATGCATAAGTCCACAATTCCTTGATTCTATGCCTCCCTTTCTGGGCTCTCCACGCCCCCTTTACATTTATCCATTACGCTCCCCCTCTACCCTTTGTCTTCCTTAACTCTCCCAGATCATCCTTCCAGGAAGTCCACCCCTTCTTCCTGGTAACAGTTCAAACTTCCTTCTTGACTACTCTTAGTGGCCAACAAGATGACTCTATCTTAGGATGTGATGACTTGGTAACTGGGCTCCTTGAAAACTGGCATTTTTGAATATCCACATTTCCACATATGGGCCACAATACACTATTACCCCTCAAAGTAAAGATCAGTTCAAATCACATGTGCTTGTGGAGAGTTTTATCTTACACAAACAGATGTCATGAGATGGAGATATTAACATGCTGGTATTCACCACCTTCCCCTCAGGTTACTGAGCCTTTTCTCCCAGTTCCACTCTCTGTAAAGAAAGAGCCAAAGCTGCTAGGAAACTTATCACAAGAAAAGCCATTAGGGGAATAATTGTAATTATCAGGGACATTGTGTACACAGTGGGAGACTGAATAAAGAAGCATTATCAGGATGGGCTGGATGGAGAGCTTTGAAGTATTAAAAAGTAAGGGGCTCCAAGTTTGGAGTATTAGAAAATAGAACAAAACATTCTAGTATAAGGTGTGAAGATTCCTCAATGTTTAAGATAGATATTGAATAAGTATCAATATACATCTCTAGGTATTGATTTTAAAAATGCAAAACTACTCTGGCACCAGAGCTACACTACTGAGATCACAACTTTATAAATATTGCATATTTATTAAACCAACCCTATCTCTAGAGTATTATTTGGGAAGGGGAAAGCAGTATTTCTCTTAGAACACAGAGTATTGGGGAGATTTAATACCATTCCTATTAAACCATTAACTCCTTGAGATCAGGGCATCTGTCATATTTTTCCCACTTCATTGAGATATAATTGACATATAACATTGTGTAAATTTAAGCTGTAAAACATGATGGTGTAATACACTGGTACAAGGAGTCCATCTTATAAAAAACTACATTTCCAGTCCTTCATACATAGCATTAACCCCTGGTTCACAGTAGGTGTCTTGTAAAATGTCTGGTGAATGAATGACCTATGAACTTCACATACTAGCTCCTGGCTAAATTTCTCTGTATGGTTTAGGAAAGTAGGATCAGCCCATTCTTTGTGGATAATAAAAATCACCTCCACCAAGACAGTCTTTGCTGCAAGGATTGCAATTCAACCCCTTCAGTTCAGACCAGACCATCCATCATGATCATTCCTGATGCCCAGAGAAGAAAAGAAAGTGGATCCTCTACTAGGAGCCAATTTAGACATCTGAGAATAAAACAGGTTTAAGACGTTTAAATAACAGGTTTATTACAATCCTAAGAAAACAGACTTCAGAATTGCCCAAGAAAGTTTGGAATGTCCAAACAATAGAGAGATGAAAGCCTGGCCCACAGCAGTGGAACTGAATACAGTCAGAAGGCTTAAGGACAGAGACAGGGTTAACTTGTGCAGTTTACATTCCTGTAAATGCTATTTATTTTTATACACACCCGAAGAAAAATTTGTGTGTACTGCCTTATAATTCTCTAGTTCGCTGTGGATATAATAATGAATAAAGCACTATACTTTGCTAAGAGGAGTTAGAACATTATTTATACATAATTCAATAAATAAAAATCTGCAAGAAAATTGGTGCTAGGATAATGAAAGCCCATCACCCATACAAAAGGCTTTTATTCTTTAGGCCTCCTCTTTCTAGGATGAAGCTGGTTTGCTGAACAATTATAGGCAAGCTAAGGAAGGAAGGGAGGAAAGGAAGGAGGAGGGGAAGGGAAGGAGAGAAGGGACAGAGGGGGAGTAAGGAGCAGAAAAAGGATGAAGACATACATTACTGGCAATACTGCAAATTAAATACTCTGAATAACTGCTATTGATAGAAGCAACTAAAACACTGGATTAAAAAGTACACAGAAATACATTTTCAAGCACACCGCTGAAGTGACAAAAAGAATTCACAGAGCCCCAAAACTGAAGTGACATCAGGAATCCTGGAAAATAAGTAAGCACCAGGACTGGATTTTTCCTTGAAGCCTCTTTGCTTGAAACCTAAAGACCCTAAGCTTCTGCATCATCTACCACATGAGCAGTGGGAATGGGGAACATAGGATAAAACCTTATGCCCCCAAAACACCTCCCTAGAGAGAGGATGGATGAGAAACTAACCCTGCCAGACAGCAAAGATTATCACCACTCTCGGTTCTGGCACCAGAGAGAGGTGAAGAAATATACCGGAATATCTGTAACAAGCCAGCCACATGGGTTTTTTTGGTCTAAATTCATGTTATCTGAAAAAACACTGAGTAAATTTGATTTAAATTGATCCCAGTTTGGTAGACACCCTGGGTCCTTGGCTAAAAGTGTAGTTTAACTATATACAGATACACACACACACACATACACAAACACAGATAAAAAGTTCCCTTGACTGAAGAGCAGCAGAAAAAAGCAAGAATCTGTCCACACACAAACCAACAAACACTTCAAATACAATTCAGACACAGAGCATACATTACTTAGGTTTCTTAAGTGCTTAGAAACAGAAGAGAAGCTTGAAAACATAAGCAGGAAAACAACCAATATGACTTAAAAACTCCACAAAGGGAGGACAAATTAAACAGCAGATTAGAGACAGAGGAGAGAGCAGTTTTATGGCTCAGGGTAAAGAAGGTTTCTTAGACAAAAGTACAAGCCATAAAACCTTAAATAAAATCCTATCTTCATAAAGCATTTTCTATATGCCAGGCATTAATTTGTTAGTGTGTAAGATGAAATCAATGCAAAGAAATAGAGGAAAACAACAGAATGGGCAAGACTAGAGAGCTCTTCAAGAAAATTAGAGATACCAAGGGAACATTTCATGCAAAGATGGGCTCGATAAAGGACAGAAATGGTATGGACCTAACAGAAACAGAAGATATTCAGAAGAGGTGGCAAGAATACACAGAAGAACTGTACAAAAAAAGATCTTCATGACCCAGATAATCACAATGGTGTGATCACTGACCTCGAGCCAGACATCCTGGAATGTGAATTCAAGTGGGCCTTAGGAAGCATCACTATGAACAAAGCTAGTGGAGGTGATGGAATTCCAGTTGAGCTATTCCAAATCCTGAAAGATGATGCTGTGACAGTGCTGCACTCAATATGCCAGCAAATTTGGAAAACTCAACAGTGGCCACAGGACTGGAAGAGGTCAGTTTTCATTCCATTCCCAAAGAAAGGCAATGCCAAAGAATCGTCCATAGTTCTTCAGGCACTCTGTATATCAGATCTAATCCCTTGAATCTATTTGTCACTTCCACTATATAACTGTAAGGGATATGATTTAGGGCATATCTGAATGGTCTAGTGGTTTTCCCTACTTTTTTCAATTTCAGTCTGAATTTAGCAATAAGGAATTCATGATCTGAGCCACAGTCAGCTCCTGGTCTTGTTTTTGCTGATTGTGTACAGCTTCTCCATCTTTGGCTGCAAAGAATATAATCAATCTGATTTTGGTATTGACCATCTGGTGATGTCCATGTGTAGAGACTGCTTTTGTGTTGTTAGAAGAGAGTATTTGCTATGACCAGTGCGTTCTCTTGGCAAAAGCAGCCTTTGATCTGCTTCATTTTGTACTCCAAAGCCAAATTTGCCTGTTACTCTAGGTAGCTCTTGACTTTTGCATTCCAGTCCCCTATAAAGAAGAAGACATATTTTGGGGTGTTAGGTCTAGAAGGTCTTATAGTTCTCCAAAGAACCATTCAACTTCAGCTTCTTCAGCATTACTGGTCAGGGCATAGACTTGGATTACTGTGATATTGAATGGTTTGACTTGAAAGCAAATAGAAATCATTGTGTCATTTGCATTTTAAACTCTTTTGTTGACTATGATGGCTACTCCGTTTCTTCTAAGGGATTCTTGCCCACAGTAGTAGATATAATGGTCATCTGAGTCAAATTCACCCACTCCAGTCCATTCTAGTTCACTGACTCCTAAAATGTCGATGTTCACTCTTGCCATCTCCTGTTTGACCACTCCAATTTGCCTTGATTCATGGACCTGACATTCCAGGTTCCTATGCAATATTGCTCTTTATAGCATCAGACTTTACTTCCATCATCCGTCACATCCACAACTGGGTGTTTTTTTGCTTTGGCTCCATCTCTTCATTCTTTGTGGAGTTATTTCTCCAGTCTTCTCCAGTAGTATATTGGGCACCTACCAACCTGCATAGCTCATCTTTCAGTGTCATACCTTGCTGCCTTTTCATACTGTTCATGGGGTTCTCAAGGCAAGAATACCGAAGTGGTTTGCCATTTCCTTCTCCAATGGACCAGGTTTTGTCAGAACTCTCTGCCATGACCCATTCGTCTTGGGTGGCCCTACAAGGCACAGCTCATAGTTTCATTGAGCAAGACAAGGCTGTGGTCCATGTGATCAGTTTGGTTAGTTTTCTGTGACTGTGATTTTCACTCTGTCTGCCCTCTGATGGATAGGGATAAGAGGCTTATGGAAGAGGGAACAGAGATCAAATTGCCAACATCCACTGGATCATCAAAAAAAGCAAGAAAGTTCCAGAAAAACATCTACTTTTGTTTTATTGACTACACCAAAGCCTTTGACTGTGTGGATCACAACAAACTATGGAAAATTCTTAAATAGATGGGAATACCAGGCACCTGACCTGCCTCCTGAGAAATCAAGAAGCACCAGTTAGAAATGGAACAACAGACTGGTTCCAAATCAGTAAATGAGTCCATCGAGGCTGTATCTTGTCACCATGCTTATTTAACTTATATGCAGAGTACATCATGCAAAATGCCAAGCTGGATGAAGCACAAAATGCAATCAAGATTACCAGGAGAAATATCAATAACCTCAGATATGCAGATGACACCACCCTTATGGCAGAAAGTGAAGAAGAACTAAAGAGCTTCTTGATGAAAGTGAAAAAGGAAAGTGAAAAAATTGGCTTAAAGTTCAACATTCAGAAAACTAAGATCATGGTATCCGGTCCCATCACTTCATAGCAAATAGATGTGGTTGGGAGGCTCCAAAATCACTGCAGATGGTGATTGCAACCATGAAATAAAAAGACACTTCCTCCTTGAAAGAAAAGCTATCAACAACCTAGACAGCATATTAAAAAGCAGAGACATTACTTTGCCAACAAAGGTCTGTCTAGTCAAGGCTATGGTTTTTCCAGTAGTCATGTATAGATGTGAGTGTTGGACTATAAAGAAAGCTGGGGGCCAGAGAATTGGTGCTTTTGAACTGTTGGAGAAGACTCTTGAGAGTCCCTTGGACTGCAAGGAGATCCAACTAGTCCATCCTAAAGGAGATCAGTCCTGAACATGGAAGGACTGATGCTGAAGCTGAAACGCCAATACTTTGGCCACCTTTTGAGAAGAGCTGACTCATTGGAAAAGACCCCGATGCTGGAAAAGATTGAAGGCAGAAGGAGAAGGGGATGACAGAGGATGAGATAGTTGGATGGCATCACCAACTCGATGGACATGAGTTTGAGTAGGCTCCAGGAGTTGGTGATGGACAGGGAAGCCTGGCATGCTGCAGTCCATGGGGTCACGAAGAGTTGGACACAACTGAGCAACTGAACTGACTGACTCATATGCCAGGCACCATTATCAGCATTTTACTTATATAATCTCATTTAATCCTCCCAAGAGCCCTTTGAGGTAAACATCTTTATTATCCCCATTTCACAGATGAGAAAACTGAAGCACTAACACATTAAGTAGCTTTCCCAAAGTCACACAGCTAGCAAATGGCAGTGCTGTGAGTTGAATCCAGGCAGCCTGGCTCCAGAGTCTGTGCCTTTAGGTAAATATATACACATCAAAATTTTAAACTTTAATCGGCAGAGCACAGATGATTTTTAGGGCAGCGAAAATATTCCATATGGTACAATGGTACATGAATGCCATTATAAATTTGTCTAAACCCATAGATAGAATGTATAACATCAAGAGTGAGCCCTAATGTAAATGAGGGGCTTTGGGTGATAATGTATGTTTATCAATTGTAATAAATGCACACTGTGGTGGGGGATGTAGAGAGTAGGGGAGGAAGGCTATGGGGAAAGTGGGAAGGGGGATATAAAGGAATTTTCTGTAATTTCCTCAAATTTTGCTATAAACCTAAAACTGCTCTAAAACTAAACTACAATATTTTTTCATCAGCCACCATAAAAAAAAATTAACAAACTAATTGGGAGAAGATATTTCCAACATATTTAATTATTAACCTACTGGTACTCAGATTCTATATGAAATTTTTCAAGTCAAAGCTGGCATTGAGGCATTTATGTTTTACTGGTCATTTTCCAAATAAGAGCCTAACCCTGTGGATATCACCATGGGTTAATTTCCACAACTCCCTTCATTCAAGTTTAATTTCCATCAAAAACCAAGTTTACCTACGGAAGGGGTATTGTGCACTCTGGCCACTAATAATAGCCTTTGCATTTGAAAATCCCTGTCCTCAAATTTTCTTTAAAACTCATATGGGAGCTTCCCTAGTGGTCAGATAGTAAAGAATCTGCCTGCAATATAGGATACCCAGGTTCGATCCCTGGATCAGGAAGAGTCCCTGGAGAAGAATCCCATGGACAGAGGAGTCTGGCAGGCTGATATAGTGAACACATTTCTCAGAATCCTGAACAGGAGACACAAGCAATCAGTGATATTATAAAGACTGGATTCTGACTCTACCAATCACTTGCTCTGTGAAAGAGGGCAAGTTACTTAAACTCTCTGTGCCTCAGCTTCATTGTGTGGAAAATGAGGCAGTCAACAACCATGTCACAGGAGCACTGTAGGAATGGAGTCAGTGGATTAGATAAAACAGCACATTCTGGGAGTTCCTCAAAAGATTATATTTAAGAATTCTCATATGACTCAGTGATTCCACTCCTAGGTATATATCCAAGAGAAATGAAAACATATGTCCACACAAAACATGCACATGCATGTTCATAATAGTATTATATATAATAGCCAAAAAGTGGAAGGAACCCAAATGTCTACCAACTGAAGAATAAACAAAATGCATGTTATGCATGCAATTGGATATTATCCTACAGCAAAAAATGAATGGGGAAAATGAAGCACCGATTCAAGCTACAGCATACAGGGATTTTGAGAACACTATGCTAAATGAAGAAAAGCCATTCACAAAAGGCCACACGTAACCAGATGTTCAGAGTAGACAAATCCATACAGACAGAAAATAGTTTAGTGATTGCCCAGGGGCTTGGAGTAGGGAAGAATGGAAAGTAACGCTAAAGGTATAGGGTTTATTTTGTAGTGATGAAATGTTCTAAAGTTAGATATGGAGATGGTCATGAAATTCTGTGAATACACTATAATCCACTGAATTGGAGACCTTAAAATTGTGACTTTTATGATGTGTAAATTATAGCTCAATAAAGTGGTTATTCTTAAGAGAACATACCCATAGGACTTGATGCATGGTAAGTGCTCGGCAGCTATTTGGATGCTGTTTGTCTGTCTATATGTCTTCTAGCATCCCTAAATTGTTTTGACCAATCAAAATTTTTTTCCAATTAAAACAAAAGTTATGGTTTCAAAAAGCCTTACAGCATAAAGGGCTCAAGAGAAAGAACCAAGAAGACCCCTGTTGAGGGAAAAAGAGAGACCTCTGTGCTCTAGTGTGAGGGGATTTGGGAGGATCCTGGGGTGTGGTAAGCTCCAGTGTGATTTGAGAACCGTAAGAGCAGCCTTGTGGGCATGCACCAGCAGGTATCAGCCTCCTCAGCAGTTATGAGAGCAATAAATTAAACTAACCACATTCCTTCCCCAGCCAGGAGTGGGTCCCACTCTGAGCACTGTCTCATTTAATCCTCACCACTCTCCTGGGGGTTTGGTTCTATGCTTACCCCCATTTTTCAGATGGCAAAACCAGTGCAGGGAACAGTAGTCTCCAGAACTCACACTCTTTACCTTTGTCTTGCCACATGCCACACAGTCCCTGGACCTAAGAAATTCTTCCCATAATAATTATAGTAATAGCTAGCATACAAGCTTACTACACTAGAGGTGGTATTCTAATGGTTTTACATATATTCAAGCATTTAATTATCACAACAACATTGAGATGTAGTATCATTTTCAGATGACACAACTGAGGCACAGAGAGAAAAGATGACAAACCCAAGCCCACACAGCAGGAAGGTGGCAAGGCTGTCCTTTTAATCCGTATAGCCTGCCTATTAGAGTCTGCCTCTCAATCAGTGATGTATTGCTTCTCTAGCTGACAAATGTAGTACTGGCTTTGTCCCCAAAACTTGCCTAAATTCTCAATATATATTCTTTTAAATCTTCAGAACAATGCTCCGAAATAGATATCATGAAAAACTATATTTAAGTAGAAGAAATTAAGTATAGAGTAGTAACTACTCTGTACAAGTATATTCAGTGAACAAGTTTCAAAACCAAGGTAGCTTCATGCAAAGGTGACTTGGCCTTGGAGTCCAGGCCCTTTACCACAACGTCATACTCCCTCAGTAGTGAACAAATTCCTGGAACTAGAGACTACTTTTATCATCATGCAACTGGTGACAAAGCTAATGCTGAAATACTCAGAAAAGTTTAAACCGAAATAAGATAATCTAAATAAACAAAAACAAAACAATCTTCCACCTGCAGGTGTAAGGAAGGGATCACTGGACATTATCAGAGGACCCTGGAAGAGGGTGGAAAGGATATATGCTTCTCCCAACCTCATGCTTTGATTCTGCACTGAGGTGCCCCCTGAGATCCTCTAGATAATATATCCATTCTGCACTTAACAAGTTGATTAGTAGAGTTCATGCAAACCTCAGGCTAGTGACTTCAGTTCTCCCCTATTATTCAGTAGCCTTCCATCCCACTTGCCTCCAAAGTCAAGCAGAGCAAGCTATGCCCACCATCTTGTGCAGGTTTCAAGGCTAGCTAGCCCTACATACACATACCCTGTTCTGGCACAGATTTGTACTGCCTTGAAAAAGGCCTAGGAACTGATGCTGAAGCTGAAACTCTAATACTTTGGCCACCTTTTGTGAAGAACTGACTCATTGGAAAAGACCCTGATGCTGGGAAAGATTGAGGGCAAGAGGAGAAGGGGACGACAGAGGATGAGATGGTTGGATGGCATCACCGACTCAATGGACACGAGTTTGAGTAAACTCCAGGAGTTGGTGATGGACAGGGAGGCCTGGTGTTTTGCAGTCCATGGGGTTGCAAAGAGTCGGACACTACTGCACGACTGAACTGAACTGAACAGTTTTAAGTTTGGGGAGAAGACAGACATTATTGATTAAAATGAAGTCTTTGTATTCTACAAATGTCATCCAGGGCTCTGAAGAACAGCCATTTAGCAGCTTGCCAGTATATATCTATCCAAAACAAATTATAGATGGTACATTTGTCCTCGTGGACTATCAGTTATACTCACCTGCATATATGTCCTAAAAATAGATATACAGCCTCAGAAATGCACACATTCCCAACAGTGACACAGATTCACATACCAACATCAGCAACTTTGTAAGGAGGCCTTATCCTTCTCATCAATTTTTCTCTTGGTGCCAGCACAGATTCACAAGTCGCAGTCAGCAGCAGTACTATCAAAATGTATTTTTAAGTCCATTGTGTTGTTTTGACAAACTAAACGATTAATTAACAGCAATCTAACAAACAGATCTCTACTTACAGCTTAGAGTGAAAGAGACACACAGATTGCCATAACCGTTCTACTGTCACCATTATGGAGGAAGAATACCGCCTAATTAATTATAATTGATCACAAAGATTAGATTCAAATTCCACTAACAGGGCAGAAGAAGCCCAAACTGAGGAAATAAATCAGAAAACTATTCTCTGAATCCATAATGAACCAACAAGCTTTGGAAATAAACAGATTTATTTTAACTTTAGTTTTTAGAAAATAATTTGAGAACATTCAGAGGCCTTTGGAGAGAGAATACAGAGTGGGAGCAGGGGTAGAGGCCAAAGCAGGGAAGCAGTGATTCAAGTGAATGCTGGGAGTTCTCACCTCTGACTCTGCACTAAAAATCAGTAAGGTGTTCACCAAGATAGGGGTTAGGCACAGGATATGCATATGTCATTCTGCAGAGGTGCCCCTGCCTGATACTTCTATTGACCGTATTCTCCTGGACCCCAAGGCACATCCCTGTAAGCTGGAAGATTCTCCAAAGACTTCTTTTACCTACTTTTCCTTCCCAGCATCCATGGCCCCTTCCTCTGATTACAGAGACCCCTCCTCTGGCCACAGTCATGACTGAGTGAGACAGTGGCCCTCACCTCATCTCCCTATACCCCAGCCCTGGGGCAGTGCTTAAGCCAAGGAGAGGACTCAAGACCCAATCCAGGCCCACCAAAGGTCCTCTGAAAGATCTGAAAAGCCAGAGGTTGGAGAGAGAAGTCCGGTCTCTTACTCAACCCCCTTTCTTCTTTGGTTGTGAGGCTGCAAACAGGCGAACTGCATGAGGGCTGTAGAGAGTGGAGACGGACGTGGAGAGTGGAGATAGATGGGGAGTGTGGACCCAGCTCCAGGCAGTGGGTGCTCAGCACTGCTGTAGTTCCCAAGCATTCATTTGGTTTGTCTTTCCTGTTTTTGCTTTACTAGTTCAAGGTGGGTTCTAAGAAAATCCCAACACTATGTTGGGAAGTCAGGTAAATCCAGAAACTCCTCAAATAAAAGGATGCCCAACTATAGAAATAGTCTGATACAGAACTGGAGCCACTCTGGACCGGACAGAAGCCTTTCACAAATTCTTGGCATGGCTGCTGGAATTTACCTCCCGAACAGACTACACTGAAGCTGCAGATCTTACAATTGAGACTGGATGGTGGAGACAGCTTGAACTTCATAATGGAAACGACGACCTGACTACAAGTTGTGATTCCTTGATCTTGACCAAGTGCCTTAACCTTTCTGAACCATAGTTCCTCCATTCATAAAATGGGAATGATTACCCCTCACAAGGGTCTGTGAGTTTTAAATAAGATAATGCACAAAGAGAAAATAAATAATAGTGTCTCGAACAATATATATGGACTCCCAGCTTGCCTGCAAACATCAGTCTTTCCTTATTGTCACCTTCTTCCTCTCTCTGAATAGCTGAGCAGTATAACATACACCCACTTTCTCCTGGTACAAGAGAACATAGCAAATGAGTAATTAGAAGCTAAAATCCTACCCCATCTATAAAATATTAAAATCTGATTTTAGCTTAGAGCTTGTTGGATTTGGTAGATGTACAAGAAATGTTCATGCATTTATTAATGTAGTTGGTTGTACTAATAGTGACCTCACTAATTTAAAATAACTTGGGAGAAGGCCCAACCCAATACGGGATGATTTTTTAAAGTATACTTTAATTAGTTTCAAACATATTCAGTAACTGAAATAACTCTGAAAAGAATTGCCTGGGAGAATCGATTATGTGATATAATGACAAAAATGATTTATAGACAGTATATCAAAAGTTAGTACACAAAATGCCAGGTTAACTCCTCTCATCCATGGTGGAACTGAAAGGGCTCTGACCTTGAAAAGTTGACTTCTCTGCATCTTTATCTATAAAATTGGAATTAAAATGTCTAAAACGTGTTTTAATGTAAGACTTAGAATTCAAAAAGTGAGAATAAAACTACAAAGCCTGTGAAACAGGTTTATATGCCTCTGCTCATGGCAGCGTCCCAAAGTCCAGCCCAGTACCTGACACTTGGTGAGTTCTCAGTAAACACATAAACAGAAAAATGATGTGCAACTTATAACCCAGGGCTCAGCACATACAGTATCAGGACTTGGCATTTCAGGAGACAACTCAGAGGCCTCCAGCCCTTGCCTGACCTTCCAGGTGTTCATACAGAACCTTCAGGATCTAGCTCTAGCTCAGGCTGGCTACCTTTCAGTTCACCCACTAGAAAGAACTTCTAGTAACCTTGTTTGTACCCCCATAAGCCTGTCATGCTGGTCCCATTTTTTTTTTTTTTTTTTTGGACCAGAGATGTGCATTTTACCTAATAAGATTCAATCAGATTTTTCCAAATGAGAATTTGGAATAAGGATAATCAAATCTAGCACTTTCCAGGTCACCTGCTGGAAAAGCAACATGTAAACTGAGGAGCTATGATGAATCATATCCCATTATTTGGGAAGCAGGGCTCAGAGAGAAAACAAAGAGACTTTTAGAAAGAGACAAATACTCCATTCCTACTTCTAGTCTCTTTAGATAAACTCTAACTACTTCCCAGCCATTGGGATCCATGAGATGTTCTCTGTACCCTTATGATAAAATTTCCCTCTGTGCTAGCTTGGAATAAAAGCAAAATAACTTTAATACAACAGGGAATGGATAAGAAATCAGTAAAAAATAAATCTTACTACAAAACAAACAAATCAGAAGGAGAAAACAAGCTTTGCCCAAGCTACATTTATTTTCTTGGTATGGTGCTGGGCTGCAGGTAAGCTTGGGTTAGTAAGAGACGAGTTAGGTAAGTTCTTATTGCAGGTACATGAAGAGTTCAGAACTCTTCTAGAATAGCATGGTGTAACACTTAAATTACCTGATTTTTGTAAAAGATATTAATTTCATGTTACTACTTCTAACAACTGTTTTCATTCCTTCTGTACAGAAGAGGTTACTGAGACTTAGAGAGAAAAAATGACTTATCCAAGATTTCATAGTCAGCAAGAAGTAAGAAACTATATTACCCCCAGCTTTCTGTCCATAAATGCCGTGCTCATTCCATACTAGGCTCTAGGATGGGAGGGAAACCACAGGGATATTTTGTACTTGAGGCAGTAGATTCTAATCATTTTAGTATGGGGAAGTGTTTTTAAAGTCAAAAGAGTTCTAAGATCTGTATTTCATATAGATTTGCTTTTTATATTCACTTCTAAGAAAAAATCAATAAAAATAATTACAGCTATGTCAATAATGCTTTTAAATAAGTTTGTTATTAACCAATAAAATAAATTAAAATTTTTATGTTTATGTGTATTGGCATGGGGTTAAGGAAAAAAGACAGAGGGAGAAAGGGAGAAAGGATATAACTGGACAGCCACCCTATTTTTTTTAATTTATACTATACATAGTGGTTAGTACACTTAAAGATTTAGAAAGCCTATCATTAAACCAAGACCTCCTATGGAGGTCTTGTAAAAAAAAAAAAGCCACTCCAGCAAGGAAAACTGACTGTTTTAAACCTCAGACATTTCTTAAGAGGTTAATTTTTTCTTTTTCAAAAATGACTTCAATTAACAAAAATGTTAGAAGACAATCTTGCCTTATCTCATCTCTTCCTGAGTAGGAAACTTAGATCCCAGATTTTCTGGGAATGGGTAGGGGGAAAGGTGGGGGTGGGGAGACTTAGGTTTAGAATTGAAAACAGAAGCCACTGAAGATATTATAAACAGAAAGGGATTTCACAAGTGAATTAGAGGCACACACAATTTTCATTAGGGCTGAAAGAGTTAAGGGCCAGGGGGTGACCACTGTTTTTTGGAAAACCCAGGAGTGCCCACATCACAGGGAAGCTGTCAGCAGAGACCACAGTTGCCTGTAGCAACAAGAGAATGCCCAGAGACCTGGCTAAACCCAACAGCTGCAACTGCTGTGCTTGTGCACCTGCTCACAGCTGCACCCAGAGAATAATGGCTTCCCCTTCCCTTCTTCTACTGAATTTCAGGGGTGAGCTTCTTATAGGCTGACTGTAACCTGGAATTACACTGATAAGGATGCTGGGAAATATAGTTCTCAGTCTTCTTTCCAAGGAGGAATGCTGGTGCTGATTACTCAGTACAATCTACCCCTTTTCTCAACTCAAACCCATGAAACCTTTTTAACCCATGTTCATCTTCCAACCAACCTCATGTTTCTACCTCATATGAGGCATCTGCCTCTTGTACAAATGTAGATGAACTTTTTTCCTCCTGCAAAAGTGGAGATTCAAAGCTTCTTCAGGAACCACATTCATCTCTCAGGGGAATTGACACTTAAGTGTGGTCACGATCCTTCTCTGACAGGCAGTAAGCTAAAGATTAAACCTTATAAGGTTAATCACAACTAACACATCTTACAGAATGTTATACAGAAAAGAGAGAAGAAACTGGTGTATGAGACATCTGTACCTGTATCTCATATATCTCAAAGCAAATATATGTGTCTTAAATACGTACCTCAAAGCAAAAACAGAACACATAACCAATACAGTCCTCATTTTTTAAAATGTTGATAAAGCCATGAACTCCTTTCTTCCACTACCCATTGCATGTTCCTTTTATAATCAATCAGCATCTAAGCCAGCCATAACAATTTATCTGCTGGGATGACCAAATCTTCATTCCTGAAGGTGCCTATATTTGGTTGCTACAGACTTCCATTAAATTCTACCAGTCAAACATGGAACACACTAAAGTAAATCCCCTCAGACACTCTGCCAGATCCCTTTTATGTGACAGCAACCTCAATACCCCTTCATAATCAGAGTCACTAGTGATACACTGACTCCTTTTGTCTCTTGGCTCAGTGGCACAAGCAGCTCTAAAAAGTCAGATCATTGCCTCAGCTTCCAGTGATAATTAATGTGGTGTCCCCTGGTGAAAGGATTCTTTATTTGGAAACTAAGAGTTTTAAACCATCAGGGTCCAAAGTTGTGAAGCTAGGAAGCAAAAACTGGCTTTCTAGACCCATAAATTCTTCCAGTGGGATATCACATATAGATTGCTGTTTTTGAGTATTTACTGCATCTTGCTTTTGAGTGAACAAGAGACATGATAAGACCAGTCAATTCCATAAGTGCAACACTTTCTCTCACTCTCTTTTTATTTATTATTTTGGCTACAAAATAAAATTCCTTGGTCAGAATAAAAATAAAAATATTGTGTGTGATACCAAGACAGTGAATAATGCTTTCAATAAGTCCACAGATGGTGGTACTGGCAGAAATGTCGCTAACAGAGAAGGCAGACTCATATTCATATTATGCATCCATTCCAGGGATTAAAAAAAAATCGCTGCCCCCTCAATAATGGAAGGAGTCCAATGTAATCAATTTGCTACCAGGTGGCTGGCTGGGTCCTTCTGGGGGATGCTGTCATATTGGGAATTCAGCTTTGGTTATGCCACTGACATGTTAACACATCGGACAGTCAGCAGTAGCAGCCAGAGCAGCCTTGGTGAAGGAAAACCCATTTTGTTGGGCCTGTGCATAACATCTACCCCTATTAATATGACCACTTTGTTGATGAGCAAGTTGTTGAGTAGATGGGGTAAGAAGCTGACAGCCATCACAGATCTGGTTGTGTAACCTCTGTGATTATTGAGTCTTGTCTGAAGTAGACACCTGTGTTGAGCAATCTCATGGGTAACAACCTATGCCTAGTCAAAAGGTCCATCCACATACCTCTTCTTCAGAGTCCTTGTCCCTATGTCTCCAACCTTGATATTCCCAAGTCCCTGATCATCCAGCCAAAGTTTCTGTCACTTCCCAGTATAGACCACCCCTCTGGCTATCTCTTAAGTCCTTCTTATAGGAAGGATTCTTCCTTCTTTTCTGTCCTCTAGGGCCACCCCTACAATCCATTCCATGTCTGGAACCATAACATCACACAGAATCAGCTACAAACCCAAGGCCCCAGGTTTTCCCCTCTCTAGTCAAATGATCACAAGTGGCTTCCCATAAGTCCACAGGCATGAGATGAAGAGGAGACAACAATACAGAAGAAGTAGATTCCATGGAAGTCTAAACCACTTGCTCAAGCAACTTATTCCTGCCCCTAGGACTTACTCAATTTCAGTCTTATCTGTACCATTTCCTCTTGATTATGGAATGTGATAGCACATGTCCTACCTCATGGTTTGTAACCAGATAACACTCAATAGATGATGTGAAGTTTAAGTTGCTAGGTTACATACTGTCCAAGAGTTAGAGATTCAGTCTTGGAAGCAAACATGGAACTATTTTCAACATTATATGACTTGCTTTATGACCTAGGGCCTGATTCTCAAGTCAGGCTTTTCCTGAGAATCCAGAAAACATTGCTCTCTGTCCTAGACATCTCACAGGTCTAATTTCATAAAGATCAAGTCACAGAGCACCTTGTACTCTGAACACACTGCACAGCCTTCTCTTGCTGGGCTCCACTCAAAGCTGGCAGTATTACAGGTTATTTGAGGCTGACTACCACTGTGCATCTCTGTTGTTACTGGGGATCTAAATTACAGCAACTCATCTCTCTCTCACTCCAGAGGTGGTAGCTCAACACCCAAGACCACTGAACTTATACAAACTGCCCAAAAGTGATAAGCCCTGACTTTCCATGGCAGATGTTTTAACCCTTGTCCACAACGTGTTTATGAAGACATCTAGGAAACTGCTACTCAGGAAGGGTGATTGGTAGGATGTCAACAATGTTAGAAGACCAGCATGACAACCTGTGGGTTAGTGAGATGATCAAGGTTCATGCAGACTCAATAGGGTAGAACCAGAATAGACACTGATGTGAGGTAAAAAAGGGAGGCAGACTACTATCCTTGTTAGGTGAAAGAAACAGCCACTGGTGGTCTTTGCTAATCACCATAGAGAAAAACAACTGATAGATCAATGACTACATAGAAGATACTAGAGACAAGACAGTTGGAAATACTGAAAAGGACAAGGCCAAAGCCATAAATAGAATGAAGATATCTGCTCTTGCAAAGATAATATATCTAAAACTTAACTGAGACTGCAGTTACCACACCAGATTAGGTTTAAATGAATCCATTTTCTTTCCTCAAGATCTAGTGGTGTTCTGTATAAGACAAATGTTCATGTGTGTGTGTATGCACATGCACACTCAGTTGCTCAGTTGTGTCTAACTCTTTTGTGACCCCATGGACTATAGCCTGCCAGGCTCCTCTGTCCCAGGCAAGAATACTGGAGTGGATTGCCATTTCCTACTCTAAAAGGTCTTCCCAACCCAGGTACTGAACTCACATCTCTTGCTTCTCCTGCACTGGCAGGCAGATTCTTTACCACTGCGCCACCTGAGAGGCCCTCATAGGATAAATATACATGCCAAATGGTGATGACATATAAGAGTCACACTTTAGGATCTGCCAATCTTTTTGGTAGCACTAATTTTGTAATTCTCCAAGGGAATATAGCTTTTGGTTTTCTATCTGCGAGGGAGAGACAATTTCATGGGCTTCTGTTTGATTCTTCCTATAATGATTGCCCTAAATACACAAGTTAGGCAGCCAAAGCAGGGATTTCCCAGTGGTCAACTGTGTCTTCCAACTCTGCATCCAGGAACTGAAGAAATACCCACAGGGTGGTGGTGTGGATACAGGCACACTGTGAGATTGACTAAAGCTGAAAACCCATGCATTATTTGACTTTGTAAGTTCTTACTCTGACAGGTGGACCACAGAAGTATATTGGATCCCCAGGAGTAGCACCAGTTGAGATCTAAAGTCTAGGAATTACCAAAATATATGAGTTTTCTCACTTTTCAAGGGCACATTCTTTGATAAATGGCTGCCTGAGCCTTTGGGCAAAGGCCAGAAGGACTGCTTTTACAATGAATATACTTGTGGCAATACTGGAGGGTTCTTGCTCAAAGGGAGACACTTCCCTTATTCGTTCAAGTATCTTTGAATCAACTAGTTCCAGCCTGGAAATTGTGTGAGCGAACTTTAACCACCATTTTTATAAAACAGATCAAGGCTCTCTGTTCAGTACAATATGGTTTCTTAGTTATTCATGTCAAATAAGGCTCTAGGAGGCTTCCCATCCAGTCCTAAGGATACCAAGATCAGTGATCTAGTCCTCCAAATTTCTGCATGTGATATCATTCCAATTATTGCTCTCACCCTGCTCCTCCTTACCATAACCACAAATCTCACGTCTTTGGTATTTAAGCATTATCATTGACCTCTGTCATTCCAGGATCCCAAGCCTCCATTTATTTAAGGGATCTCATTTCAGTCTCAGCATTTCCTAGTAACATTCTTAGCCTGCATTAGTGATTAGTGAAGTTGCTGTCGTGTCCGACTCTTTGGGACCCCGTGGACTCTAGCCCACCAGGCTCCTCTATCCATTGGATTCTCCAGGCAAGAATACTGGAGTGGGTTGCCATTTCCTTCTCCAGGGGATCTTTCCAACCCAGGGATCAAACCTGGGTCTCCTGCATTGCAGGCAGACGCTTTATCCTCTGAGCCACCAGAACAACAATTAAAGAATGTCTCAAAGGTACTGGTCCTCCCCTCACTAATGCCTTTCCCCATGCTTCAGTAAAATGAATGTTATCTATGCCCTCCTGATGAGTGTAAGGGGGTCATGTATGATAAACCTAATCCAACATTTCTGTTCTGCTGTGTTTTTAGAATTCATCCCTCTACATATTACCCAGGAAAGTCTAACATTTCAACTTCATTTAATTAATTCCACATTTATGTCCACCATGTAAGCAATAGTTAAGAGTTGGTCACAGTGGTTTGATATAAAATTTCAAATAAATTTTGAAAAATTCAGCCCAATATAATGCTATATTATTTCCTCCTTGGTATATAAATTTAAAAACCTATTGGTAAAATCTCCTTCTGTTGAACATGCTGTGTCCTCCAAGTGTGGATTGTGTCCTCTTCTCCCTGGAGGCTGCTGAGATCCAATATTAGTTTGGATCTGCAGACAATAAGAGAGAGTGGTGGGGGTAAGCCTGAAGGACAGTCAGCTTCTCCTAATTGACCTGGAATTAACAGTAAAAATTGACATTTTACTGAAGGGTCTTTAAAAGTGAGGAAAGTAACCACCTGATAGAATGAGGAATTGCTTCTCTGACAAGGAAATTCAGGATGATTTGGAGTTCAAGGTCCAAATATTCAACAGATTCCATCCAAAAGTCCCCTTCTAATTCTGAGGATTCCATGCCTTCATTAAGCTCCCTACACACTGGTAATCATTCATCCCATAGTCCTTCAACTTGCTGTTTCTCTCTTAACTTTCTATTAAAACAGCCACGTAGTCTCCTGAAGCATTATATCCAATAGACACTTAATTATGGACCAATATAAATGAAAATTTAACTAAGTTTTTACCACTATGTGCCATGAACTACCAGCATTTCGATTTTCCCTGGGTATTTCTCATTTAAGTCTAAATAAACCAGACAACCAACCTCATATTTCATATTTGAAAATCTGTTACCTGAATCCTAAAGCTTTATCAAATAAGCTTTCATCAGTGTGATGACCCATTCTATGCATTAAATTGAAGGGTGTTTTTAGATAAGATTAAAATTTAAATTGGCATACTTCAAGTAAACAGACCATCCTCCACAATGTGGGTGGACCTCATCCAATCAGCTGAAGACCTGAATAAGACAAAAAGACCCAGCCTCCCCAAGCAAGAGTCAAATCTCCCAAAGACTGACTTGGGACTCTGCCTGCACCATTCGCCCTCCTGGGTCTTGAGGACACCTACCTTCAAATGGGAACTTCACCACTGGCTCTATTAGTCTCTGGCCTGCCAGCCCACACTGCAGATTTTGGATTCACCAGCCTCCACAACTGCATGAGTGAGTTCCTTATAATAATATTTTTCTTTCTATACACATGCACATCCTATTGGCTCTATTCCTGTGGAGAACCCTAACACAGTCAGGAAACCAGGAACTACTCAACTGGACAGAGATCTAATACAGAGAACCAGAGGTTTACACAACTGGTATAAGGGTTGGGGATGGGTCGGAGGTCAAGGAGGCTGGTGCTGGCTTTCAGACAATCTACAAGTGCAAGAATCACAGGGAGGTCACCACAAAATGACCTCAACTGCCTACAGCAAAGATGGTAACTCTCTGGAGAATGCCTCCAAACCACTGATACAGCCCCATGTCTGCCATCTGCTAAGGCCCACACCATGCCCACAGCTGCCTTAGTAACTCATGACTTTACTTTCCCTCTGGCTTCAAGTCTTATACAAGTACCTCTCATTGGTCAAAGCTACCACAGAACCCGCTGAGAAGGGAGTGTGAAAACCGTGGTTCCCAAGAATCAAAACTACGGAATCATAAAGGGGAGTAGAGGGTGATTGTAGCTGTTATTAAGGGGACATGGATGCTGCTGAGTTGACAAAAGAAACAGAGAGTCTGTGGTGTGGTATGCCTGGAGAAGACACAGGATGCCTGTGACAGAGCACAGCCCAGAACAGTTCCCAAACAAGCTACAGGAAGCCAGGATGTCAGCTTAGCAGCCATGTGACCAGCTGCTCATTGGCAGATAAGGAAAACTAATGGTCAGAAAGGAGATCAAGCTTTTCTCAGGTCACAGTGCTAATTAGTCGCATAGTCAAACTCTAAGCCCAGAAATGATTTAAGATTCTTTTCACCACTCAGTGGTTGCATTTTTGAGTTACTCTCTGAAGCCTCATCAAGTGCATAAGCTGTTCTCTCTCAAACACCATGCTCCCAGGGTTTATCATCCTTCACCCCAGCAAGCTGCACCCCTACTCTGGATAACACTCTCTCCCACCACCTGTGCATTAACAAATCACACCCTGCAGATTAGGTCCCTGAGACACATTACTTTTAGTGGGAGGAGATCTTGCCGTAAATAATTGACCAGCAAAGACCTTACTGTATAGCACAGGGAATTGTACTCAATATTTTATAATAACCCATAAGGGAAAAGAATCTGAAAAACAATGGAGATACACACACACACACACCTGAATCACTTTGCTGTATACCTGAAACTAACACAACATTGTAAATTACCTATGCTGCTGCTTCTGCTAAATCACTTCAGTCAAGTCCAACTCTTTGCAACCCCATGGATTGTGGCCCATCAGGCTCCTCTGTCCATGGGATTCTCCAGCAAGAATACTGGAATGAATTGCCATTTCCTTCTCCAGTAAATTAACTATACTTATATCGAAAAAAGATTCAGACATCCAAATAGTTCTCCTTTTCCAGTTTTCATTCTTATTTCTTCTTTTTTCTAGCCTCTTCTTTAGGACTCAGGTCTTCTGGTCATCAGAAGAGAACATCCTCTCTTGAAAGGAAAACTCGCCTTCTATTTATCTACACAAACAAATCATGACTCAACAACTGCCCTGGACTCTGCCCATAAACATCTCCCTGAATCAAGCTTTTGTTCCTCTTGGTCTATAAGCACCCCAGTAAGCACCACAAGTCTTCCTCTGTCTCTTAAATTCCTTTTTGATTTCCCTCACAAATCTGTTCCCACAGCCTCAATCCTGGCTTATTATCTCTGCCCAGATAAACATTAGCATAGCGTATTATCATATCTAACACCCAATCGTACTTCAATTTCTCTGGTTTCAGATTAGAATAACTTAATCTTTTTGGAGAGAGGAAATCTGGCAACATTTCTGTCCTTTGGTGGTAAGAGCAGGACTGTGTTTCTGCCAGGCCTACAGGAAGAACAGGAGGGCTCTGTTAAGACATACTTTGCCAGGCACCTGTACCCACCAGCCCTTGGGAAGGTTCAGCGTAGCCCCAGGAACAGCAGACAGATAGAACAGCCAGGGTCTGGTGCTGCAATGCAAGGCCAACTTAGGCTTTCTGGGAAAAGCACAGCTGGATCTCAAGCCCTATGTCTAAGAGCTAAGCGCTTACTATCTCTTCCCTGGACACATGGATGATCTTGCCTCCATGGCATGTGTACAGACTCTGAAAAAGTAGGAAATGTCCCAGGAAAGACTCAGACTCAACTTAGCAGTCAGCTTTGTAGCAGGAGTTCATGGAAGACAGAACCACAGGACACAGCTGCCCAATGTAAACCATGCCAATTGCTGAAGGTAGCCTAGAAATCTAGCCCCTCTGATCTGTCCCCAGTGGGATGGCACTGGGAAGACTCTCAACCACAGAGCAAGGGTCAGGGGTCAGAGTGAATGGGCACCCCGAGTTTGGACTTTGCTAGACATGCCTCCCTTCTCCATATGACACAGATCACCAAGTCTTCTCTCAGGCCAGGCAATCATAGATTAGGGTCACTTGGCTGAACTCAGGATGAGTATGGAGCGTCTGCCAACACTTGTTCCTGATTCCTCTCCAGAACTTGTCCATTTCCCAACAGAACAAATACCAAAATAGATAAAATTTCACAACTCTCTAACTGACGGGAAGGGAAAAAAAGAGTCCCTGTTCAGATTAGAATGGCTTAGCAGTAAGAGGCTCCAGAGAATTCTTGAAGAGACTGGCGCTGGCCATGCGTAGGCTGGAATGTAGGCTTTCCAATTATCTGACATCCTCTTCCAACACATCCAGGGCACTCTCTGCATCTCATTTGCATCAAATTCATTTTAGCACATTTTTGATTACTATTTTATTATTCCCTTTTCGATCCCAAACTTTCAATAACAGAGGTTTATTATCTTAAGAAATTCTTCAGCTTATAAGCAAGCTTTACTCCCCTCCTGCCCACTCCAGTCCCACTCTCCACAAACTACCCTCCCTCCCCCAACTACTGCATACCCATAAGTATTCCTCATTACTATTCCCAATACTGGAGTGAAGTATTTCAGATAAAATCATCAAAATTTAGACAGAAGCTGTCAGTCATAGAAAGGTGATCCTCAAACTTGCTGAGAAAAGACGCTTTTCTTCACACCCACCATTCCTGATGTCAAGAGAATCAACTCTTCTATGTAATCCTCAGTAAAATAATTCATGGTCTCCTATATTTGCAATCACTATCACAGCAGTGAAACATGTCCTAAGACTTGGATTATGGGGTTAAAGGGTGAAAGTAGTAAAAAAGAAGACCAGGTAGTAAAGAGAATTGGACAGAGCAAGAGAGTAGAGGAAGAAAATGGAAGAAGACCAAGAGAAAGAACCAGAAGGGCCACATGCTGTATCCTCAGCATCCCCAAGCTTTAGTGCTCCAGAGTCAGAGCATTGATCTGCCCCTCAGAGACGTACAGACAGACAGAAAGTGGCAGGTAATAGGATCCTGGAGACCACATGTTCCATCTAGGAAGACAGAACAAGGGACCTCAGTGTAGTCAAGCTGATGGTCACACCATTCAAATTTTAGTTACTGAAACCCTACCCAGCTACCCATGGCCCTGTGTCATTCCCATCGCCAGAACACATCTAGAATTCTGAAGTTTTACGCTAGCCTAACTTTCCTGGGCTGGTTGACCCATGTTGACTTTTCTATCATGGAGGGAGAACTCCTCACTGACAGAGAATTACCGAGTTCACACACACGTGTCAACAGCCACAGGGAAAGGCTAATGGTTCCTGCTGCACCTTTCATGCCCAGATTCTAGGACTGAGACTACAGAAGTGAGCTGATCTTGGGCTTTCCCAGACAGGTGAAAAATGAGCTGTGAACTGTCCCCTGCTGGAAGGGCAAGGCCTTTGGTTAAATCATCACAGCACAGCTGAGGCCGTCTCAGGAGGAGGCTTGCCCCACTAATCTCTCCAGAGAAAACTGTCCATGTGTAACATCTTCACCTCATTAGAGCTTCAGTTCTTTTTATTAAATATTGAGCACATCAGATGGTTCTCTTTGGTGTGGAGCAGAGTCCCTGTTCTTGGAGGGGGATGCTGTGTATCCTCCGGAGAAAGTCCAGTTGGCCATGCTAATTGCTAACAGATTTCTCACACACTGTTATTTCTTCATCTGCCCAGGAAGTACATGCTGCACCACAGGAGACGTGGGACAGAACTTTGTTGCTAGGAATCTAAATGATAGTGGCAATTAATTATTCACACTAGAAAAAGGAAGAAACTTAATGAGCAGCCTGGCAATGAATCCTACTCTGGGAAGTTAAACAAGAGGAGAAGGAAACAGAAATGCCTGATCACTTAGTCCCTCAACTGACATTTAGGTGGGACCCGAAGCGACTTAGCAGCAGCAGCAACATGTTCTAAGGCAGATCAAGAAAGGTCCTCATCTGAGACCTTCATTTACAGATAATGGAACTGAGAAGTAGAAGAAGGAAATAACTTGTCCAAAACACGAAGAAAGTGAGTGGCCAAGAGCTCTTACTGTGTGCTGTGTTCTAAGCATTTTCCATCTACGTGCTCCTTTAATACTAACAAGTCTACAAGGTAGGTACCCGAGAGTGAAAATGGACTGTTAGTTGCACAAATGATACACAGATGTCCTGCTCATCTAGATGCTCACCTAAGAGAACCTTCCCCAACTTAAATTTCTAAAGTCAGTTTGCCTTTTTCCTAGACGTTATCACCTAAACCAGACATGCAGATTCAAGAGGAACCAGCCCAGAGTAACGTACAGTCACATACAGATTTTTCATTACATCTATCAAGTACTGAAACATGAGACAGAAGACAGACAGAACCCAGTTAGATGACAAAGGAGGAAGCGCCAAGCTATGGCACGATGTTCTGGACCCGTGTTCTCGTGGCCTCTGTTGCGTATCCTTGAAGGCCTGCTATGTTGTTGTTCAGTCACTAACAACAACATGTCCGACTCTTTGCAACCCCATGGACTGACGCATGCCAGGCTTCCCTGTCCTTTACTATCCTCTGGATTGTGCTCAAACTCATATCCATCGAGTCAGTGATGCCATCCAACCACCTCATCCTCTGGGCCCCTCTTCTTTTCTTGCCTTCAATCTTTCCCAGCATCAGAATCTTTTCCAGTGAGTCAATTCTTCACATCGGGTGGCCAAAGTATTGCAGCTTCAGCTTCAGCATCAGTTCTCCCAATGAATAGTCAGGGTTGATTTCCTTTAGGATTAACTGGTTGGATCTCCCTGCTCTCCAAGGGACTCTCAAGAGTCTTCTCCAACACCACTGTTTGACAGCATTAACTCTTCAGCACTTAGTCTTCTCTATGAGTCCAACTCTCATATCCATATATGACTACTAGAAAAAACATAGCTTTGACACTCAGATCTTTACTAGCAAAGTGATGTCTCTGCTTTTTAATATGCTGTCTAGGTTTGTCATAGCTTTTCTTCCAAGGAGCAAGCGTCTTTTAATTTCGTGGCTACAGTCACCATCTGCAGTGATTTGGGAGCCCAAGAAAATAAAATCTGTCACTGTTTCCACTTCCTTCTCCCCCGCCCCTCCTCTATTTACTATGAAGTGATGGGACTGGAAGTCACAATCTTCATTTTTTTATGTTGAGTTTTAAGCCAACTTTTTCCACTCTCCTTTCATCTTCACCAAGAGTCTCTTCTATGAGCAAACTTTAATTTCTTTTCTTAGGCTAGCTTGAGTGAGTTTCTGCTTCTTACAATCAAAATTTCCCCATCAAAGCTAGCATACACACGTGTGTATGTGTGCATATATGTGCATGTGTCTAGAGGTTCCACTGAGAACACAAGGAGAAAAGACTTGACTGAGGGAAGACAAAACATCTTCCCATTTGGAGTCATAGGGTATCTTCTGATTGTGAACCAACAATAATAATCATAATGCCAATAATAATAATAATCATAAATAATGCCAATTAATACTAAAGTCACATCTGAGCTCTTTCTATGTGCTGACTTCTAAGCATTTCACATGCATGTACATATTTAATCCTAACTTTATAACATAGGTGACTTCCCTGGTGGCTCAGACAGTAAAGCATCTGCCTACAATGTGGGAGACCTGGGTTCAATCCCTGGGTCAGGAAGATTTCCTGGAGAAGGAAATGGTGACCCACTCCAGTATTCTTGCCTGGAAAATCCCATGGATGGAGGAGCCTGGTAGGCTAGAGTCCATGGGGTCACAAAGAGTTGGACACGACTGAGTGACTTCACTTTATAACATAGGTACCATTGTTATCCCCATTTTATAAATGAAGAAACTATAAGAGAGGTTAAGCAACTAGTCCAATGCTCTCCAGTAAGTAAGTGGCAGTGCCAGGATCTGAACTCAGACCGTAGAGCTTCCTAACCAATGGTCTAGGTGGAGAGTGGGCAATAGAGTCCCTAGAGTCTTCCTTCTCTTTAAGAGACCACATACCCAACTAGGGCTTTCAGAATTCCAGAAGGGAAGGGTGAGATCAGCAAACAGGTCAGTCTCCTAGGTACTAGGCAAGTAGAAGGCTTATGATAGGGTTCAGGATGGGGAACACATGAGAAATAAAGGAATAAATTAAAAAATAATAAATAAATAAAAAAATTTTGCAAAAATAATTGTTGCCTCAATACGTCAGCCCTCATGATTTAAACCACTGCCTCCTTCATCAAACAACTCAGACTGAATATTTATTTTCACCTCACTGTTAAGTCCCATAGATTATCAACATAACTGTGTCAGCCATGAGTGAGAGGGCATGCTCAGTCTTCACGGAGCCAATGAGGATTAGTGGTTTGTGAGTAGGTGGATGACAGCAATATTTTATATCACTGATATGACCACATAGTTAGCCTTGTAAAAAATAAAGATTAAAAATAAAGTTTGCAATTTTTAAAAACCCATATGTGGTTTTAATTGTGAAGAATTATTTTGTTTGTTTTCCATGCCAAGAACCCCAAATCAGCTTGCACAAGTTACCCTGCAATTCACGCCAATTCACTGCTTATAGCCAGTCCAGAATCATCTGTTTTTCCTTCTCTTAATTCTTGAGTAGAAAAGATGCAACTCTTCCCCTCCTCATAGGCCTAAAGTGTCCATGTGGATCATAAAAGAGGAACAGTTGCAAAAAGCAACCAAGACACAAGAAGACACAAGATACAAAATGAAAGAAGCACCACTGTATGCTATTGGAAAAACAGTCACAGGCAGAACTGGAGAGTCATATAAAATATAAACTGCCTAAAGAAAATAGACAGGGTTCAATGGATGTGTCCCAAATTTTGTCTTATATTTGAAGACAGAAAAGAAAATATATCCAATTTATCTGAGTTCAGAGTCTGAAGTAGCTGGTGCACAGGCTTGATTTCTATGAAATCTGTTCAAAGGAATAACCTGATTTCCTGCTCATTAGGGATTGCCAACCAGATAATTCAGTTTCAGCCACCTCGTAATACTTTATAATCCAGAGAATAAAGGAGAGATGGTGTTGGGAAAGCAACACAGATGAAGGAGCAACAGTCTCTTTTTGCAAAATAACACAGAGCACATTTTCAACTTCAAAAAAGAAAAGAGAATAAAGAATTTGGAAACCCAGAGCCTATAAATCTTTTTCCATTCCCTTCCTGTCCTTCAACTATTCCAAGGTATTTTGAGAAACCAGGGCAATTATTAAAGATTATCTAGATCCCTAATGTTTGCTTAGAGTCTATATTCATGAGGAAATATCATAGGCAGAAGAGAGAGAGAAGACAGAGCATGCATAAAGATTCTGCAAGGGAGAACAAATCAAAGTTTAGGAACATCAGCCATGTGACAAACAAAGCATTAACCTTTACACAGCAAGTTTTTAGTGACCGCCAGGAAACTCATCTAAAAACATTTATTTAACATGTCCCAAGTCCACTCATATCTCTTCATTTTCCTCTGTGCTTGCTCCTACCCATGTAACATATAGACATCTTATGTTTTCATAATACTCTGATTTACCAAGCACTTCCCCATTCATTAGGTCTCCTGATTCTCCAAGCGATCCTACTGGCAGGTACCCTTACAGAAGGCAAAACTGAGTCTCACAAAGACTGAAACTTTTGCCAAGATCTATCTGGCTCTATCTGTCCATATATTAACTCCCTTCATTCTCTCTGCTGCTTCGGCTGCCAGAATCCATCAGCTCCTTTTAAAATAATGAAATGCAACATTTCATTTGGGTAACTAGTCCTTTTTCTCTCAGTCCATATGCTCCATCTAGAATTGACTCCATCCCAAGTGTTCTAACTCAGATCTGTCTTACCGAGTATCACATGCCCTTAGGATGGGGAATAACCCAATCAAGACTAATAAGATGCACTTATGCTTGGTCTGTCCGTATGTGTGCTTAGTCGCTCAGTCGTGTCCGACCTGTAAGACCCCAAGGACTGTAGCCCACCAGGCTCCTCTGTCCATGGTATTCTCCAGGCAAGAATACTGGAGTGGGTAGCCATTCCCTTTCTCCAGGGGATCTTCCCAACCTAGGAATCAAACCCGGGTCCCCTGCATTGCAGGCAGATTCTTTGCCATATGAGCCACCAGGGAAGCCCTATTTGTTCTGGTTTGCTGTAAAAAAAAAAAAGAGGTGATCTCTTTCCTGCTGGACTTATACCTCACAAGATGAAGGCCTGGTGCTTCTTACAGTTATCATATGCAATTTGATACCAGAAACAACCCTGAAGGTGAGGAAGGCTGAGGGATGGAGGACAAGTAGATCTGGATGGCACTTCATGAGCCCCTGAATCAAATCACATGTGAAGGGTGACCCCCCATCTTTTCAGTTGGGTTAAACAACACATTTCTTTCTTTTTTTTCTTAAGTTAGTTTGGATTGGGTTTTCTCTCATTTGTCCTGATACATTATTACCCAGTGACTTGAATATGTTCCTCCCTAAAATATTCCTCAAGACAAAGAGGATGATCTTCCCAAATAGCAGGACACACAGCCAGGACTTCAACTTAAATATGGTACCTGGTACTTAATTAAGACTTTTCTGTTATTGTTCTTATTTATATTTTTGTATGTGTTATCATCCCAAATAGACTCTGAGATATCTTAGGATGGAAACATGTTCTCATAATACATCTGTAGCCCTCAAAATGTCCTGGACAACATATACATAGTACACATTTTTAAACTTTATATACATTACACAGCACACATTATAAATACTCAAAAATTATTTTCACTGAATTGACAAAAGGAATTGTCAATTGACAAAAGGGCGTAGGGACAGCATAGAAGCAGTTAGATGGCTAAATGACAAAAGAATGAGGAGAGGATACATTTATTTCTATGATGTCCTTAATATTGTCATTATGATTCAGTATAAACTTTAAGAACTTTTTTCAAAAAAAGCAGCTTGTAGTTTAAAGGTGGCAATGCTTCTCTACTGAAAACTGAAAAACCAATAGAAAATAGCAGAGTCCTGACCCCACAGTAGGCCTTCAACAAACTTTTATGAAATCTAATCAAGTGTTAGGCCCCAGCCCAAGTTACTATGCTATGAAATATTCCCAGAGGGGCTTTCTTAATGATAATAAATAATCCAAAACATTTTGTTCATGGCTTATTTTTTCATGTTTTATTCATGTGTTAAGGAATAACAAAAACAATAACAACTATTTTGTCAAATATGTACTATGTGTAAGACATTGCCAGACATAGGGAGATATTTTGCATATATTTACCCAATCCTTTAAAAAATCTGCTAAGTGTATATTATTACTGACTTTTTAAAAATAAAAATGAGTACCTTAAAGAAGGTAAGTGGGAGTTTTGTTTGGGGAACCAGAAAACCAAACAAATCTCCTTACCAAAAATCACATAAAAGTATGGGCTAAAATAATATAAAAACATCTGTGAAGGAGCTGAGCTTACAACAGAAAGAAAATTGCACCAAAAACAAAGAGGGGTTCAAATCCATGGAAATAAGTATATAAGCTGCAGCTGCAGCAGTCTGGGAGGTGAGGAGGGTTCCTAGTTTTGCAACCCAAGTCCCTAGGATTTTATGCCCAGATAGGGCCAGAAGATAAAGTAAGGCACAGAGTTGGAATTAAGTCACTTCACATAAAACCAGGAATCTCAATGGGCTGCAAATTCAGTGGAAGGGAGAATTTTAAAAACCTATCTACTAACAAGGAGAAATAACAGGAAAGATTTTTCTCTCATTGCCTGGTTGCTGTTAAAGACAAAGTTTACCCTAAGAACTTGTAACCAGGGAATGTGTCTCTGTGTGTTGAGTATGAATTTACCACTCTCAAGCTCTAGTATCATAAAAATGGTTTCTGGCCTATTAATGCCCCTTAATACACATGAAAGAAAAAAATAAAACCTTTCTAAAGGGACATGCCCTCAACCCTGGCCAACCAGGATTCAAATAGAAAAAGCCCTGTTGAATTAGCTTATAATCCAAAAATTTAAGACAAATAAAGAAGATACCCTCAGTTAATAAGAGTCAGCATATAAAACATACAGCAAGTAAGACCTCTAATATGTTTAAATGATGGGCCCATCAGAGAGGCCACAAAATAAATATTTTAGATGGTTACTACAGATGGGATGAAAAATTATTTTTAGAAAAGACATAAATGAATAACAAAAAGTTTGAAAAATAACAAATGGAACATCTTAATTTAGTGATTTAAATAAAAGGAAATAAAAGATATAAAGCATTTAATTCTGAAACTTGATGTTGAGCTTCCAAGCATTGATTACAGTATTTTCTACATCTTTTGTGTGTCTAAACAAAATAGCTAATTTTAAAAACTAAAAAATTAAACAAACTTAGTAAACAGATTAGATACACCTGAAGAAAGAATAATGAACATGGAAGTATTTGTAAAGGAATTAACCAAGAATTAGGTTTAGAGAACCATGGAATTCTCTAGGCTAGAATACTGGAGTGGGTAGCCTTTCCCTTCTCCAGGGGATCTTCCCAAACCACGGACCAAACCCAGGTCTTCTACATTGCAGGTAGATTCTTTACCAGCTGAGCCACAAGGGAAGGCTCTTCAGAGAACTAGAGAGATATATATATATCAGATAGTGTTGAAGGGTATGTATGACAGAGTGAAAAAGCCCAACATATGCCTAATGGGAATTTCAGAAAGAGAAAATAGAGAGAAACGAGAAATGTATTAGCTGAAAGATAACAGCAAAGGATTTCCAAGTATTGAAGAAAGACATAATTCATGATGCAAAATTATTTATAAGCAGAATAAATAAAAATAAATATGTAACTCGATACCCATCATGCAACTCCACAGTACCAAAGGAGAGATTTTAAAAGCGTCCAGAGAGAAAATACAGGGTGCTTTCAAATAATAATTAGAAAATAAGAGAATTCTCAACAGCAGCAATAGAAACAAGAAGACAGAGGAATAATATCTTTGAAATATTCAAAGAAAATAATGTCAGCCTTGAATTCTGTACCAGTCTAGATCACCATTCGTAAGTCAGAGTGAAATGAGGATCATTTCAGGCACACTAAGTCAGAGAGCTTTCTACTAACAGATACTCAAAGTACCAATAAAGAATATACTTTAGGAAGGATTCTCAACCCAAAAGGACGGGCTGAAATACATGAAAAAATGATGATGAAACACAATCGTTTTATTTGGTCATTATTTCATCACTTTCCTGACAAAGATCCATATAGTCAAAGCTATGGTTCTTCCAGTAGCCATGTACGGATATAAGAGCCGGACTCAAAGAAGACTGAGTGCTGAAGAATTTATGTTTTCAAACTGTGGTGCTGAAGAAGACTCTTGAGAGTCCCTTGGAGAGCAAGGAGATCCAACCAGTCCATCCTAAAGGAAATCAATGCTAAATATTCATTGGAAGGACTGATGTTGAAGCTGAAGCTCCAATACTCTGGCCACCTGATGCAAAAAGCTGACTATTGGAAAAGATTCTGATGGTGGGAAAGATTGAGGGCAGGAGGAGAAGGGGACGACAGAGGATGAGATAGTTGGATGGCATCACCGACTCAATGAACATGAATTTGAACAAACTCAGGGAGATAGTGAAGGACAGGGAAGCCTGGCATGCTGCAGTCCATGGGTTTGCAAAGAATCTAGCGACACAACCTAGCAACTGAATAACAAGAACAAAATTGTTTTAAATGTGGTTAATCTAGATAAGCATTCATTGTAAAATCAGTAACAATCATGATAATTGACTATAAAACCAGACAAACCTTACATACTGAACAATAAAATGTAAAAAGAGAGAGGACAAATATTCTTGTGTTGTTCAGGAGAAGAATAGAATCTTTGTTAAGCTAAACATGCATGATAAAATGTAAAGTGTGACCTTTAAAAAATGAAAGCAGAAGGCATGAATTTCAAATAGTAGAAGAGGGAAAATGAATAAAAATGACAATATAAGGCAGTAAGAAAAGAAAAAAAAAAAAACAAGTAACAATTGAGCAGTGTCTCAGACCAGTATTTCTCAAACTTGAATGGAGAATTACTAGATCTTGTTAAAAGGCAAATTCTAATTAGTAGGTTTGGGACAAGGTGTAAGAACATGAATTTTGCATAAGCTCTTGGGTGATGTTGATTGACTGGTTTACAGACCACTCTTTTAAAAGCAAGTTGGGACAGTATATTATTCCCCAGAAAGTATTTCTCATCCCTGGGATAGATTATACTTTCCCAATTACATTGATGGTCAGGTTTAGTCATGTATGTTGCTTTGGCCATGAAATAGCAGAAGTAATATGTATATTTTCCTAGAAGAGGATTAAAGAGCCATCGTGTGCCTTTCCACGATTTCTTTTCCTTGTGTAACAAAACTAGGAATAATCAGATGTGTCTCAATCAGCCTGGGTCTGGGAATAAAGACACACTGAACAAACTCAAGCTTGCTGCCTGGGTTAGGCAACATGAGTGAGAAGTAGAAAAGTTTCATTGATGTAAGCCATTGTGATTTGGGGCTATTTGTTACTGGAATGGAACTCAGCCTATTCTGATTAACACAAGCTATTCTGTATATATAGATCTGTTATACTGAATTTAAAAATCCACCCTCCATCACTTATCTGACTGAGGACTTGAGTCAAGATATTTAACTTTTTTGGACCTCAGCTACTTCATCTGAAGATGAAAATAAAATTTGCTTGCCTAAGTTCAGTTCAATTCAGTCACTCAGTTGTGTCCAACTCTTTGTGACCCCATGAACCACAGCACGCCAGGCCTCCCTGTCCATCACCAACTCCCAGAGTTCACCCAAACCCATATCCATTGAGTAGGTGATGCCATCCAATCATCTCATCCTCTGTCATCCCCTACTCCTCCTGCCCTCAGTCTTTCCCAGCATCAGGGTCTTTTCAAATGAGTCAGCTCTTCGCATCAGGTGGCCAAAGTATTGGAGTTTCAACTGCAACATCAGTCCTTGCAATGAACACCCAGGACTGATCTCCTTTAGGAAGGACTGGGTGGATCTCCTTGCAGTCCAAGGGACTCTCAAGAGTCTTCTCCAACACCACAGTTCAAAAGCATCAATTCTTCTGCACTCAGCTTTCTTTATAGTCCACTCTCACATCCATACATGACCACTGGAAAAACCATAGCCTTGATTAGACAGACCTTTGTTGAAAAACTAATGTCTCTGTTTTTTAATATGTTGTCTAGATTGGTCATAACTTTCCTTTCAAGGAGTAAGTGTCTCTTAATTTCAAGGCTGCAATCACCATCTGCAGTGATTCTGAAGCCTAAAAAAATAAAGTCTGCCACTATTTCCACTGTTTCCCCATCTATTTGCCATGAAGTGATGGGACAGGATGCCATGATCTTAGTTTTCTGAATGTTGAGCTTTAAGCCAACTTTTTCACTCTCCTCTGTTACTTTCATCAAGAGGCTCTTTAGTTCTTCTTCACTTTCTGCCATAAGGGTGGTGTCATCTGCATATCTGAGGTTATTGATATTTCTCCCAGCAATCTGGATTCCAGCTTGTGCTTCCTCCAGCCCAGTGTCTCTCATGATGTACTCTGCATAGAATTTAAATAAGCAGGGTGACAATATACAGCCTTGACGTACTCCTTTTCCTATTTGGAACCAGTCTGTTGTTCCATGTCCAGTTCTAACTGTTGCTTCCTGACCTGCATACAGGTTTCTCAAGAGGCAGGTCAGGTGGGCTGGTATTCCCATCTCTTTCAGAATTTTCCAGTTTATTGTGATCCACACAGTCAAAGGCTTTGGCATAGTCAGTAAAGCAGAAATAGATGTTTTTCTGGAACTCTCTTGCTTTTTCAGTAATCCAGTGGATGTTGGCAATTTGATCTCTTGTTCCTCTGCCTTTTCTAAAACCAGCTTGAACATCTGGAAGTTCACAGTTCACGTATTGCTGAAGTCTGGCTTGGAGAATTTTGAGCATTACTTTACTAGCGTGTGAGATGAGTGCAATCGTGCAGTAGTTTGAGCATTCTTTGGCATTGCCTGTCTTTGGGATTGGAATGAAAACTGACCTTTTCTAGTCCTGTAGCCAGTGCTGAGTTTTCCAAATTTGTTGGCATATTAAGTGCAGCACTTTCACACCATCATCTTTCAGGATTTGAAATAGCTCAACTGGAATTCCATCACCTCCAACTTTTTTTGTAGTGATGCTTTCTAAGGCCCACTTGACTTCACATTCCAGGATGTCTGGTTTTAGGTGAGTGACACACCATCATGATTATCTGGGTCGTGAAGATCTTTTTTGTACAGTTCTGTATATTCTTGCCACCTCTTCTTAATATCTTCTGCTTCTGTTAGGTCCATACCATTTCTGTCCTTTATTGAGCCCATCTTTGCATGAAATGTTCCCTTGGTATCTCTAATTTCCTTGAAAGATCTCTAGTCTTTCCCATTCTATTATTTTCCTCTATCTCTTTGCATTGACCACTGAGGAAGGCTTTCTTATCTCTCCTCACTATTCTTTGGAACTCTGCATTCAAATGGGTATATCTTTCCTTTTCTCCTTTGCTTTTTGTTTCCCTTCTTTTCACAGCTATTTGTAAGGCCTCCTCAGACAGCCAATTTGCTTTTTTGCATTTCTTTTTCTTGGGGATGGTCTTGATTCCCGTCTCCTATACAATGTCACAAACCTCCATCCATAGTTCATCAGGCACTCTATCAGATCTAGTCCCTTAAATCTATTTCTCACTTCCACTGTATAGGCATAAGGGATTTGATTCAGGTCATACCTGAATGGTCTGGTGGTTTTCTCCACTTTCTTCAATTTCAGTCTGAATTTTGCAATAAGTTGTTCATGATCTGAGCCATAGTCAGCTCCGGGTCATGTTCTTGCTGACTGTATAGAGCTTCTCCATCTTTGGCTGCAAAGAATATAATCAATCTGATTTCGGTGTGGACCATCTGGTGATATCCATGTGTAGAGTCTGCTCTTGTGTTGTTGGAAGAGGGTGTTTGCTATGACCAGTGTGCTCTCTTGGCAGAACTCTATTAGCCTTTGCCCTGCTTCATTCTGTACTCCAAGGCCAAGTTTGCCTGGTACTCAAGGTGTTTCTTGACTTCCTACTTTTGCATTCCAGTCCCCTATAATGAAAAGGACATTTTTGGGGAGTGTTAGCTCTAGAAGGTTTTGTTGGTCTTCATAGAACTGTTCAGCTTCTTCAGCATTACTGGTCAGGGCATAGGCTTGGATTACTGTGATATTGAATGGTTTGCCTTGGAAACGAACAGGGATCTTTCTGTTGTTTTTGAGATTGCATCCAAGTACTGCATTTCGGACTCTTTTGTTGACTATGATGGCTACTCCATTTCTTCTAAGGGATTCCTGCCCACAGTAGTAGATATAATGGTCCTCTGAGTTAAATTCCCCCATTCCAGTCCATCTTAGTTCTCTGATTCTTAGAATGTCGATGTTCACTCTTGCCATCTCCTGTTTGACCACTTCCAATTTGCCTTGATTCATGGACCTAACATTCCAGGTTCCTATGCAATATTGCTCTTTTCAGCATCGGACCTTACTTCTATCACCAGTCCCATCTACAACTAGGTGTTGTTTTTGCTTTGGCTCCATCCCTTCATTCTTTGGAGTTATTTCTCCAGTGATCTCCAATAGCATATTGGGCACCTACTGACCTGGGGAGGTCATCTTTCAGTGTCCTATCTTTTTGCCTTTTCATACTGTTCATGGGGTTCTCAAGGCAAGAATACTGAAGTGGTTTGCCATTCCCTTCTTCAGTGGACCACATTCTGTCAGACCTCTCCACCATGACCCATCCGTCTTGGGTGGCCCCACATGGCATGGCTTAGTTTCATTGAGTTAGACAAGCTGTGGTCCATGTGATCAGATTGGCTAGTTGTCTGTGATTGTGGTTTCAGTCTGTCTGCCCTCTGACGCCCTCTCTCAGTGCCTACCATCTTACTTGGGTTTCCCTTACCTTGGATGTGGGATATCTCTTCATAGCTGCTCCAGCAAGGCACAGCCACTGCTCCTTACCTTGGACATGGGGTTGCTCCTCTTGGCCGCCACCCCTGACCTCAGGCATGGGGTAGCTCTGGTAAAGTGTTTGCCTGCAATGCAGGAGACCCAGGTTCAATCCCTGGGTCAGGAAGATCCCCTGGAGAAGGAAACAGCAACCCACTCCAGTACTCTTGCCTAGAAAATTCCATGGAGGAGCCTGGTGGGCTACAGTCCATGGGGTCACAAAGAGTTGGACACAACTGAGTGACTTCACTTTCCTTCTTTGCTTGCCTAAAGGAAGAATAAAATTACATGAAGCAGCTCAAAAATAGTCTGCTTATGAATGAGCTAGGTCCCCACAATGCCTCTCAAAAAGAAGAAAGTAGAGAGGAGAGAGATGAAAGATTAGGAAGAAAGGGAGGAGAAAGACAAGGTTAATTTCATGACTTGTCCAAGATCATATAGCTAATGGGGTACTGGACTGAAACACAAACCCAGGCGATTTCATTATAAAACCTATTCCTTTTCTACTCTACCACACTGATGAGACCAATCTGAATGAAGACATTTTGTCCATTTGAATAGTGTCTAGTTAGGAAGAACTGCCCCTAGTCCTAATCATCTTGTCTTTATGAGCACACCTTCATTCATCCCCAACCACTCTTCTCCTCACCCAGTTTGCTTCTTCACCCTTGCTAATCCCAGAAGTTAGAAGCAGGTGTCACGATTTGGGCCAAAGAGAATGAATATCACTATGAATTTTAATAGACCAAGGCGGATGGGACCAACACCAGAATGCCATCAACATATACTTTGCATCTGAAAATTTGCCCTGTCTCCACTGAAGAAATTATCTAATTATGCCTTCAACCTATTACACAACATATTAATAATAGGTGTCAAGTGCTTTATTGGAACCTACAATTGTGCTCACAGTTTCATGATCTGAGAACAGGAAGAAATTTGCCAGTGATACTGATAATACTGGATGGGAAAACACTGCACATGATGAAAACTTAGAAATGGAAAACAAAACCCTAAGGCTTTAAATATATAAAGAAGAGATTGAACCTGAAAAAAATTCAAACTGTATATAAACTAAGATATACTCATCTTAGGAAAAATTATTCCAAAGCACAAATATTCATTGAGAATAAAAAAATATATAGGCTGAAAGCGACTAGGGAGTGACAGGTAAGAATGAATGTTGGTGATAAATATGAATAAGATGAAATTTCAATGTGCTATTCCAACAAAGAGGTCCACTGCTTCTATTTTTTTCCCTTAGATTATATAAGAAAAGGGCCTGCGTCCCAGAAAAAAACAAATGATCATTTATCTTTAAACAGCTGATTAAACTGTACCTAGAATACTGCATACTGCATTTGTAGCAGTTTCAGAATAGCAAATAATAAGAGAATTCAGGTTGTTCTGAGTAGGATGGTCAGGACAGCAAATGGGGAGGTGACTTGAAGCCAACTAACACCTTCTCAGGGTCCACTGTGGTCCAGCTCTGTCTTGGGTCAAAAGTTATAAAGAGTTTCCAATTTACTTTGGTTTTCAGTCTAGTTTGGTTTCAGTCTTGACTGAAATCAAAAGAAAGTGTATACATTAACTCTACTACTTTTACCCCTGAACAGGAGTGAAAAGCTTGTGAAGAAACATAAATCACACACACATAATTCTGATTCACTTTTAATCTCAGGAGTTGGTTAACTCCAGCACACGAGCCACATCTGTAACAGTGTCCTTCATCTCCGCTGCCTTTGTCAAGAGGGCTCAGAAATATAAACTGAGTGATTAGAAAGAGAGCCCCTTTACTGTTAGAATCAACAGTGTGGTGTGTTTGGATGGCTGCCTAACAGCTCTCCCCCCAGTCTCTCTGCTGTTGTTAGAATTTGCTCTTTCAAATCAAAGTGCTCCTCCACCAAGGCCTGCTTCTTCTTCTTGAATGCTACAGGGAAAGGTAAAAAGTTTCATTATGCCTCTAACCAATAGCACAGCACCATTTATAGTGGAAATTTTCTTCGCAGCCTCTACCCAAAGTGCAACATGGGATATCAGCCACTACTATTCACAAACTAAGGCGATGAAGGGAAGCACCCGTTGGGGCCTAATGAAATCTCCATACAAATGAGTGGGTAGATCTGGGAATGCAAAGAGAAAAAAAGATGTCCAGATACAAGATGGAGAAGTGACTCTGTGTACAAATGAGTGAAAAAGTTAGTCTAGAAATCAGTGAGGATCACAATGTGACCAAGAAATAACCACATGCCACTCAAGCCCAAACAGTTCTAGAACATGGGTCAGTTCTAAGCTTAACAATATAGAAGAGTTAATACAGCTAATAGTTTTTACACAGCATGCTCGGTACTTGTGATGCAAATATTAATTCACTTAATTTTTAGACCAATTGGAGTATCCTTGTTCCCAGTTTAGAGATGAAGAAATGTCACTGAGAAAGATAAACAAAGTAGTGTATGATCACAGGGCTAGAATTTCTGTAGGAGTGAGATTTGAACTCATGCAGGGTCGCTAAGAGTCAGACATGACTGAGCAACTTCACTTTCACTTTTCCCTTTCATGCATTGGAGATGGAAATGGCAACCCACTCCAGTGTTCTTGCTTGGAGAATCCCACGGATGGGGGATCCTGGTGGTCTGCCATCTATGGGGTCACACAGAGTCGGACACGACTGACACGACTTAGCAACAGCAGCAGCAGCAGCAGCAGTCTGACCAAGGAAACATGCATGAACATTGCATCACGCAGCCTGCAGCACTTGTAAGTACAACATGAGGGCCAAAAGAAGAGCCACAAAGACAAAGGAAAGAAAATTTTTATAGCAAGTCATGAGGTTAATTTTTTTTAAGTCAGTCTATTTATGTTGAAAATAAAAGGAAGGCGTACTCCCTGGAGGAGTAAGAGAAGGAAGAAGGAACACTTGAAACCCTTGCATTCCAGCAGTTTGCTTGAAATATGCACATGGGTTTTGACACAATCACTTGGGAAGTTCAAGTGAGTTGTTCCAATTGAAGGATTAACAAAATAGGCTTGTACTTGTGTGTGCATGTCAAAAATAATAACTAAATCCATTTTCCTATACTATTTTAAGTTGTGTAGGCAACAGGCATTTGGGGAGGGGATGGATGTTGCAAAAATTAATAATGCCAAGAAAAAAATGAACCTTGAATAGGAGCACTTCTCACTTCTACATGATTATCTTCTTTTTCTGAATGTCTATCCACCTCCTAAGTCATGATCAAGGCCTCAGTAGACATCTAAGAACTCATCATGTATCAGGGGCTATGTGAGATGCTCAAGACACAAGATTCCTCCACAAATGAGGCCACAATCTCATAGTTCAGAAAAGAAAAATGAAGAAGTGAGACAGATATAAAGTAGAAATAATAAATTCTAAAAGGGGTGAAGGGAGAGTTGGCGTCAAGAATTTAAAGGACAGAAAAATTATAGCTGATTGGAGGATTCTGAAGAGGTTTCCAAGAGAAAGTTGAGATTGGACTGAATGCTGGGGAGGACTGTGACCGAAAAGGCATTCCAGGAAGGAGGATCAGCATGAGTGAAGGCAAAACAATGGAAAGGAACAATGTATATTTGAAAAATATTGAGGGCCACAATTTGGCCATAACGTGGGATACTTATATGGTAGAAGTGGCTGAGATAGGTAAAAGTGAGTTAAAATCATATTGTAGATCTTAAGATCATAATTTTTGACAAAGGTAGATATTAGGGTTTCAATGCAGAAGAGTGGTAAGGTCAGAAACAAAATGCTGTAGAAAAATCACTGTGCTAGTGGCAGTATTGAATGTGGATTGAGTAAGAAAAAGACCTAAAGTAGAGGACTGAGAAATGTTCACCTAAGCTATGAACTAGGAGAACGCAATGGCACCCCACTCCAGTACTCTTGCCTGGAAACTCCCATGGATGGAAGAGCCTGGTAGTCTGCAGTCCCTGAGGTCGCTGCAAGTCGGACACGACTGAGCAGCTTGACTTTCACTTTTCACTTTCATGGGTTGGAGAAGGAAATGACAACCCACTCCAGTGTTCTTGCCTGGAGAATCCCAGGGACAGGGGAGCCTGGTGGGCTGCCATCTATGGGGTCACACAGAGTTGGACACGACTGAAGCAATTTAGCAGCAGCAGCAGCAAGCGATGGACTATGGCTTCAGTCATAGATGACACCATTTCTAAGGCTGGTCTTTGCTCTTGTAAAGGTTAAGGCAAGAGAACATACATGAATCCATGCATTCTACCATCGAAGGAAAACACCAAGACCATATGAGGTAGCATATGAAGATGGCTGCCACGCTGCCAGCCTGTGGGGCAATCTCTGCTATCTGTCCTTAAAATTAAAAGCTTCCTCCTCACCCTTTGGCTATGTTCCCAAGCTCAGATAATCTCTTCCAATTCTGCTTCTGATCCTCTGCTAAAGTTGCAGTATTTCTGATTTCTATCTCTTCCCACTGGTACTTTGCTTAACCAGACTATTTATTCCAGTGTTGCCCTGGGATAGTGCTTTCAAATCTATAGTAGTCCCATAGTCTGCAGTGAAGGGCCACTCCAGCCCATACTTATTCAGGCCATGATCTGAAAATACTTTGCAAGTATCTCTGTCTCCCAGTTTTATGAAAAGGACTGAAATTATCCTAATGATAGTAGCCAGAGTCATGAGTTCCTAAGATTCAAAAACAGGAAGGCTCTTCCAGGTCATCTAGTCCCATCTTCCTCATTTTATACAGAACAAAATATATATTAAGTGGCTTATTCATAGTCACAGAAAGTGTCAACAAAGAGCTAACATCTAATTCTCAATCCAGTAGATATTTGTTAGCAGTTAGAATGTATAAAGTGTTATCAATCTAAATTACAGATGCAATCAGACTACAATAACTGCATAATTTCTATCCACATCCTATAGCACTTTACCTTATGACCCTGCATTGCTCGTGAATTGCTTCACTCAATCATCCTGGCTTTCCAATGGACTGACATTCTTGGAGGGCAGGCATTAGATTGTCTCTGTGCATTACTAGCTGCCTGTCGTGGTACAAGACACAAGGCATACCCCCAACAACCACCTAATGTGTTCAGATCAGATCAGATCATTGATTACAAAGAAAGAGGTGAATTTTGGCACCCTCTGCACTGAAATATATGATGTTCTATATCATCTTAGAAGGGGAAAATTATGGACGTGTCTTTTATTCTTTTTTAATGTTGTAATTCAGACATTAATATTTTAATGAAGTAAATGAGAACTAATATCCTCACCTACCACCAGCAATTAAGGAAACCTGGGGTGACTCCTATATCTATAGATAAGAAAACTAGCTGTTGAATCATTTCTTAGCAACAATATCTGATCCTTTATTAATACACATTTCCATTGTAGAATTAAACATGATGTCTGTCCTGTCTTTTTCTACACATTTCCATTCTTTATCTGTAACAAATAAAACTACAAGTAGAGAGGAGTCCTTAATCTAGAAGTTGGTACCTTGAACAAAGTGGAAGTTATTTTCCCTTTAACACCCACAGAATAATGGCCTCAATGAGATTTCCTCAAAGTTGGGGAGAACTAATAGGAGAATTGTTCAGTTTTGTAAAACCCATTACGAATTACGACACCAAGGAGTAGTAATCTGAACTTTTTCTTCCAGTTCTAAATCTGGAAGTCTGAAAAATCCTGTTGTTGACCGTATTAATTTTTTAGACATTTTGGAGCAAAAGGATTCTTAATAAATGTTAGCACTAATTATATTTACTACTATTACAATTGTATTCCATCTTTATTCAAATAGCTCTGGACACCTTCATGGTTAAATAAAAAAAAAACAAATAAATGAACAAAAACATTCTAGCACCTCCGGCATTTGAAAGTAGAATTTGTTGGGCTGTAAACCAGTGAGTTATTTGTCATGCAGCTTAATTCTGTCATAAAATGCTAATCAGCCTTTCTGTCACTTTGCTCTTGCCCCATATCTTTTTATGAGAACATTAACATGGTTATTACAGAGCAGAGACTCTTAGGGCTGCAAACATACTTACCATTTATGTATATTTTTGTCCAAAAAAAAAAAATGTTGCCACCAAGAACCCCAGACTCCTAGTTAACTTGAATCCTAGTTTCTGACATGAAGGGCTTGAGTCTGCAGTGCTGTCTGGATGATGGTACCAGATAGCCAGGGCTGGGATCAGTTTCCTCTTGTTCAGACCATTCATCATGAATGAATGTGAGACCTTCCTCCTACAGAAGGAGCAACTGAGGCTTCCTTTGTAGAGCTGGTTTAAAAAAAAATACAGGCTGTATTTTAAATGGTTCCTTTTTAACAGTTCCTCATGGAAAAATGGGCTTCCCAAGTGGCACTAGTGGTAAAGAACCCACCTACCAATGCAGGAGATATAAGAGACACAGGTTTGAGACTTCCTTGATGGCCCAGTGGCTAAGAATTTGGGCTCCCAATGCAGGGGGCCTAGGTTCAATTCTTGGTCAGGGAACTAGATCCCACATGCCACAACTGTGACCTAAGTACAGCCAAATAAATAAATATATTTTTTTAAAAAGAGAGAGACACAGGTTCAATCCCTGGGTCAGGCCAATTCCCTGGAGGAGGACATGGCAACCTACTCCAGTATTCTTGCCTGGAGAATCCCAAGGAGAGAGGAGCCTGGAGGGCTATGGTCCATAGGGTCCCAAAGTCAAACACAACTGAAGAGACTTAGCACACACACATGCATGGAAAAATAGACCTTAGAAATAATTCCCCCAAAGCCTTCAGAGTTGGAATCTCTTCCCAGAAATTGAAGCAGTAAGGACCCAAGAAACCCTCATCTTATACTGTATAATCAACATTCCAAGCAACTCACTAAGGAAGCTGTAGGACTGGGTAATTCTTGCCAAAGCTGGGCTTCAACAAGAGCTGTCAGACATCTTACATCTCAGTAACTTATCCTGTGACCCTGGAGGAAGCTATCAACTTGCAAAGACATGTTTCACAATATACCACAAAATATGGGTTTTGACCTGAGACAGTTCTATATCTGAATTTTGGCTCCATCACTTACTCTGTAGCTCTTGTCAAATCACTTGTCTTTTCTGAGCTCCTAGGTTCACTGCTGTTATTGTTTGTCAAGCTGTTGTAAAGATTGATGTCTGTTTACCATTATTAAATATAATGGTAACTATTTATGATTATCCGTATTCCAGAGCATGTGAGCTCAGTCATATCCAACTCTTTGTGACCCCATGGACTATAGCCCACCAGCCTTTTCTGTCTATGAGATTCCCCAGGCAAGAATACTGGAGTGAGTTGCCAGTTCCTCCTCCAGGAAATCTTCCCAACCCAGGGATCGAGCCTGAGTCTCCTGTGTCTCCTACATTGGCAGGTGAATTCTTTACCACTGAGCCACCATGACTGCTATTGAACCATCAGAACCAAGGTTGGTGTTCAAATGCATTAACTGCATTATAGTACAATTCCTTCTTTCTTTCAACTCGATTTCTGAGTTCTCTTAGTTTATCTACAACTTAACTCTCCTATTCTGTATGTTTTAATTTAAGCTGCCTCAGATCTTCTTTGGAAGAAGAATAGCTATTACAAGTAAATATTTTCTTTGTCTTGTCCAAAAATGTAAAGAGGGTCTCTAATATACCTGATGGTTCACTCCTTGCTTTTTGATTCTGCATAGTACTCTTACCTGGCAAATCCTATGGACGGAGGAGCCGGGTAGGCTGCAGTCCATTGGGTCGCTAGGAGTCAGACACGACTGAGCAACTTCACTTTCACTTTTCACTTCCATGCATTGAAGAAGGAAATGGCAACCCACACCAGTGTTCTTGCCTGGAGAATCCCAGGGACAGCGGAGCCTGGTGGGCTGCTGTCTATGGGGTCGCACAGAGTTGGACATGACTGAAGCAGCAGCAGCAGGGAGCATAAGAGAAGTCAATCTTTGAGAACCATCTCCTTTTCCCCAGTCAGTCATGAACCCAGAAATCTGTATATAAACTCCACTTTGCAAAATGCCCAAACATCTGGATCAGTTATTCTCATGTTTATTTATTAAGCATAGTAGCAATTTTTTTTTTTTTTTTTTTGTGCCCGAGTCCATGTCCTATCCAGTTCGGCCCAGCTGGCCCCAAGTTTGGTGCTCGGGAAGTGGAGAGCTCAGCCTTGGGATGAGTGGTCAAAAGGCTGCTGCTTAGGCTGTGCCTACTGCTCCCCACTACTCCCCAGGGCCTCTAATAGCCATGGCTGGTCCCAAATTAACTGAATCAGGAACTTTGTGAGGGTCCAGTAGTTGGGGTGAATTGACTGCAGGCAAAAGTTGAAGAGCCATTCTTGTACTTAATTGGCCTCCAAAAGCATGCTCTGCTCTCTTTCCAGAAAGGAAAGCATCCCTGCCATTTGGATCATGGGGAATGAGCCTCAACCTCATCTCTGCGCTGTCTATGGATTTTGGCTTGTTTGAGATCAAGCCCTGAGCCTTTGGAGTGGGAGCACTGACTCCAAGATCCTAGACTATCAGAGAACTAATGCTAGGGAGTATCAAATAATGAGAACTCACACAAAGGAAACCACTTGAATACAAGACCCAGCATCACCCAACCACCAGTAGCACCCTGTGCAGGATGCCTCATCTAAACAACAAACAAAGCAAAAATACAAACCCAATCATCAGCAAAAAGGGTTACCACCTCACTCAGCCTTGCCCATCAGAGGAAAAACAAACAAAAACTCAGCACAAATCCCACCCTATATGAAGCTTACACTAACCACTGGACAAACCTTAGGAGGACAGAAACCAAAAGGAAGAAAGAATTCAACCTTGAAGCCTGGGAAAAGGGGACCTCAAACACAATAAGTTAAAAAAAATAATGAAAAGGCAGAGAAATACTACACAAATTAAAGAATAAACTAGAAACACAGAAGTCCAAATAAATGAAGAGGACATAGGCAAACTATCTGAAAAAAATTTCAGAATAATGATAGTAAAGATGATCAAAAACCTTGAAAACAAAATGGAGAAAATGCAAGAATCAATTAACAAAGGCCTAGAAAAGTTAAAAAATAAGCATACAGAGACAAACAACAAAATTACTGAAATTAAAAATACTCTAGAAGAAATCAGGGGCTTCCTTCATAGCTCAGTCAGTAAAGAATCTGCCTGCAGTGCAGGAGACTCAGGCTTGATCTCTGCGTCAGGAAGATCCCCTGGAGAAGGAAATGGCAACCCACTCCAATATCCTTGCCTGGAAAATCCCATGGACAGAGGAGCCTGGTGGGCTGCAGTCCTTGGCATCACAAAGAGTCAGGCACAACTGAGCGACTAACACTTCATTTCATGAGAAAGAATCAATAACAGAATATCTGAAGCAGAAGAACGAATCAGTGAGCTGGAAGTTAAAATGGTGGAAATAACTTCTGAAGAGCAGAATAAAGTAAAAAGAATGGAAAGAACTGAGGATAGTCTCAGAGATCCCTAGGACAATATCAAATGCACCAACATTCAAATTATAGGGGTCCTGGAAGAAGAATAGAAAAAGAAAGGGTATGAGAAAATTTCTGAAGAGATTATAGTTGAAAATTTCCCCAACGTGGAAAAGGAAATAGTCAATCAAGTCCAAGAGGCACAAAGAGTCCCATAAAGGATAAACCCAAGGAGAAACACACCAAGACACATACTAATCAAACTAACAAAGACTAAACACAAAGAAAGAATATTAAAAGCAGCAAGGGAGAAGCAACAAGTAACATACAAGGGAAACCCCATACACTTAACATGTGATCTTTCAGCAGAAACTCTGCAGGCCAGAAGGGGATGGCAAGATATATTTAAAGTACTGAAAAGGAAAAAATCTGCAACCAAGATTACTGTACCCTGCAAGGATCTCATTCAAAATTGATGGAGAATTAAAATGCTTTTCAGACAAGCAAAAGTTAAGAGAATTCAGTACCACCAAACCAGCTTTACAACAAATGTTAAGAGGACTCAAGAAATTTCTTGTATTCAAGAAATACAAGAGAAGAAAAGAGATCTACAAAATCAACCCCAAACATTTAAGAAAATGACAATAGGAACATAAATATCAATAATTACTTTAAATGTAAATGGATGAAATGCTCCAACCAAAAGACACAGACTCGCTGAATGGATACAAAAACCCATATGGATACAAAAGACCCATATATATATGCTGTCTACAAGAAATCCACTTCAGACCTAAAGACACATATAGACTGAAAGTGAGAGGACTGAAAAATATATTCCATGCAAAATAAAGCTGGCATAGCAATCCTCATATCAGACAAAATAGATCTTAAAGACGGTTACAAGAGATAAGGAAGGACACTATATAACAATCAAGGGATCCATCCAAGAGGAAGACATGACAATTGTAAATATCTGTGCACCAACATAGGACCACCTCAATACATAGGACAAACACTAACAGATATAAAAGGAAAAATTGACAGTAGCACAATAATAGTAGGAAAATTTAACACCCCACTCACACCAACGGACAGATCATGAAATCAGAAAATTAATAAGGAAACACAAGTCTTAAATGATACATTAGATTAGATGGGTCTCATTGAGATCTTCAGGACATTCCATTCAAATGCAGAATACACCTTCTCAAGTGCACATGGAACATTCTCAGGGTAGACCACATCTTGGGTCACAAATCAAACCTCAGTAAATTTAAGAAAATTGAAATCATATCAAGCATCTTCTCCAACCACAACGCTATGAGACTAGATATCAATTACAAGAAAAAACTGTAAGAAACACCAACACATGGAGATTAAACAAAACATTTTAAAATAATTACAATTACAAGCACTGAAATTGAAGCTGTGATCAAAAATCTCTCAAAAAACAAAAGCCCAGGACCAGGTGGCTTCACAGGAGAATTCTATCAAGTATTTGCTACTGCTGCTAAGTCGCTTCAGTCATGTCAGACTCTGTGCGACCTCATGGACTGCAGCCCACCAGGCTCCCCCATCCCTGGGATTCTCCAGGCAAGAACACTGGAGTGGGTTGCCATGTCCTTCTCCAATGCATGAAAGTGAAAAGTGAAAGTGAAGTTGCTCAGTCGTGTCCGACTTAGTGACCCCATGGACTGCAGCCTACCAGGCTCCTCCGTCTATGGGATTTTCCAGGCAAGAGTACTGGAGTGGGGTGCCATTGCCTTCTCCGATCAAGCATTTAGAGAAGAGCTAATGCCTATCCTTCTAAAACTCTGTCAACAGGTGACAGAAGACATCAGAAGGGAAATCAAAAAATTTCTAGAAACAAATGACAACGAAAACATGACAACTCAAACACCTATGGGATGTGGCAAAAGCAGTTCCAAGAGGGAAGTTTATAGCAATACAATCCTACCTCAAGAAGCAAGAAAAATATTGAATAGACAACCTAACTTTACATCTAAAACAACTGGAAAAAGAACAAAAAAAAAATTAGTAAAAGGAAAAAAATCACAAAGATCCAAGCAGAAATAAATGAAAAAGAAATGAAGGAAACAATAGTAAAGATTAATAAAACTAAAAGCTGGTTCTTTGAGAAGATAAACAAAATTGACAAACTTTTAGTTAGACTCATCAAGAAAAAAAGAGAGAAGAATCAAATCTACTAAATTAGAAATTAAAAAGGAGAAGTTACAACAGACAATGCAGAAATACAAATGATTACAAGAGACTATTAGGAATAACTATATGGCAATAAAATGGATAACCTGGAAGAAATGGACAGATTCTTAGAAAAGTTCAATCTTCCAAGACTGAACCAGGAAGAAATAGAAATTATGAACAACCCAATTACAAACACTGAAATTGAAGCTGTGATCAAAAATCTCCCAAAAAACAAAAGCCCAGGACCAGATGGCTTCACAGGAGAATTCTATCAAGCATTTAGAGAAGAGCTAATGCCTATCCTTCTAACATTCTGTCAAAAAATTGCAGAGAAAGGAACAGTTCCAAATGCATTCTACGAGGCCACCATCACCCTGATACCAAAACCAGACAAAAACAACACACAAAAAAAGAAAACTACAGGCCATTATCACTGATGAACATAGATGCAAAAATCCTTAACAAAATTTTAGCAAAAAGAATTCAGCAACACATCAAAAAGCTCATACAACATGATCCAGTTGGGTTTATTCCAGGAATGCAAGGATTCTTCAATATATGCAAATCAAACAATGTGACACACCATATTAACAAACTGAAAGATAAAAACCAGATGGTAATCTCAATAGATGCAGAAAAAGACTTTGACAAAATTCAGCACCCATTTATGATTAAACTCTTCAAAAATAGAAAGAACCTACTTCAACATAGTACAGGCCATATATGATAAACCTACCACAAACATTATTGTCAATGGTGAAAAACTGAAAGCACTCACCCTAAGATCAGGAACAAGACAAGGATGTCCACTTTCACCACTATTATTCAACATAGATTTGGAAGTCCTTGCTACAGCAATCAGAGAAGAAAAAGAAATAAAAGGAATCCAGATCAGAAAAGAAGTAAAGCTCTCACTGTTTGCAGATGACATGATACTGTACATAGAAAACCCTAAAGATAGTATCATAAAATTACTAGAGCTAATCAGTGAATTTAGCAAAGTTTCAGGATACAAAATCAATACACAGAAATTGCTTGCCCTTCTATATACTAACAATGAAAAATCAGAAAGAGAAATTAAGGAATCAATCCCATTTACCACTGCAACAAAAAGAATTAAATATCTAGGAATAAACTTACCTAAGGAGACAAAAGAACTGTACACAGAAAATTATAAGACACTAATGAAAGAAATCAAAGATGACATAAACAGATGAAGAGATATTTCATGTTCCTGGGTAGGAAGAATCAATATTGTGAAAATGACTATACTGTCAAATGCAATCTACAGATTCAATGTGATCCCCATCAAATTGCCAATGGCATTTTTCACAGAACTAGAACAAAAAGTTTCACAATTCATATGGAAACACAAAAGACCCTGAATAGCCAAAGCAGTCTTGACAAAGAAGAATGGAGCTGAAGGAATCACCTTCCTGACTTCAGATTATACTACAAAGCTACAGTCATCAAGTCAGTATGGTACTAGCACAAAAACAGAAAGACAGACCAATAGAACAAGCTAGAAAGCCCAGAAATAAACCCATGAACCTACAGGTACCTTATATGTGACAAAGGAGGCAAGAATATACAATAGGGTAAAGACAGTCTCTTCAATAAATGGTGCTGGGAAAACTGGACAGCTACACGTGAAAGAATGAAATTAAAACACTTCCTAACACCATACACAAAGATAAACTCAAAATGGATTAAAGACCTAAATGTAAGACCAGAAACTATAAAACTCTTAGAGGAAAACATAGGCAAAACACTCAATGACATAAATCAAAGCAAGATACTCTTTGACACACCTCCTAGAGTAACAGAAATAAAAACAGAAGTAAACAAGTGGGACCTGACCAAACTTAAAAGCTTTTGCACAGCAAAGGAAACTATAAGCAAGGTGAAAAGACAACCCTCAGAATGTGAGAAAATAATAGCAAATGAAACAACTGACAAAGGATTAATTTCCAAAATATACAAGTAGTTCATACAAGTCAATGCCAGAAAAACAAACAACCCAATCAAAAAGTGGGGAAAAGACCTAAACAGACATTTCTCCAAAGAAGACATACAGATGACTAACAAATACATCAAAAAATGCTCAACACCACTCATTATTAGAAAAATGCAAATCAAAACTACAGTAGATATCACCTCACACTAGTCAGAATGGCCATCATCAAAAAGTCTACAAACAATAAATGCTGGAGAGGGTATGGAGAAAATGGAATGCTTTTGCACTGTTGGTGGAGCTGTAAATTGATACAGCCACTATGAAAGACAGTATGGCGATTCCTTAAAAAACTAGGAATAAAACCACCATATGACCCAGCAATCCCACTCCTCAGCATATACCCTGAGGAAACCAAAATTGAAAGAGACATATGTATCCCATTGTTCATTTCAGCACTATTTACAACAGCTATAACACGGAAGCAACCTAGATGTCCATCGACAGATGAATGGATAAAGAAGTTGTGGTACATACACACAATGGAATATTACTCGGCCATAAAAAGGAACACATTTGAGTCAGATCTAATTAGGTGGATGAACCTAGAACTTATCATACAGAGTGAAGAGAGTCAGAAAGAGAAAGATAAAAATTGTCTTCTAACACATATATATGGAATCTAGAAGAATGGCACTGAAGAACTTATTTACAGGGCAGCAGTGAAGAAACAGACATAGAGAATAGACTTGTGGACATGGGGAGAGGGCAGTAGAGGGTGAGATGTATGGAAAGAGTAACATGGAAACTTACATTACCATATGTAAAATAGATAGCCAAGGGGAATTTGCTGTATGGCTCAGGAAACTCAAACAGGGCTCTGTATCAACCTAGAGGGGTGGGATAGGGAGGGAGATGGGAGGAAGGTTCAAAAGGGAGGGGATATATGTATACCCATGGCTGATTCATGGTTGAGGTCTGACAGAAAACAAGAAAATTCTGTAAAGCCATTATCCTTCAATTAAAAAATAAATTTAAAATAAAAAAGCATGGTAGCTCTGAACTTGGATAAAAATGGGCAGATTCACCAGTCATTCTTGTGTTTAGTGATCTGTAGACACACTATTCAGATGATTGAAAATATTTTCACTTTCTATTTATATGTCTTCAGGACTATGCAGGTTCATTGTAAAGTATAATAACAATGATGATAATGACAGTAATAAACCAATATAGACATGTCAGGAATTATCAGAATTATCAACCTGATCAGGGCTAGAGTCCACAATAGACAGGCTGTCTCCTTTGTCATACTTCTCTTTTGCTGCCACTCAGCCACTCACAGGGACAGTTCAGGGGCATCATAGTGGGGACAAGCCTGACAGGAAGCTAGAGAAACTCTGAGCTCCCCTTTTCAGGGGAGCACTCTGAGTGTTCCCTGTATCTCCTGTGAGTGGCTGTGAGATGTCTAGGCAATCAGAAGTCAATTGTCATCAAAAAGAAAATTCCTGTCAAGAGTCATTTAAATTGTGTCAGGCAAGATGAAAAATCAATACCAACAGTCTCACTGACATTACTGATTTGGAAAAGTCTCCCATCCCCTCCCCACTCACACTAAGCAGCTATGTTACTGCACTTACTTAGGCAGCAAAAGAAAATGGAAAATGAAGTCCCACCACTGAGCAAGCAACACCCTCACCCTAAAGCCTAGTGGCTCTTCACTCACTCTCTGACATCCAGGAAATGTTTTAGCATACTAAGTCTGAATGAATTTTACCATTTCTCTGTTTTATGGAAGTGAATTCTCTTCTGTCCTCTCTTCACTAGCTCACTCTCCAAATATAAACCGAATTCCCTTTCTTTACAAGGCTTTCTTTTCATAAACACTCATTAAGGACTGACAAAAAGTGATGCCTTGCAGATGGGAGCTAGTATTCTTTCCTAGTTCTGACCCTCATTCAGTAGAGAGTGATTAGTATCAGTAATGATAATGGGCCTCGGATATAGGCCGGATGGTCTGATAAGTACCTAAGTAAACAGACTTGATCTAGGAGAAGGAGTTATTACGTGCTGCTACATTTTCTCATGAAGAATGACTTCCTTGTAGATCAAGGTCTGCAAATTTGACTCCTTCTCAAATTACTCAGCCTTTCCATGCATATGGGAAAGAAGATTGTTTTTTTTAACTTTTTGGTAGTAGGTCTTCTGTCTGTGGATTAACTCTTGAAAAAACTCCAAAGAGATAGTATATCTAAGACTATCCTTTAGATATGGCAGAAACACAGTCTGGAATGGATAGTCATTCTGCTCAATCCTGATAGCTCAGATGAAAATGCGCAGAAGGAAGCAGGATTCAATACAAGAAAATGATAATGCATTTCATAGCTTGTAAAAGAAGCACTGAGAGTTTGCCTCAGCTTCTGTTGAACTTGCTGTCAATGAACAAAATGAACCAAACAAAAAGTAAATGCACACAAAGGTTCAAGAAAAAAGATACACTGATGGAATTTTAAGAACAAATTTTAGTAAAGTCTCCAAAGAAACCCAAGGTCACTGTGTCCTCTGTTTGACTACCTGACCCTACCCTAGTGTAGTATAGGGCAACTATTGGAGCTACAGGGAACAAGACACTAACTAGCAAAACATATTGACTCAAAACATTATCTCTTCAAGGGATGAGAGAAATTATCAAATTCAATCTCCCTCATTTTGCAGAAGAAACTGAGGCAGGCTCCAACTGTTCAAGACTATGACTTGAGAAAATCCAAGTTAGTATCCGAAACACACAGCAGCAGACAAGAACTCTGGGAGCATGACCCCCCAGTCCAGGGCCTTCTCGCATCAAGTACCAGAGAAACAGAAATGGAAGGAAGAATACATACATGGCTCGTGAAACCTCCAGAGTCTGAGAAAGTGTTCATCGCTCAGTCATGTCCAAATCTTTGTGACGCCATGGACTGTAGCCTGCCAGGCTCCTCTGTCCATGGAATTCTCCAGGCAAGAATACTGGAGTAGGTTGCCATTTCCTCCTCCAGGGGATCTTCCCAACCCAGGGATTGAACCCACCAACCCAGGGATGGAACCCAGATGTCTTGCATATCAGGCAGATTCTTTATTATCTGAGCCACCAGGGAAGCCTGTGAGACCCACAATTAAATCTCTGGGATGTATGGGCAGCCAGTGTCTTCCTTCACAAGGGGAAAGAGGGTCCTTCCTTCACAAGGGGAAAGAAACAGTACTATATAGTAGTAGAAATTTTTGTTTTCTATTTCGGTAATCAATCTTTAATGTTATTATACTGGATTCTGTGAATGTTGTCTGTGACTATGGAAATGTTTGGAATCCTGCTTTAGAGTCAACATAGTTCCACTTTTGTAAATGTTCCCCAGCACATCTTTAGAAGCATCTTCTGTTTTCAGAATATGGTACATTATAGATTGAAGTAGCTATACCAGTTAGGTCTACCTTGTTAATTATGTTTTCTAGGTCTTCTACATCTTTACTTACTCATTTGTCTACTTAATTTGTCAATGAACTGAGGAAAAGTTATTAAACTTTACTTTTACTAATGTGTTTTGGTCTATTTCTCCTTGATAGTTTTTGCTCTATTTATTTCGATGCTATGTTATTTGATTGAATGACTATTAAATCTTCATTAAGAATAGTGGCTTTATGATTTTAACACGTCTTACAACACCAACTGGGGGTTTTAAGGTTGTTTCTATATGAGTAAGAGAACAATAGATGAAAAATTGAGTGACATTAGAGAACAGAGCCTGACTTAGCACTGACTCTTATATAAAGCCACTCCCTAACTACCTGGTCAAAGCAAAACCACAAAGCATTTGAATTGCACCTCTCTCATGGCTCTTAAAACCCCTGCCTTATAATAGTTTAAGAGCAAGTTTATAAACTTACCATGAGGCTGGAAACTTTTATTTATGGTCCTCATAGCACTTAGTATATTTCATTCTTTGAGTCTAACATATGTTTAAAAAGATCTAATGAACTCTTGATGAGCGTGAAAGAGGAGAGTGAAAAAGTTGCCTTAAAACTCAACATTCATAAAACTAAGATCATGGCATCTGGTCCCATCACGCCATGGCAAATAGATGGGGAAACAATGCAAACAGTGAGGGACTTTATTAATATTTTGTGCTCCACAATCACTGCAGATGGTGACTGCAGCCATGAAATTAAAAGACGCTTGCTCCTTGGAAGAAAGGCTATGACCAACCTAGACAGCATATTAAAAAGCAGACACATTAGTTTGCCAACAAAGGTCTGTCTAGTCAAAGCTATGGTTTTTCTTTCCAGTAGTCATGTAAGGGTGTGAGAGTTGGACTATAAATAAAGCTGAGTGCTGAAGAATTGATGCTTTTGAACTGTGGTGTTGGATAAGACTCTTTAGAGTCCCTTGGACTGCAAAGAGATCCAGTCAGTCAATCCTAAAGGAAATCAGTCCTGAATAATCATTGGAAGGACTGATGCTGAAGCTGAAACTCCAATACTTTGGCCACCTGATACAAAGAACTGATTCCGTGGAAAAAATCCTGCTGCTGGGAAAGATTGAAGGTGGGAGGAGAAGATGACAGAGGATGAGATGGTTGGATGGCATCACCGACTTGATGGACATCAGTTTGAGTAAGCTCTGGGAGTTGGTGATGAACAGGGAAGTGTGATGTGCTGCAGTCCACGGGGTCGCAAAGAGTTGGACACAACTAAGCAACTGAACTGAACTGATTTATCAAAATAATCATTTCTATAGCCTCTAAAATATATTCCATGACTACAGGGTTCTCCAGAGAAACAGAATCAACCGAGATATACAGGTGAAGATACTAGTACACAATTTACTACTCAAGATTTCTTATTAAGAATTGACTCACACAGTTACAGAAGCTGAGAAGTCAGCAAGCTGGAGATCCAGGGAAACTGATGGTACAGTTCCGGCCTAAATCCAAACCTGAAGGCAGAAGAAGATCAATGTCCCAGCTTGAAGACAAGCAAAGAACAAACTTTTCCTTACTCGGGCTTTTGTTCTATTCAGACCTTCAGCAGAGTGGATGAGACCACACTGGGAAGGATAATTTGCTTTACTCAGTCTATCAGCTGTGATGTTAATCTCATCCAGAAACACTCTCACAGGCAAATCAAGAATAACGTTTAACCACTATATGGGGATGTCACAGCCCACTCAAGTTGACACATAAAACTGACCAGCACACACGCTAATGATACAGGTGAAGACCTAGGTTGGTATTTTGTCTATAATGACACTAGTTTTTGCAACTATTTCCCTAACATCCCTCTTAATGCTTCACTCTCAAACACAGGAGCTCTAGGAAATGCAACCATGGGAGTCCAACAAAATCTTTGGAATACAAAATGTTTGGAGAACTTATTTTTGTGAAGAATTTATTTACCAAGGTTCTTTCCTGGAAAATCAACAATCTGAGCTCCTAAAAATCATCATAAATTGATTGCTCCTTCTAGCTTTAGGTTCATAACAGTATTTTTCTTCGATCTGGGCCTGATTTTTATTCCCTCCCTCAGTTTTAGGGAACTCTTGATTTTTAAAAAATATTTGAAAATAAGTCTGTAGAATTTGGATTCATAGAGTAAATGTCAGCCAAGGAGCATATAAGAAACTCACTCCATGTTGAGATCAGACAATATGTGGAATGATATTCTCCAGATGAAGGCTGCACTGCTTGTGTTCTTAAAGAGCTTAGAATTTATGGGGGACAGTCTCATGAATGACCAACTAGATTATGTGACACAATGAAGCAAGTGCTAACCTGAGGCACAAAGCGCATTTACAAAAGAACAACTCATTCTGCATGGGAAGACGAGAGAAGGACTTCGGATGTGGAAGTGGAGCACTGGAAAGAATAAGGAAAGAGGACTTTTGGAGGGGCCGGTGTCAATACGAGCAAAGTGCAAGAATGTGAAAGTGTAACACAGAGAGAAATGATCTCTGTGACACAGGACAAGGAAACATTTGATGGTAAACAAAATTGAAAAGGTCATTTGAGCTGAGACCAAGGAGGATACAGCCCAGGACCTGAAGAGTTCAGAATTTCTTCTGTAGAAAGTGAGGACCTAATGAAAGTTTGGGGATGGGGAGTAAAACGAAGTTGGCTATTATTCAGAATCTCTGTGTCTGGTAAGGAGGAATGGACGGGAAAGCAAGAGAAACAAGATAAAATGAAATGAAGATCACCCATTAGAATGTGGACTAGTTTTCTGCTACTGTGGGAAAATTTACCACAATCCAACAGTTTATATGGACACATATTGATTATCTTAGATTCTGTGGGTCAGGAGTCCAGGCCCAGATAGGTCCTCCATGGTGGTCTGACTAACCTGTCTTTGAGATGTCAGCAGGGATACAGTATTATCTGAGGGATAAAGGTGAAGAATCTGCTTTCCAGCTCAGGTCGTTGGCAGAAGTTAAATTCTTTCTGGTTGCAAAATTGAGGGCTTCAGTTTCTTGCTGGCTGTTGCCTGGAGGCCATTTCTAGCTCCTAAGTCTGCCCAGAGTTCTTTGACTCCTGGGGTTTCCCAACTTGATCACTTGTCTCTTCAAAGATGGCAGAGAGTCTTCTGTGTAACATAATCACAGACACTACACCATCTCTGCTGTATTCCATTGGTTAAAGCAAGTCTTAAGACCTATTCCCTAATATGCTATGCTATGCTAAGTCACTTCAGTCGTGTCCGACTCTGTGTGACCCCATAGACGGGTCCCCGTCCCTGGGATTCTCCAGGCAAGAACACCAGAGTGGGCTGCCATTTCCTTCTCCAATGCATGAAAGTGAACAGTGAAAGTGAAGTCACTCAGTCGTGTCCAACTCAGTGATCTCATGGACTGCAGCCTACCAGGCTCCTCCGTCCATGGGATTTTCCAGGCAAGAGTACTGGAATGGGGTGCCATTGCCTTCTCCATCCCCTAATAAGGGGGATACTAAGAGGCATGAATCACAGGGACCACCCTGAAAGTCTATATCCCATATATGCTACTGAAAGCTGTGGCCAAGAGGTGATAAGTCTTGAAACTGGGCAAAAACTATGAAAATTAAAGATGGCTGATAGTCGTACGTTTCCTACAGAATCTATAGACAGATTCTGGAAGGTAGGTGGAAGACACAGAAGTTGCCAAACATGGACATGCCAAGGAGATGTGGGTCAATTGTTTACTGAGCTAAAGAATCCCTGAGAAACCTGTTAAAGGTGCAGATTCTCAGTAATACTGCTAAATTTTAATTATATGAAGACCAAGGAATCTGCATTTAAATAAGCATTCCCACTAACCCTACACTAGAAAATGCCAATGTACTGGGAAGATGGGAAAAGAGAGAAGTTCATTTAACTTCAGTTCAGCAAATAATTATTGAGCATGTGATGACATACCACTAAAGACCAAAAGACCAGTCTGCCTTGAATAAACCCAAAGTCCAGTGGGAGAGACAGACACATGCAGAACATGAAAAGGAAGCACAGGGGAATGTGGTAGCCCAGGGAGTACCAGTGAGCTCAGTTTCAGAGGGGAAGAAGCAATGCAAAGACTGCCCATAAGAAATGTCTCCCAAAAATAGGAATAGCTAATATCTACTGGGCCCTTAAAATCTATTAGTTTAGAAGAACCATATCACTTAATCCTTATAATAACCCCCATTAGGTAGATTCTACTATTTTCCCATTTTACAGATAAGTAAATGGAGACTTTGCAAAGCTAAGTAATTTGTACAAGTCACTCAGCTAGTAAATGTGGGAATGTGATAAATCTGAGCTCTTAACCATTACACTCTACAACCTAAGGAGAATCCTAAAGGGTCAGTGAAAACTTCCAAGATAAAGATGATAAAAGGGAAGGATGAAAGGAAAAACAGATATTGCAAGTGAGACATAAGGAAATTACTCTGTAAAACAAATTTTTAAAAATAGTCTAAGTTTGCTCAAAAAGTACTTAAGTGAAAAAGGTGTATTTGTAGTGCATTTAATGTACTGTAATAAAAATGGAAGTTATTCCCATCAGGAAAAGATGTATATTTCACATAAAAAATCATTTTTGTCAGCAATAGTTAGACACTTATAGAATGCTAAAGGATCACTGGGGAGAAAGACAGGAAAGACCTTAGATATGGATGCTCAGTTTCAATTAAGTTTTTTTTTTTTTTTTTAATAATGGTGCATTGCTATGGTTTGTTTCTCTCTAGCTGAAGAAGGGCCAAGTAGATAAAAGTTTGTGTTTTGTTTTGTTTTGTTTAATGACTGTTAACAGAACATCTTATCCCCTTGCTTTAATTGAAAAAAAAAAAAAACTGCTACAGAAAAGCCTCTGGCAGGAAATGCTTATTCTGTTAATTCTATAAGTACTTTTAACTACAGAAAGGACAGCCCAGAAAGGGCCTTCACTCTGGCAGTGAGGCCAGTCCAAGGTCATGTTCTGATCAGTACTGAAGTTAGAAAGAATATGCTGATCTCAGTCTAAGGTCTACAGTTTCTTTAAAACTTGCTTCAGATTATATTTTCATGAAATGGAGAAATGAGCAATCCATATCTGTCCACATCTAGACAGTTTTTAAAACAGCATCATATTAAACATTTTGGTATTCGGAACAATGTCATATGAATTGTAAACTTTAATCATTCTGAACCAGCTGGGCTAGGAACTCATGGTGTCCAGGTCACTGTTTCAAGATCTTGTATGACATGGAGTCAGCTGCTGAAATGCCAGGTATAGCTTCTAAATAAAAAATATTTAGTTATTACAATGGTATTTCTCAATAAACCTCTGGCTATTGCACAGAGTTTTGTGGTTGCTGCTGTTGTAGTTTTCATGGTCAGCCCACTATAATCCTACCACACATGGTCAGTAGATATATTGCACTAAATGCAACAGACTGTGGGTGTAACAACCCCTCTCCTGGTATAGGTCTATTCAATGAAACAAGGTTGAAGATCATCTGCTTGGATTTCAGAGCGACTGTCAAATTGCTATAAAATGGCAAAATGCTCTTGATTTCTGTATTATCCTCACCAGAGACTGGAAACAGTTCACATACTGGCTCTGGTCTAGAGATGTCACTTTAGAAGAATCTGTATAGATATTCCTCAACCATAAGAGTTACTTTCAGTGGCCATGAATATGGCACGAGGTGAGATGAAGGAAGAAAAGGAAGACCACTGAGTGGAGATAGAGTGAAGTTTCCCTATAGGACAGAAAATATGGCTGAATCAATACTACCTGTCAGCACAACCAAGCAGAATTCCAGCTCTGTGAGAAGGAGGTCCCTCTCCCAGGCCTCCCGTAAGCAAACACCAGCTCCAGGCTGCAGCAAACACTCTAAGTGTCTGCAAACATAGGGTCCCATGACCAAATCCACGAGGAACTCAAACATATGTGAAATGGTTTTAGGCTCACTGCCTTCTTTCCCAAGCTGGCCTCGCCTGCCCCCAGAAGAGAATCAGAAATCACTCAGCTGTAGAAATGTGTTTGAAAGCACCTCAGGGGAGCCCCCATCCTTCCCACAAAAGCTGAGTGTTTCAGGAAAAAACTAAATTCACTAAGACCTCCTAGATTTCATCCTATATTTTATCATCTCTGAAATTGGCATGTGTGTTATATAGCCAATGTGTATCCTTACTGCAACAAGTATTCCACTTTTTTGCTCCTGTTTTTGTATTTAAATTGATATTTTACAGTTAATGGTATTTTGGAAAGGGAGGAAATTAGTTATACAATTCCTTTCTTGTTTTAGGACTTCCCAGGTGGCACAGTGGTAAAGAATCCGCCATGCCAGTGCAGGAGACACAAGAGATTCAGGTTCCAGCCCTGGGTCTAGAAAATCCCCTGGAGAAGGGAATGGCTTACCCACTCCAGTATTCTTGCCTGGAAAATTCCATGGACAAAGGAGTCTGGTGGTCTACAGTTCCTGAGGTCACAAACAGTCAAATGCAACTGAGCATACAGTCTTGTTTTAGGGAAGTATACGTCAAGAAAACAAATGAAGGCCCTGGTCGGGACATTTGACAGATTTCAATAACAGTAAGACCTCATATTTGTTGAGATCTTGCCATGTGGCAGCTATGTAACAGCTTCACCTGTATTAACTCATTTAAACCTTATAATGATCTTCTATGGTTGGTGATCATTTTACAGATTAGGTAAATGAGGCATAGAAAGGTTAATTTTTTTTTCCCCAAGATCATACAGCTAGAAAGCTTTGCAGCCAAGGTTCAAACTGATGGTTCAAACCACTGTTGATTGCAGACTTCCCAATGAAATTACCTAATCAATTTACTGATAAAGCAAAGTTGAAGTTCATTACTTAGTATACTAAGGAAGCATACTCCCTTGACAAGACTCTTATTTTCAAAGAGGGGTATTTATGAGGTTTGGGGTCTAGTTTAAGGCAAGTAGAGGTTGGATTCAGATTGGCTCAACTGCCTGACACAGTTATTGAGGCTTGGTTGACACATCAAGGAAATGGTTGCAAGAGTCCTAAAGCATCAACAGCAACTTGATGAGTTTGGTAAAGTGATTTATATTGTCCTAAAAGGGGGTTATTTACTCCACTGAGAGATACTTGAATTATCTTTTTTTTTTTTCATATAAATGGATTTTTCAGAAAGCTTCTTAACCAAATCATAATTATTTGCAATTTCCTGTTCCTGGGCAAGAGTCTCCTGAAATAAGGTCATTTTAATATAGACAGTAATCTGAGTGGCTTGCAGATGGTTTGTGTTCTCACCAGGTGGTTGCCACACAGTGTGGACTGAAATGAGTCCCCTCCAAACCCATATGTTGAAGCCCTAATCCCCCACCCCACCCCACCCTACTCCCCAAAGTGACTATATCTGGAGAAATTTAGATTAAATGAGTTAATATGGGTGAGGTCCTAACCAGATACGATTGGTGGCCTTAGAAGAAGAAAACAAAGCTATTCTTTTCTCTCCCTCTTCCTCACTCTCTCTGTGTGTCTCTCTCCCCCACGCTTTCTCCTTCTCTCTCTCTCTGCTCTCTTCCTACCCCCTCCCTCTCTCCACACCTCTCCCCATGTGCCCTGAAGAAAGGCCATGTGGGCACACAGAGAGAAGGCAGCTATCTGCAAGCCAAGAAGAGAGATCTAACCCAACCATGCTGGCACCCTGATTTCTTTCTCCAGAACTGCGAGAAAATAAATGTCTGTTGTTGAAGTCATCCAGTCCACAGTGCTTTGTTATGGGCATGCAAGCTAGCTAATACATCATCCATACTCATAAACATTCACTTATACAGCCTCAGCTTCCCTTGCTGAGTGGCTGCAAGAATCCAACAGGATGGTGTATGTCAAAATGCCTTGTAAGCTGTGGAGTACTGTGTGAACATTAGCTCGCAGCATTGCTAATAGTAGAGGTCCCTGAGGTTACCAATTTCTGGAAGGCTCGATCCTTGAGCCACAGCTTAATGACATGGTTAAGCAAAGCAACTGAGCCTAGCTGTTCTCTGAGGCAAGACTCACCTTGGGTTAATTAGAAACGAAGCTTGGCAAAGGGATCGAAGAACAACTTGGCACAAGGAAAATCCACATTCTCTGTATTCCTGACAAAATGAACACCCAGCTGTGAATTTATTGACTCTCCCTTAAGAAGTTCTAATGGAATAAATTTTGCCTTCTTGGTGCCTGCTAATTAGACAATTATTTAACTCTGTTTCTTTTTTAATGATTCTCTGCTGTTGTTTGAAGACTTCTGTCTATTATTTGTAATAAAATCCTCTGTCACATTTTTTGCCTCATTATCCTTAACAAATAGTGCATTCCCCAGCCCCAATCCCTGGTTCCCTTAGTTCTTCCTCCCCCAGCTCCTCCCCAGTCTAGAGCTCCCAGAGTTTCAAAGACCAGCTGTTATCATTTTGTTGACTGAGAGATTTTTAGAAACTTCTATCGCAGGCACAAGGCTCCATGGGGGGCTGTTGAATTAAATATCAGTTCTTCAAACAGGAATTAGCTCAGAGAACAAAAGCAGCAGGAAGACAAGGGACAAATACAGGCAAGTTCTGAAGTCCTCCTACTTGGTGATCTGCAAACTGGCCCTCTCCCTTCCTCAGCACGCCAAGACTGGAATTCCTAGGCCTGTGGCCCTACTTGGCCATGGAGAGTCACATACCTTCTTCCTAGGGTTGGAGACCAAGCCCAGCCCAGTCACAGGGTCACTCACTTTTTCATTAGAACATGAGTATGTTCAAAGAAGATGACCCTTTTCACCACCTCCTGCAGTTAATCTCATCTGAGCATCCCATTCACCTGAGCATCCCAAAGCTTCTCTACCAAACTGCTATTTCTTCAGAGGAGAGAAGAGAGAATAAGTCAAAGAATGAATATTGGCTGAGCCCTGCTACTGACTAGCCTTACTATTTCCATATATACCTGCCATGCAGATATGACTTGCCTATCCTCACACTACAGAAACAGGGCACAACAGAACAGACACTAGATCCTTGCTACTCAAAGCATGGCCAAGGTTGGCTTCACAAGTACGAGACCTGTACCACCACACAGGGCCCTTCACTCACGATGGCCACATTTGATTTGGCCCTCTGCTGACTCAAAAGGCTTAATAATTTTACCTTTCAGCTTGCATTTTGTAAATGAAATCCAATGGGATATGGAGTGTGCTCACAAACTGAGGAGATACAGCAACACATATATTTACCTATTCCGTGATGCCCCTTCAAATGTGGTGTTTGAGGTACCTGTAAGCACTGGGTTCCAGTGGGCCCCCAGTGGAGGAATCCAACAAGCCTCGAAGCAAGTACAAGGTGACCAGGTTAAGTCCATGACTGAGCAAGTCAGAGTGCCAGCAGCCCCAAGAAATCACATTTTCCTTTGTACATGGATCTACTTTGGAAATGTTAACCTAAGAAACACAAACTACCGAGGAACCACATCTTCATATCTTTCCTTACATCACATCACATCCCTGTGCTAATCAGCTACTTATGCCAAAAATGATAATGTGGAAGGAAAAGGGAAGACAGAGTTAGAGCAACCCATAGGTCTTCCTGCATTGGTCTAGTCCTTCTGTACCCAGCAGGAGAGGAAGCAGACAATGCTGTGAACTGTGAGTGCACCAAGAAGTGAAGTATCAATAATTGACATAGATGAGAACAAAATATGGATGCATGCATGAGCAATGGAGCTGAACTCTGTAATTCTGGTGATTCCATATTTGAGTGAAATGCTCTTATATTTGCATTAAAAAGTGACACTGCACAATTTAAAGCTAAATGGCAAATTTGTAAGGTTTCACTGGCATACACAAGGTCCTTGGCATTGAACCAAGCCTGCTGCTCAAACTGCAGAACAAATAGTCCCACGTCTGCTTTCAAAGGCTGCCCCGAACATACCTTCCCTCGTCCACAGGACAGTCTTTTATATCCACAAATATACACCACATCACTAACCATTTGTTCTTCAAGCTAAATAATCCCATGTCCTTTAAATGTTTCTTTTCACTAAGTTCTCCTAAAATTATGTTTATACGTGGTCTTATATAATACATATTTTTAGTTCACGTGAACAGAATTGTGCAATATCTCATTCTGCTTCTCAAACAGGAGGCCTTAAGAGCTATGTGAGTGTCTATGTGCACCGCTTAGCTTTTTTCCCGTTGCCATGGTTTCTCCTCAAGCTCTCAGCACCTCTCCTACACCCCCAACTCTGCCTGACACCCATGTACTCCTCTTTTTTACACGTGCTGCCGTTCATCCATGTACCTTTAAACAGCGGTACCCAGAACTGAATATCATCCCACCCACTGTCAACACTTAGGATACTGGAGATGCACTTCGAGGGGTATATGGTCCTAGATTCTCCCAATAGTTACCCATCAGTTGGGTCTTCAGTCGTAATGACAATCCCCTGTTAAATCACTTACCACTGATGGACATTTCCCTCCTTCTCAGGCTAAATAAGCCTGTAACATGGGAAATACTGTCTCCGAAACAAGCTAATTCTGCATTCTACCTCAGTGTGTCCCTTCTGCTTACAGAAATGCTTGTGGGGTTGTTAAAGGTAATCTTATTAAAAGAGACTCAGACTATTCAACAGAAACCTTGAAGAGCATCTAGCATGAAGTGCCTGAAGAGGTGGGAAGAAACTCTAAACATTTTATGCAGGAAAAACCGAGGTCCAGAGCGGCTCAGTGACTTGCCCAGGGCCACAACTCAATTACAGCCTCAGAGCTGAGTCAGAAGCCCCAGGTGTCCCGACTCCCGGGCCAGCTTCCCCAGCCTCTGGGCGGGCCCTGCGCCCCGCAGCACAGCAGAGGGCTATGAGCCGGATCCCACAGCTGCCATCCTCTCCCCCGCCCTCTGATTCTCTGAAAGCAGAGCACACAGACCCAGTCTGTACTGGAGGTTCAGAGCTACAAAGCCTGCATTATTTAACACCGACTTTAGCTATCTGGGATAGAGAATAAATAGCACTATAATAAATCCATAAAATATACCAAATTGGATTTTTTTTTCAGGGATGTCTCCAAGCACAAGTTGGTAATCAAAAGGTTTTCTGAAAGACTAGAAATCGTGTTTGCTGTGTTGAAATTTCCCTGAACCTTAAGAACATCCCTGCTCCCCATCATCTACTAGCTGAATACTTTAGGCAGAGAGATGTGTGTTACTCTAAGTCAGAAGGAAAAAGGACATTTTCAAAAGGCCTGATGAGGAGTGCCTTCTCCAAAGCTTTAGAAGCCATGGCCACCTTAGGGTATGAAGGTCTTTAGCCCTCAGTGACTCTTCATGCTCTCCGGGCAACAGCAGTCAAGGTGGCAGAAGAGGGAGTGGATGCCCTTGACACCAAGGTGAGAGAGTTAGCAGTGACTGCAAGTGGCAGTGATCTTTGCTATCCTTTTATAGATACTTGGGTTTGCAGGGCTGTTAATAGTGAAGCCTCCTTGTTCCTCATAAGGCAGCTGCTGCTGCTGCTGCTAAGTCACTTCAGTCATGCCCAATTCTGGGCGACCCCATAGACAGGCAGCCCACCAGGCTTTTCTGTCCATGGGATTCTCCAGGCAAGAATACTGGAGTGCGTTGCCATTTCCTCCTCCAATGCATGCATGCATGGTAAGTCGCTTCAGTCATGTCTGACTTTGTGCGACCCCATAGACAGCAGCCCACCAGGCTCCTCTGTCCACAGGATTCTCTAGGCAAGAATACTGGAGTGGGTTGCCATTTCCTTCTCCAGTTCCTCATAAGGACTCAGTCATAATTCAAACATGTGACCAGGTGATGATTGTAAAGTTTAGGAGTTGAAGGAGCCCTGTGGTCCATCAGTGTGGGGCAGCAATTAGCATATGCCCCCCCAACCAACATGATTTCCCTGTTAATCTAGTATGTTGAAAGAAAGCTTCCAAGTTCAAGAAAGTTTCATGAGCACACCCACTCACCTCTCTTCCAACCCAATTCTTACTGAAATAACTAAATGATACTGGTTAAAGAATGAAATCATAACAGTGATAGGATAAAAAAGAAGAAGAATATAGAGTGATTAGGGCATCAGAAAGTGTGAGGATATCCTGGAAGCAGAATGTGGGATGGGAGGGGTCTCACCACCTAAACACCAGACATAGATGCTGCTCCCGGGACAAGCTGGAGACAAGCCTAGCACTTTGATGTCAATGAACAGCAGAGAGCAGGGAGGGGTTCTGCAGCAATCAGGTGAATTGCCTGAAGAACTCTCTAGATCAACAAGCTGGCAAAGTGCTGACTTTTCTCTCAGGTATCACAGAACACAAAGGACAGAACCTCTGTCTGCTGGGGTGAAGCTTTATAACTATTCCCACAAAAATGGGCAGTTGTCTGGATAAGGGTTGATGCATGGGTGTTTGTGCAGAGAGGAGAACAAAGTTTCATGTATGTCTGTATTTCACATAGACCCTAAGGAAAGGAGGAGAAGAGGGGATCAGAAAAGGAGAATGGGAGAAGAAAAGAGCTCTCCTTCAGAATGTCCTCCCTTCTAACTTCAGCCACTGTGGCCCCTCACAGTGCCCAGCATGCGGCCCACCCCCTCACACATTTTCCTCCCACAAGAGAAAGTCCTGTTGACAGACACCAGCACAAACCACAGAGGAAACCACATCAGGAATACACACTAGTTAATCTAATCAACCCAGCCCTTCACCACACATCTTAACCAATAACCAGGACTCTCTAGACATCCCAGTGAAACCTAGAGAAAATGCAGCTCCACCACAGATACTAAGCCAGATAACTGACTCAAAAGGAAACAGGTATTCCAGGGAGCACACAAGAACTGAAAGAGATCTAATTAGCATGCCCTGTGATAGCTGAAAGGGCTTCACATCTCTGTAAAACAAGACAGGTGTTGATCCAAAAGATGAAGAAAGAGGACCCCAAAAATGGAAAATGTGAAAGGAAAAGTTAAACGATATGGGTGATAAAAGTCAAGAAGTCCAACACCTATTTAAGAAAAGCTCCAGACAGAAAGAGAAAACTGATACAATCCTTGGGGGGAAATAAAATAGAATGAAAGAAAATTTTCCAAAGTTTGAGACAGACAAGAATCTTCACATTAAGCAAATTCTCCCAAGTGCCAAGTACGATTAGTAATAGAGCTCAATGAAATTTCAGAATCCCAAAGATAAAACAAATCTTAAAGGTTTGCCAAGAGAAAATAATCACTTATAAAAAAAGGATTAAACGATATTTCCAGTGTTTTATTTATCAAGCACTTATATGGCACTGAGTTTGGGCTTCCCAGGCAGCTCAGAAGGTAAAGATTTGCCTGCAGTGCAGGAGACCCAGGTTCAGTCCCTGGGTTGGGAAGATCCCCTGGAGAACAGAATGGCTACCCACTCCAGTATTCTTGCCTAGAGAATTCTGTGGACAGAGGAAGCTGGTAGGCTACAGTCCATGGGATCTCAAAGAGTCGGACATGACTAACACTTTCACTTTCACGTAGCAGTTATTAAATCCCAGGCCGTTTTCTAAGCATTTTAAAAAGAATAATTCCTTTAGTATTAAAGTATCACAATTCTTCTCATCAATAAACCTGAGTACTAGGACACAATCAACTAATATCTTTATAAAGTTGTTTAAAAAAAAATTATTTTTAAGGCCAGAATCCCAGACGTATTTAAAGCAACAATCATAAGTTGGGCAAAATAAAGGCATTTTCTGACATTCATTGTTCAGAAGATTCACACGCCCCATGTGAAAAAAATACACTAAAAGCTATCTCAACACAATTAAAGAGTGATACATAAAGGCAATATAAAATTTAAGAAACGGTGGCAGCTGACTACGACCTAGAAGAAATGAAGAGAGATGAAATTAAACAATGATCCAGTGGACCCTAACGCTTGGGATATTCTCTTTGGAGCACTGGTGATTTAGTGACACAGGATGAAACTGTCTTCTTTATGACCAGGCACTAAGCTTGGTGTGACAATGGATAATACATGTGCAATCAGACCACTGCAAATGCTTTTTGGATGGCTAATTTTTCTAATAAACTTATAGTCAAAATAAGAAAAATGTCATTACAGAATAAAGCATTAATGCAAATGAAAAAATACTACTGTAACAAAAATTGGAGAGAGGTAAAGGGAAAGAGACTGGGGAAAAAATGTAAGAAAGATAATAACCACATCCTTCTGTCAAGGACTCAGCAAATAATAAAAGGAAGTATTAGTGATAATTTAAGATTATAATAATGAGCATCAGAACAACTAAGAATCAGAAACTACAAAACTAGTTACTGAGAATTTATGGGAACTCTCTGTGTTTTCTGCTCAATTTTTCTGTTAAGCCTAAAACTACCCTAAAAAGTAGAGGCTGTTAATTAAGGGGGAAAAATAATTACTTGTGTGGAGTAGGCAGGTGGCCTGGTGCCTATTTCCATTATGATTAATAATATGTTTAACCTTAGACGAAATATCAGCACATCAAAATAGGATAGAGGTTCTTGACAAGTATATTTGATATTTATTATGGCTTTTTTATGGGCTTCCCAGGTGGCACCGGTGCTAAAGAACACACCTGCCAGAGCAGGAGACATGGGTTCTATTCCTGGGTCAGGAAGATCCTTGGAGGAAGGCATGGCAACCCACTCCAGCATTCTTGCCTGGAAAATCCCATGGACAGAGGAGCCTGGTTCTATAGGATTACAGAGTCAGACATGACTGAAGAGACTTAGCACACACACACAAGGCTTTTTGTATACTTGTCTTAAACCCATAAACTCTTTGAAAGCTTATCTGTGTATTATAGTCATTAACACAGAACTTTTATTACTGTGCTCAATTGAAAAGGTTACTAGCAAAAATTGTAAAGAAATACGAAGATACGAATAATGATATCCCGTACTAATTTTTAACTTTCACCAATCACCTCATGTGTACACTGTCTAATCAGGACAGGTTTGGGCTAGGAGCCAAGGTCATCTTAGTGCCATCTGCAGCCTGTCTGGCCCTCCTTTAACCATGGCCCCCTGGCTCTGGACAGCCTTCTTAAACCTGGAACCCTTTTCTGGACCCTGCTGGCAATAGCTGCATCCTTCTACACATCTGACTTTCCGCTGCTTGTTCTCAATATGATGGCTCTGTGTTGCCGGGTCTCTGAGCATCTTTCCTCACAGTGAACAGACCAACCTCCTACATTTTTCAGTGGACTCCTGCCTTTCTGGTTATGGAATCCTACTCTACAACCGCCTGGACTGAGGCTGGGCCCACTTCTGATTATGAGATGAAAGGGGAAGAAAACTGGGAATAAAGGGGTAGCTGGAAATTAGGAGAGTATTTGTTAAGTGCAACTTGATCAAGAATATCTAGCCTAGGTGATCTGACGCTGCCTCCTCCCATCAAGCCAAGGGAAAAGAGCTCAAATAGAAGCTCTCAGAGAATTTAATGTGTTCTCTCTGAAGCTGGGTGGACTGAATATCAACGATTAACTCATGCCTGTGAGACCCATAAGGTAAGGGAAGTTATGGCTGGCCTCTCACAACAGGAGAGAGAGCTTCTCATACTGAGATCATGGCATTCCCAGTATTTATGAGGGAAACACGTGTGAGTGTTCCTGGTAAGCCAGGTGTGATCTACTCTTGCACCTGTGTGGATTCTCATGGATCCTAGACAAGAGCCCCTGAGGGGGATAAGGGGACACTCTAAGACAGGCTGGGCAGCTGTAGGCCAGGAGCCTGAGTGGAATCCAGGTGCACTGGGATACATAAGGAAACCTCTGGTGAAAGGACAGAAAAGGGCACTGGGGGCAGTTCCAAAATACCTGTCAAGATGACTAAAGAGATGGAGTGAGCAGTAAGCCATTGTCAAGCCCAAGAAGCACTGACACCAGTTCACAGCAATAGTTATCAGGCTGGAAATGTTCTCTTCACCTGTGGGAGGCAGATTGCTAAGACACTTTCCACGATTCCTGCCCACTGGTAGCCACACCTTTGTATAGACACGACCTGTGACTCGATCCTAATCAACAGAATATGCAAAGGTGTTAGGATTTTGTAAATGTGATTAACATCCCTAATCAGCTGACTTTCAGGAATCAAAAGAGAGACTCTCCTGGGTTGGCTTGACCCTAATCAGGTGAGCCCTTCTAAGGAGCATCTAGAGCTCAGAGATGCTCCTTCCTGCTGGCTTTGAGAAAGCAAGCCACAGTGAGCTTTACAGGTGCAAGGAAATGAACTCTGCCTGCAAGCACATGACCTTGGAAGAGGATCCCAAGCCTCAGATATGACCCCGAGAATTACAGACATTGAGGGTTTCAAAGATGACTTCAGGGCAGACCTGCAGTATAAGATATAGTGCAAAACAATACACCCTTCTGTGAATCCGGATGCAAGTCCCACTGCAGTAGCTGAGGGATGAGAGGAGCCAGAGAGCTATCACCATCGCCAATCCTAAACTTGAACCCTTAGAGGGCAGGGGTCTTCTCCTTGTACTAATCACTCTATTCCCACACCTGGAAGAGTGCCCAATATTTGTTTCACATTCCATAAAGCTCTATCAAAGGGATGAAAGGCTGGAGGAAGTCATTAACTCCACTGACTCCATTAGTTTCAAGATGACCCTGCAAGTATAGAGTTTTGTCTAACAAGTGGACACAAACTTAGCCCCACACTCTCCCCTTTTGCCTTTCTCCCTTTATTCTATTAACATCAGTTCCAGTTACATCTACCTTTGTGTCGATGCTCCAGTTTTCTCTGCCTCTCATCTCTCTGGCTAGTCCTTCTTGGATTTCTCTAATCCTACTCTCTGGACTTTTCTTCTCACTCCCTTTGATGCCTCTGTTTTACCCCAACCACTCATTTCCTGTTATCCCTTTCTTCATCTTGACTTTCTCCCTTTGCACCTCTTCCTCCCACCCCCTCATCCGTTTCATCTGTCCCTCTTGCCTCCACTTGCCTGGCCATGATATTAGTTTGAAGTACATTTTATTTGTGATGTCTATTGATTAAAGTTTTATGTTCCTTGTTCTTAATTAACTTATCACTCATTCTGTGCCCATATACTGCTGTTGTATATTATAAACAATAGATATATTGCTGATAAAGCTATTTGTAAATCAATGTTCTGTAAACAGAATTATATTTCAAATGTGCTAGAAGAACTTGCCAGATAAAAGAATCCTTTGATGAAAAATTCAACAATTCTCAATAATGCATTTTCTGGTAAATCCTAGGCTTCAGATAATGACCATGTGAAATAAAACAAACTTACTTTAATGCCATCATCCATTATCATCCTGTCCCAGTTTGGGTGGATCTCCTCAAGACAGATATTAGATCTCAAAAAAGTCTGTAGAAAGGAACTAAATAATCTCCCCAGTAGTTTCTTTTTTATGAAAATGGAAATACTGGAAGATGAAGGATGAGTAACAACATGTTCAAAGTCTGCAAATTTATAAAATGTAAAAATACGAAGAGCATTCATTCATGATACACACACAAGTATGGTTACTACTATATTCTAGGCACTCAGGTAGGTACTGAGGATAAAAAACTTGATTAAGACACAGTATTTGCCCTCAAGGACTCACATCTAATAGGATACAGAGACATGTAAATAAGTAATTTCAAAACAATGTGTAAGTATTATAAATAATGGTAGCATGCATTTATTAAATTAAAAAAAAAAAAAGGCTCAGCAGTGGCACCAGATGGGGAAAAAAGGTCACAAGAGCAGACACTGGGTCTGTTTTTGTTTGCTGTTTTATCATCAGTGCTCGCACAGAACCCCACTTACCTTCAAAACAGCTGTTGTTAAATCATTGCATGATCCCTTTGCTGTGGTACAAGGTGAAGGCGGCAAATGAATGAAGGCTTCATTGAGGAGAGGGTGGTACACCAGGCCTTCAAGGAAAACAGATATTCTGTAGAGAGACAAGGATGGAATCAGCATTGAATAGAAGAAGCCATGCATTTGAAGTATAGAGGTGAGAAAGAACACTAAACCTTCAAGAATTATATTTTGAGCAAGCACAAGTCGTTCACAAAAGCCCTCTCTCATATTATCAGTGGGAAGGCTGATTTAATTCTTTCATGTGTGGTTCGATATTTTGTTTTTCCTCTTGATGCCTTTTTCTTTTCTTATCATTGAGTTGTTTCCTGTCTCTCTTATGCCACTTTCCCCTAACTGGTCCCTCAAGAGTCTACTCATTCTTCCGACTGCCAGCCCCCTCCTTTGTATACTCCTTAGTCACTGTCTTATCACAATTGTTTGAGGTCATTCCACACCAGGTATATGTTAGGGCAAAAATGTACTTTCATTCTAAATGCATCGTAAATTGCCCCATAGGACCCATTAGATACTGTATACTACTGTGTGGATTTCCCTACGTAGCATGAACTTACATCCAGAATTTTCCAGGACAATGTTTATTTCAAACAGTCTCAAAGTCCCTGAAGTTTGAATATTTCATCTCCTATCTCTGTCTCCCAGTCTGATCGCACAGCATGAAACAGCACAAAATTCTTTTGTTAGACCATGTGTCACACACAATTTTTGCTTCAGACATTCTGAAGACCAGATTTAAGGAACCTTGTCTCCTGTGACAGTTTGTATGTCCTTACATTTGCTGCAACAGCTTCCCTACTTCAAGGATGTCTAGAACGGGAGGTGTTTGCAATGACTGTGTTCCTATTGGCTGAAAACTGGAGGTCACCTTGCCCTTAGGAAGGGCAGGAGAGGTGACAGAGAGGCTGAAGAGGACACAAAGCATATGGACCTTGCAGACAGACAGGCCTAAACCCAAATCCCAGCTCTACCACCTACAAGCCAGGGAACTGCCTTCCACTGAGCTGGTCTTCGCCCATCAAAGTGCTCTTCCTTCTTCACCTGGGAGTGAAACAGAGCCAGCAGTTTCTCCCCTAGCAGCTGGAGCATGTCACCCATTAGTATGTAACACAACAGGTGCCCATGGCCTTGCCCACTCCAAGATCGCCTCCTGCCAACAGCCACACGTGCCCCTCTGCTACCTGCATTTGCAGGCATGACCCACACCTGAACCCTTGTCTCCTCTGATTAGTCTCCCACTGACTCCCCCTGCTCCAGGGTCTCTGAGCTGTAATACCCAAAGCAAACCTCTGACTCACACAACCCCCGTGGCACAGGCAGGGGTCCTTACCTGGGGCGGGGGGCAGTAGTGTGTTGTGAGCTACAAAGTTGAGATCCTGCCTCTCACCCTCAGGGATACTGCCTGGCATTACAGTGGGTGGTCCCACACAGATGTGCCCTGTGCTGTTGAAGAGGGCACACTGCTACAGTCACACAAGGGCAGGCGAGTGTCTTTTCCTAAATCACACACACACACTGGATGTGCCAGCAGCTGACCCTTTCCTGACCGAGTCAGTGTTCTCCAGGCAGCTGCCCACATCCTGCCCAGCCCTGATCCACCGCCGACCGCCTGCTCGGGTGGGGCCCCCTTCTCAATCCCTCAGCTGCCCTCCCCCAGCATTCCCCCTGCCTTGCCCACTCCCCTTTCATATGCCTTGGTCGTTGTATGGAAATATAAAGGCCACACATTTCATCATGAGTTACACCAGATCCTCTTAACTCTGACCCCTCGTGACTCCAAAGCAGCCGCCTGAAGCCACGGCCCAGGAAGGACGACACAGAACGTGTGGGCAGCACTTTCTAAGAGCTAAAATACGGACCCAATTTACATGGTGATTTGCATTTGTGTATAAATTATACATCAATATGTATCCTCCCAAGACAGTGAGTTACTAAAATAGTTTTGCTACTTTCTAACTTGTCATTGCTCAATTTTTCTTCTCCCCCTTGCAGCAACACCCACGCATACCTACTCCTTCCTCAGGAGAAAGACAGTAAGGAAAAACGGGAAGAAAGAAAGAACAGGACAAGAAGGAAGTAGGGGAGAAAATGGAGCAAAGGAGGGAATGAAGCTCAGAAAAGGAAAATATCAATGAAATAATAAACACATTTGAGCGATTAAATACCAGCTACCACTGAAATGAGCTTATAATGATGATTAAACACAATCTAATCCAACTCAAAGAAAACAAACTACAAAATCAAATATATGCACCCTCTCCATAATTTCCTACTTATGTCAGATAAAAGTTAATAGAGCTTAAGTTCTACAGACAGCTTCTCTAATAGGTCTCTTGGGTATGCATATGTATATATTCAGGCTTTCACCAGTAAGCAAATGTCACAAAATACTTCAGCTACAACTGTTCTGTGCCCACATTAAACTGGATTTCAATGTGGCACAGGCAAAGGATGGAGCAAGACAAAATGTGCCACAGACAATGTTAGTGCTAGAAGCCAGCTACAGTGAGGACTTCTCTTCCCCAGCCCAGCCCGGATCCTGTCTCCAGGCAGCAGTGTATTCACCGTAGGAGTCCCACTTTCCTGACCAATCACTTTCTTTCTCCTAGGAATCAGAACTTGGGATTCAGAGATGCTGGGCAGCTTGGGCTCTTTACTCGAACTCAGGAGCTGCGTTTGCCCTTAGGGTACAGCCAACTTCCACTGGCAAAAGGAAACAAATAACAATGCAGTGAGAGAGAAATGAAGTAGAGGGGAGAGCTGGAGGCTGACAGCCTATCTGTGCCTTGGTTCTGATGGATTCCTAGCTCCAGGCTGCAGTCCTGTTTTCTGCCCTTGAAAACTCTGGGACATCTATGTGTTCTTAGAATAACTCCACCCCACTCACCCACATTTCTGCTCCAGCCAGTTTGTGTAGATTTCTGTCATTTGCACCAAAAGAACCTTGACTAAGACTATTCAATCAAATTAATTCAGAGGCATTTCCAACTTGATTTTGAATTTCTAATTACTTCTTAAATTTATTTGATGTGTTCTGTGACTGTAAGATTCTTTTTTGTTTTGTTTTGTTTTCTATGAAATAAATCTGAACTCTTGAGGATATAGTCAGTTTTGTCTGAGGAACTTTCCTTAAAAGTGTTATATTTTCACCCATAAAAATATCAGATACTGTAGGGACATGTATCACTTTACATTGCACAAAAGATTATGACTTTGTGAATTGCACATCTTGGAAAATAAAATACTGTGAAGTTCAATAAAATTCTCACCCATGGGTCTCACTTCTTCATTTCCGCCGTCAAAATACCAATACCTCATTAAATGTGAACAAACACTGGAAATGTGCTAATTCAGTTAATAAATGCATGGAAAGAGCAAAGGCACAAATAATGAAAAAGAGCAGCAAGAAGGAGGCAATAATAATAGAAAGGAATAGATCTGATAAATCCTACAGGGCAGGCAGCAGGCTTGATAAGTAATTTATTACTGTAGAGAGAAAGTGGGACATGGCAGAGGAGAAATAGAACCAAAAAGAGGAATCCAGGCTGGCCAGAATAGGGCTGTTCTCTCGGCCATACTTGTGTGGCACATTCAGAATTTAATATCAGAACCCCATTGTGCCTTCTTTCCAGTTGGTTGTATTACCACAGGCCAGAGCTAACGTATGATAAAATGCACATCCTTCGCATTACACGAAACAACACTGAACCAGTAATTCTCAACTAATTGTTTTTATGTTTCAACAAAGATTTCTGTTGCAAGCTCATATGGTAACTTATTTAATAATCCATGCAGTGTTCATCACTAGGATAGGAACAGACTAGAAGCTACGTGTGTGATAAGAAACAAGCCCTACCTTTAGTGGATACAAGTTTTGGCTCAGTCCTGTGTTCATGCTCTACTTAACTCCACTCACAGCTACTAATATAACTCACATGAGATTGAAAACCATAGAACCATGATTATCTTTATTAATATTCAGTAGTAATATTGAATATTACTATAGTATAGTAGTAATATTCAGTAACAATATTCAGAATAATATTAATATTCTATGCCAGGGATTGTATTTTTATATATATGTATATATATATAGTATATATAATTATTTTTATAACTCTACAGGGTAGGTATTACTCTACCTATTTTACAGATATGCAAACTGAGGTTCAAAAAATTAAGTAAACATGCCCAAATCACACAGTATGTAAATGAGGGAGCCAGGATGGAACCCAAGTCTCTCTTAATCCATAGTCTCTATATTTCTAGTTTCATCTGGATTCAACATAAACTACACTAAACTGTCTATGAAAAATGAAAATAAAGGCATTTCCTCACTCAATTGCTTATTAATTTGATCAATTATGTAATGAATATTGAGCATGACGCTGCACGACTTCAAGGGTCACCAATCATGAAACATCCCCCCAATAACCCCTTCCTCCCAGCACAATGTGGCTGGTGCCCCAGAACTGCACAACTTACAGATTCCAGCACCATTGGACAAGGCATCCTGAATGATACAAAACAGCAAGACACTCATTTTCGATTTGGGGGATAAATAAAATCCTCACTAACCTTACAGCAAACAGTCATTAAAGTTATAATAACTCCTCGAGAAAGGTTAAAAAAGACAGAGGACATTCCAAAGGAAGTGTCCAGCTTCCCCGAGAGCTGCTTGGGGAGATTCATAAGGGAGCCCTGTAAACACCAGGAGCATCTTGCTGGCTGCACAGGTGGCTTTGCATGGTCAAACACATTCAAAGACCCGACAGGGAAGCGAGGCGAATGGGAAAAGCCTTTCACATTTTTTAATCTTCTGTGTTGATTTATCTTCCCCTGTGCTGAGAGTGGAAGTAAGGCATTCTCCTCGCCTCCTCCCAATTTCACCTCCTTCCCAACTTGTACATGTGCGCATGCACGCATGCATACACACACACACACACAATCAATTTAAATTTATAATTCATTGGTGTTCCTCTTCATTCAGGTTTCAGTGACTCAATTTTAGGGAATGCAAATCCATGTTCTTATGCCACCTGCCCTGGCTCAGTGATCACTTGTCAGTAAACTGACTTTAAATGAATATACATGAAATTAAAGGACATTTGAAAAGGCCTGCAGTTCTAAGAATAGACATTAGAGAGTATAAAAAGTAATGAATCCATATTTGGACACCAAGTAAACTTCTCTTCCTGTTATTTCTTTGGCTCATGTATATCTGATAATGCACTTGTGCCTCTAAAGTTAGGTATATTAGGTCAGGGATTCAATTTCGACTTTCTTTTCACATACCTAACATGATCTATTGCTACAGTTCCATAAAAATATTAAATCGATGCTAATCACATATATATGTGCAAATACATATGAATAAACACACACACAGTCCTCACCCAGAGATAAACTGCATCTGTTCACCCTCTCCTTCCATTGGTATCTAAGTTTTTACTGTTACCAAGGAAAGAAGATATTAATGTTTTGCTCTAGTAGTCAGAAGATTGGAAGTAGTAAAACAGATGCACCACAGTCATGTTTATTTAAGTTTTTTTTATCTAAAGACCAAAAGGAAGCAAATCTAATTGGTGGATACATGAATCAGGGCTGTCTTTTCAAAAAGATTATTTTCTTGTTTCTGACTTTCCTCTCTTGCTCTATCCAACACCTCATCTCTGCAAATACAGGGCCTGTTTTATAATGAATCTCAGGAAACCCTGCCTGTCACTCAGCCATCCAGGGAGCAGTCCTCCATGGCATGGCACGTCCCTTCACAGGTGGCTATGCCTGCTGAGAAGACATCAGAGAGTCCCCAGCGAGAAGAAAAACCACAAAACAGAAGCCTTTAAAATCAAATCAAGTTTTCAGTAAGAAAGGTTGTTTCAGTTAGGGGAGGAAGAGAGCTCAGAGGAGATGGGGACCAGAGCCAAATGCCAAGTATCCTCTTCAGGATAAAGGGAAATGCAGATAAGTGGTGCCCCAGAGCAAATCAAACCTGCCTGGTCCTTACAAACTTGAGCTTCAAAAAAATACAGGTTCCTGGGTGCCACCCAAAAGCTGTTGAGTCCAAACCTCTGGGCATGGAGTCTAAAAATCTGTACCTTTTCAAAGTGCACCAGATGATGGGAGCTCATTCAAGTTTGGAACCATGGCCTTTTAAGACACACAGACACACTCTCTCTTGTCCGATTAGAAGCTGACAAAGATCCTGAAGGGGGGACAGGTTACTGGGACCCCTGAGACCCTGTGTAGGGTGGGGAACTAAACTGTCCCTAAACTGTTTAGGGACAGAGGAACAGCAGTTCTCAGTGAACGAACCATAACAGGAGATAGATTTAGTATAATTTAGACATTCACTCATAGCTCTGGAATTCAGTGGCAAGAACAGGAATGCAAAGGAAAATATAGATGCAGAGGGCGTTAGACAGGAAAATTTAATGCAACGTGTGGACTGGTTGAATATGAGGTGTGTTCAGACACAGTGATTCTGAGGTTTGGATGTGTGTCCCAGGGCCAGCATTTTCTGTCTACTCCACAACCACCATCCTGTTCTTTCTTCTCACCACTGCAACAGCCTCCAGACCAGGGGCCCCATTCCTTGACAATCCATTATCTTCCTCACAGATCACGGTCACCCAAAAATATAAATGAGATCATTTCACCCCTTACTTAACCTGGCCTCAAGGCCCTTCGTGATCTGACTCAGCCTCATCCTTTTCCACTCTCTCTTCCACATCACTTTCCCACACACATCACTTTCTTTGACTTGCACAGTTTCCTCCCACTGCCTGAGATGTCTGTCCTTCTCAAGGCTGATTCATTACTCAGATCTCAGGTCAAATATCACTTCTGTAGGGAAGACACCCCTCACCCCCAAGTCTAAGTCAGATCCCTTGTTATACACTCTCATGGCTCCTTGTTGCTCTTTTCATCAGTAGTAAAGTATACTTTTGTGATTATATGATTAATGTCTAACTCTCCTATGGAAATGCAAACTCCACTGAAGCAGAAACTTTAGCTTTCAGTCCATAATCTGCCCAACATCTAGAATAGTGTCTCAACTATAATATTTGTTTTACTAGGAAAAAAATAGAAACCCAATGTACTTGGATGGCTGGGAGAATCAGTACCACTGGAGAGACAGGAAAGCCAGGAAAGGAAAAAAAAAAAAAAAGAATCATTTGATTTCAAGTACTGAGAATATTTGACAGCAGCAAATGCAAAGTGGTCTTTAAGTAAAAGATAATAAGTGTTATTACAATGACATTTGACTTTAACAGATAATTGATAACTTATGTTGTACTCTAAGGCTGAAAATAAAAACTTGGAACATATAATCATTTAAGTGGTAGTTAAATCCTGAGAAATCCAAATGAAAAGGTGCACATAAACAATAACCGAGGACCAAATATGGAATCTAAAGGATCGCCCATGGTTAGGGAGTGGGAGGACCAAGTGAGAGAAGGATGGACACACGCAGCCAGGGCATGAATAGAGAGCTCAGTGAAGTCAAATGTGGCCGAGAAGACAAGACCGTGAGGATTGAACGGGCTGTTGCTTCTGGCACAAATCTGCTCTTTGAAATGCTGAGCACTTGGAAGACACTGAAACTGTCTTGGAGCTTGGGTAAAGAAGTGGGCAGATAGATTTTAAAAAGCCTATTTTCAAACACTTCCCTATATACATCTGCAAATGCAATCTCAGCCTCTTGAATCGTGCCCCACAGCAGGCATATTAAAAGCTCTTGCGTGAGTCCCTTCCTCACTTTTCCACCCTCATTCAGACTCCAGATCCACCCTTGGAGCCATACATTATTAGGGATGTATACAACCTGAAGTAAGTCCAAACCTCAGTAGACAGACAACTTCAAATAATGTCCTATGAAAACAAGTTGAAGTTGAGGCTATTTTTCTCAGAGACGGGTAAGACAGGGTGAGATGCAAGGTGGGGAGATAAGAGGGTAACAGCGCATTGTTGAGCTGTCCACCAAAATCACTGATTTTTCAATCTTCCCCAGTATACTGTGAGCATCATAAGCACAGCGACCACTTTTCAGTGTACTAGGGCTCCAAGGCAGGTCTGGGACTAAACAAAATATTCAATAAATATTTGGCTTTTTAAAAAAGTAAACAAATGATAACTTTCTTCTAATTTTCAAAGAACTGTGATGCAGAAAAGTGAAATTTGCTCTTTGTGGTCCCAAACGATAGAATTAAAAACAATGAGTAGAGAAGGTATAAGGAGAAAGCTTTCATATTAATACAGTAAGTCCCCCACATATGAACAAGCTCCATTCCAAGACTGCATTTGTAAGTCCAACAAATTTAACCTTGGTGTCCAACTAACACAATTGACTCTATAATACTGTACTGTAATAGGTTTATAATACTTTTCACACAAATAATACATGAAAAACAAACAAGGGCCTTCCCTGAGGGTCTAGTGATTAAAACTTCACCTTACAATGCCAGGGGTACAGGTTCAACCCTTGGTCAGGGAGCTCAGATCTCATATGCCTCATGGCCAAAAAAACAAAACAAAACACAGATGCAGTACTGTAACAAGTTCAGTAAAGAATTTTAAAATGGCCCACATCAAAAAAAAATCTTGAAAAACAAACAAGAAAAGTGAAACATTTTTAATCTTACAGTACAGTACCTTGAAAAGTATCATAGTACAACATAACAGCTGGCATACAGGGGCTGGCATTGAGCGAACAGGCAAGAAGAGTTACTGACTGGAGGAGGGGGAGGAGGTGGCACATGGTAGAGCTGAAGGGCCATCAGCAACAGGAGATGGAGGGGAAGCTGCAATTTCACTCACATCTGACGGCGATGGCACAGGTTCTGGTTCCTTGCTGGATTCAATTCTAGCTACCCTCTTGAAAAAATGATCAGTGATGTCTGGATAGTGGTTCTTTTTTTCTCATCGTGGATGACGCAGTAGCCCTGGACTCCATTCTGAACGGCTGCTGCAACCTTCGAGTACCTTTCTATGTTTGGGCCCTGTGTCTCAAAAAGTAACAGTACCTCCTCAAATAGAGCTAACTTACGTGCTTGGACATGCAGACGATATTCACATCTTTGAAGGTTCACAACCTGAAGGTTCTTATGTAGGGGACTTACTGCATAAAAAGACCTTCCTACAGAGCTCTTATTTAGGGATTGAGCACTTTCTTCCTTGGAAGTACCTTAACAGAGATCAGCCATGTCTGAGGCAGTGACAACAACGCAAAGGAGATTTAAGCATCAAGTGAGTTTACTTTGGTCATGGCTCTCAAACTTGGCTGCAAAGTAGAAACAGTTAGGGTTTTGTTTTTGTTTTAATACGGACACCTAGGCACAATCCCAAGAAACTTGATTTCCTTTGGTCTAGGGCATGAAGATTTTAAAATACTCCCAGATGATTCTACTGTGCAACTGCAGTTGAGAATCATTAGTCTAGATGAAAATTTAAGATTCCTTCCAAACTTAGACTCTGTGATTCTCCATCTCAGGAAATGGGTGCTTCCACTCGAAATAGTCCAATTTTGACTGACTGACTAACTCATTAGATGTTCTCTAACACTGATTAAACTAATGAGGCATCTAAAGCAATATTCCAAACAGAAGGATAGAAAGTTGGCCAGAGAAAGACAGAGAGGGAAAGAAAGGGAGAGCAGGGGAGAGGAGACAGAGAGAGGCAGCGGGGAGAGCAAGCTGTATTAAAGCATATATCTTAATTTGTAGTTTTTGACTTCTAAATAATTGAATTTGCACTTTATCAAAATTTCAGACAGTGCTGGCTGTCCAAACATGAGAAGTTCTTCTCCCGATGTTTCCTGATATGGAAGCATCACCAGTTGGATCACCAGTAGGTGTGGATTTAATCAGAGGCCTCAAAATTCTCAAATCTCAAAATGCTATTTGACCTTTCAGCCTGAAGACTGAAAATACCCAAAGTGAATGGAAGAGTACATATGGTTGTTAGAATGCAAGTAGGTGACAATCAGATAATTTCATATGCTGCTTTTCATCCTGAACTATTTTAGTAAAAGTCTGCTCTTTGGTAAATGAATAATTCACTTATATTTCAAATGTATTTTAAATGCATCCCATTTGAAAGCAAGCTAAGATATATTTAAATAATGTTATCACTTCTTAATAGGTTGAGAAGTGGTTTGGGGTGCTGCTCTAGACAGAAGCAGCCAGTCAGCTGTGCACCTAGTAAAATGGAGATGGGATGGGCACTGGACCCTTTTCTTCAATCCAATAACAGGAGGCAAATTCCACTGGATAGGGTTCACAGTTTCAGGGTTCCTTTAACTTAGCTTCCCAGATCCTGATTTTGCCACCCAAGTCTGTTCAGTACTTAGTTCCCACTACCTGTGGTTCCCTATGATTGAGGATTCAATTCATCTAGACTTACATTCATAGATAAGACCATAATTCTAAAATAAATTTATGTCATTAAGATATAAACATTTTAAAAACATGCTTAGACAAATATAATTAATTTCCAACAAAGAAAGTTAGGGGTGAAAAGGCACACTGCCATGTCACTACTAAGTGTTCAAACATGCTTACTATAAGGCAGAGACTGAAGGTCAGTTCTTCAGGCAGAGACAGGTATGTGATGGCTACCATTCAAGCAACATAGATGCTTCTTTTTAAACCACTACTGTTTGAACAGAGTGGTTAAGAATGATTACTATATTTCTGGCAAGAAGCCTCAGAAACTGAAAACATTATTACCTTCAAGAATAAAAATCCCATCTGGTACTAAAATTCATGGACAAATAATTTTATCTATACCACTACTGTCTTTTTATATTCTGTTCCATGTAAAGTAAGTTCTATAAAATAAGAGGAACTAGGGTAGGAAGTTCTGGGTGAGTGGGGTTTTCAATCTCAAATAGGATGAGCAGGGAAGGTCTTACCAAAAATTTAACATTGGAGCAAAGACCCTAAGAAAGTGAGACAACTGTGCACACATGTGGTATGAGGAAGTCCCAGGCGGAGGGAACAAGTGAAAACCTCATGAGGCAGGAATGACTGGAGGATTGGAAGCCAGAGTGGTCACTGACATGTAGTAAGACAGGAGGCAACTATCAGGACATTGGCTCAGAAAGAGGTGTGAAGAGTCTTGTAGTAAGAGCTTTATTAAGGACTCTGGCTGTTACTCTGAGTGAAACGTGGATCCATTCAAGGTTTTGAGCAGAGGAGCAACATAATTTGACTTTGGTTTTTAAAGAATCATTCTAGCTGCCACGTTGAAACTTCACCATAGCAGGCAGCCAAGGCAGAAGCATGGAGACCATTCAGGGATGATACTGCAATAAACCAGGTGAAAGAGGATGGCATATGGGACCAGGGTGATAGTAGGAGAGGTGATAAGTGGTGGTCAGATTATGGGTATTTGAGCATCTTGAAAATAAAACCAATATACTATGTTGATCCACTGAAAGTAGAATGTTAGATAAAAAGATAAATTAGGGATGACTTCCAGCACTTGAGCCCAAGCAACTGAAAGGGAGGAGTTGCCCTTTATTGATAAATAAAAATTAGGAAAATCATAAAGGGGAGAGCAGAGGTTCAGTGTGAGATATTAATTTTTTAAATGTCTATTAAAATTTAAGTAGAGAGTTTGGTAAGCATATGATTATATGCATTTCAAGCCCATGGGAGCATTTCAGGCCAAAGATAAAAACTTGGGAGTCATCATCAGACATAATATTTAATACATGAGTCTGGATAGGTGTGGGTGTAGGCAGAACAAGGAAGATATCCAAGGACGGTACTCTAGAGAATCCAATAATTAGGGGTCAAGAAGTTCAGGTTGCACCAACCAAAGGCAATGAGATGTGGAGTGGCCATTGAGGTGTCAGGAAACCAGAAGAGTGTGATATTCTGGAACCCAAAGGAAGAAACTGTTTCAAGAATATAAGATTATAACCAAACATGCTAAATGCTGTGATAGAGCAATTAGAGTTGAGAACTGTTTTTAGCAATGGGAAAGGCACTGATGGTCACTGTAAGAGCAAATAGGTTGGAGTGGAAGAGGTGAGAAGCCTGAGTGGAGTGGATATATGACAGGAGGAAAGAGAAGGGCTCAAGATGGTAGATAAGAGGACATGGGGCTCACCTCCACCAACAAACAGAACAAAAATACATCTACATTTGGAACAATTCTCATGGAAAACTAACTGGAAACTAGCACAAAAACTCCTACAAAACCAAGGCTGCAAGAAAGATTTCTATGGAATTGGGTGGGATGGGGGGAAGGCACTCAGTCAGAACCCATGTCTCTAATAGAGAACTCAGAGGAAAAGGAAGGCCACACAGATGTACTCTCATCCTGGAGAATGAGCAGGTCAGACCACAGACAGGGTGTCCCAGTCCTGGGGTCATTCACAGAGGATACAAGCCACCTTGGCTGGTTAGAAAACTGCTAGGATTGAGAAAAAGGCTGGAGAAGCCTGGAACTCCAATCACAAGGAATGCACAGGTGGTAGCTTGCAACCAAATGAGGCACAGAGAGGTCTGCCCTAGCGGATGCCACCTCATCACATTTCCCAACCCAAGGTGAGTGAATACCCCAGCTATGTTCACCCCACACCACACCTTGGTACCAGATCTAAGGCAGCCTGGTCCTAGGAAAAGACTCAGTCTATGGATGCTAAGACAACTTGGGACCTGAAGTGTGGTCCGGATAGGCAATGGCAGCCAATGTTGGCAGTGACTCAAAAAGCACCCCAGAAGCAGCCCAGACATCTGACAACAGCTCAGTTACTCAAACCCCTACAACCAACACATCAAGATCCCCAGTCCCAGCTGAGCAAACATCCCAGCCCAGTCCACTCTATACCATTACCTTGCACTAGATCTGGAACAACCCCAAGAGGGAAAAAATATGACCTTGGATTGCATCTGAGTGGAGTCACAGATGCCTACACAAGCTGTGCATAAGACCTCTGAAAGTATACAATCCACAGTCACTATAGCTACTCGCCTCCTTTGGGGCAAAGGCCTCAGGGCACGGAAAAGAAAAAAATACACTTAAAGAGAACATAGTCAATCTGAGTCTGACCCTCAGGGCATCTGTTCCACCAATGTAGGAGGCAGACCTCAATCCTGACAGGAATTGATAGCTGCTGAGCAGACAGGAAGTCCTGCCTCACACTCCGGGCTTGGGCTCTAGCCTCTCTAACACTAACCACACTCCTTATCAAGGTGATAGCAGCCAGCACACCCTAGGGAAAGATGTGGCAGGCATCCACAATAACTACAGCCATCACAACGAAAGAACCTGGGTACACCAAGTCTACAGACAGCCCTCACACATAAAAATAGCCCTTCAAGACCACAATAGATGACTGTCTCACCTAAATTCGTAAAAACAGAGGAAATTAAATAAAAGGAAAGGGCAGAGGAACTACTCCCAAATGAAAGAGAAAGAGAAAACCTCTTAACAAATAATAAAACAGAGAAAATCAGTCCATCAGATACTTAGTTCCAAAGCTAGTAAAAAAAAAAAAAATGAATCAATCTAAACACAAGATCATTTTAAAAAGAAACTATAAATTATAAAGCAATCTCAATCAAAAATAGGTAGTTCAATTCCTGAAATAAAAAGTACTCAAACCACAATGGGAAAAACAAAAAGAATGACAAATGAACAAAGAACTATAAAAACAATTGGGAAAAAAAGGAATAAAGTGGCAATAAGTACATACCTATCAATAATTATTTCACATGACAGTGTACTAAATGCTCCAATCAATGGCTGACTGGGTTTAAAAAAAAAGGGGGGGGTGGCTATTCAATATACTGCTTACAAGAGACTCACTTCAGGGTGAAAGACACATACAGACTGAGAGTGAGAGGACTGGAAAAATATACTTCATGCAAATGGAAATGACAAGAAAGCAGGGGTAGCAATACTCATCAGAAAAAAATACATTTTATATTTTTACATAATGCATTTTTATAAAGCATTACATAATGATAAAGGGATCAATATAAGAAAAGGATATTACACTCATTAACATACACATACCCAATACAAGAGCACCTAAATATACAAAGCAAATACTAACAAACAAAGAAAAAAAAAAATTGACAATAACACAGTGCTAGTAGGAGACTTTAACACCCTACTGACATCAATGGGCAGATCATCTAGACCAAAAATCAACAAGGCAATAGAGATCCTAAATAATAAAACAGACCAGTTGGACTTAATTGATATCTACAGGACACTAAAACCAAAAACAGCAGAATACACATTCTTTTAAAGTGCACAGGGAATTCTCTTCAGAATATATCACATACTAGATCCCAAAACAAGCCTTAAATTTATGAGGACAGAAATTACATCAAGCATCTTTTCTGATTACAACAGTATGAAAGTAGAAATCAACTATAGGAAGAAAAACAGGAAAAGAACAAACATATGGAGACTAAACAACATGCTACTAAAAAGAATCAATGACTCAACAAAGAAATCAGGTAATACCTCAAGACAAATGACAATGAAAACACAACCGTACAAAATCCATGGGAGGCAGCAAAAGCAGCTTTAAGAGTGAAGTTCATAGCGACACAGGCCTTCCTCAAGAAACAAGACATATCTCAAATACATAACCTCAGTTCAGTTCAGTCGCTAAGTCCTGTCCAACTCCTTGCGACCCCATGAATTGCAGCACGCCAGGCCTCCCTGTCCATCACCAATCCCGGAGTTCACTCAAACTTACATCCATTGAGTCGGTGATGCCATCCAACCATCTCATCCTCTGTCGTCCCCTTTTCCTCCTGCCCCCAATCCCTCCCAGCATCAGAGTCTTTTCCAATGAGTCAACTCTTCGCATGAGGTGGCCAAAGTACTGGAGTTTCAGCTTTAGCATCATTCCTTCCAAAGAACACCCAGGACTGATCTCCTTTAGAATGGACTGGTTGGATCTCCTTGCAGTCCAAGGGATTCTCAAGAGTCTTCTCCAACACCACAGTTCAAAAGCATCAATTCTTTGGCCCTCAGCTTTCTTCACAGTCCAACTCTCACATCCATACGTGACCACTGGAAAAACCATAGCCTTGACCAGATGGACCTTTGTTGGCAAAGTAATGTCTCTGCTTTTGAATATGCTATCTAGGTTGGTCATAACTTTCCTTCCAAGGAGTAAGCGTCTTTTAATTTCATGGCTGCAGTCACCATCTGCAGTGATTTTGGAGCCCAAAAAAATAAGTCTGACACTGTTTCCACTACTTAAAAGAATAAGAAGATAAACAAAACCCAAAATCAGCAGAAGGAAGGAACTAATAAGGATTAGAGAAGAAATTTATAAAACAGAGATAAAACAACAATAAAAAGGATCAATGAAACTAAGAACTGGCTTTTTGAAAAGATAAACAAAATTGATAAACCTTTAGCCAGACTCACCAAGAAGAAAAGAGAGGGGACCCAAATAAACAAAATAAGAAATGAATTAGGATAAATAACAATCAACATCACAGAAGTATTAAAAAATCATGAAAGAATACTGTGAACAGTCTCATGCCAATAAATCAGACAACCTAGAAGAAATAAATTTCTAGAAACACAGTATGCAAAGACTGAGTCAACAAGAAATAGACAATTTGAACAGATGGATCAGAAGTGAAATTAAATTTGTAATTTTTTAAAAGTATTAAAAAAAAAAATCCCAGCAAACAAAAGTCCAGGACCAGACAGCTTCACAGGGGAATTCTACCAAACATATAAAGAATTTGGGAGTGTTGCTTTCACTTCAGTTTTTTGGAATAGTTTGAGAAAGACAAAAGACACAAACTACTATTTATAAAATAGACAAGCAACAAAGATATACTGTATAGCATAGGGAATTATATGTATTTATCTTATAATAACCTATAATAAAATATCTTCTGAAAAATACTGAATCAATATGCAATATACCTGAAACCACCACAATAGTGTAAATCAACTATACTTAAATGTTAAAAACAAGGCAGGAGCTGAAGTAGAAACAGCAGATGCAGACAGTCTAAGTAGACCTCAATGACTGACTACAGGAGCCAATGAAGAACTAGATGTATCCCCTGATTTCAGCAGCAGAAATTGGCACATATAAAGTGGGCCCAAGTTTACCCTAAGAGGAAGGAAAGAGCTGCTTATCTCTTTGTAATAAGATAAGACATTTTTAACTGCTCATTTTCTCAGCCCACCTGGCTTCTGAATCCAAAGTCACAGTGTTCCTGTTCAATTTGACAAACTCGGGTGGCAGGCTTAGATTTCAGCTCCAATCATTTTCAAGGCCCTCATACGAATCCATGCCCCAAATGCCTCCAGCCTCCACCCAATCAATAAATTGCAGTTAATGCCTGTAGGGAAAATGGCCTTTGATGAGACTCAGTGTTAGCAGCCAATCCAAGCCCATTAACTTCCACATCTGGAAATAGGTGAGTAAGGAAAACGAGGCTGATGGCTTCAATTTAGTTCTCATCCATCTATCAGCATCACAATAACCCAACTCAAGGACTTACAATTCAGGGTGATTGGACGACTCAGCTGAGGTCCAAGACTGAAATAATAAGGAGGCTGAAAGTCAGGATTCAGGATTACTGGGAGAGCCATTTCCAAGAATCAGGTTTAGAGTCAGGGAGCAAGAATAAAAGGCACCAAATAAGATGCTCAGAGGCTCAAACCCAGAAAAGCCATCAAGCTGATGTAGTGTAATATTCACAGCTCCCCTATAACTTTTGACTCTTATTATACATATAATAAATATCATAATAAGTCTTACACTTTTAAGGTTATAATAAACCTTACATTTCTACAGCTTAATCTCCTGCAAAACACTTAACTGTCCTGTATATCTCACCCTCTTAAGCTCAGTTTTTCCTTCAATGAAATGGAGAATATTGGTGTCTGCTAAGGGACTCATGTTAAAAAACAAAACAGGAAACAGTGATGGCCAATAAAAAGCACACTTTGTTTCAGTGAATAACACTCCCCAGAGGAGAGAAAGAATTGGCTGTTTTGAGTTTAACAAAATTTGGACAGTATATGTAATGGGGTGAAAAAAGTTTAATCTGTTAACACCAGGATTCTTAAGGAGAAAACAGCCTGCAGTTAGGAAGATACTTTGATAAATAGCAGGTTGTGGTTTGCCCAGAACAATCCCAATTTCCTGCCTTTTGTCCTAGAGAAAAGGCACCTGTACTTTCAAGGGTTTTCCAGGTCTTAGGATTCGGTCACCCTACTGACTATCTGGGCAGGGAAGGAGCTGAGAACCCACTAGAGAGGGAGGGCCAGCAGGAAACAAGGCAACAAAGGGAAGGCTAAGCTGCTCTGGTATGCCCTAAGATAAACAGGAAAGAAGAGAAGAGCCAGAAGAGAGAAGAAAGCAGTTAGAAGGAACTAGGAAAATTACGTGAGCCTAGCACCCTACTCCAGTACTCTTGCCTGGAAAATCCCCTGGATGGAGGAGCCTGGTAGGCTGCAGTCCATGGGGTCGCTAAGAGTCGGACGCGACTGAGCGACTTCACTTTCACTTTTCACTTTCACTCATTGGAGCAGGAAATGGCAACCCACTCCAGTGTTCTTGCCTGGAGAATCCCAGGGACGGGGGAGCCTGGTGGGCTGCCGTCTATGGGGTCGCACAGAGTCGGACATGACTGTAGTGACTTAGCAGTAGCAGCAGCACACCGTAGGGTGTTATGTTCTCAGCAGTAGGGTGCCTTAAGATACCTCATTTCCAATTTGAAATTCTTTTCATTCTAACTTGTAAAACCTTGCCCTGTCCTCCCTTTTCCCCACTTCAGTCACTATACGTATAAATGTTTTATTTAAGTTTATTTTATAGAAATTAAAGAAATCCAAGTTATATAGGCAGGGCTAAGAGGCACCGAACAAACAGCACATAAGGGACAGGTGATGATGCAAAATCCAAAATACAGAAAAGCAGAAGTTCAAAGCCTGAGGTGACCATGAACATGTGAGCCCTCCCAGAACTCAAAATCCACAAGACCCAGTATGGAGCTCTGGGACAATTTCCTGTGATTCTCATAGAGCAGGAACATCCAGGTCACACTTGGGTTGCATGAGGAGTAAACACAATGGGAACTGACAGTTGGCCTAATCAGAAAAGGCAGTTAAAATTTCTTAAACATATTATTCAAAGCTAAACCTATAGATGCACATTTATTCATCAATGTATTCATGCAGAGCCAAAGCTGCTGCTTCTACTTTGAGCCTGTTGATTGGAGTTCTTTATTGTCTTTCTTGCATAAACCACATCCATAATGCAGCATCTAATTTCTTTAGATGAGACAAAACAATCTAAATGCTGAATTCTCCCAGACTTTTATAATATTTTCTAATCTTTTGCAGATGTTTTGCCCATCCCTAATTTGATAACAATTCTTCTTAGTTACTTGTTTTATCAAATCTTTTCCAAAGAAGCTTAGCTTTCATAGAAACACTTTCTTCTTGCATTAAAGTCCCATATACTTATGTAATATTTAATAAAGTTATATAATTATGATAACAAAGACAATGGGCATAAACAAGTTTGCACAAAGGCAGCTGACTCTTGAGAAGTGAAGTCATCCGTGGGAGCAGAAGTGGTTGGTAATAGAGCATTAGGTACTTACCACAACTCTTAAAACACAATGCACCATATTTTACAGAGGAAACAGAGACCTCTACTATTCCAAGGAGCTTAGTAAATGGAGCTGAAGTTTTTTAAGTTTCTATAGGATTTACACCTGATTTTCCTGAAGACTTAATAGCTTGCCAATACAAAGCACAGGGAACAACAGTCATGCCCTGCTCCCTCCAGTGGCTGCATCCTGGTCAGCCTGCAGACATTCCATGGGCTGCTCCTACTGATCTCCTTTCAATGGGATGCACCTGGCTCAGAAGAAAAACAATCATCCCTGTCATGGGAAAAAAATCACTCCCATTTCTAACTGAATAATCTTATTGTGTGATGGGCTTCGACATACACTCAACCCTCAGTGAAGTCCCTTAAAAGAAGCTCTGCTGTACCAAAAGCCAGACAGATCAGTTCCAGGAGACTCTCAGTAAGAAGCGTAACATTTAGTGGTAATGACTAAACGCATGTATTCAGTGTAAATTAGGACTCTCTTCCCCTGGAAAGGGCAAAGAGCTAAATCTCAGAAGTGGTCAGAGAAAAGCAAATTTTCTCCTAATCAGAAAAGCACAATCATGGTGAAGTGGAGCAGGTAAATGGAGCTGGTGTATATAATTAGGATCTTTTCTCTTTTCCTCTAAACCATGAAAAAGGAAAGGTGGGCATGTGAGGAGAAGGAAGTTTAAAATGTCTGGAAGCTGACTTTAGTTAATTGTAGAGATAGGTTAAGCTTTGATAACTGTCTTTATTAAAGAAGAACTGAAAATACCTAAAGCTCAAGAAAGTGCATGAATTTACAGGGACTTCAGATGTCAGAAATTCTAAAGTGACAGCATCCTTTTTTTAAGTTATAGATTTTTTAAAGGATTGACATTAAGTACTATATAAGCATTTAATAAGCAAGATTACTAAAATACCTAGGTTTTATGTCTCTTACATTTTAACCTATATATATATATTCTTCATTAATATAGCATTTAATAAATACACATGGGTAGTTTAGTACAAAGGGTGGTTGTTTTTATAAGAAAGGTAAAATTGAGTAAAAGAAATGTACGTACTATTGAGGGCTTACCAGGTGGCGCAGAGGTAAAGAATCTGCCTGCCAGTGCAGGAGATGTGGGTTCAATTCCTGGGTCGGGAAGATCCCCTAGAGTAGGAAATGGCAACTCACTCCAGTATTCTTGCCTGGAGAATCCCATGGACAGAGAAGCCTGGCAGGCTACAGTCCACGGGGCCGCAGAGTTCACAGAGTCGGACATGACTGAGCATGCACACACACACACATGTACCATTGTCTCTGGAACTCTGTCTCACCTATGGGTCACCTAGAAATCCACAACCAAGGAAGTTTAATTAATCAGATCTAGAACCACAGGGAAACCAGACAGCAAACTGAAAATAAGAACTGTTTTCTTAAGAAAACAAGAATTGGCAACTGGCAGAGGCAGGATATGTAAAAAGTGATAAAGTTAATCGGATGTTTTGTTTTTGTATTTAAAAAGTTCTAATCTGATACAAAGAGCCAACTCATTGGAAAATATCCTGATGCCAGGAAAGATTGAGGGCAGGAGAAGGAGGGAACAGAGGATGAGATGGTTGGGTGGCATCACCAACTCAGTGGACATGAGTTTGAGCAAATTCCAGGAGATAGTGAAGGACAGGAAAGCCTGGCGTGCTGCAGTCCCTGGGGTCACAAAGAGTCAGACAAGACTTAGCAACTGAAGAACAACCAAAAAAAAAAGAAAAGAGATTAAATGGAAGTTACTGTTTGGGGGCCTCAGAAACAAACATGCAAATTGTGTTTTACCTGCGGCCAGCTCTGCTGAAGAAGATAGACTGGTTCCAGCCTAGCTTTTGCAGTGTGAAATTGGGAGGCAGGTATTAGTGGGTTCTCCACACCTCCCTCCTTCCTCTAGATCTGCTGCTGCTAAGTCACGTCAGTCGTGTCCGACTCTGTGCGACCCCGTATAAGGCAGCCCACCTGGCTCCCCCATCCCTGGGATTCTCCAGGCAAGAACACTGGGTTGCCATTTCCTTCTCCAATGTATGAAAGTGAAAAGTGAAAGGGAAGTCGCTCAGTCATGTCCGACTCTTAGCGACCCCATGGACTGCAGCCTACCAGGCTCCTCTGTCCATGGGATTTTCCAGGCAAGAGTACGGGAGTGGGGTGCCATTGCCTTCTCCATTCCTCTTGTTCTACCCCAGCTCAAATTCAAGGCAGGGAGGTCCACGCTGAGGCCTCTGCAGGAAACCATCAACAGCAGCTGCTAATAGGAAACCTACTGACCTTTTAATGGGTCGAGGAAAGCTAAGAGAGTTGTGCAGATGATATTTATAATAGAAGAAAAAGAAACTACTTATTAAGCTGAAGCAAGATCTGGCCAGACTAGGCACTGTTCAGCCCAGTAAAGAAAAAGCTGCAGCCCTGCTAGAGAAAGGACAGTTATCACAGCTCTGCAGGTTTCCACAACATCACAGCATCACTGTAACCGCCAAACCCTGGGAGTAATGACACGGCAGTCACAGTGCACCGTAAAGCCTCACAGGACACCAGTGTTTCACAGCAGCGGTGGACGGACATTTTTCTTAACTTGCATTTAGGAAACAGTGTTAACCCATAGGAAATGGACCATGGGTGGGTCTCAGAAACCTGGGCTAAATCCAACTGCAGCAAAACATGCTGTCAATCAAATTCAAGCATGCCCATCACAGCAGAAAAGCGTGGCTGTACAAATATTTCCCAAGCCATGTTACATTGTTTTACTAACCTAACCCAAATTCACCTTTAGATTTTGAAGATTTCCATCCCATCCATTCTGGTAATACTAACCCACTTGAAACTCTAGAAGGATGGTTCTCACAGTTTGCTCCCCAGACCAGTAGCATCAGTATTACTGGAGAACATTTTTGTTAGCAATGCAAACATTCAAGCTCCACTTGACACCAAGTTACTAGGAAAACTTAGGATTAGAACCAGAATCTGTTTAACAAGCCCTCCAGGTGATTCTGATATATACTCAAGTTCAAGAACCACTGATCTTAAATTTGGCCACACGCTGAAATCTCCACCAGGGAAGCCCAGAGCTTCCTAAGAACCTTTAGAAAGCAAAATGCTGATGCCTCTTCCTCCACCTTCTCCTTGCTCCTACCTCCACCGCCACTTTCAGTTAACTGGCATCAGGTGAAACCTAGGCATCTGGATTGTTTTAAAATTCCTCAGGTGATTCAATATGCAAGAGTGACTGTAACTCTAGAACACACTCAAGAAAGAACATCAGCAGACAACTTTTCTTACCTGAGGCAAAAAAGCATACAGGTAGTCAACAGGTATTCAGAGCTACTGATTACAAAGTATAGTAAGTAATCTGTACTAATAGACTCAATAATGTTTTTCTTTTATCATATTTTAACAAAAGAAAATAATGGTGAATTTTCCAACAAAAGGCTTGGGCTTGATTTATTAAAATGTGTGTTTGAGATTTCCTGTTTTGTCCTTGCTGCTCAAGAACTCAGAGACTACTTTTTGTCATTTGGAATTTTCTGTCTCCCTTTTAAAGTACCTGACTCCTGCTCATTTGTACCTATGAGAAAGTCCTGTTGCCAGACACGTTTATCCCCAGGCTAGCGAGTGATCTGTCAGGGTATCCAGGAAGCCAGGGATAAAGGTGCCTCATGTGTCAGGAGACCCCAAGTTAATCAAAGCCAGGTCACTTAAGATATCTTAATACTAGGACTTCCCCGGTAGCTCAGAAGGTGAAGAATCCACCTGCAATGCAGGAGACCTGGGTTCAATCCCTGAGTCAGGAAGATCCCCTGAAGGAGGGGATGGCAACCCAGTCCAGTATTCTTACCTGGAGTATCCCCTACTAGTTTATGGGGTTGCAAAGAGTTGGACACAACTGAGCAACAAAGCACAGCAATGTTGACAGAGGTATTTACCCTTTGGCTATCTTTAAGGGCTTCCCTGGTAGCTCAGATGGTGAAGAATCTGCCTGCAATGTAGGATACCTGGGTTCCATCCCTAGGTCAGGAAGATCCCCTGGAGGAGGGCATGGCAACCCACTCCAGTATTGTCACTTGGAGAATCCCCTTGGACAGAGGAGCCTAGCAGGCTACAGTCCACAGGGTCACAAAGAGTCAGACACGACTGAGTGACTTATCGTGGACATCATATGCCTGATGTTGACCTAGAGATCATGCATACTAGGACAAATATTATGAATTGGAAGGCAAAATTGGATCATTCTGGGCTCTCCCCCCATGTCTCCCAAAAACAGTGTCCATTTACTCTCCTCTGCCTTTAGGAGCACTTCCAGGAAGGCTGGAAGGCACAGACATTGTATATATGGGCTTTATTGAAAACTGCCTGAAATTATTTTGAAAGAAAGATATAAACAAATAAATGAAGGAACTGTCCCTTGAGTTCTTTTCTATGTATTTATTCAAAACATTATTCTATCTCTCCTCCTTCAAACACTTCATCCTTTGGATTCCACTGGACACTAATGTTAAATAAAGAGAAAAAATGCTTTTCCCCACTGGACATGACTGATACATGAGCTCTCATGGTGGGAGCCATGCAGAAGAGCTTTGAAATGATAATAAAGCTAACCCCTTCACTTTTCTTAATGAGAACGGAGGCTGGGGCTGGCATTCCAGGTGAAGACGTCTGTCTCCAGGAAGCCTGTGACAGGAGCAAGTGAGGACTGTGCGGCAGAGAAACAAAGGAACAGGGCAGGAAGCAAAAAGGAGGTGAGTTTCCAACACTGAGATTCATGGCAGAAACTTGTAGAAACTTATACGGCAAAAGCTTGAGAAAACAAGGCGCCCTCACCCTCTCCCAGAAGAGTGAGAGAGGAGAGGGGACAAGGAATGACAAAAACCCAAATCAAGAATGCACCCTCCAGGAGAAAAGTCAGCATTTCGTACAGAATTCCGGTGTCATATTTACACATTTATAACACCCAAAGGGCTTATTGTTCAGTCTTTTCACAGTCCTCGAGGTGAAAAATAGAACACTGCTCCTCAGAGCTTTTACCATAAAAGGGAAATAAAATTTTCCATCGAGCTGGCCCTGTCTCCCAGCCTCTCCTTCTTCTAACCAAGTTTGAGCTTGGGGAGTTGGCGCTTTGAGTGTATCTCCGGTAGCTCTGGCTTCAGGCACCAGCTCAGGGCACCATGTCTGGGGGCTTCTCACTTCTGCGGTGCTCCATCCGGTGCAGATGGCATTCCGGATAAACGTGGTTCTCTTTGGGTTTGTCAATATTTTAGAGAAGTGAAGCTTCTCTCTTTTTGTCAAGAAAGATTAAAATATAAATAACTAGTCTTAGTACTAAACACTCCCAGCAAGAAAATAAGCATATCCCTTTCGCAGAAAGTTACAGGGGTAAGCTGCTCACTTTCCACAGACTGCACTTGGAGCCATGCATTTTAGAACCCACCCACAGTCCATCCTCCGTCGTAACAATCAGGGGGAGGAAAGGTGGCCTCTGAGCAGGGCCACATGGCCAAGGCGACCAGTGCCCCAGTCTCCCAGTTCAGCTCAATTTTCCTCCCAGTTCACCTCCCCACTCCCCTGAATGCCCCAGACCACAGCAGGGCTGAGAGCTGCTACTGCCACCAGCAAAATAATAAAGGAAATAGAATGAAATCTAGTGGGATGGAAATGAAGACTTGACACCTGATGAGGATGTACACACAGGAGGCAGCGAGTAGACTTGGAGCAGGTCTTTGACTCGTAGGAAAGCAACGGAAGCAGATGATACCACTGCCACCCGTGAGGGCCGGGCGATGCAAACAGAGAGTGCCAGAGGCCCACAGAGCCTGGGCTAGGGCACAGACCCTCCTGTGTCTCTTCTGCATTGATGGTCTGGACAGCTACAAGATATAAGGTCCGACACATGTATTCTTGCACCCAGGGAGGTACTCTAGAAAATTGATTTTAGCTTCCATGTCCTTATCTGTAAAATGAGATTATCCCTACCCTTTAAAAAAAAAAAGGAAGTGAGGTATGTGAACTTGTATGTAAATTATTACTTGTATGTAAATTACCTAGGGCTTCCTTGGTAGCTCAGACAGTAAAGAATCTGCTTGCAATGCAGGAGACCCGGGTTCAGTCCCTGGGTTGGGAAGATCCCCTGGAGAAGGGAATGGGAACCCACTCCAGTATTCTTGCCTGGAGAATCCCAGGGACAGAAGAGCCTGGTGGACTACAGTCCAGGGGGTTGCAAAGAGTTGGACATGACTAAAGCAGCTTAGCACACAACACACGTGTAAATTATAAAAGAGGGTGAGATAGCACTTTTACTTATCATCACAATCCCTATCTCAGGGGCAAAAAATACTAGGCCTTTAGGAATTTCTAATAGAGTCCCTAGATTTAGAGATGGAGAAAGTAAATATGTAGTGAAATGAGAACAAACTTTGGAAAACAAACAGGGCTGGGTTTACACAGCAGCTGAATTAAGCAAATTCCTTAACTTCTCCAAACCTATTTCCTAGTGCGTACTAGGAAATTAGTATATCATACCAGAGAAGAAGAGGAGGGGGAAGGGAAGAAGAGAAAGAGAGAGAGGGAGAGATAATAATTAAAAGATGTTAATAAACCTTTCCCTGAGGAAGAATCAATCACAGGGCCAACACAAAATCTTTCTTCTAAATATTCATGCAGTTACTAACTGCAAACCTAACTCCAGTTGAGCTTGTCTAGACACACCTTTGTCTGGAAAAAGTTTCCCTCTGTCCTAATAGCCCAGGGGATTGGAAAGCCAAACCTTAGTTATGGGTGAATCTTCAACTCAGGGCTAGAAATACACCAACTAGCACAAAACAGAGGGGAAGGCAATGGCAACCCACTCCAGTATTCTTGCCTGGAGAATCCCAGGGACAGTCTATGGGGTCACCCAGAGTCAGACACGACTGACGTGACGCAGCAGCAGCAGCAGCAGCAGCAGCAGCACAAAATAGAAAAGAAAGAAAAAACATATTCTGTTTTCTCATTAGTTTTTAAATTAACTAAACAGAGCATCAAATATTCATTATATACTTTTGGAAAATTCTTAAGAATAACTGGAAATAATCACCTATATTTGACTTTCTTATACACACAAGAAATTAGAAATCCTCCTCCAATAAGTGAAAGAAACAAAGTCAGAAAACAGCAAAAGAGATAGTGGGTAGAAATGACAGAAACCACAGTTATCCGATCTGGATCAAAAATATTAAACAAAGAAAAAACACTCATTATTCTGTCAGCTCTAAGACATTTTCAGCTTGCTCAAACTGGAACACGTTCCCCTGTGGTCCTGTAAAACTCACTGAATTGGAGTAAAGTGGTGTAAGCAGCAACTTCATCTTTAAAGATGCCATGTAAAATACACATATTAACAAGCAGGGATTTCTCGTTATTCCTTCTGTTTACCCACTCTGTTCCAAGCACCAGCCATGTCTTAGGAACATGGTATTAAGAACCTGATATTAAGAACCGTTTACATGCACTTGCACCTGCCATGGCCTTCTAACCCTGAGGCCTCAGCCCCTGCCCGGGAGCCCTTCTGCGTTCCTCCAGTAGCACCTGGACTTCTTGAGCCAGGAAACTGACATAAGCACTTACATCTCTCTCCTCTAAGACAGTACATGGTAAATAGCACCCAGGTCAAACTGCCTGTATTTGAAAAGGCAAATAAACCCAAAAGCCATGTTTGTGGGTGTGTGTCTCAGTGCTTTGCTCTGTAAATTCCTCTTAGACCTGAAAAAAGATGAGATATGCGAATTCAGATTTACAGTTCCAACACATCTTCAGATCTAGGGAGATCTGATACACCTTGCCATTTCCATTTTGCAGCACATTAGTGAATTGCTGTAGATAAGATTAGGGATTCGTCTCTTCTTGACCCATTGCCATCCTTTGCAACGGACAGGTAGATACAGCCATGGAGCAGGATGACCACAAACTAAGAGACAGAAGACCCTGTGATAACGCCATTGTCTTCTTCAGTTCTTTGTATCTGAGCTGCCCTTTTCCTTCCCACCCATAGTCACTGAGGCATGTCTTTCTGAAGGCACAGTAGCCATCCAGGAAAGTGTGACTCTGGGCTTAAAATCCTACAGAGTATAACTGAGCAACCATTTTTGAAGACTCTCCTATAGGCCTAAAATTATGCAAAACCCTGTATCTCCAGGACCAAGCACAGGGCCTCATGCACAGCAGACACTAATTAATGTTTGTTTAATTTATTAACTAATTTGTACTTGTCCTAGATTTCAAAAAAGAAGTTAATGCTTGAATTTGTATCAACAGATTTCAAAATTTAAAGATAGGTTTGATCTTAGTGCCAAAAACTAATATAGAATTCATGAGAGGAAATTATAAAAGAAAAAAAAAAGTCTAATGTGGCCTTCAAAACAATGCCTGATGAGAAATAAAAAGGAGACATGATGAAAGGAAGAGGAACAGAACAACAAAGGGGTTAGAACCTGGGAAATGCACAAACCCACCAGAGTGGGACAGGAGGTCCCTCAAGCTCCTAGCATTTCACAACAGAAGTACAGGCAGGTGGTTTGAGAACCATAAGTAAAAGTTTGGCATAGGCCACCAGCAAGCAGACAGGGCTCAGCCCTGGGAAAGTCTAGTGGCAACTAGAGACTGACTTGTGGAGTCTAGGGGTCACAGATAGGACTCCAAAAACTAGGTAGGTACCCTACTGTTTAGGCAGGACTAACAGAAAAACTCTCATAGCACAGCTGCAGAAAGCAAGCCTAATGTTCCTTAAATCTCCCTTGGTCTTGGTGTTTGAGACCAGAGTGGACGTGTGCCTATACTGGTATCAACAGCAAACACCAATATGTCCACTGTGCTGTTGCTGCTGCTGCTGAGTCACTTCAGTCGTGTCCAACTCTGTGTGACCCCATAGACGGCAGCCCACCAGACTCCCCCGTCCCTGGGATTCTCCAGGCAAGAACACTGGAGTGGGTTGCCATTTTCTTCTCTAATGCATGAAAGGGAAAAAGGAAAGTGAGGTCGCTCAGTCATGCCCAACTCTTGGCGACCCCGTGGACCGCAGCCTACCAGACTCCTCCAATGGGAAAATTGCCATGGGATTTTCCAGGCAAGAGTACTGGAATGTCTAAACACTAGACCTGCTGCTTATTAGGGTCCCTGACTGCGGGATTTCAAGGGAGGTGGTCAGGGAGCTCTATGTTCTTTCTAAGCAGAACCAACAGAACCAACTACCTAAGCAGAGATCCAAACTTTGAAATGTGTAGAACTGGAAAGTGGAGCACATAACCAAAGAATTACATGCAGGATGGCACAAACCTGTAAGATTAATTCAGCAGGGCAAAAGCCCCCAAGGGCCTGAGGCTTGCTCATGCAGTGAATTAAAATTTATACATTATGACTCACATGTGCAGAAATGGAGCTTAATTCCCCATGCACTTGAGCCCCCAAGTCCATGTGGCTGACCCTGCAAAGCTTCCAAGCGACCACTGGGTCTCCAAACTGTCTCCTTGGGGTGAATGCTCAGTGCATCCAGGAGTCGCCCCTTTAAAAGAGTAGACTCACCGACTCTCTTAGCTCTGGGAAAGGGTTTCAGGCTGATAGATTCTGCCCGTTTATTCCTGGGCATGGGGCTCTGCAAGATGTGGACACTTAGATTAATATTAAATAACATTTAAAACTAATTTCCCCATTCACACTGGCCACGTTTCAAGTGCTCCATGGCCACGTATGGTGAGTGGCTACCATAACTGGGTAAACACAGATAGAACACTGCCATCACCTTGGAATGTTCTATTGGACACTTAATATACATATGTGTGTGTATTCTAGCCTATTTGTAGCTTCTGAAAGTCTGAAAGTGAAAGCTGTTCAGTCATGTCCGACTCTTTGCAACCCCATGGACTATATAGCCCATGGAATTCTCCAGGCCAGAATACTGGAGAGGGTAGCCTTTCCCTTCTCCAGGGGATCTTCCCAACCCAGGGATCGAACCCAGATCTCCTGCATTGCAGGTGAATTCTTTACCAGCTGAGCCATGAGGGAAGCCCAATTGTAGCTTACTTTCTTCTAAAAATAGTACACATACAATAATATACATATGTAACAAGACATTCAAAATCCAAGTCAGAAGCTCCATGCTTTGTAGAGCACAACTCTGCCAACAGGTGCGGTGGGATAGTGAATGAATTACTTAACCTCCTGTGTGTCAGTTTTCTGGTCTTTAAAATGGATATACTAGAACCACTAGTCCAACCAACCTCTCAAGTGGTTGTAACGATCACACGAGATAAAGCACATGAAAGTACTTGCAAATTTCTAAAACAACATCCAAATTGAGTCACTGTTTCTCCCACGGAGTCAGTTCTGAGAGCATGTTCATTTAGTCAAAGTTAACCTAGGTACTCAACCGACACAATCAGTTATATACCACTGCACTGAATTGGATATGGAACAGCAGACTGGTTCCAAATAAGAAAAGGAGTATGTCAAGGCTGTATATTGTCACCATGCTTATTTAACTTATATGCAGAGTACATCATGAGAAATGCTGGGCTGGATGAAGCACAAGCTGGAATCAAGATTGCCAGGAGAAATATCAATAACCTCAGATATGCAGGTGATACCACCCTTATGGCAGAAAGTGAAGAAGAACTAAAGAGCCTCTTGATGAAAGTGAAAGAGGAGAGTGAAAAAGTTGGCTTAAAGCTCAATATTCAGAAAATGAAGATCATGGCATCTGGTCCCATCACTTCATGGCAAATAGATGGGGAAACAGTGGAAACAGTGGCTGACTTTATTTTGGAGGGCTCGAAAATCACTGCAGATGGTGATTGCAGCCATGAAAATAAAAGATGTTTACTTCTTGGAAGGAAAGTTATGACCAACCTAGATAGCATATTGAAAAGCAGAGACGTTACTTTGCCAACAAAGGTCCGTTTAGTCAAGGCTATGGTCTTTCCAGTGGTCATGTATGGATGCGAGAGTTGGACTGTGAAGAAAGCTGAGTGCTGAAGAAATGATGCTTTTGAACTGTGGTGTTGGAGAAGACTCTTGAGAGTCCCTTGGACTGCAAGGAGACCCAACCAGTCCATCCTAAAGGAGATCAGTCCGGGGTGTTCATTGCAAGGACTGATGTTGAAGCTGAAACTCCAATACTTTGGTCACCTGATGCGAAGAGCTGACTCATTTGAAAAGACCCTGATGCTGGGAAAGATTGAGGGCAGGAGGAGAAGGGGACGACAGAGGATGAGATGGCTGGATGGCATCACCAACTCGATGGACATGAGTTTGGGTAAACTCTGGGAGTTGGTGATAGACAGGGAGGCCTGGCATGCTGCAGTTCATGGGATCACAAAGAGTTGGACACGACTGAGTGATGGAACTGAACTGAACTGTAATAGGTTTATAATATTTTCCACACAAATGATACATTAAAAACAAACACACACACAAAAAAATATTTTCAATCTTACAGCATGGTACCCTGAAAATACGGTAGTACAGTACAACAGCTGGCATACAGAGGCTGGCATCAAGTGAACAGGCAAGAAGGGTTACTGACTGGAGTGGGAAGAGGAGGTGGGAGATGGTGGAGCTGAGGATTGTCAGCAATAGGAGATGGAGAGCATGCTGCAACTTCACTCATGCCTGACGATGATGGCACAGGTTCTGGTTCCTTGCTGGATTCAATTCTATCTACCTTCTTGAAAAAACAAGCCAGTGACATCTGGGTAGCAGCTCTGTTTTTCTCATCATAGATGACACGGAAGCACTGGACTGCATTCTGAACGGCTGCTGCAACCTTCGTATAGCTTTCTACATTCGAGCCCTGCACCTCAAAACTAACAGTGCCTTCTCAAGTAAAGAAAATCCCCTTGCCGTTTCCTGCATGGTGGATCACTTCAGATCTTCAGTTATATCTTCTTCCTCGTGTCTCTCTTCATTCTTTCCCTGGACCTCCAATCCCATCAGGTCTTCATTGGTAAGCTCCCTGTGTTGCCCAGCAACAGTACTGTACAGTAAGGTACACAAAACGTGAGCAAACGTACGTTTGCATCTTTGAAAGTTCACAGCTTGAAGGTTCATATGTAGGGGACTTACTGTACCATAAAAGAATCATGATACTGTATTTAAAATGGATAACCAACAGGGACCTACTATATAGCATAGGGAATTCTGCTCAGTGTTATGGGGCAACCTGGATGGGAGGGGAGTTTGGGGGAGAATGAATACCTGTATATGCATGGCTGAGTCCCTTTTCTGTCTTCCTGAAAGAAACTATCACAGCACTGTCAATTGGCTAAACCCCAACACAAAATAAAAAGTTTAATTAAAAAAGAACCATGCTACAAAATGAATACTTGTGTCACCCCAAAATTCAGATATGGAAATTCTAACCCCCTAGTGTAACAGTACTAATAGGTGGGGCTTTGGGAAGAGATTAGGTCATGAGGGTGGCACCCTCATGAATGGGATTAGGGATTTCATACATGAGACCCCACAGAATTCCCTTGCCCCTTTCACCATGTGAAGACCCATAAGAAGATTCCCATCTCTGGACCAGGAAGTAGGTTCTCACCAGACACCAAATCGGCCAATGTCTTGATCTTGAACTTCCCAGCCTCCAGAACTGTGGGAAGTAAATTTCTCTTATTTAAGCCATTCAGTCTATGGTATTCCGTGATAAGAGCCCAAACTGACAGACAAAGCATTGTTTTATTTTTAAAAGAAAAAAAAAAATAAACACATGTAGCAGAATTCAGACTAATTAATCTCAGGTGCTGAAGGAATTAGCACCTGTATCTCAGAGTTAATCTATGTTCAGTTCAGTTCAGTTCAGTCGCTCAGTCATGTCTGACTTTTTGTGACCCCATGAATCACAGCATGCCAGGCCTCTCTGTCCATCACCAACTCCCGGAGTTCACCCAAACCCATGCCCATCGAGGCGGTAATGCCATCCAACCATCTCATCCTCTGTCGTCCCCTTCTCCTCCTGCCCTCAATCTTTTCCAGCATCAGGGTCTTTTCAAATGAGTCAGCTCTTCGCATCAAGTGACCAAAGTATTGGAGTTTCAGCTTCAACATCAGTCCTTGCAATGAACACCCAGGACTGATCTCCTTTAGGATGGACTGGTTGGGTCTCCTTGCAGTCCAAGGGACTCTCAAGAGTCTTCTCCAACACCACAGTTCAAAAGCATCAATTCTTCAGTGCTCAGGTTTCTTCACAGTCCAATGCTCACATCCATACATGACCACTGGAAAAACCATAGCCTTGATTAGACAGACGTTTGTTGGCAAAGTAATGTCTCTACTTTTTAATATGCTGTCTAGGTTGGTCATAACTTTCCTTCCAAGGAGTAAGCATCGTTTAATTTCATGGCTGCAATCACCATCTGCAGTGATTCTGGAGCCCAGCCACTCTTTCCACTGTTTCCCCATCTATTTGCCATAAAGTGGTGGGACCGGATGTCATGATCTTCGTTTTCTGAATGTTGAGCATTAAGCCAACTTTTTCACTCTCCTCTTTCACTTTCATCAAGAGGCTCTTTAGTTCTTCTTCACTTTCTGCCATCTGTATATCTGAGGTTATTGATATTTCTCCCAGCAATCTTGATTCTAGCTTGTGCTTCATCCAGCCCAGCATTTCTCATGATGTACTCTGCATATAAGTTAAATAAGCAGGGTGACAATATACAGCCTTGACGTACTCCTTTTCCTATTTGGAACCAGTCTGTTGTTCCATGTCTAGTTCTAACTGTTGCTTCCTGACCTGCATACAGGTTTCTCAAGAGGCAGGTCAGGCGGTCTGGTATTCCCGTCTGTTTCAGAATTTTCCACAGTTTATTGTGATCCACACAGTCAAAGGCTTTGGCATAGTCACTAAAGCAGAAATAGATGTTTTTCTGGAACTCTCTTGCTTTTTCAGTAATCCAGTGGATGTTGGCAATTTGATCTCTTGTTCCTCTGCCTTTTCTAAAACTAGCTTGAACATCTGGAAGTTCACAGTTCACATATTGCTGAAGCCTGGGTTGGAGAATTTTGAGCATTACTTTACTAGCATGTGAGATGAGTGCAACTGTGTGGTAGTTTGAGCATTCTTTGGCATTGCCTGTCTTTGGGATTGGAATGAAAACTGACCTTTTCCAGTCCTGTGGCCACTGCTGAGTTTTCCAAATTTGCTGGCATATTGAGTGTGGCACTTTCACAGCATCATCTTTCAGGACTTGAAATAGCTCAACTGGAATTCCATCACCTCCACTAGCTTTGTTCATAGTGATGCTTTCTAAGGCCCACTTGACTTCACATTCCAGGATGTCTGGCTATAGGTGAGTGATCACACCATCGTGATTATCTTGGTCATGAAGATTCTTCTTGCCACCTCTTCTGAATATCTTCTGCTTCTGTTAGGTCCATACCATTTCTGTCCTTTATTGAGCCCATCTTTGCATGAAATGTTCCCTTGGTATCTCTAATTTTCTTGAAGAGATCTCTAGTCTTTCCCTTTCTGTTGTTTTCTTCTATTTCTTTGCATTGATCGCTGAGGAAGGCTTTCTTATCTCTCCTTGCTAGTCTTTGGAACTCTGCATTCAGATGCTTATATCTTTCCTTTTCTCCTTTGCTTTCTGCTTCTCTTCTTTTCACAGCTATTTGTAAGGCCTCCTCAGACAGCCATTTTGCTTTTTTGCATTTCTTTTCCATGGGGATGATCTTGATCCCTGTCTCCTGTACAATGTCACGAACCTCCATCCATAGTTCATCAGGCACTCTGTCTATCAGATCTAGTCCCTTAAATCTATTTCTCACTTCCACTGTATAGTAATAAGGGACTTTCTTCAATTTCAGTCTGTATTTGGCAATAAGGAGTTCATGATCCGAGCCACAATCAGCTCCCTGTCTTATTTTTGCTGACTGTATCGAGCTTCTCCATGTTTGGCTGCAAAGAATATAATGAATCTGATTTCAGTGTTGACCATCTGGTGATGTCCATGTATAGAGTCTTCTCTTGTGTTGTTGGCATGATGAAATCATGAAGAATAAATAAGGTATCAATATTAGATGGCTGAATACAGAATAATTCTTGAGTTTTTAAAAGCAAGGGGGAAACTGTTCCTGTACCAACTATAGTCCAACACATTAGGTTGCAATTGTGAGGACATTTAGAATGCACTTTAACAAAACCTTCTGAAATATTCACAACAAGACATAGTTGGTAGAATTCCTTACCAAGGAATAACTTGAGGGATGTGGCAAATACACTAATATTTTGATTTCAGCAAAATATTTAACATTCCCCCAATATACCTCTGTGATTAGAATGGTGAAGTGAAGATTAACAGGCAGTGTGATTAGGTATAATAGTGTGTGTTTGAAAAACTACCCCCAAGTAGTGTTGATTATATGTTCAGAGTTGGGCTGGAAAGAGAGGTCTGAGAATATCATCCTTGGAGGCATTCTGTTGCACATTTCTGACAATGATGGATGCTCTCAAGGGGAGTCTTTGCATAGGGAACAACACAGAACAATTTGCCTGGGCTTCAACAGGGAAGGCTATGAAGGGATGTTCTTTAGAAGGGTGTGGCAGGCAGGCAGCTGCAACTCAGGGCAAGAACACACACACATACACAGTGGATATTTTGTGCTGCTAAACTAACTACAACCATGCAAAGATAGATGGTGACCCCACTTCAGAACTAAGGAAACAGAATCAGAGAAGTTAACATAATCCCTTAGGGTCAGAAATCTGTATGCAGGTCAGGAAGCAACAGTTAGAACTGGACATGGAACAACAGAGTGGTTCCAAATAGGAAAAGGAGTAACTCAAGGCTGTATATTGTCACCCTGCTTATTTAAATTATATGCAGAGTGCATCATGAGAAACGCTGGGCTGAAGGAAGCACAAGCTGGAATCAAGACTGCCAGGAGAAATATCAATAACCTCAGATATGCAGATGACACCACCCTTATGGCAGAAAGTGAAGAAGAACTAAAGAGCCTCTTGATGAAAGTGAAAGAGGAGAGTGAAAAAGTTGGCTTAAAGCTCAACATTCAGAAAACGAAGATCATGGCATCCGGTCCCATCACTTTATGGCAAATAGATGGGGAAACAGTGGAAACAGTGATAGACTTTATTTTAGGGGGTTCAAAATCACTGCAGATGGTGATTGCAGCCATGAAATTAAAAGACGCTTGCTCCTTGGAAGGAAAGTTATGACCAACCTAGATAGCATATGAGAAGCAGAGATATTACTTTGTCAACAAAGGTCCATCTAGTCAAGGCTGTGATTTTCCAGTTGTCATGTATGGATATGAGAGTAGGACTGTGAAGAAAGCTGAGCTCCAAAGAATTGATGCTTTTGAACTGTGGTGTTGGAGAAGACTCTTGAGAGTCCTTTGGACTGCAAGGAGATTCAACCAGTCCATTCTAAAGGAGATCAGTCCTGAGTGTTCGTTGGAAGCAGTGATGCTGAAGCTGAAACTCCAATACTTTGGTCACCTGATGTGAAGAGCTGACTCATTTGAAAAGACCCTGATCCTGGGAGAAGAAGGGGATGACAGAGGATGAGATGGTTGGATGGCATCACTGACTCAATGGACATGAGTTTGGGTAAACCCCAGGAGTTGGTAATGGACAGGAAAGTCTGGTGTACTGCAGTCCATAGGGTCACAAAGAGTCGGACACAACTGAGCAACTGAACTGAACTGAACTTAGGGTCACAGGGTCAGCCAGTAGTACCAATGGGATTTCAGCTGTGACTTTCCTAACACAGGTGCTTCCAGTCTTTCCCCTTTTCCTCAACCCTACATCTGAAGTGCCCTCACTCGCAGAAATGCAGGACCCCTTTATCCTTCTCTGTCTCCCTCTCCTCTCTTTCCCACCCCGACTCCTTTTCTGTGATCCACTCTTTCCCTTCTTCCCTATTGATGCCCTATGCCTATTCATGTATAGGCAGTCCTTGTCCACTAGGGTTCTTAAGGAGATGCCAAGGCTGATCCCTGCCCTAGAAAATAATGTTCACATTCCCCCCAAAGGCAAAATTACTAGATATCCCAAACAGAGTTGGGAGTGACCCATATTTTACTGTTTGTTCCATTTTCAACTCCAATGGGACAAATAATTGTCCTATATTTTAAACTGGAACTGGAGTGTGGGAGTGTGTACGTGTGTGTGAGGTGGGTGGGAAGAGAAAATATGTAATACTCTCACCTCCTGATTTTGTAATTGAAAACTGCTAGGTCAGTCACATGTTGTCCACTCAGCTTTCCAAAAGTATGACCTCTTTTAACCCCCACACACGGGCATCATCAGATACCTGATTGCCTCTATTAGTAGTGGTGATGTCTAGAACCCCAGTATTATCATTCACGTCTTACATGTTCATTTTATTCACAATAATCCTGTCTGATAGGAAAAAAGTTTTTTTACCATTCCCATTTTAAAGAATCATCAAATCAGAGAATGGCTATCATTAAATTCACAAGGAATTCTATTTCCAAGCCTATAGATCTGGAGTCCCCTAGCTTCCGGTCTGCTGTCTCTAATCTCACAGGGCTCCTTGACAGCACTGCTGGAAGAAATCTAGGACTCCTATCTTCTTACTTAGGTCTCTTTTACAGGAATACAAATTCACATTCCAAAAACTGGGGGTGGGCAGTTTAAATGGAGATAATTTATTCTCCCCTTAAGTACAAAAGGGGTGAAAGGAATCGGAAAAGAAAAGAAGAGACAAAATCTCCTACCACTTCAGGCAGTTATGACCAATTTCACGTATGGCCGGGGAAACAGCGATGCACAGTCACACAGAGCCAAAGAATCTAAGAGCAGGGCCCATCAGCCCGACCCCCAGCCCCCTGCACAGACTACGGCATCCTTGATGATCATGACAATAATCACAAACATTCATTGAGCACTCTGTAAATCCCAAGCCCTGTGCTTATGAGTTTCACATGTTTCTCTACAACCCTAAGAGATAACTATGATTATCATTTCATTTTCTAGATGAGATAAAACTACATTATAATCTATCTTTAATCTCCATAACACTCCAAAGAAATTGCTCTCACCTTTATTATCATTTTAGAGAGGATAAAATAGTCAGGTAAGGTCAGAAAGGTCAGGTAAATTTCCCACAGGTTACACAGATCCCCCAAAATTAGGTGCAAAGCTCCTTCTACAGGGCACTACCTCAACAATACAGAAAAGGCCCTCACGTCCTCCTCCTACTAGACTACCCATCAGAAAACACTGAAACATCAGAACCTAACAGTGACATTCTGCAAATAAGCTCAAGCCTGGATCTTGTAGTACCCCACTGAAGACAGGGCAGAACTAGCCCCTGTGGAAATCATGAGTCAATAATTCAAAAAGTAGACATGGATTTGTCCCAAAAGCAAACTTAGCCCTCCAAAAAAAGAGTAGTAATTTCATAGGAAGAGAATTTTTAAAAGAGGAACAGAAAATTGATGGCTTAGGTAAGGTAAAGTTATGGCACCGGGTTGTAAATTCTGATCATAAATTAGGGCTGAAATAGAGGATTTTTGATTCGGTGGCGGGGCAAACTGTTTTATTGGATACACGAGCACCACCTTGTGGTGGAGAAAAGGAACTTACAAGGTTCTACCTGCTCTGTACTAAATAAAACACACCTTTGCTCCTGGGGGTAAAACGATGTTGGATATAAATAACAAGGTTCCATAATTTCATTCAATAAATGATGACAGCTATTTTGACCAAACATCCTGCTTTGGGGAAATCCTGTTTTGCCTCAGAGAAGGCAAAGTGCAAAATGAGACTCGTTCTTGTATCTTCAGGGTATATCATGGCTTTATTGATGAATGCTAAAACATGTGGAGGTATGATAATACCTCATATGTGCATGACACTTTCACGCACACAATTTTTATTTTGTTATCAAAACACAGAGCTAGGTGTACAATGCATTGGTCCCATTTTACAGTGGAGTAAATTGAGGTTCATTTGTGTTAACTGTGGAGTCAACGTGTGGAGCTTCCAGAGAGATGAGTCAGAGGTGAAGAAGCTTGCAGACGTTGAGACTGTTAAGATGAGCAGGCTGAAAAGGCCAGAGGATGAAAAACAAGAGTCAGTTGAGTAAATGTTTCATTCACTTTGAAATGACTTCTAAAAAGCTGATTTCTCAGCAAAGATGTGCCTTTCCCAAGTTTGAAAATAAACAGAACCTAAGCAACAGATGCCCTCTGAGAGAGGCAGCCCTGTGCCATGCCCACATGCTGCCTGTCACTGAAGTCCCTAGGACCAACATACTAACGCAGGACATTGCTGCCAACCTGGCCTCACCACACTGCTGTCGAAATAACTCAGTTAAGCATCATCTTAACCAGACCACTTCACCCCATCCCCAGGTTGTCCAAAACCTGCTTGTTCTTTCTTGTCTACAGAACTTCAAAGAAATTACTTCTATCCCTCTGCTTGGACTGAGCCAAGGAACTCATTTAACAGAGAAAAGTCCTACATGTAATCTTCCTACTAGAGTCATGTTCATAGTGGGATGGCATATGTTTGGCAATATTTTTAGATGCCAGTTTTACTGGGTCTGTGTCGGGATGGGATGCTCACGTATCCCACATGGGAGTGGGACTCCCTCGATTCCGATTTTTATGTGGTGTTTTGAGACATTCAAGGGTGATATGTTCATTCACCATTCATTTTATTGATCTCAAATGTCAATTCATCAAATCTACTAATAAATATACTGTGAAAATATATAGGTACATTAATCTTTGTCTGCATTTCTAATTGTTTCTAATGGGGTATTTTTTGAAGGGAGGGGTGTAGAGCTTGACAAGGTATTCTAGAACAGACAAGAATATCTTTTGAAATACCCTAAAAGAAGAATGAGGAACTCTCCATCTTTGTTTGTTGTTTGCCTTCTAAGTTGCTGATGAGGTTATTTGACACAGATTACAAGAACTGGAGGATTCAGAAAAATTTTTGGCCAGGGTTCAGTATTATCTTCTCCTTGGTTGGGCACAAATTAATTAATCAGTTCTTTTTTAAGGCAGTGAGTGAAAGGCCAAGATAACAATCAGACACTTTTTTCAACAAAGTCCCTTTATTTTCTATTCAAGATAACATTAAGAAATCATCAGATATCACTTCTCCTTGAACTGCTTCAAAGGCCTGAGCCAAACTAGACACACACACACACACACACACACACACACATACACACACACACCACATTCACTGGCTTAGATGCCACAGTCAAGTTCCCAGAACATGACCTGATTCTTCTATCTCTCCTTTCAGAAGTCACAACCTCCTCTAGTATAATCTAAACATGATTGACAGTAACAACACCCAATCACAACTTTTCATTTTTCATTAGGGCTCCAAGAGGTGGGCATCCCATTCTCTGAAAAGATATTATAAAGTACCAATATGAAAACATTTTGGTACATAATACAACATAAAGCTAATGAATAAAGTATTCATTCCTTTCCATTGTTTAATTCACATATGTGTGTACATGTATGTATATATACCCACCCATACACACAGATACATGTGAATTTAAGTGTATACAATATAAAATCTCACGGGAACAACCTAGACCTCACTGCTCACAGATGAAGGCTGTATTTTCACTGCATAGGCTGGGATATGGCAGTAGATTTGCCCCTCTAATCCCCAAGAATGCCAAGTCAAATGACATGAAAAGCATTAAGAAATGGAAGAAATCTCAAAGGACCCTTTTGATAGATTTCACTATATTTTACCTATTGATAAAATTAATAATGAAAATATTAAAACCCTAGAAAAACAGGCAAAGGATTAGACAATTCTAAGAAAAAATGCAAATGGCTGCTGAAACCATAGAACCTATCACTGCTGCTGCTGCTGCTGCTGCTAAGTCGCGTCAGTCGTGTCCGACTCTGGGTGACCCCATAGACGACAGCCCACCAGGCTCCCCCATCCCTGGGATTCTCCAGGCAAGAACACTGGAGTGTGTTGCCATTTCCTTCTCCAATGCATGAAAGTGAAGAGTGAAAGGGAAGTCATTCAGTCGAGTCCAACCCTTAGCGACCCCATGGACTGCAGCCTACCAGGCTCCTCTGTCCATGGGATTTTCCAGGCAAGAGTACTGGAGTGGGGTGCCATTGCCTTCTCCAAGAACCTATCACTAGCAGCTGATTAAATATATGTTAAATAAAAATAACAGTAAGGAAATATAAATTACCTCAACAACAAGATGCTATTTTCTCTCTATCAAGCTGGCGATGGTTAAGAACATTAAAAAAAAAAAAAAAAACTCCCTCTGTCCAGTAAGATGTATACCTTTTATATTGCTAATCCTCTTCCACTTTGAAATCACTGAGACAATATGTACCAAAAGTCTTAAAATTCTTATAGCTTTTGACCTAGTAATTTTAATTCTAGATAACTACCCTAAGGAAATAATCAGAAGTTCAGGCAAATTTATGTGCAAATACGTTTATTATAGCATTATTTATTATAGTAATAAATGGAATCAATAAAAATGCCCAACAAGAGAGAACTACTTAAATAAATTATAGGCCATACAAACATGCATATTGTAGAGTGTTACATAGCCATTAAAAATTACATTTACAAGGAATTTTGAATGACATGGGAAAATGCTTATAGTGCACTAAGTGAAAGAAACAGGATATAAAGCTGGCTGTTTCTATAGCACAATCTCATCCTTATTTTTTTAAGTGAGCTTGTTTGCAAAGATAAAGAAAAAGAAAGTACCAAAGCACAAACAACGTGTACGATTACAAGCGATTTTTATTTTACTCTTTATAATACTTCTTTGTGTTTTCCAAATTTTCCATAATGAGCATGTATTACTTTAACAATCAGAGAAAATATTCATTTCAAGTACATTCCATAGCATGGCATTTCAGGCCCAGGAAAGCCTCCATTCCAGCTACTCTCCCTTCTCTCAGTGACTGTCTTCTCAACACATCAGGCATTTCCACACCTTTCTGCTTCTCTTCTTAAAGTTCCTACTGTCTGGAGGTCCTTCCAAGAACTTGAAAGTCAGTTCTTCCGGGTGACAGTCTCTGAAGCCCTCAGTAAGAATTCCCCCATCTTTGTTTTAAAACAACTTGATACTTGGTTGTAGGATGCCATTCACCATATCAATTCTAATTACTCATTTTATGTGTCTCTCTCCCCTCTTGGACTCTGAACTTTTCAAAGGCCCTGGGTCTTAGAAACCTTTAAATGTCTAACACCTAGTACTATCATCCCTGGCATGCCATAAATATTAAACATATGGATGAATGAATGATAAATGGAAGGATGGATGGATGGATGGCTAAAGGAAAAACCTCTAGGTTTTCAAAGGGTGAAAGGATCTAGAAACCAAATCATCTTCAAGTCACTTCATGTAGTCGGATGTGTGCGTGCTGCAGACGACACACACGAGAAGCCCTAGAAGAAGCACCACCTTGAGTACTGCTAAGACAAGTGGAGCTATAATGAGCTTATAATAGAATTGAAATTTTTCTAGTTGAAACAACAAATCTGTTATCCTGCTTTACAGCAAATGGCTTTCTACAAAGGATACCCACATGCTACTTTATTATTAAAAACCATTCCAATAAAAGATATGCTGAAAAATTATTGCAATTTCTACTAATTAAAAACTAATTAAGTCATTTGCTGAATAATACATGTTCTCTACTTGCATTATCTACGAGCATGCTCTTCACTTACAAATATTTGTCTTCATTTCATTAAAGTAATTAAACGGCTTCAAGTACGGTTATTTTTACAAGCATTTTATAGCCAACTCTCAATTTTCCATACCAATGGAGAAGCATAATTGAAATATTTAAAACTGAATAACAGATAATACAGAACCTCCCTGCCGTTCTTCTCCTCCTCCCGTTTAACAAACAACAAAAACAAGCGACTTGAGTTTTAGCTCGGCTCCCTTCTCCCACTCCCACTCCGGGAGCCAGAACAGAAAAAAAATTACACATAAACAGTAGGATCTATTCATGCGCATAGCTGCCTGCTCCCCACCCCCCACCTCACCCCTGCCCACTCCATCTCTTAATGTACAATGTACGTTAGCACAAAATGGAGAGATGAGTGAGCCTGCTTTACCATGGAACAGACCATCCCCAAATCAATGACAAAATTAATTGCACTCTGTCTCTCTGACCGCATCACCCAGGCTTTGTCCCAGGCAATTATGACAATTCCTTAAGTTCCTAGAGAAAAAAATGCTGCACAAAGCAAAAAATTCTTTACGCTAAGAATCATAATGGAGATTCTGAGTGGAGGTGTCAGTGTGTGGATGACAGTGTGTCTGGCTGCAGCTTTGTCTGATGTTTTAAAGTAAGGGGAATTATGTAGAAGAAACATTTTCCTTTGCAGGATGGGAGGGAGCACAATTATGAAGGGGCAGAGAGTAAATATACACTGGATGCCTCTAATTACGTATATGAGAAACGTGACAAGAAAACATATCGGAAACGAGTTGACAGTCCATTTTCCGTAACAGGCACTTTGTCAGGGATAAACAGAGCAAAGTTGTTCTGACTCCTTGGTGTCAGTTTTTGCCCTGAATAGAAGAGCTGCCTGTGGGAGGAGAGAGATGGTGCTGGGCAGGGAAAGTACCGCCCAAGGAGGTCAAGAGTCTTGTAGAGGGACAGCCGCGAGCAAGACAGTGGACAAGAAAGGGAGTCAGATGCAGGCAGTGTGCGGCCTGGGAAAACTGGCTCCTACAGTCCGGAAGCTGCAGTTCTGATACAAAACAGATTAGACAGATAGATGGATAGACAGGTAGTAGGTAGACAGATAGATGACAGATAAATGTACAGGTAGACAGACACAAATAATAATAATATCTGTTACCCATATGTAGCATACAATAAGAACCTAATAAATTACCCAACTCTGGAGGTCCTCAGACACAGTATTTCATTTCTCAGGTTAGACACAATACAGGTTGTGTGGCAGGAAGCAGGAGGAGGGTGTTTTTATATTGTCATTTTGTTTCCTTTTAAGGCCCCTGGAGGTTGGTTCCTTAAATGTGTTTGGAAGGCCTGAAACAAAATTTCATTCAGACCTCATGTGTTGTATGGCATCTCCTTTATTCTGGAATTTCTCTTGCTTTACATTTTATTGGATTTTAATCGGAGACCATCTGATGAAATGTTCAGCACTCAGACTGGAATGGAACATGTACTCCAGCTGAATGAGAGGGAGGACAGTGAAATCGCATAATGGAATATAAAACAGATTTTAAAAGCAATAAAACTGCAGCCAACAGAGTGGTCCCCTCAGGGGCACAGAGAAGCAGGGACATGTAGGAACACACCCTGAGGAGAAAGAGGCCCCAGGACACAGAGGGGCGCAGCCCCCAGCCACTCACCTTGGACCAGGATGTACCCAGTCCTGCCTGGGACACAGCAGAAATGAGAGGCAGATTCTGAGCTATTTGTGCAAATAACACTGAACAAAGTCATAAAACAGGAGCAGCCAGAGCCCCTAAAACCCGAGGCAAGCTCATGACTTCTCCAAAGGTCATTATCAGAGACTGTGGAGGTCAGTGTGGCTGCACCATCTGAAGCATAGCTTACTGACCTTGACTGTGCAACTGAACCACAAGAGGTCTTATTAAAATACAGATTATGGTTCACAAGGTCTGGAGGGAGCCGGACTCTGCATTTCCAGCGGCCTCGGAAGTGACGCTGATGCTGTGGTTCCCGGGACCGCACTGTGCAGAGCAGCATGTAAACCAGTGGTTTTTTCCTCTACATCAGCATCATGCAAACCAGCCATAGCTCAGATGCCTGAGCCCCACCCTGCACCTCCAGGAATGTCATCTGATAATGTGCAGGCTTATCAAGCTCCCCCATTGATGTGCCTGCCTTGTCTTCCACACACCAGACAAATCCCTGGTGATGTGTAACATGGATTTCTCTACAGAAATGATTAGGAGACAGGAAGGTGAGCAACCAGTCAACGGGTAGAATGGAGACTGATGTGAGGAGGAGGGGAGGGGCTCCCCTCGAGGATTTAGCAGTGAGTGTGCAGACAATAAGCCATGCCAGGAACCCTCTCTCTGGGCACCAGGTACATGCATGAGGGCAGACACTCGTACGCAATGGCTATATCTTCCTGAGCAGATTTTTAAAACACTAATCCCGTCAGAGGGCCCCATTCATTTTGGCAGCCATCTTTAACTCTGCACTCTCCCCATGCCCTTCCACCTACACCCGGCTACCAAGTCCTGACAGCTCAGCCTCTAAAATCCATCCTCTCACCCATCTCGTCCTCTCCAGGTTCCCTGCTGCATCCTACTCTCAGCTACTGTCTTCTCTCCCCTGGACCACAGCAACCAATCTTGAGGCTGGCGTCCCAACTACCACCCTGCTCCTTGACATTTACTCTCTACTCCACAGCTGGCCTGAAACTCCTTCAGAAGCATCCCACTGCATCCAGGATAAGATTTTCACTGAAACCTGAAATGCCCCTGATTATCCCTCCATCTCCCTTGAGCCTCACCTTTCTCTCTGTGCTCCAGCCTCACTGGCCTTCTGTGTGTTTCCTAAACATGCCAAACTCTTTCCCACCACGCAGTCTTTAGACAGGCTCATTTTTGTTGAATATTCTTTTCCAGACATAGCAAGACCCCACCCTTCCTTTAGGTCTAGGCCTGAGTATTGCCTTCTCAGAGGGAACTTCTGCCCATCTCACCTTAAGTAAGTCCCTCTCTAGACCCTGGGTGTTCCTTTATGGCAGGAATTACAACTGGCAATTATTTCATTTATTTACTCATGTACTTTTCTCTCCCTTTCATTATATCATTGGTGCTCAAAGGGTGGTCCCTGGAAGTCACACCAGCACCACCTGGGAGACTCTGACGGTTGGACCCAGGCTTGGTTTAGCAAGCCCTCCTTGTGGATGGACACATGCTGACAGTTGAGGACCAGTGCACTGGACTGTAACCACTGTAGGGGTAAACTTGTCTGTCATTATGTGCCCAGTACCAAGAATAGTGCTTACAGAAGATATTTGGAAATGTTTTTTAATGAATGGACAAATAAGCCTCAGTAGGCCAATCTTCATTCCCTGGTGGCTTATCAGTAAAGAATCTGCCTGCAATGCAGGAGACCTGGGTTCAGTCTCTGGGTCGGGAAGATCCTCTGGAGAAGGAAATGGCAACCCACTCCAGTATTCTTGCCTAGAGAATCCCATAGACAGAGGAGCCTGGTGGCTATACTCCATAGGGTCACAAAGAGTCAGACATAACTATGTGACTAAATAGCAACAAAAGGCCAATTTTCACATTCCAACCACTATTCCATCCTAGAACCATTAGCATACTTGGAAAAGGGCCACCTGAAAGAGAAATCTCACATAAATTTTTTTTTCCAGTGAGAAAGTTTCAAGCTGGCATCACAGAGAATGGATTTTAGGGAGCAAGACATAAACTGAGACACCAGCTAGGAGCCCGTTGCAGGGGTGTAGCTCAGAGATGCTGATGGCAGGGGATGTGGACACAGGGAGGTGAACTGCATGATGGATCTGAGAGACCCAGCCATCAGGACTTGATGACTGATCATAGTTAGAGGGAAAAGGAGGGCTTAGTAAAGCCATGTGGTGAGGGACAGGGAAGCCTGGTGTGCTGCAGTCCATGGGGTCACAGAGAGTCGGATACCATTGAGAGACTTAACAACAACAAGTAAAGCCATGACAGGGGTGCAGGGAGTGAAAATGGGGGTTCACAAGCATACTGGGTTCCAAGTAAAGGAAATAGGACAATAAAAGATAAACAGACTGCTTTACCCAGGAATGATCACACTGGGCCCTTTCCTTGCTCCCCTTAAACTTCTTTCCCCTCTCCATCTCCCAGAAAACATCTGAAATGTTTGCCATCCCAAGGATGGAATGGCAGATGTGGAAGACATCATTAAGGGGCCCCACATCTTTATTACAAGGCTGAGAGGGCTGCGGCCCACACAGTGGAAGGGGCTTATTCAAGTCACATGGCTGCTGGTGGCCAGCAGGACCAACTCCCAGGTTCTACCTTCAAGTCCACTGAAGTACTTGCTTCAGTGGGCACCCTGTGGGAAAAAACAGAAAACCCCAGGGTCCAAAAGGTTTGGAAACGCTGCAAGCAATGTTCTCTGGAGAATGTGAGTTCATGCTATGTTAGGACTGTGAAAAGACTTCCAGTGAAGAAACCAGTTTAGTCCAACATGTCTTCAGCACAGCGGACCATGGTGTCCCATCGTCCTGCGCAGCTTCCTAACATCCAGGAGCACCCCAGACCGTACACACTAAGACTGAGAGATAGGAAAGAGAAATGTTAATCCCAATCTAAAGGTCACATCTGAATTTTTCATATACTCATAGAAGCCTTGGAATCTCTGTCATGTTTATCCACACTTTGAGACCTTTAAATAGCTGTACTAAGCAGCCAGCTAGGCTCACTCTGAAGGCACTGAGCTGTCCCAGGGGACGTAACATCAGACGCCCCTCTGGGCTGACCCTCGCTTTAGGTTTCCCTGTGCACTCTGGACGGGGGCTTCCCAGGCCTGACCCCACGCTCTGAAATTCTGCATGACCCAGCTTCCCTCTCCAACCGCAAGGCCACAGCATGTATGGAAGGGCACCCTCGTGTTCTGGAAGGAAGAACCCTCTCATGGCCGAGAGGAGGTGGTGAACAGTGATGAACAACTGGGATGATCAGGGCAGGGATGAGGAGGGAGGGGGAAGGGGCCCAGTGCTCAGGGATCCCTGACCCAGAGACGATGGGAGCCTGGGCAGGCTTGAGGTTGACTCAGGAACCCGGGGAAGAAGAGCTCTCAGAAACGTGAGATTCTGAATTAGGAGGGTGAACACGGTTAGTGCCCCCTCTAATGGGGATGTGCCTGGACAAGACCCTGGGAGCTTGACTGCACTGGGTCGGTCATCCCTGTGAGGTGGGGACAGTGAGGAGAGCCGACACTCTGGAACTCACACAGACCAAAGTCCCAGGGAGCAAGTGTCTCAGGTTTTAGCCACTTGGCTTTGAACAAATTAGTCAATTCCCCTGAGCCTTGGTTTCTGCATGTGGAAAACAGACACAGTAACCTGTCTTCCAGAATTACTAGGTGGTTTAAATCAGATAATGAATATGGAAACACTGAAAGATAACAGAAGTGCCACCAAATATAGGTGTGATTATAATAAACATTAAGGGTGTTTACTGACAATGCATGGAGCACTGGGTTAAGTTCTTCACAAACAATAGGTTGTCTGAGCCTCCGAGGAGGCCTCTGAGGCAGATAAAAACGTAGTCTCAGTTTTACAGCCGAAGAACCTGAAGCCCAGGAAAATTAATTTACTTGGCCAGAGGCACATGGAAGGCAGAGGAGTCAGCATGTGAATGTTGACAATCTGAGTATAGAAAACACTTCCAGTCTGCAAACACTGGTGTGGTAATGAGGCAGAGAGATGGACAGGAGAATTCCTAGGAGCCAGCTCAGCTCATCCGAAGGGGCTGCAAATGTGGTGACAGTCAACGGCCCCTCCCGGGGTCAGTTTAACAAGCATAATCCTTTGATATCAATGTGTACCCTCTCCCTGAGACAGAGAAAGAACTAGAAATCCTGTCAAGGGATCCATTCGGTCCTTCTTGGGGAGGGCAGGAGAGCCCAAGTGGGTGGCAGTGGCCAGGGAGGTGTGTGCCAGCACCAGGGGTGGCCGTGGTGTGTGCTGCACTGACTTCCAGGACACAGCCTCCCTTCTTGGAGAGCCCACGTGCAGAGACAGAGGGTACACTGTGTGCAGAGCCAGCAGGACTCTCACGGCAGCCTGCCCAGCCTGGTTGATGCAACAGCCCTTGGCCATCCAGAGGCAAAAGCTCCAAGGTGGAGATTAAATCATGGGAGAGAGATTCTCCCATAGGGAATCTGATGGACACACACGGTCACTCCTGAGAGATCTTTGAAGGAAGCTGGTGGGGATTTCAAGGAAGGAAAGCTTTCAAGGGACAGGGTGGAAGTGACCTTGACATCACCAGCCAGCACCTGACCAGCAGGCAGTCCTCGGAGTTTTGTTGAAAAGAATTGCTCCAGTAAAGAAGGGCCTGTCCTTAATGTTCCAGGATTCCCTGCCGAGGTAGATGGAGAGGAGCCCTAGAAGGATGCCATGCAAACCCAGAGATGAATCACAGCCCTGGGCAAAGTCACAAGGGGTGGAGTGGGGGCCTGAAGTTAACTTGAGGCTGGGGTGCAGGGAACATGAGGGAATATTATGCCCCCGCCCAAGTCCCATTTGAGTCATAAAATTCAGGATAGAAAAGTTTATCTCATGAGTGAAATTACACATTAGTTCAGTAACTTATAGAGCAGGTGCTTAAGCCAAGGAATGTTGGCAAAGAAGGACAAAACTCTCAGTCTTACAGCTCTTGAGTGAAGGAGGCGAGAGAGGGGGAAGGAAGAGAGGGGAGGAAAAGAAAGAAAAGCAGGGAGGAAAGTTAGAGAGAGAAGAAGGCAGAAGACAGGAGCTCTCAAATTCAGGTCAAATGCTAGATGAAGAAATTTTATATCCAAAGCCAGCCCATATGTGATGGAACCATTTTATCCTAAGGATTTTAATAAAATCTATTGTTTTAAAACAATACTCTCAAACTTTGGGGGAAACGGCTCTTAATACAGCTTTAACTCTTATAATAAAGGTAAAAATCGAATTTAAAATTAAACATAAATGATAAAAACCTCAAAATTTTCAAGTCAAATTTCATTAACTGATAAAGGTCTACTCTGAGCCTCAGGCAAGGGCAGTGGAAGGGATTTGGTTAATTTGTAAGATTAAAGGCATATTGAATAATTGAGGCCACATTAGAGGGAGACTCTAGTTTGAATGACATTCCAAGGTCAGAAGACTGAAGAGCTAAAAGTCCTTATCCAAAAACTCCAAGTTAAGCTTTCAGACAGAAAAAATTCAAGCCACTGTGGCCTTGAACTTCAATGACTGATAAACAAGAAGGAGACAATATAAATTGGTAATCTACCTGTTTATACACAGATTTATCTTTCCTTTGGTTAAGGAATCTGACCAGTGGAGTCTTGAATATTTTAAGGTGTTCTGTATAAGGTAATGTGTTATCTTGACAGTTTATTAGCAACAAAGTCAAGAAGGTCAAAACTGAAGACTCCTTCTATAATTTTATTTCCGCTCTGCTTACATCTTAATAAAAGGTGTCTCTTGCAACAGTAAACAGAAACCAATCTGCATTTGCAGGTGCAGAAAAGGTGCTTTCAAATATATTACAAGCTGAAAATGACATAAGCTTACTGGCATCAGCGTTACTCAACACTCTTTGGGCCTTTGCAAGATACAAAATGATCTGTTTCCTCTCTTGGCAAAACAGAAAGTGAATAGCAAAGTCTATAGGATACAAACTAAACCAATTAAGATAATAGTAGTTTTGTTACATTATTAATAATAATACCATATAGAGGGCTTTATACGTATCTAATATTTTTCCGGAATTCACCAGTCAGAGCTGCCTTTGTTGAAGGTGTGTGTGTTGAGCACAGGTTGGGGCTGAGTGTCCTGCCTCCTCACACCCTCAGAAGTGCTTCCAAAGGCTCTCTGGGACACAGAATTTGAATAACCACAGTCACAAGCTGCCTGATTTTATCCTCAATGTTGTTATCATGGAAATTGTGGTTGTTGCTACCCTAACTTCCATTCCCCCCCCGCCCCGTCTCTCAGTAGCTGCCACAAGTCCCATCCTAGAATTTACATCCTGCTCACTGTGGCCTGCATGCTTCATGCCACACCTGGTTCTAGACATGGAGCATGCAGGAAAAGAATTATTATCCTGACCCCAGGCTACAGTTACTGGTTCAAGAGTAGGAACATGACACAATTTGGGTCAGTGAGACTGCACACTGAATTTTCTGTAAAGATCTGTAAGGAGAGGAATCATCTCTCTTCTGAAAAACTTCCAGACAGTTTCCTTACATCCACACTTCAAATGTGGACAAGGAAGCTCACAGCCTGGAGTAGTGGCAACAATGGGGCATATTCTCAGGAAAGGCAAAGAAGGACAGAGCTGAAAAGAAAAAAAATTCCTGATGACCCTACTGGTCTGCTGAATCCCATCAAACCTGAGGCCCACCCAGCCCTAGCCTTCCAATTTTATACTCTAATAAAGTCTCGCTGTTACTTAAGCCAATTTAACTTGAATTTTCTGTTACTTGTAGCTGACCTCACCCTAACTGATACCAGTACTATGTGATATGATACAGTCGCATGTTCTATCTCTGTTTTAGAAATAAGACGGATGAAGTTTCGAGATCTTATGTGACACAAGAGCACACCACTAGTAAGTGATGAAGCCAAGCATCGAGTCCTCTGACTCCAAAACCAGTGTTCTTTCCATTGCCACATGCTACCTCCATGATGTGGTCCTAGAAACTCCCTTTTCAGATTTATGATTCCCACACTGTTTGAATTTAAATATTCTGAGATTATACAATTAAAATAAAAATGTAGAGTGTTGGTTCAAAATAGTTTTGCCTTTTCAAGAGTACAAGTGTTTGTTTGTTAATAACAAAGAGTCACCACTCTCTTGTGGCAGCAAACCCATCAAACAGCTTCATTCACATCACTACCAATGATAGCAGACCTGAGGACAACCTGGCAAAAGTACATGCAGATGACTAGTCATGCTCTTCTTATCGGACAGGCTATGTGTGCATGCTCATTCGTGTGCAACTCTTTGCAACCGCATGGACTATAGCCCTCCAGGCTCCTCTGTCCATGGGGTATCACAAGCAAGAATGATGGAGTTGGCTGCCACTTCCTCCTTCAAGGGATCTTCCAGACCCAGGGATCGAACATATTTCCAGCAGCTGCTGCATTGGCAGGTGGATTCTTTACCACTGAGCCATCTGGGAAGCCCTGAACAGGCTATAAAATACTTCAAAACAAAAGCCCTGGGTCAGTTATTTAATGCAATTTAACAATGTGACAGTAATAGTAAATAGAGCTCTGCCTTTCAGAAATTTGTTATCTAATGAGAGGGAAGACAGTGATCCTTCCCATCCTGCTTCTCAACTACACTTCTCTCCAACTGCTTTCATGTGATATTAACTCTCTGCACATGCAGGCTAAATAGCTATGGGAGAATCAGCAATCTTTCTACACTCAAGGGAAAGTACCCAATATAGTTTAAAGATCAATCAGTTACATGAAAGCAAGTCCAGGCTGGAGGGACAGAGAGAACAGTTAGAAAAAAGAAAAGTGATTTGTTCTCTCAAGAGCTATGTTGGGTTAACAAAGAGCAAATACAACTTGAACCAGAGAAGAAAAATTCAAACCACCTAGAGATAAAGCAGACATAAATTATGATTTTAAATTAGTATTATTTTTGTAAAACTAACTTCAGTCTTATAGAGAGGAGTAGGAACTAGGCAGGTACAGCCAAAAAAGCATGACGCTCTTTCTCCCACTTGGAATACTGACTTCTCACCTATGAAAATTTCTACAGAGTGAAAAGGTAAAGAATAACACTTAAAGGACTACTCTGTTGGTCCAGGGGCTAAGACACCACAGTCCCAATGCAGGGGACTCAGGTTTGTTCCTTAGCTGAGGGACTGGATCCCTTATGCCACAACTAAGAGTCTGCATGCCACAACTAAAGATCCTACATGCCACAGTGAAGATGGAGGATCCCATATGCCACAGCTGAGGTCCAGCACAGTCAAATAAATAATAAAGAAAGAAATATAGATAAATATTTTTTAAAAAGAATTAACACAGGAATTCTAGGTTCAAGACAGACCTGGACCTGAAGTCCACTCCCAACCTTAATACTCTATGACTGAGTAAATTACTGAACCTATTTAAAGCTACTTCCATCTTTACAAAATGGGTTCTCATAAGGACTAATAAACCTAATACATGTCAGATCAGATCAGATCAGTCGCTCAGTCATGTCTGACTCTTTGCGACCCCGTGAATTGCAGCACGCCAGGCCTCCCTGTCCATCATCAACTCCCGGAGTTCACTCAGACTCACGTCCATCAAGTCAGTGATGCCATCCAGCCATCTCATCCTCTGTCGTCCCCTTCTCCTCTTGCCCCCAATCCCTCCCAGCATCAGAGTCTTTTCCAATGAGTCAGCTCTTCGCATGAGGTGGCCAAAGTATGGAGTTTCAGCTTTAGCATCATTCTTTCCAAAGAAATCCCAGGGCTGATCTCCTTCAGAATGGACTGGATGGATCTCCTTGCAGTCCAAGGGACTCTCAAGAGTCTTCTCCAACACCACAGTTCAAAAGCATCAATTCTTCAGCGCTCAGCCTTCTTCACAGTCCAACTTTCATATCCATACACGACCATAGGAAAAACCATAGCCTTGACTAGACGAACCTTTGTTGGCAAAGTAATGTCTCTGCTTTTGAATATGCTATCTAGGTTGGTCATAACTTGCCTTCCAAGGAGTAAGCGTCTTTTAATTTCATGGCTGCAGTCACCATCTGCAGTGATTTTGGAGCCCAGAAAAATAAAGTCTGACACTGTTTCCACTGTTTCCCCATCTATTTCCCATGAAGTGGTGGGACCGGATGCCATGATCTTCATTTTCTGAATGTTGAGCTTTAAGCCAACTTTTTCACTCTCCACTTTCACTTTCATCAAGAGGCTTTTGAGTTCCTCTTCACTTTCTGCCATAAGTGTGGTGTCATCTGCATATCTGAGGTTATTGATATTTCTCCCGGCAATCTTGATTCCAGCTCGTGTTTATTCCAGCCCAGCATTTCTCATGATGTACTCTGCATATAAGTTAAATAAACAGGGTGACAATATACAGCCTTGATGTACTCCTTTTCCTATTTGGAGCCAGTCTGTTGTTCCATGTCCACTTCTAACTGTTGCTTCCTGACCTGCATACAAATTCCTCAAGAGGAGTTCAGGTGGTCTGGTATTCCCAACTCTTTCAGAATTTTCCACAGTTTATTGTGATCCACACAGTCAAAGGCTTTGGCATAGTCAATAAAGCAGAAATAGATGCTTTTCTGGAACTCTCTTGCTTTTTCCATCATCCAGCGGATGTTGGCAATTTGATCTCTGGTTTCTCTGCCTTTTCTAAAGCCAACTTGAACATCAGGAAGTTCACGGTTCACATATTGCTGAAGCCTGGCTTGGAGAATTTTGAGCATTACTTTACTAACGTGTGAGATGAGTGCAATTGTGCAGTAGTTTGAGCATTCTTTGGCATTGCCTTTCTTTAGGATTGGAATGAAAACTGACCTTTTCCAGTCCTGTGGCCACTGCTGACTTTTCCAAATTTGTTGGCATATTGAGTGCAGCACTTTCACACCATCATCTTTCAGGATTTGGAATAGCTCAACTGGAATTCTATCACCTCCACTAGCTTTGTTTGTAGTGATGCTTTCTAAGGCCCACTTGACTTCACATTTCAGGATGTCTGGCTCTAGGTCAGTGATCACACCATCGTGATTATCTGGGTCGTGAAGACCTTTTTTGTACAGTTCTTCTGTGTATTCTTGCCATCTCTTCTTAATATCTTCTGCTTCTGTTAGGTCCATACCATTTCTGTCCTTTATTGAGCCCATCTTTGCATGAAATGTTCCTTTGGTATCTCTGATTTTCTTGAACAGATCTCTAGTCTTTCCCATTCTGTTGTTTTCCTCTATTTCTTTGCATTGATCGCTGAGGAAGGCTTTCTTATCTCTTCTTGCTATTCTTTGGAACTCTGCATTCAGATGTTTATATCTTTCCTCTTCTCCTTTGCTTTTTGCTTCTCTTCTTTTCACAGCTATTTGTAAGGCCTCCCCAGACAGCCATTTTGCTTTCTTGCATTTCTTTTCCATGGGAATGGTCTTGATCCCTGTCTCCTGTACAATGTCACGAACCTCATTCCATAGTTCATCAGACACTCTATCTATCAGATCGAGGCCCTTAAATCTATTTCTCACTTCCACTGTATAATCATAAGGGATTTGATTTAGGTCATACCTGAATGGTCTAGTGGTTTCCCTACTTTCTTCAATTTAAGTCTGAATTTGGCAATAAGGAGTTCATGGTCTGAGCCACAGTCAGCTCCTGGTCTTGTTTTTGCTGACTGTATAGAGCTTCTCCATCTTTGGCTGCAAAGAATAGAATCAATCTGATTTCAGTGTTGACCATCTGTTGATGTCCATGTATAGAGTCTTCTCTTGTGTTGTTGGAAGAGAGTGTTTGTTATGACCAGTGCATTTTCTTGGCAAAACTCTATTAGTCTTTACCCTGCTTCATTCCATATTCCAAGGCCAAATTTGCCTATTACTCCAGGTGTTTCTTGACTTCCTACTTTTGCATTCCAGTCCCCTATAATGAAAAGGACATCTTTTTGGGGTGTTAGTTCTAAAAGGTCTTGTAGGTCTTCATAGAACCGTTCAACTTCAGCTTCTTCAACGTTACTGGTTGGGGCATAGACTTGGATTACTGTGGTATTGAATGGTTTGCCTTGGAAATGAACAGAGATCATTCTGTCATTTTTGAGATTGCATCCAAGTACTGCATTTTGGACTCTTTTGTTGACCATGATGGCTACTCCATTTCTTCTGAGGGATTCCTGCCTGCAGTAGTAGATATAATGGTCATCTGAGTTAAATTCACCCATTCCAGTCCATTTCAGTTCGCTGATTCCTAGAATGTCGACATTTACTCTTGCCATCTCTTGTTTGACCACTTCCAATTTGCCCTGATTCATGGAGCTGACATTCCAGGTTCCTATGCAATATTGCTGTTTACAGCATCCGACCTTGCTTCTATCACCAGTCACATCCACAGCTGGGTATTGTTTTTGCTTTGGCTCCATCCCTTCATTCTTTCTGGAGTTATTTCTCCACTGATCTCCAGTAGCATATTGGGCACCTACTGACCTGCGGAGTTTCTCTTTCAGTATCCTATAATTTTGCCTTTTCATACTGTTCATGGGGTTCTCAAGGCAAGAATACTGAAGTGGTTTGCCATTCCCTTCTCCAGTGGACCACATTCTGTCAGATCTCTCAACCATGACCTGCCCATCTTGGGTTGCCCCACACGCATGGCTTAGTTTCATTGAGTTAGACAAGGCTGTGGCCCTAGTGTGATTAGATTGACTAGTTTTCTGTGAGTATGGTTTCAGTGTGTTTGCCCACTGATGCCCTCTTGCAACACCTACCATCTTACTTGGGTTTCTCTTACCTTGGGCATAGGGTATCTCTTCACGGCTGCTCCAGCAAAGCGCAGCCATTGCTCCTTACCTTGGACGAGGGGTATCTCCTCACTGCTGCCCTTCCTGACCTTCAACGTGAGATAGCTCCTCTAGGCCCTCCTGCACCCGCACAGCCACAGCTCCTTGGACGTGGGGTTGGTCCTCCTGGCCACCGCCTCTAGCCTTGGATGTGTGTTGCTCCTCCCGGCTGCCGCCCCTGGCCTCGGGCTTAGGGGCGTGGGGTAGTTCCTCCCAGCCGCCGCCCCTGACCTCGGATGCGGGGTAACTCCTCTCGTCACCGCCCCTGACCTCGGATGCTGGGTATCTCCTCTTGGCCGCCCCCCTGACCTCGGACGCGGGGTAGCTCCTCTTGGCCGCTGCCCTTCGCACATGGGGTCCTCCCGGCTTCTGCCCCTGACCTCAGACGTGGGGTGGCTCCTCTCGGCCACACTTAGCTTACCGGTCGCAGCTGCCTGCGCTTAGTGCACCAGTCATATAACGTGTCTAAGATAGAGTGTTCCATAAACTGAAGATACGAGTATTAGTTGCATGCCAAACAGTCTTCAAAACTTTGCCCAGATTCCTCATTGCAGATCAAGTCTCTCTTGGCTCCCCCAAATCCTGATCATGTGACCTATAGCAGCTACCAAAGCACGGTTACCATAAGCTCTCCTACAGGCTCTGGCCACAGACTCCAGGGAGTTCTGCAACATGAACTCTACCCTTCTCAGGACCAACCCTTCTTGGCTGGCTTTGCAAACTCTCAACAGGGCTGAAGATCATGCCTCTACATAACTGCCGAACTTCCTGGGCATCTGGGCACTCCTTCTGAGTCTTGTCAGCTCTAGAAAGATGTGACTTCTGGGTCTGGAAAGGGGTTGATCTTGACTATAGAAGCCATGATCCATGTCATCCTTTTCACACAGGGCCTGGGGAACTGAAAAATGAGAATGTTCGTGCCTCTTCTGCAAAGATTATGAGTCTCAAGGGCTCCCATGGTGGCCTTGCCTAAATATCATTTATGTGGTTCCAGGTATGAGCTCACATGAGATCTTGTATCAGTTAAGGCAGTCAGGAAAACCACAGAAGAAATGTGAATAGAGAGACTTTAGTGTAAAGAAGTGTATGAAGTTACTTATCTGGAAAATGAAAGAATAAAACAACATTAGGGAAACATGGAGGCATCAAGTACAAGAAATTGCTGCACTCCTAGGGCTGGAGGAGCAATGGAAGAGTGTGTAATTATTACAACCTAGAGAAGGAAAACAAAACCTCCAGAGGGACAGAGTGTACTGAGGAGGGAGTACCAGCTGATGTGGGGTCTCTGGGAGGTGCAATGAGATTGATTCTCCAGGTGCTGGAAAAAACTGCAAACCAAACTCAGCTGCTGTGACAGAAAGGAAGTTCTCCTGCTGGAGTGAAGAAGCCTTACACTTTTGTTTACTTTTGAGTGGGGACACCCAAAAGTAAACAGATGACTGTGGCTTTGTTGTAGAGCCTGAAGTCAGGTAGGTTGATTCCTCCAGTTCCATTCTTCTTTCTCAAGATTGCTTTGGCTATTCGAGGTTTTTTGTATTTCCATACAAATTGTGGAATTATTTGTTCTAGCTCTGTGAAGAATACCGTTGGTAGTTTGATAGGGATTGCATTGAATCTACAGATTGCTTTGTGTAGTATACTCATTTTCACTATATTGATTCTTCTGATCCATGAACATGGTATATTTCTCCATCTATTAGTGTCCTCTTTGATTTCTTTCACCAGTATTTTATTTGTATATATAGGTCTTTTGTATCTTTAGGTAGATATATTCCTAAGCATTTTATTCTTTTCATTGCAATGGTGAATGGAATTGTTTCCTTAATTTCTCATTCTATTTTCTCATTATTAGTGTATAGGAATGCAAGGGATTTCTGTGTGTTGATTTTATATCCTGCAACTTTACTATATTCATTGATTAGTTCTAGTAATTTTCTGGTGGAGTCTTTAGGGTTTTCTATGGAGAGGATCATGTCATCTGCAGTGAGAGTTTTACTTCTTCTTTTCCAATTTGGATTCCTTTTATTTCTTTTTCTGCTCTGACTGCTGTGGCCAAAACTTCCAAAACTATGTTGAATAATAGTGGTGAGAGTGGGCACCCTTGTCTTGTTCCTGACTTTAGGGGAAATGCTTTCAATTTTTCACCATTGAGGATAATGTTTGCGATGCGTTTGTCATATATAGCTTTTATTATGTTGAGGTATGTTCCTTCTATTCCTGCTTTCTGGAGACCTTTTTTTTTTTATCATAAATGGATGTTGAATTTTGTCAAAGGCTTTCTCTGCATCTATTGAGATAATAATACGGCTTTTATTTTTCAATTTGTTAATGTGGTGTATTACCTTGATTGATTTGTGGATATTGAAGAATCCTTGCATCCCTGGGATAAAGCCCACTTGGTCATGGTGTATGACCTTTTTAATGTGTTGTTGGATTCTGGTTGCTAGAATTTTGTTAAGGATTTTTGCATCTATGTTCATCAGTGATATTGGCCTTTAGTTTTCTTTTTTTGTGGCATCTTTGTCAGGTTTTGGTATTAGGGTGATGGTGGCCTCATAGAATGAGTTTGGAAGTTTACCTTCCTCTGAAATTTTCTGGAAGAGTTTGAGCAGGATAGGTGTTAGCTCTTCTCTAAATTTTTGGTAGAATTCAGCTGCGAAGCCATCTGGACCTGGGCTTTTGTTTGCTGGAAGATTTCTGATTATAGTTTCAATTCCCATGCTTGTGATGGGTCTGTTAAGATTTTCTATTTCTTCCTGGTTCAGATTTAGAAAGTTGTACTTTTCTAAGAATTTTTCCATTTCTTCCAAGTTGTCCATTTTATTGGCATATAGTTGCTGATAGTAGTCTCTTATGATCCTTTGTATTTCTGTGTTGTCTGTTGTGATCTCTCCATTTTCATTTCTAATTTTATTGATTTGATTTTTTTCCCTTTGTTTCTTGATAAGTCTGGCTAATGGTTTGTCAATTTTATTTATCCTCTCAAAGAACCAGCTTTTGGCTTTGTTGATTTTTGCTATGGTCTCTTTTGTTTCGTTTGCATTTATTTCTGCCCTAATTTTTAAGATTTCTTTCCTTCTACTAACCCTGGGGTTCTTCATTTCTTCCTTTTCTAGTTGCTTTAGGTGTAGAGTTTATTTATTTGACTTTTTTCTTGTTTCTTGAGGTATGCCTGTATTGTTATGAACCTTCCCCTTAGCACTGCTTTTAGAGTGTCCCACAGGTTTTGAGTTGTTGTGTTTTCATTTTCATTCATTTCTACGCATATTTTGATTTCTTTTTTTATTTCTTCTGTGATTTGTTGGTTATTCAGCAGCGTGTTGTTCAGCTTCCATATGTTGGAATTTTTCATACTTTTTCTCCTATAATTGAGATCTAATCTTACTGCATTGTGGTCAGAAAAGATGCTTGGAGTGATTTCCATTTTTTTTAATTTACCAAGGCTAGATTTATGGCCCAGGATGTGATCTGTCCTGAAGAAAGTTCTATGTGTGCTTGAGAAAAAGGTGAAATTCATTGTTTTGGGGTGAAATATCCTATAGATATCAATTAGGTCTAACTGGTCTATTGTATCTGGAGGAATCAACCTGCCTGACTTCAAGCTCTACTACAAAGCCATAGTCATCAAGACAGTATGGTACTGGCACAAAGACAGAAATATAGATCAATGGAACAAAATAGAAAGCCCAGAGATAAATCCACGTACCTATGGACACCTTATCTTCAACAAAGGAGGCAAGAATATACAATGGAGAAAAGACAATCTCTTTAACAAGTGGTGCTGGGAAAACTGGTCAGCCACTTGTAAAAGAATGAAACTAGAACACTTTCTAATACCATACACAAAAATAAGCTCAAAATGGATTAAATATATAAATGTAAGACCAGAAACTATAAAACTCCTAGAGGAGAACATAGGCAAAACACTCTCTGACATAAATCACAGCAGGATCCTCTATGACCCACCTCCCAGAATATTGGAAATAAAAGCAAAAATAAACAAATGGGACCTAATTAAACTTAAAAGCTTCTGCACAACAAAGGAAACTATAAGCAAGGTGAAAAGGCAGCCTTCAGAATGGGAGAAAATAATAGCAAATGAAGCAACTGACAAAGAATTAATCTCAAAAATATACAAGCAACTCCTGCAGCTCAATTCCAAAAAAATAAAAGACCCAATCAAAAAAGGGGCCCAAGACCTAAACAGAAATTTCTCCAAAGAAGACATACAGATGGCTAACAAACACATGAAAAGATGCTCAACATCACTCATTATCAGAGAAATGCAAATCAAAATCACAATGAGATACCATTTCACGCCAGTCAGAATGGCTGCTATCCAAAAGTCTACAAGCACTAAATGCTGGAGAGAGTGTGGAGAAAAGGGAACCCTCTTACACTGTTGGTGGGAATGCATACTAGTACAGCCACTATGGACAACAGTGTGGAGATTCCTTAAAAAACTAGAAATAGAACTGCCATAGTGAAAGTGAAGTCGCTCAGTCGTGTCCAACTCTTTGCGACCCCATGGACTGTAGCCCACCAGGCTCCTCCCTCCATGGGATTCTCCAGGCAAGAGTACTGGAGTGGGGTGCCATTGCCTTCTCCAGGGGATCTTCCCGACCCAAGGATCGAACCCAGGTCTCCCTCATTCCAGGCAGACACTTTAACCTCTGAGCCACCAGGCAATCCCACTGCTGGGCATCACACAGAGGAAACCAGAATTGAAAGAGACAATGTTCATCGCAGCACTGTTTATAATAGCCAGGACATGCAAGCAACCTAGATGTCCATCAGCAGACGAATGGATAAGAAAGCTGTGGTACATATACACAATGGAGTATTACTCAGCCATTAAAAAGAATACATTTGAATCAGTTCTAATGAGGTAGATGAAACTGGAACCTATTATACTGAGTGAAGTAAGCCAGAAAGAAAAACACCAATACAGTATAGTAATGCATATATACAGAATTTAGAAAGATGGTAATGATAACCCTGTATGTGAGACAGCAAAAGAGACACAGATGTTTAGAACAGTCTTTTGGATTCTGTGGGAGAGGGCGAGGGTGGGATGATTTGGAAGAATGGCATTGAAACATGTATAATATCATATATGAAACAAATTGCCAGTCCAGGTTCGATGCATGATACAGGATGCTCGGGGCTGGTGCACTGGGATGACCCAGAGGGATGGTATGGGAAGGGAGGTGGGAGGCGGGTTCAGGATGGGAACACGTGTACACCCATGGCAGATTCATGTTGATGTATGGCAAAACCAATACAATATTGCAAAGTAATTAGCCTCCAATTAAAATAAATAAATTTATATTTTAAAAAAGTAAACAGAAAGCAATAAACCCCATCTTCCTCCTTTAGCCTTGCAACCTCCCTTTTAGTACCTGCTCCTGGCAAATTCTAATCAGGAACCAGCTAGCTAAGTGCAGTTGACAGGTTATCACAAAGCAAAGTGAAGAAGGGTGGCTTTGTAGGTGACAGACAACAGCTTAATAATTAGCACAATGCTTCTATCTGCCCCCTTGACCAGAGATGTCCCACATTGTGAAACCACTGGAGGGTTCAGAGGCAACCACTCTGCCCTTTTCTACTTAAGAGGATCTCCCCCTTTAAATTGAGTAAACAGAGGAAGGCAGGGATTTCCCAAGGATATGAAAGATTTGAAGGTCCTTTAACTGCCCACACCAGATCTAACTCAGTTCCTAGGTTACAAATCTTGTTTCAAAGGAGAGACTAAAAGGAATGACCAAATTCCCAATATCCACAAATACTTAAAGACTGGGACTTCTCTGACAATCCAGTGGTTAGGACTCTGTACTTCCAGTGCAGGGGGCACAGTTTTGATCCCTAGCCAGGGAACGAAGATCCCATGTGCCACATGGCAAAAAAAAACCAAAACAAACAAACCAACAAATGCTTAGAGACTGTCTATTATGGTCATTACCATTGTTCCACTGTTCACTTAACATGTTGATAATATTCAAGAATTAAAAGTACTAAACTATTTCAGCAACACTTTTGAGGTTGGGATTGAGGAAAAAAAGATGTCTTCCAAAAGTCTCATCTGGGTTGAGGCTGGGAGCTTATGAGATGGGGATAGTGAAAGTATACAGACTTATTTTATTGGGATAATGAGAGCGAAAATAAAGGGAAGATACAGGGTCTTCATGGGGAAAATAAGCAAGATACTTTAAAATAAATAGTAGAGAAATAAATATATGAGTTTGAATAGCATAAAATAGAACAGGAAGAAAAGTATAGCTTCCAGATTAACAAATGAAATGAATGTCAACTTTAACAAATCAACACCAAAAAAAAAGAAAAGAAAATGAAAAGATATTCACTTGGATTATTTAAATAGTTCTAATTCACTGTAATTTATCTATTGGCTTTTTGGCTATATATCTTTTGCTTTGTCTTGTTTGTTGGTGACTGGTCTGGAGATTAGAATGTTAATATCTAACTATACTTTCTCAGTCTAATTGGAGCTAATTTTGTTCCACTTCATATTAAAGGTAAAAGCCTTCCAACCATATAGGTCCTTCCACCAAAATTCATGTTATAATGGTCCTTCATAGTGCATCTTAGTATACTAAAAATCTTACAAGTTTTTGCTTTTTTCAGTCATACATACTTTAAAAACCTTAAGAGAAAAAAAACTAGTTTTTTCTATTCAGCCAGAGACTTGCCACTTCTGTTGCTCTACCTTTAATCTTGAGGACCCTTTCAGCTGAAAATTTTCCTTGGTATTTCTTAAGAAGCGGTTCTGCTCCTGATGAATTCTCTTAGCTTTCCTTCATCTGAGAAAAAATGTCTTTATTTTGCTGTCATTCCTGGTGGAAATTTTCACTGGACATAGAATTTGAGGTTGACAGTTCATTTCTTTAAAGCACTTAAAGTTGTTGTTTCACCCTCTCCCGCCCTCTGTGGTTTTTGATGAGAAATCCACAGTTGTTCTAATCACTGTTTCCCTCTGCATAATGTCACTTTTCTCTAGCTGCCTTCAAGACTTTATCTTTATTTCATCAGACTGACTATGATGCATCTGGCTACAACTTTTTTGACTTTGTGCTGTTCAAGTTTCACCAAGCTTCCTGAACCTGTAACATATGGCTGTATCTTCTCCATACTTAGGAAATTTTGGCCATTATTTCTTTAAATGTGCTTTCTGCCTCAGTATCTGTTTCTTCTCATCCAAGGACATGTAAGTTAGACCTTTTGATATCATTCCATGAGTCTCTGAGATTGTTAACTTTTTCAACCTTTTATTCCTTTGTTTCTCAGATTACCTTCAAATTCATTGACCTGTTTCTATGTCTTCACTATACTATTGAGTTCACACATGCGGTGAGCTTTTCTATTTTATATTTTTTCACTTCTAAAATTTCCATTAGATTCTTTTTTTAATAGTTTTATTTCTCTGCAGAAAGCTCCTATTTTCCCATTCATTTTCAGTGTGTTTACCTTGACTTCATGGAGCATAGTTACAACACATGATAAAAGACTTTGACAATTCCAACATCTGGGCCATTTCAGGGTTGGCATCTACTTACTGTCTTTTCCCTTCCATATTGGTTGCATTTCTCTGGTTCTCTGTATATCAAATAACTCGACATTGAGAATATTATGTAGACTCTGGGTCCTATTATAATCCTCTGTGTTGGTGAGGACATGAAACAATGGAACTCTCATATACAGCTGGTCAGAATGTAAAATGGTTTAACCACTCTGGAAAACAGTTTGGCAGAGTCTTATAAAGTTAAATCTGTATCTACCATATAACCCACCTTTTTGCTACTACATATGTACTCAAGAGAAATGAAAGCATATGTCCATACAAAGACTTGTACATGAATGTTCATAGCAACATTCTTTATAAAGTCCAAAAACTGGAAACCACCCAAATATTCAACAACAGGTCACTGGATAGGCAAATTATCATATATCCATGCTATAGACTATTATAAGCAACTGTTACACAAAGTGGGTGAAGCAAAATCTTTATGCCATTTGAAAGAAGTGAGGCCACAAAAGTACATTCTCTATGATTCAATTCATATAAAATTCTAGAAGATTCAAACTAATTTATATTAGTAAAAAGCAGAAGGGTTTGCCTGAAACCAGAGGTGAAGAGAGGGATGGATTACAAAGAAACACAAGGAAGTTTTGCAGGTGATAGGAATGCCTGTTATCTTGATTGAAGATGTGATTTTACAAATGTATAAATATATCAAAATAACCAAATAAAACACCTAAACTATGTTCACTTATATGTTTCAATATCTCAACCAGCCATGTAAATAAAAAGAGGATGCAACTATGTAAATGAATACAAACCAAAAAAGAGAGAGAGAACATCAAGCATACCAGTCCTTGTTCAGGGCATGACAGAATTCTCCCATTAAAGACAAAAGACAAAACTCAGACCTATTTATTAAACAAAAGCAAACAAACAAACAAAACCCTAAGCTTACAAGAAATACTTAAAGTGATAATGAAAGGCTAAAAATAAAGAACTATACAAACAGAATCTGGGAAAATATAAATAAAAGATAAGTTGAATGAAACATTTTAAAGTCGGCAAGGTTATGAAAACATCAAACACATCTAAAGAGGTATTTTGCACTATTTACAAAGAAGATACCACAGTCACCAAATACACAGCAGATAAATACGTAAAGCAAAAAGTATTAGAAATGCAAACAGAACTTACTAAATAAACAACAAATATACTAGGAAGATTCAACATACTTTGAGAAAGGGGTAGATCTACTAGACCAAAAATTAGCAAAAATCTAAAGGAATGGAATCATGCATTCAATAAATTGAATAATACAAGTAATAAATGTATTAAATATATGGAGAACCACATGGCTCCAAATAGAAAATTTTTGTCTTATGGCCATACACAAAAAATGATTCAGTACTTAAATAAACATATATTCAAGAGAATCATGTATAGGCTATGTTTTCCACTCATAATAAGTTAGAAAATAAATTTCGTCAATTGAAGTAACTGTCAGGACTTTTCCAAGGTTGAAATACCATCTTAATCACATTGATCATAAGTAGACTAAACTCACAGGCAGAAAATCTCGGACCAAATCCACCTCTGGCACAGTGATACTGGGAAGTACCACAAACCCTTTGAGAATCCAACTCCATAAGATATCAGTGATCCTACCCACTCTACAAATTTCATAAAAGTAGTTGCTAGTGTCAAGGCAAACTGAAATCATGAAAAATTTAAGGCAGTTTTCAAACTGTAAAGTCCCATAAAAACATAGGGTTTCTACAAGAAAATATGTCTAAGTAGTAATCAATTGGACTCACAGAAATGGGGGAAAAGGGGACTTTAGAAATATGTCCTTCTATATTTGGTCTATCCGGATGTGTATACAGAGGTATTTTAAAGAAATCTAGAAAGGTCATCGGGTTTCCCAGGTGATGCAGTGGTAAAGAATCTGCCTGCCAATGCAAAAGACATGGGCTCAATCCCTGGGTTGGAAAGATCCCCTGGAGAGGGAAATGGCAACCCACTCCAGTATTCTTGCCTGGAGAATCCCAAGGACAGAGGAGCCTGGCAGGCTACAGACCATGGGGTCACAAAGAGTTGGACACAACTGAGCATGCACACAGAAAGGCAATCACACTTGGATTAGTAGGAGCTGCAGTAACTAACAATGGTAACTTGTTGCCAACTTGCCACTAATGAAGAGGAAAAGTCCCTCAGATAGGAACTACTTAAATATTTGATGACTAATAAATTAAATGTTAATTAAATACTTCAGTGATTTTCTTCCCTGACCAGCATATAATTAACATTTAATTTGTTATAAAATATTTAAAGTTATGAAATATCCTATGGCATCTAAAATGTCTCCATTGTCAGACCATTTTAGGACAATGTGTCAAGGGTACAAGAGGTGAGACTGGCATTTAAACCTCAGGAGACAGATCATAAAAAGTAACTTTTGTGCTTTTCTCACATAAGGAAATTGAGACTGAGATAAGGAGCATCTCATTTTCCAATTGAATTTAGCTAAGGAATTTATAACTAAGTGCTACCAGGGAGTAAAGGATAAACTTCAAATCTAAAACTATAATGTCATGAATGTGGCAAGCACCTCAGTAGTAACTGGAAAACATGATTACAAGTTGGTTAGCACCAAGTTAGTTACGTTACAAGTTGGTTAGGAGGAAAGCGACATTCACTCCAGCCTCTCTGGAACATGAAATTCATCTGTAAGAATGAGCTTAAAGAGAAGGCAGATGGGACAGAACAGCTATCCAGTAAAACAAGGGACACTATTAAAGATGTGCCCTTCTCCTAACTTCCCCCACGCGGCTGTCTGAAAGTCTCAGAAATGCATTTCCCCATTGGTTCAAATTTGACCTTGGAAAGTAGATGAGCCTGGGCTTATAGCAAGGGAAGTAGGGTCTGGAAGGGCAAAGAGAGCTGTGACAAGACATCTAGCTGGTAAGGAGAGAGGGATTTGGGGAATGAACATTCACACTGTCAGTCTTTAAACTTGAATGATGCAGAATAGCCACCGGACCAAACCAAGTGAAACAATTTGCCTAACCTTAAAAATGCATTCAAATATACTTTAGATGCAGACAAACACTGTTTGATTCCACTTATAAGAAATACCTAGAATAATCAACTTCAGAGTCAAAAAGTACACTGCTAGATGCCAGGGGCCGTTAGGTAAAGAGGTGGGGGAATAGGGCATTAGTGTTTAATGGAAACAGTTTCAGTCTAGGAAGGTGAAAATTCAGGAGAGGGATGATGGTGAGAGTTGCACAACAATGTGAATGGACTTGGTGCCCCTGGATTGTATAGTTAAATATGGTTAAAATTTTTGTATGCCTTATATTCTGTGACTTTTACCACAATTAAAAAAAAAAAAAACATTTAAAATAGAGAGAGAAAGAAACAACTTCTCTTGTGTATAAGCAGAGCTATGCAATGAACCAGGCTAAAGGAAATCTCCTAAAAGAAGGCTCCCTGACCCACAACTACAGCACCAAACAGAACAGGTCAGTTCCACTTCTAAAGACCAAGACTGGGAACACAGCCTCTCCCCTTCCATCCCTTTATTGCCCTTCTTGCACACAGGGTCTGCAAGAAGATTGAGGGCAGGAAGAGAAGGGGATGACAGAGGATAAGATGGTTGGATGGCATTACCAATTCAATGGACATGAACTTGGATAAACTCTGAGATAGTGAAGGACAGGGAAGCCTGGTGTGCCACAGTCCAGGCAGTCAAGAAGAGTCAGACACGACTTAGTGACTGAACAACAATAACTATGCAGCCATGGGAAGGTAGTAGCCATCTCATCACCATGGGGAAGCCCCTCCTGAGGGAAAGCAGCCCATATGCATGGCGATCAGGACAGAAGAAGCCAGCCCTCTAAGTCATTAGTGAGGCTGAACTAAGCCACTCTGGGGATGCTCACCTCTGGTCTTCTCACATCGCATTCTTTTTCTGACAGCCCTTCTCCAAACATGCAGCCTTCCTCTTATCGCTCTGTTCCATTTTCTCAGTATCTCTGCCCTGTTTAACTCATGTTAATTCTCTGCTACCTGATTCACACAGCCAGAACTTTCACTTGGACAAACCTAAGTCTGTTTACACTTTGTCCAGCTCAGTGCAGCAAACGTGAAGAGTACCTATTATGTACTGGGTGCTAGGCTTTGTGCTGGCAGTAAAGTTCATACGTGCTCCATATAAATGTTTCTAAAATCTAGACTGCAGTATGATTGGTGTTGTCCCTTCCAGACAGCAGTATTCCTGGGTCATCCTGTAATTCTAGATACCTGAGTGTGCAAAATTGCATTCCTGAGTGTCTACATCAGGAACTTTCTCTCTGTGGCCTCAATTCCCACTCCGTCCTCCACCCAAGCAAGTTATTTCACTCATTTCCACCTGCAGAGCGAGAGGCGGCCACTCCAAGGAACAGATTCAACCTTGGCAAGAAACATCTGTCAATGTCTGGGACTGAAGATGGCGTCAATAAACAATCTGATTTTGTAGCTGTTCTCATGAACCTTAGTTTTCTGGTTGCTTCTATCTGTTTAGCTTCTACAGAACTACAGGTCCTAATCCCTTCTCTGGAAGGTAGGCTACCTTCACAGCATTGCTTTCCAGGAAACTGTGGCCCCAGGCTCTGGCCTGTCTGCCTGGTTCCTTAGCCACTTGTTGGCCTGGTTCTCATTCCTGGCACTACCCTCCATGTCCCAGCTTAGTCAATCACAAGCCGCACAAAAAGAGTCACCGTCCACACGCCAATGCATCTATTTGGCCAGGACTCATCTCACACGCTAGTAAAGTAATGCTCAAAATTCTCCAAGCCAGGCTTCAGCAATATGTTAACCGTGAACTTCCTGATGTTCAAGTTGGTTTTAGAAAAGGCAGAGGAACCAGAGATCAAATTGCCAACATCTGCTGGATCATGGAAAAAGCAAGAGAGTTCCAGAAAAACATCTATTTCTGCTTTATTGACTATGCCAAAGCCTTTGACTATGTGCATCACAATAAAGTGTGGAAAATTCTGAAAGAGATGGGAATACCAGACCACCTGATCTGCCTCTTGAGAAATTTGTATGCAGGTCAGGAAGCAACAGTTAGAACTGGACATGGAACAACAGACTGGTTCCAAATAGGAAAAGGAGTACGTCAAGGCTGCATATTGTCACCCTGTTTATTTAACTTATATGCAGAGTACATCATGAGAAATGCTGGACTGGAAGAAGCACAAGCTGGAATCAAGATTGCCGGGAGAAATATCAATAACCTCAGATATGCAGATGATACCACCCTTATGGCAGAAAGTGAAGAGGAACTCAAAAGCCTCTTGATGAAAGTGAAAGTGGAGAGTGAAAAAGTTGGCTTAAAGCTCAACATTCAGAAAATGAAGATCATGGCATCCGGTCCCACCACTTCATGGGAAATAGATGGGGAAACGGGAAACAGTGTCAGACTCTATTTTTCTGGGCTCCAAAATCACTACAGATGGTGACTGCAGCCATGAAATTAAAAGACGCTTACTCCTTGGAAGGCAAGTTATGACCAACCTAGATAGCATATTCAAAAGCAGAGATATTACTTTGCCAACAAAGGTTTGTCTAGTCAAGGCTATGGTTTTTCCTGTGGTCATGTATGGACTGTGAAGAAGGCTTAGCGCCGAAGAATTGATGCTTTTGAACTGTGGTGTTGGAAAGGACTCTTGAGAGTCCCTTGGACTTCAAGGAGATCAAACCAGTCCATTCTGAAGGAGCTCAGCCCTGGGATTTCTTTGGAAGAAATGATGCTAAAGCTGAAACTCCAGTACTTTGGCCACCTCATGCAAAGAGTTGACTCATTGGAAAAGACTCTGATGCTGGGAGGGATTGGGGGCAGGAGGAGAAGGGGACGACAGAGGATGAGATGGCTGGATGGCATCACTGACTCGATGGACATGAGTCTGGGTGAACTCCAGGAGTTGGTGATGGACAGGGAGACCTGGTGTGCTGCGATTCATGCGGTCGCAAAGAGTTGAACACGACTGAGCGACTGATCTGATCTGATCTGACCTGAGAAGTATCAGCTCTGAGGGAGGGAAATGCTTGTATATAGTATTGTAGAACACACTGCCCTGTGAATAAGCCAGGGGAAGTGACAAGTCATCTTCTACTGGGAAGGCGATGAAGCAATAAAAGAGAATTAGAAAGCAATAAGGGCATATGCATCTAAAAGGAATATATGCAGAGGTTCTTTGATAAACACAAAGCTATAAAAGACTAGATTGGAGAATGGTCAACAGAATGAAAAACTGAGAACAAATGAGGTGTTTGAAAACATTATACGAATACACAATTTCACTGTTCATATTAACTAAATCAGAATGGGGAGTGTCCTAGATTAGAGCTGATTTCAAAGAAGGAAGTCTTGTTTCTGTTGCATTTAACTACCTATGGATGACTCCACAGTACACAGGTATCTAGCAGTGTTCATGCTCTCATCCATCAGCAACTACACAAACCCCACATAAAGTCAAGCAACAGCAGCAGGTTTGGTAATGGCTGAAACTTTGCTTGCAATGTCCAAAGATGTTTCCTTAGTGGAAGAACTTTCATCCAGCCCACTGAACTCTGTGATGAGCCCACCACAGTGATAACATATCCCCAGACTGGCAGGGAACATCAGCATCACACATAATTATCATCTTCAGAGAAGAGAGTCCATTAATGACCTGGGCTGAAACCAGGTCCGAATACTAATGAAAGGGTGGACTTCTAGGACACTAATTAGGCATGACACTTTCAGGGCAAGCTTGACTTTTCTTCCTAGGATTCCAGTGGATACCATGCGGTGTGAGCAAAATGCAAGTAAGAATGAGAAAGGAAAAGAAGAAACAGTGAAGAATTTTTTAAAAAGAAAGAAAAAAGCAAGAAAAGGGACCATGAAAAGCAAATCAGGAAGCTTTCAATCATGAAACCCCCAAATCCAAAAATTCTAAAAGTAATTCAGGTTCCTGTAACTCAGTTATCAGCTGCCCTCTCCTTGTCATTTGAGATTTAACAAAACTGACTCCATCTTTTTTTCCCTGTGTTCAGTGGGCAGTCTAATACTTTCCCCTAAGATATCTGAGGAGCTCGAAGGTTTATGTTCTCAAGGTTTTTCTAAGTTTAAGTCCCCTTGCACTTCTTCAAAGTGTGGTTTTGAGACCAGGGGTATTGGTAACACCTGGATTGCTGCTGCTGCTGCTGCTAAGTTGCTTCGGTCGTGTCTGACTCTGTGCGACCCCATAGACGGCTGCCCACCAGGCTCCCCCATCCCTGGGATTCTCCAGGCAAGAACACTGGAGTGGGTTGCCATTTCCTTCTCCAACGCGTGAAAGTGAAGTTGCTCAGTCGTGTCCGACTCTAGTGACCTCATGGACTGCAGCCTACCAGGCTCCTCCATCCATGGGATTTTCCAGGCAAGAGTACTGGAGTGGGGTGCCATTGCCTTCTCTGAACACCTGGACATTTGTTAGTAATTCAGAATCTTGACCAGCTGGATCACAACCTTCAAATTTAACAAGCTCCCCAGTGATCTGCATGTATATGGGTATTTGAGAGGCTCTGCTATACCCAATGCAGACACTATGGATGTAGAACTCAGTTACTCCTTGATTTCCTCAAAAATCATGAAGAAAATAACTGACTTTATTACAGATATGGGGCTCTGAAGGGGTCAGCACAACAGACATGCCTATACCTCATACCTCAAATCTCACATCTCAGTTCCCCTCATTTTATTATTCAGAGTAATTTCGTTCCCACTCCAACATAGCCCTGTGCTCACATTGGCATGTGTGAAAATGTTAGTCACTCAGTCATGTCCAGCTCTTTGTGACCCCATGGACTATATAGCCCACCAGGCTCTTCTGTCCATGAGATTCTCAGGCAAGAATACTAGAGTGGGTTCCCATTCCCTTCTCCAGGGGACCTTCCTGACTCAGGCATTGAACCCAGGTCTCTTGCTTTGCAGGTGGCTTCTTTACCATCTGAGCCACCAGGGAAGCCCCATGTTGGCATACATTAAAAAAAAAAAAAACCTCCTTTATGTCCTTTGATAAAACAATGGGTTATCTCAACCTTCAGTACCCCCACCCCCAAAAAACTTGCAGCATTATGCAGATTAGCAAAAGAAAGAACAGGAAAGACTTTGAAGTTTTATGCTTTCCTCTTTCTCCCCTTCCAGCCTTTGTGACTAGAAGGAAGCCATACAGATGTATAAACAGATTTTCCTCTGATTTGAAATATGTCACCCCTATCCCACTTGAAAGGCAGATACTGTTATAATCCCTTTGGATTTTGAAACACTCTTTTTTTTTTCATCCTACAAAGCCCAAATCTCAATTATTCATTGTAAAGCAAGATAAGAATAGCTTAGGTCATTCAAATCCACAGTGTAAACACCATATGTGAACCACGACTTTCATATGTTTTACCAGAATCACAGGCAGAAAATGAGCATTATTCTAACTGGTTTCTCTTCCTTTTATCCACCATCACTTGTCAAGATCAGCTCTGATCTCAGACTCCAGACATGATTCTGGCCACACTTCCTCACCTGGGTCACTGGCTTTACTTGTGGGTTTTGTGGCCACTTTCTTCTGGGATTGTCTATAGTCTCTGACGGGTTCTTACTAAGAAATCCTTGGCTGAGGTAACTGTTGCTCCAGTTTAAAGTTCTTAATTTTGGTGATTTAGGATCAAGTAAGCAGGGACATGGGGTGTCATCAGAGTTACTGAGAATAGGGAGAAGTGAAAGGGGTTCACCTGCTTCCATGAGGCAGAAGCAAGACAGTATTCCAGACATGGAAGACTGGAGTTGGGCATGAGGAGTGGCCTGCATAATGATAACACATTAGGTTAACCTGTTTTATTAGGTAGATCTACAGCAGCCTCTAGTAGGCACTAACTCAACATCAATCAAGAGAAGCGTTGATAGCTTTGAGTTCAATTAGCATGATCAATGTTCTGAACAACAAACATTTTTTTCAGCGGATGCTAGTGCCAAGCATTGCATCAGACCCTGGGAAAGTACAAATAATTGAAACCCCCTGCCTTCAAGAGGTATAGTCACAGGACAAATTTAACTTGAGTATTATAGTTCAGTTTAGTTCAGTTGCCCAGTCATGTCCAACTCTTTGCGACCCCATGGACTGCACCGTGCCAGGCCTCCCTGTCCATCACCAACTCAACTCATAAGTTTATTCAAACTTATGTCCATTGAGTCAGTGATGCCATCCAACCATCTCATCCTCTGTCATCCCCTTCTCCTCCCACCTTCAATCTTTCCCAACATCAGGATCTTTTTAAATGAGTCAGTTCTTAGCATCAGGTGACCAAAGTATTAGAGTTTCAGCTGCAACATCAGTCCTACCAATGAACACTCAGGACTGATCTCCTTTAGGATAGACTGGTTGGATCTCCTTGCAGTCCAAGGGACTCTTGAGAGTCTTCTCCAACAGCACAGTTCAAAAGCATCAATTCTTCGACACTCAGCTTTCTTTATAGTCCAACTCTCACATCCATACATGACTACCGGAAAAACCATAACCTTGACTAGACAGACTTTGGTGGCAAAGTAATGTCTCTGATTTTTAATATGCTGTCTAGGTTGATCATAACTTTCGAGTATTATAGGGTAAGTCCTAAAATCAATATAAGCACAGGGTACATACAGAGTAAAAGAGTAAGCAGAGATTCCTTTGCCTGTCTTGGGCAGTCAAGGAAGGCTTCAGGAGGAGGTACCATCTGAGAAGAGATGTTTCTGTTCTACTGTGGTAGAGACTGTTGTCCTATTTCATCATACTTTTCACCATGAATATGCTTATGTTAGGTTTTCTAATGTAATTCTCAACATAACTCTCTTGGAAGCTTTCTAACAGAGTTATTAAAACAAAGGAGCCTATAGATACCTCCAGCCTGCAAGACAGAGGTAGAGATCTATGGGAAATTGGTGTTATGGTTATATTATTATGTGTTAATATGTTATGTTAATTACTTTTATTTTCTTATTTATTTACTGTCTCTACCACGAATACATAAATTACATGAGGGCAGAAAACAAGACTCTGTTGTTCAGTTTTCTATACCCCAGGACCTAGCACCTGTCTGATACAAAATAAAAAAAGTAATTATATATATGACAGTATATATATATATACTGTATCATATATTTGAAAGTCACTAAGAGAGTCGATTTTAAGAGATCTCATCACAGAAAAAAAATTTACATGTGGTGATATATGTTAACTATCTTTACTGTGATCATTTCACAATACAAACACAGATCAAGTTATTATGTTATACATCTGAAACTAGTAACACATTACATGTCAATTATATCTCTACAAAAAATAATAATAATTTTCAGGACTATACGTTTTACCTGAGACTAACTTGGAGGAACTGATAGTAGGGTTACCCTGGTGTAAGGTCACATTCCCAGTCATCTTGTATCTTAGGCTGCTATGACAAAACTACCATGGACTGGTTGGTTTATAAACCACAGAAATTTATTTCTGACAGTCCAGAGTCTGGCAAGTCTAAGACTGGCAGCTATAAACCATCTTCTCACTGTAACTTCATCTGGCAGAAGAGGCAAGGAGCTCTGTGGCATCTCTTCTTTAAAGGCCCTAAGGCCATTCGTGAGGGCTCTGCCCTCATGACCCAACTGCCTCCTGAAGACCCCACCTTCAAATACCATCACCTCAGGAGGTTAGATTTCAAAATATGAATTTTATAGGAACACACACATCCAGTCTCTAATATCTGGTAAATAATAAATGCCCCAAACAACATATCTTGCCATCACCACTGGTCTTCCTACATCATGTTGAGAATGAACTGCTTGTAAAGGATTCCAATAGTGCCCAGGGAAACGCGATCAATTGTTGGCCTCGAAAACAGGCAAGTTTTTCATAGTAGCAGTAGGATCACAGCTAAATGAATCATTTAAAATAGGACTGATGGGAGGAGAGGGGCCAGGAAGGCACTCCATCCAGTTACAGGGGACAGGCCCTGGGGAAACGGACTCAGCTGCAAATGACACAGAGGTTCCTGATTTCTATCATTCTCTAATCTCGGGCCATGTAAATACTCACTGATGCTGGGGAGAGAGGAAGAGGAGGAGGAGCAAAGTTAAAACTGGAGGCTATCTCAGTTGGCAGAGACTGAAAGAAAGGGTGAGACTTAGCAAGTTAGGGCAGGAATGCAATACCTAGATGGTCCACGAGGCGGTAAAGCCCAGCCGCAACCTGGAGTTCATTCAGGTTCTACCTGGAGAGACCTAACCACAAATCTAATCAGTGGTCCTCCCAAATCAAATGGTTCAGCAGGTAAAGAATCTACCTGCAAGGCAGGAGACAGGAGATGCAGGTTGCATTCCTGGGTTGGGAAGATCCCCCGGAGAAGGAAATGGCAACCCACTCCAGTACTCTTGCCTGGCAAATCCATCCCATGGACACAGGAGCCTGGCAGGCTACATTCCATGGGGTCGTACATGAACACACACACGGCTGTGTGTGTATATATATATATATGATCTTCTGCTAAGACCACTTAGTGTGTACAATCTGTGGTCCAGAAGCACTGGAGGGATAAAATAGCATTAAATACAACATTGATTTGATATACATTTAAAGTATATATTTATAAGAAATCCTTTCAAATAAAAGTGATAGTAGCTAACACACAGAATAATGTTTCAGTCACTGTTCGAAGGGCTTCACATTTGTCAGCTCACTGTATTTTCACAATAGCCTTAAATGCTGGACACTACTATGATCATCATTTTGCACTTGAGAACCAGGTACTGAGATCTGAGCTGTGAAGTCTTGGAGGAAGCAGTGCATCCACCATTTCTGCAGTTCTGCCTCTGTAAACACAGATTTGAATAGCTCTTTAAAGGAAATGCCACCTATTTAAGAAACATATGAGGTAGAACTTGAGATTACCCTACTAGAGAGTTCATAAAATAAAGAAAATTCCTCCAGAAATGGTGAGAATGTTAAAGGTCTGTTCATTTACATGACGCTGAGCTTGGCACACTTAATTAAGACAATAATGCAATGTAGTTCACCTAGAATTAATGGATGATGGAGGAGGCAAACCAGCTCCTATTTCTCAAAGAGGGATGGTAGAAGTCAGGGGAAACTTTCCAGTAGAAAATCAGCTCGGTGAGGAAAGCTTCAGAGAGAACCGTCTTACTGACAACCAAGGGCAAATTCAGAGAGGGTCGCTAGGGCCTGGGACTCGAAAAAGATATCCTGCCATCCAGCAACTCAGACTGTAATTTGAGAACCTGCTTTGGAGGAATATCAGATTATTGTGAGAGCACATTCCAATAAACTAGAGCTCTTATTTGCCTCAGGATGAATGTTTTTAATTTTGAATGCTGTTCTGAATTGTTTATCATGAAAATGTTTAATAATGCAATGTGCCTGCGATATGGGAATGCACCATCGGGAGGGGCAGGGGCTGAATAATTGACCGGGAAAAGCCTCTCAGCTAAAGACCAGCAGGACCACAATGGCCAGTAAAGGAATCACTGAAGTAGGAGAGGGGGAGGGAACAGCCAGAGGAAAACCAGAAGAATCAAAGAGAGTGTCACACAGAGAAAGGGAATTGCAGCGCCTTTCTAAGTCCCTTACAGAAGCTCATATGAGGGATATAGTAGGTTTCTGTCTCACCAAGGGTCCAAACAAGGAAAGATACACTCTCAGCAGTAGGGTTGGGGGGAAAGAGTGGGTTCAGAAGATGACGCCCCTCCCTGAGATCCAGGAAATGTGCCCCAAAACTATGGCCACACAGATGAAAGGCGGAACATCACAGTCAGCAACACAAGATATGTTGGCTTCTATACGAAATTAATGTTTATTGTGTGTTGTTTCCAATTAAATTTCTCACTCATTCTTTGATTTTTTTAAAAAATCTCCTTAATTCATGAAGTGTTGAGAGGAAATAAAGCAACACAATCCACGGTCAATGAAATAAGCTGCCTGAGAGTATTTTGGAGAAGGGCTCTGAATCAAATTATGAGACATTTATGTTAAATGATGTATCAGATATTCCCCAGAAAGTGTCCTAAATGGGGTCTCAATTTCCTGGCAATGGCACCCCACTCCAGTACTCTTGCCTGGAAAATCCCATGGACGGAGGCGCCTGGTGGGTAGCCATCTATGGGGTCGTGAAGAGTCGGACACAACTGAGCGACCTTGCTTTCACTTTTCACTTTAATGCATTGGAGAAGGAAATGGCAACCCACTCCAGGATTCTCGCCTGGACAACCCCAGGGATGGGGGAGCCTGGTGGGCAGCCATCTATGGGGTCGCACAGAGTAGGACACGACTGACGCAACTTAGCAGCAGCAGCAGCAGCAATTTCCTGGCACCACAACAGAAGGAGGTTTTCTTCTCTTCACAGGACTAAACAAATAGTCTGTAATTGTTACTTGTTGGAAAGGTGTGGCCTTTCCAAAGAGAAACTGCATATCTGCAATGAGGGAGAGATGCATGTAACATCTGCAGATTCTTGCTAAGAGACACATCATAGAAAACCTCCCTATTCTCTCCTTTGATGTATGGGTTTCTATAAATACACTTGCCTGGAAAATCCCATGGATGGAGGATCCTGGTAGGCTGCAGTCCATGGGGTCGCTAAGAGTCGGGCAGGACTGAGCTACTTCACTTTCACTTTTCACTTTCATGCATTGGAGAAGGAAATGGCAACCCACTCCAGTGTTCTTGCCTGGAGAATCCTAGGGACAGGGGAGCATGGTGGGCTGCCATCTACGGGATCGCACAGACTTGGACACGACTGAAGCGACTTAGCAGCAGCAGCAGCATATATAAATTTGGAGACGCTAAGATTCTTGTAGGCCAAAGAAGACAAAATAAAATTGTGCCTGGATGTCATATGAGTGCAGTTGCAGCCCAGGATGAATTAATAAAAGAAATCAGCATCCTTACGCCCTTTGCTAGAAGAGTTGCACATCTTCACCAGGCTACTTGGTAGAAGGGATGAAAAGGCTGGGAGTGGGAATGCTTGGGAAAGAGCATCTCAGCATGACAGTGAGAAACCATGTTAGTTCTCTATGGGAATTAAGCAGCTGTGCTGTATGAATCTATAATTCCAGGGACGTGTCAGCCTCATTGCCATAAAGGATAGAAGCTTCAGAGGCAAAATCACTACTAATCCCTATGAGGTTTGCAGCAAAGGGTGTGCTGTCAGCAACAACAAACCCCAGGGGTTCCTGGCTTGAGTTCTCAGGCCACGCTCACATGAACTGGGGTGTCTTTGTACTTACAGTGGCTCTGGAGACTGGTGATACATGCTTCTCTTATCTTACTTTATAAAGAACTAAATTCTCCCTCAGCTGAAGGGATACCCAAACACAAGGACTAGGCAAGGACACAGCTGTGGCATGAGATTTAAAGTTCCTGAGGACACAGAGGGAGTTCAGACCAGGAAAGAGTCCCTCAAGAGTTGAGGGTCAACATACTGACAACCTCAGAGGCAAATGTGACAAACTCCAAAGAGTCAAAACTCCAAAGGCAGAGTGTGATTGCTAGATTGGTTTAGAGAGTTGCTGTAGAGATAAGGACATATTTATAGTCCACGGATAAAGATTTCAGGATCTGCAGGAAAATAGAAGCAGGACATTTCTTGCTTATTTAATCTACAAAGTTTCCTCCTGAACATCACATAACAAGAACAAGGAAAAAAAGTGCAGATCATATCTCTGCTTCTGACCATGATAGAATCTTATATTAAACTAATATTCCCACAGTCATTAACCATAAAAAAGGCAGAGGAACCAGAGACCAAATTGCCAACATCCATTATATCATTGAAAAAGCAAGAGAGTTCCAGAAAAAAACATATACTTCTGCTTTATTGACTATGCCAAAGTCTTTGACTGTGTGGATCACAAAAAACTGGAAAACTTTCCAACAGATGGGATTACCAGACCACCTGACCTGCCTCTTGAGAAACCTGTATGAAGGTCAGGAAGCAACAGTTAGAACTGGACATAGAACAACAGACTGGTTCCAAATTAGGAAAGAAGTATGTCAAGGCTGTACATTGTCACCCTACTTATTTAACTTATATGCAGAGTACATCATGAGAAATGCTGGACTGGATGAAGCACAAGCTGGAATCAAGATTGCCAGAAGAAATATCATTAACCTCAGATATGCATATGATACCACACTTATGGCAGAAAGCAAAGAAGAACTAAAAAGCCTCTTGATGAAAGTGAAAGAGGACAGTGAAAAGTTGGTTTAAAGCTTAACATTCAGAAAACTAAGATCATGGCATCCAGTCCCATCACTTCATAGCTAATAGATAGGGAAACGGTGGCTGACTTTATTTATTTATTTTTTGGCTCCAAAATCACTGCAGATGGTGAAGAAAAGCTATGACCAATCTAGACAGCATATTAAAAAGCAGAGATATTACTTTGCCAACAAAGGTCCATCTAAAGCTATGGTTTTTCTAGTAGTCATGTATGGATGTGAGAGTTAGACTATAAAGAAAGCTGAGCACAAAAGAACTTACGCTTTTGAAATGTGGTATTGGAAAAGACTCTTGAGAGTCCCTTGGACAGCAAGGAGATCTAACCAGTCCACTCTAAAGGAGATCAGTCCTGAATATTCATTGGAAGGACTGATGCTAAAGCTGAAACTCCAATACTTTGGTCACCTGATGCAAAGAACCGACTCATTTGAAAAGACCCTGATGCTGGGAAAGATTGAAGGCAGGAGGAGAAGGGGACAACAGAGGATGAGATGGTTGGATGACATCACCGACTCAATGGACATGAGTTTGAGTAAACTCCAGGAGTTGGTGATGGACAGAGAGGCCTGGCATGCTACAGTCCATGGAGTCACAGAGTTGGACACAACTGAGCAACTGAACTGAACTGAACTGAATTATCCATAAAATTGGACAAATCTATGAAGTAAATCACAGCAGATGATGACTACAGCCATGAAATTAAAAGATACTTACTCCTTGGAAGAAAAGTTATGATCAACCTAGATAGCATATTAAAAAGCAGAGACATTACTTTGCTAACAAAGGTCTGTCTAGTCAAGGCTATGGTTTTTCCAGTGGTCATGTATGGATGTGAGAGTTGGACTGTGAAGAAAGCTGAGCACCGAAGAATTGATGCTTTTGAACTGTGGTGTTGGAAAAGACTCTTGACAGTCCCTTGGACTGCAAGGAGATCCAACCAATCCATCCTAAAGGAGATCAGTCCTGAGTGTTCATTGGAAGGACTGATGCTAAAGCTGAAACTCCTATCCTTTGGCCACCTCATGCGAAGAGATGACTCATTGGAAAAGACCCTGATGCTGGGAGGGATTAGGGGCAAGAGGAGAAGGGGACAACAGAGGATGAGATGGCTGGATGGCATCACTGACTCGATGGACCTGAGTGTGAGTGAACTCCGGGACTTGGTGATGGGCAGGGAGGCCTGGCGTGCTGGGATTCATGGGGTTGCAAAGAGTCGGACACGACTGAGTGACTGAACTGAACTGAACTGATGAAGTAAATATTTTCAGATGCTGGACCACAAGAATCAAATAAAAGAAGCAATGAGGTAAACTGTATGTTCTCCTTGACTTTCTGTATGAAAGCAATTTCTGCCTAGTTCAAGGAGGTAAGTTCCGCAGAGCAAATTGTGTTTATTACCTGGAGAAACAGAGCTTGAAGATCAGGACCTCACGGGAATGGAATTTGTGGAAGCTTGTACTAGAAAGAAAAATGCTTCACAGAGGACAATAACAAGAACTGTGAAAACAGATCTTAGCATTTTCAACAAAGATTATGACGCACAAGATGAGAGTAAACGAGGCATAATAGATAACAGTTGCTGGGGATGAGGCCTGGGTATTGACTGAGTGGTTGAGTAGACATTGCAGAGGTCATAGAATGCACTGAGACATGGGTATTCCAATATTCAATGCAAAGAAACCTCACCCGCACTACAAGAATTCAACCGAGAATTCAGAAAAGCCAAAAATGAATCACCTTATTCTAACCATACTGTAAAGTCTACTATAAATCTATCATAATACAGCTTACATATATGCTCTGAAATCATCAAATGATCCTCCATTAAATTAACTGACTGAACAGAACCCAACACTCTATAAAAGAAGACAACAAAAGACAACTTTTTAAAAAGTACCTAAAATGTCATGTACACAATCAAAAATTACCAGACATGAAAACTAAGAAAATGTGATCCATTAAAAAACAACAACAACAACAATAGAAACAGATACAGAGATGACAGATATGTTACAATTAGCAAATAGCTACTTTAAATGGCTAATATAAATATGTTTGGGTAAAGAATCTGCCTGCCAATGCAGGAGATGAAAGAGATAAGGGTTCAGTCCCTGGGTAGAGAAGATCCCCTGGACTAGGAAGTGTCAACCTGCTCCAGTATTCTCACCTGGAAAATTCCAGGGACAGAGGAGCCCCATGGACAGGCTATAGTCCATGGGGTTGCAAAGAGTCAGACGCAACTGAATACACACACACACACACACACACACACACATATGTTTAAGGATTTATGAGAATAGATGAGATAAGTGGACCCTACACAAAAGAACCAAACAGAAATCACATAACTTAAAATTGATAAATAGAAACGAAAAATGCTCTAGATGGACATAGAAGACTGAACACTGAAGAGAAAACCATCAGTGAATATAAAGACAGGACAATAAAAACTGTCCAAACGGAAGCACAGGCATGGGGTTGGGGAGTGGGGTGGGGGGTGGGGGTAGCTGGAAAAGCAAATAGAACCTCAGTGGCTACCAGGTAATATCAAGGAGTCTGATGTAAATGTGACAATTTCTAATGGGAAAGGAGAGGAATGTTATAGTAAAATAATACTGATAATAAATAAAACACAACAACAAAAAAATTTGAAGAAATAATGGTTGAAAATTTTCCAAACTTAATGAAAAATATCAATCTACAGACTAGAGAAGTTCAATATACCACAATCCAAATAAACCAAAGAAAATGACACATAAGCTCACTATAGTCAAATTTCTGAAAATCAATAACAAAAAGAAATGCAGTCATATAAAAAAGACTCCAAAATTCTAAGAATTATCACTGACTTGTCATTAGAAACAGTGTAATCCAGAAACTAATGAAATGACATGTTTACAATGCTTAAAGGAAAAATATACATGGTAAATCTAGAAATCTATATACAGTGAAAATATTCTTCACAAGTGAAAGCAAAATAAAGACATTTTCAGATAAAGTCTGAGATAACCCATCACCAGCAAACCTGTTCAAGCGGTTTTTCAGGAAGTTCTCTGAACTGAAGGAATATGATAAAAATTATAAATATTCACAAAAACACTAAAGTAGACATGAATAAATAGAAACTTACCACATATTTCAATAAGATGATGCAACATCATAAAGATTTTAATTCTGAGTTAACCCACAAGTGGAACTCTAGCAAAAATACCAATAGCATTGTTTTCTATAGGTAGACAAAGAAATTATAAAGTTCCATTGGAAGAAGAAACAAGAAAAGCCAGCCAGCAACAACCTGACAGAAGAAAAGCCAAGGGGGAGAGGCTAGCCTATGAGATATTAGAGCATATTACGATCCTTTAAAATTAAAATTGTGTAATATTGACATATGAGTAGACAGAATAGAATGTCTAAAAACAGACCCAAGCACATATGATAATTTGATATATGAAAAAATGGCATCTCAAATCATATGAAAATGACTTTTTAATATTGAGTTAACAAGAGAGACGTTTGGAAAACAAAACTGAGTCTGCCTCACATCACCCGCCAAGATACTCTCCAAACTGACTGGAGATTTAAATGCAAACAATGAAGTCATAGACGAACTAAAAGAAAAACTGGTATAAGGAAAAGCTTCCTACATGACAAGTTTCAGAAGCAAGAAAAAAGAAAGATGGCTCTATTTGACTACATAAAATATTTTTTCAAAGGAAAAAAAATGTTTACATTAAAAAACAAGAAAAACTAAAAAAACAAGTGAACACACTGAAGGAAATGCAACTTATATTTAAAAAAAAATAATAATCACCAGTCTCCATAAATATAAAAGGGCTCTTCAAAAAAAACTGTAGCACAAAAAACGAATAACCTAATAAAATAAAGGGCAGCAGATGGTAACAAATAAATTCACTGATAAATGTTTCATAAACATATGAAATGATCTTTACCTCACTTTTAATGGGAGAAACACAAATTAAAACAACCCTGATACACTATTTCTTACTTATTTCCCAACAAAATCCATGAGTCTAGTCATAAATCCTTTGCACGAGGCTACAGGAAAACATTTGTTCTTATTGTTAACTGGCAGACAGGGAAAATGGCAACCTCCAGGAAAATTACGTTTGCACTTATAGCACCCAAGTTTTCTTTACTTTGTCCTGAATTCTATTTTTATATGGAAACAGTTTGTGAAAGTGTGAAAGTTTTAGTCACTCAGTTGTGTCCAACTTTTTGCAACCCCATGGACTGTGCCCGCCAGTCTCCTCTGTCCATGGAATTCTCCAGGCAAGAATACTGGAGTGGGTTGCCATCCTGACCCAGGAATCGAATCCATATCTCCTGCATTGAAGGCAGATTCTTTACTGTCTGAGCCACTAGGAAAACACTTCAGAGACTCCTTTCATCATTGGGGTACAGTTGGAGTTGGGCTTCCCAGGTGGTAGAGTGGTAAAGAATCTGCCTGCCAAGCCAGAAGACTAAAGAGATGAGGTTCAATCAGTGGGTATGGAAGATCCTCTGGAGGAGACAGCAACGCACTCCAGTATTCTAGCCTGGGAAATCCCATGGGCAGAAGGTGCCTGGTGGGCTACAGCCCATGGGGTTCCAAAAGAGCTGGACACAACTTAGTGACTAAACAACAACAATTGGAACTGGACTGCTCCATCATCCCCGCACTTTCTAGGTGGAAGCAATAGAATCATACTGTTCGACTTGTCTTTTGCTACAGGACAATAGGGAAGACACTTGGAACTCTGCTCAGTTACTCATGCCCGGATGGTTTTCAGATGTTAACTGACCAGAGGCAGATACCTGAGCTTATCAAAGGCCAAGACCTGAGAGAGAAGAGTCAAAACAAATACCCTGGATTTTCAAGTTCCTCCCATCTTTCCTGATAACTATGGAATATAGGTTGTTATGGTGATGGCAGGAGTTTAAGAATGGAGAGGATTATAAAGGTGTTTTACATCAGGGATCAGTGAACTATGACCTGTGGGCTAAATACAAGCAGTAGCTTGCCCCTCATTTTTGTAACGAGAGTGTTACTGGAGCACAGCCATGCTCATTTGTATACACACCGTTTATGGCTGCTTTTATGGCAGAATTAAGTGGCTGTAACAGAAACCAATCCACAAAGCCTAAAATGTTTACTACCTAGCCCTTCAAAGGAAAAGTAGGCCAACCCCTCCCCTAAAGGAGGGATGTGAACTTTATGAAATCCTGGAACAGTTCAGTTCTGCAAGCAGGTCCTGCTGCGCTGCTCCTCCTTCTGTCATGATATCAGCAACCAAAGGTCAGGCGGGCCTCTAGGCTTTGAGAGGTCAAAGCAGAGCCACCAGCCACAACTCAGACACCCAGCACTGGCTCCCACCCTCCTAACAAGATGCGATCCTGAGGACTGTCAACCCTGGATTCCTGAACACAGGGGCAGTTATATTACCAACCATATAACTCGCTGAAATAGACCTTGCAAAGGAATACCCTCCTCTCCAAGACACTGGGCTTTCGAGTGCACCCCAGGAGTAAATACAACAGCAAAGGCACAGGACTTTGGAAATGTGAGAATCGGGAAGCAGGTGACCCAACAGAGAAGCTTCTCCTCTGAGCTTGCTGATTGAGGCAGAAAGGTCTTATTTATTTTCCCCATGTCACACCCTGCACTCTGGCTGGACAGCTCTACACACACACACACATACACACACACATATACAAAGCCCTCTCCCCTAGACACCAGTGAGTCCTTCAACTTCCTCTCACGCCCATCTCTCAACTGTTGTCTCTTCCACCTGCTGGCCAAGCTTGTCACTGGCCTTCAGTCTCCTGGGCACAAAGCCCCCAGAGGATCTCTCCTATCTTGGTCACTATGCTGCCAAACCTGCTCTGCCTGCATGCTAGCTCACAGATCTGCAAGCAAGGGAGGCAAGAGGGAAGCCTTCAGAGCTGAGTCACCTCCCCAGGTGCTGCGCCAGGGCTCTGGGGGTTCTTGGCCCTGGATGTGCTGCTGCCCCGGGGGCTGCCCTTGGCCTCTGCTCTCCTTGCCTCTGATGAGGTGGCTGCGTCCACCTACCACAGCCGGCGACTGGTCTGGGGGATACTGAGCTCTGTGACACTGGCCCAGGTGTGCCCCACTTTCTAACAGACTTAGGCAAGATCTTCAAGGTACCTGAACTCACACGGCACTTTGATTTCATTAGTTCCCGGTCCCCGGGGTGCCTTTTCTCTAGCAACAGCAAAAAGGCCCAGCCTTCTGAGTGTGAGCTCCTAGTCACCCCAGCTTCTCCTCTTGTAACATCCCTAACGGACGTGTGAACATGCTGATTATGACTCCGCTCTACACTCTTCCCGGACTTGAGGAGAGGCTGGCTGCTGGATAAGCTAGGGACTAACCACGTCTCAAATGCAGCTGCTCCATCATGAGGACACAGTGGGGGAGGAATCCTGTGGCGGGATTTCCGCCCGCGCCACTCTTCAGGAAGTGAATGCAAAGGGACCTCTGCTCCCCAAACCAGATCCCAGCCTTTGGTTCAATGCCGTCCATCTCAACAGCAAGGTCCAAGGGTCACATTTTCTCCCAGGCCTATAACTGGGAAAACACACCCTTGAATTAAGGACTTTTTCCTGCTGTTGTTGTTGAGTACTAAGCAGTGTCCAACTCTTTGCCACCCTACAGACTGCAGCACACCGGGCTCCGCTGTCCTTGACCACCTCCTGGAGTCTGCTCAAACTCATGCTCATTGAGTCAGTGATGCCATCCAACCATCTCATCCTCTGTCGTCCCCTTCTCCTCCTACCTTCAATCTTTCCCAGCTTCAAAGTCCTTTCCAGTGAGTCAGCTCTTTGCATCAGGTGGCCAAAGTATTGGAGTTTCAGCTTCAGTCCTTCCAATGAATATTCAGGATTGATTTCATTTAGTATTGACCGGTTTGATCTCCTTTTAGTCCAAGGGACTCTCAGGAGTCTTCTCCAGCACCACAGCTCAAAAGCATCAATTCTTCAGAGCTCAGCCTTCTTTATTGCCCAATGCTCAAATCTGTATATGACTGTTGGTAAAACCAGAGCTCTGACTATATGGACCTTTGTCAGCAAAGTGAGATCTGCTTTTTAATATGCTGTCTATGGTCTTTGTAGTAAACCAGAAGGCCAAACTATAATGGTTCTCTGCTACAGAAAGCATCTCTGGGTTTACTAGCACATGTGGAACTCAGCGGTGTGTGGCTCAGTCTCTCTCTACTTGCCTCAGTCAATCCCCATCTGAGCATCAGCCCACACCCCTTGCTATCTCCCTCGGCACCATTACCTGTATGTCTCCCAGCAATCACAAGACTGAGAAAGGTGTGGCAGTTTTAAATAATGAAACCAAGCCCCTGCCAGGGGATACATTAGAACCCAGTCCTGCTCCCTTTTCCTGACATGGTTCTTGAGTGGGTCATTAACTTGAGGGTAACTACAAGTTCACCTTCATGATCAAAGAGCAAATTCTCCTCTAGTCCTCTTGGGGCTGAAGTTACTATTTTCTTCCTGTCTCTGATACATGGCAGGTGATGTGAGGACACGACTATCACTCTCGTAGAAGGCCTCATCCCCCTGACCAAGCCGTCCGACCTCATCATCGCCACACTGCCCAACATCCCTCTACTCTGTACCACTCCCTCACCTCTCCCCAGGCCAACCACACTGCTGAGATGGGAGAGGACTTTCCCACTGTTAATGCTCCGACACTCTAACTTGGCCGCTCTAAAGTCCATACCCTCAATACTTCTATATTTAAAGAAAGGACTTTTAGGAGATGGAGGTGATGGTTTAGTCGCTAAGTCATGTCTGACTCTTGTGACCCCAAGGGCTGTAGCCTTCCAGGCTCTTCTGTCCATGCAATTTCCCAGGCAAGAATACTGGAGTGGGTTGCCATTTCCTTCTCCAGGAGAATCTTCCCAACCCAGGGACTGAACCTGGGTCTCCTGCATTGCAGGTGGATTCTTTACCAACTGAGCTACCAGGGAAGCCCCATTTTAATTAAGGTTAAATGAGGTCATGGGGACCATAGGAGCGAGGTCTTAATTTGATAGGAAGAGCCAGCAGAACTCTCTCTTTCCCTCCCTCCACCACGTGAGGACACAGTGAGAAGACAGCTGCTTGCAATCCTCGAAGACAGGTCTCATCAGAAACCATCCCTCTGGCACCTTCATCCTGGACTTCTAGCCTCCAGAACCATGAGAAAATTAGTTTCTGTTGGTTAAGCTATCCTGGCTGTGGCATTGTGTTACAGCGGCTTGAGCTAATACAGCCCCAAACAAGATGTACTTGCCTTGTCACTTGTTATGTTTGTGGCCCTCCATCCTCATTTCCCTACAGTCCTTCCTATAGGACATTTAGAGATGCCCACTAGAACCAAAGCCTTTGACTGTGTGGATCACAATAAACTGTGGAAAATTCTGAAAGAGATGAGAATACCAGACCACCTGACCTGCCTCTTGAGAAACCTGTATGCAGGTCAGGAAGCAACAGTTAGAACTGGACATGGAACAACAGACTGGTTCCAAATAGGAAAAGGAGTACATCAAGGCTGTATATTGTCACCCTGCTTATTTAACTTATATGCAGAGTACATCATGAGAAACGCTGGGCTGGAAGAAACACAAGCTGGAATCAAGATTGCCGGGAGAAATATCAATAACCTCAGATATGCAGATGACACCACGCTTATGGCAGAAAGTGAAGAACTAAAGAGCCTCTTGATGAAAGTGAAAGAGGAGAGTGAAAAAGATGGCTTAAAGCTCAACATTCAGAAAATGAAGATCATGGCATCTGGTCCCATCACTTCATGGCAAATAGATGGGTAAACAGTGGAAACAGTGTCAGACTTTATTTTTTTGGGCTCCAGAATCACTGCAGATGGTGACTGCAGCCATGAAATTAAAAGACGCTTACTCCTTGGAAGGAAAGTTATGACCAACCTAGATAGCATATTCAAAAGCAGAGACATTACTTTGCCACCAAAGGTCCATCTAGTCAAGCCGGTTTTTCCTGTGGTCGTGTATGGATGTGAGAGTTGGACTGTGAAGAAGGCTGAGCACCGAAGAATTGATGCTTTTGAACTGTGGTGTTGGAGAAGACTCTTGAGAGTCCCTTGGACTGCAAGGAGATCCAACCAGTCCATTCTGAAGGAGATCAGCCCTGGGATTTCTTTGGAAAGAATGATGCTAAAGCTGAAACTCCAGTACTGGCCACTTCATGTGAAGAGTTGACTCATTGGAAAAGACTCTGATGCTGAAAGGGATTGGGGGCAGGAGGAGAAGGGGACGACAGAGGATGAGATGGCTGGATGGCATCACTGACTCGATGGACATGAGTCTGGGTGAACTCCGGGAGTTGGTGATGGACAGGGAGCCCTGGCGTGCTGCGATTCATGAGGTTGCAAAGAATCGGACACGACTGAGCGACTGAACTGAACTGGAAGCAAAGTCGGAGGCACTTAGGGAGAAACATCAAATGTTGTATCTTCAGCTGTCCACCCTACCCTACCTGCTCAGCCCTGAAGAGAGTCTCAGCTGGCAGCACCCTGATGCCTCTTGAAGATTTTCCTCAGAAGGCCCATTTAGTCATGCGCCTTCTGAGGCCCATCCAGAAACGGCCCCAGTCGTTATATTGAACTGCTAACAATCCTATGGAAGATACTATTGCACTCTACCGGACCCTCATTTCCACAGGGATGTCTTTTCTCATTTAAAGTTCTCTTTCCCTCTATGTCTCTGTGTTTCTCATTCTATCTTTCAGTGTCTCTTTACTTTTTTAAAAATATTTTCTTTATTCTCTCTCTACCTTATTCTTGAGGTCTTTGTCTCTTACTCCTTATCATTCCCCTTTTTGCTCTTTTTCTCTCTTTCATCCTTAATATTGAAGTATGCTTTTTAATTATTTTTAACTTAATGAATAAGATCTGTTCTCAGGTATTAATTTGATATGTAAATTAGTCAAATGATGTGTCTCTTCTTGAGACATATAAAAACAAGTAAATTAAAACCAAATTAATAGAACTTTTCTAATCCTTGACTATTCTTTTTTATAGGCTGCATTATTAATTATTAACCATTATTAATCAGAGAAGGCAATGGCCCCCCACTCTAGTACTCTTGCCTGGAAAATCCCATGGAGGGAGGAGGCTGGTGGGCTGCAGTCCATGGGGTTGCTAAGAGTCGGACACGACTGAGCGACTTCACTTTCACTTTTCACTTTCATGCATTGGAGAAGGAAATGGCAACCCACTCCAGTGTTCTTGCCTGGAGAATCCCAGGGACGGGGGAGCCTGGTGGGCTGCCGTCTATGGGGTCACACAGAATCGGACACGACTGAAGAGACTTAGCAGCAGCAGCATTATTAACCAACATTTGTTGTTACCACAAGGGGGCAGTGCAATCAAGCCGATCATGTAACCCAAGCAGTTACAATATGCCAAGAGTCAGAGGAGGTGACCAGGGGCTTTCTCCTAAAGAAAGGGAGGGCCAGAATGCATCAATTGCTTGCTCTTATCACTTGGGAAGAATTATGACAGGCAAAGAGCGTGAAAAGATCCAACAGGCTTTCTGGCTAATCAATTTTCATATCGATGAATTGAATTATATACAGATACAAGACCTTAAAGCTCATCTGACTCAAAAGTCTGTTTTGCTGCAAATAAGAACTAGGGAATAGTGGTGCGATCAAGAACGACTTCAAATCTTTGAACATGGTTGACCAAAAACACCTGATAATTTGGTTATAAAGATGCTGATTTTGTGGTAGGGACTGCCCAAAGGGAAATGTCTAACTCTCCTCTATAGGTTTGTGCCCAGTGCTCAGAAATAAGGAAAACAGATGCAATTTGAGAGGGCAGAGGAGCCACATGCATGGAGAGCCTCGTGTTCCACGGTCTCCATCCTGGCGATGTGTGTAGGGTTCTGTGTGGTAGCCCTTCTGTTTCCCTCTCCTCCCAAGTGGGGATCCAGTATGATCCTGCCCTAACTCTCATTTGCAAACACAAAAATTCAATCCAAATTAGAATCAATAAATGTGATACCTGCCCGTGTAATGTGTTGGTGCTCTGTGATAAATTTTATTACAAACACATACACAAAAAGGGAATCTATAGGCTACTATAAGTAAAAGGTCTAGAGAAGTGCTAAGCAACAGAATTAGATTGTAAGACATACATGTTTTAAATTGTTAAAGAGACATATTTTAAAAATTAAAAGATCCAAGTGAAATTCATTTTAATAGTATACTTTAGGAATCCAATACAGCTATAACTATTCTCCTTTCAATATGTAATCAGAAAATTAAAATTATTGAAACATTTTTTTTACTTTGTTATTGCACTGTTGGCTTCCTTTGTGGCCATTAACTGCTGCTCATACGTTTTTTCCACACAATGTCTTCAACATCTCCATCTTCGACATCTTGAAACATCAGGGTTTTTGAAATTGGACTCACCATATTTCAAGTACTCACTAGCCACAGGTGCTAGTGGCAACGTATTAGCACAGGCCCAGAGCTAGACCTTCAGGTACGGCCAGACTCAGGCATTCCATAGTGTGCGCTGGGCTCCCTCTATTTTGCTTTTCTCTCCATGTTGGGCTCGTCCTCTCCAAAAAGAGATACCTTCATTTGGCCAGGCAAGATGGCCCAAGAGAGTTTCAACTTACACTGTGTGTGTAGCTCATGGTGTCAGAGGAAAGGACAGTACTGTTCTGATAGCACTGACTGGTCTTGCTGACAGCACATAATCCGTGAACCAATCACTGAGGCCAGCAGAACAGAACCAACTCCAACCCCCCTTCTTAGTCTTCTGCAGCTCTGGCAAACAAATCTGACTGCTCAAGCGTAGTCATGCCCCTCTCTGGAGCTGTGCGAATCACAGAGAATCACAGAGAATCAAGGAAGATGGGTCCCCAAACGAAGGGATGTGGCACAAACCACATATATCCATTTAACCACCACTGTGGGCTTAAACAGCCCGAGACCTTGGACCCAGTGACAAAGCAAGCGGAACCAGGGAAGTTGGTATTAATAGCTGACTCGACTACCAGTTCCTCTTTTTCTACCTACACCATAATCATCGAGTCAGGAGGATGAATTCCCACTGGCTTCCCACTCCTGATCTGCAGGTCCTTTTGTGCAGCTTCTCAATACCTGTGGCTGGATCGCTCCCCTGCCAACCTGCCTGGGGTTCCTCTGAGAACCTAAACAAATGTGTTCCTCCATGCAGCCCTTGAACCTTGGATTTAATTCTGACCATTTGCCTGTTCTATATCCCTGTGGACTTGAGCTCACCTTTGCTTTGGTGCTTAGAACCAGCACTTTCAGGCTCAGCTTTTTCTGGCAACTCTTGTTGCCCCTGACAGACAGCCTCAGTTCTCATGGCTCTCTCCTGACACTGAGCAGTAGCAGCAATGAAAATAATACCAAGACAGATTGTAGAGTACAGAATAAGAGCAAGGGCTCTGGGGCCAAACTGAAGCTGGGGTTCAAATCCCAGCTCTGCCCCTTAGTGAACCTATGACGTTGAGCAAGTTATGGAGCCTTTCTATGCCTCAATTTTCTCATCTTCAAAACCCGGATAAAATGGACCTGTTTATGGGCATGGATTTCCCCTCAGAAGGAAGCCTGGGAGAGGGTCCCAGCTGAGCTCAATTTTCCCAGGGTAACACTACCCACAAAGTGTTCGCTGGTGGTGTTATTCCCGCTGGCAGTATTCCCGCTGGCATATGCATATAATAGGTCTTTTGTGTCGCTACCGTTTACTGCTTATATTACACTCCACTAGAGTGTAAGTCCCTAAGGAGGTCTTAGGACACCCGCATTATGCATAATTTACACAAGTTGTCACATAGGCGTTATTTAAGCCACATAACAAACCAGTTGCATAGGTAAGGGAGGTCTTATGACCCACAGAAACGTTACTGAGCTGTAGGTCGCCTGATTCCAAGGCCAGGGCACCGCATTACGCCCTACGCCTCTCTCGCCACACGGTGGCAGCACTGAGCACAGTGTGGTCGCGGGACAATGTCTATTAACTCGCTTAGAATTCCGAGATGTACGACAATTAAGCAAGAATGTGGTGTGCGGCGGCACAGTGAAACTGGTTTTCATGGGAGGTTGATGGGACTAGTGTTATTACTAACCCATTAACACCTCAGACCCCGCAGAAACCCAAGTGTTTAAAGAGATGCAGTTCCTACAGTTTGCAGCAAGTGTCATCCGAGAGCTACTGAACAACCCAGGTCACGCCTGAGACCTAAAAGTTTAGAGAGAAAACTGGTGTCGTGCGTATCATGTAATACAGGACACGGGTACGTATCAACCGGAGTGAACAATCCTAGAAAAGAAAGAAAAAACATCATACCATCGCAGACGACAGCGTTTAAGGAGATTAGGTATAAACCATCCTACATTGCCCCCTTCCCAATTTTCAATCAGGAAGCGTCTCCCAGGTGGCGCTAGTTGGAAAGAACCTGCCTGCCAGTGCAGATGTAAGAGACACGGTTCAATCCCTGGGTCAGGAAGATCCCCTGGAGGAGGAAATGGCAACCTACTCCAGTATTCTTGCTTGGGTAATCCCATGGACAGAGTAGCCTGGGGGTCGCACGAAGTCCGACATTACTGAAGCAACTTAGCAGGCATGCACATCACCCCCTCCATCCCAATATCAATCAGGAAGTGTTTCTAGGATAAAGCAGTGTGCTAAGTGCTGGGGAGTGGCAGGAGTGTCTCTCAAAGCGGGATCCTCTTTTCTAACTCCATTTTCCTGACTCTAGTTCAATTTCCCAGTATTTCTTATCTGAATCGTTGAAATAACCCCTAACTCATTTCTAAAGCTTAGTTTCTCCACCATTTTGTCTTTCTATAAGTCTTATCACTTCTTTTTCTGCTTTTTAATCTTACAGTGCTCCAATTCATAAAGAATAAGACCCAAAACTCTGCAAGGCATATAAACCCCTTGAACCCATATTTGACCGAATTCCTGGTCTTTTTCAACAACCACCCATACACAGTACTACCTACCATTCCTCAAAATTAATAAGTACTTCTAGGACCTCTGGCCCAATTCATCTGATTATTCTGCTTTTGGTGCCTGGAATATGCTTTCTTCCCTCAGTGAAGGCCTGGGATGTTCATTACTCAGGTCCCAGTCCTAAAAAGTCACTTCATTGTGCCATATATTATTGCAAATGGGGTAACTTGCTGTAAACTCTCTGGATAATAACTTGGCCAAAATAAAAAATCAAGAGGCTGAAAATGAATATCTTTTACCCAAGTATTTGCCATATATGTGTGTTCTGAGGGAAACAAACTCAAAAAATTATTAAGAGGGAATTATCTGGCAACCCACTCCAGTACTCTTGCCTGGAGAATCCCATGGAGGGAGGAGCCTGGTAGGCTACAGTCCATGGGGTTGCAAAGAGTCGGACACGACTGAGCGACTTCACGACACGACATTTGGCAGTCCAGTAGTAAGGATTTCACACTCACCCTGTTGAGGTTCCACGTTCAATCCCTGGTCAGGGAACTAAAATCCGATGCAGAAGAAAAAAAAATTATCCACAGAAAAATACATTACAGTATTACTTACAACTATAAAAAATATAAGTAACCAAATGTCCTGGTTTGGAGAATGTTAAACATGGTAGCTTTTAAAATTTTTTGACTATTGTATATATATTCACACACCAAACATACATTTGCATGTTTATATACAGATATATATAATCTGAAACAAAAGCTTCATGAGACAATACATGTCCTTACTACATACAATACACTCAATTTCATTTTTAAAGTATTGACTGCAACTCACCTAACCTATTAATGAGTTGTGAGCTACAATCTGAGAAATACTAGATTAAAAATGTGATGACACTATAATGGAATACTATTTAGCTATATAAATATTTCTTAAAAACCACTGAATAAGAATAGATTAATATAAGTGATTAAAAAACAAGTTACCAGTTATCCATACAGCCTGATTTTAATATTTTTTAAGCATGTGTGCACTGGGATGGTTCTCTGGGGCCATAGATAAGAGATAGAGTACTTTATTGCATCCACAATTTACCTAATATTTCTTTGCCATAGTTTCTTGCAGGAAGCAGAACAGAAGAGCCTATGACTTACAGTCCTGGAGTCCTATGTGGAGTCAAAGTAACTATAAACTAGTTTCTTTTTTTTAGTAAACATTTATTAGCCATAAACATTATGGGCTGAGTACTCAAAAGCAAAGGTGCTGCAAATCTACCATAGGGGTGGCAGACATTGGAAGAAATCTACCATAGGGGTGGCAGACATTGGAAGAAATCTACCATAGGGGTGGCAGACATTGGAAGAAATCTACCATAGGGGTGGCAGACATTGGAAGAAATCTACCATAGGGGTGGCAGACATTGGAAGAAATCTGCCATAGGGGTGGCAGACATTGGAAGAAATCTACCATAGGGGTGGCAGACATTGGAAGAAATCTACCATAGGGGTGGCAGACATTGGAAGAAATCTACCATAGGGGTGGCAGACATTGGAAGAAATCTACCATAGGGGTGGCAGACATTGGAAGAAATCTGCCTTAGGTATGGCAGACATTGGAAGAAATGAACGTGCTGGTGCTGCAGATGGATGTGAAATGTACAATGGACATCCAAAAGAGAGAGTCCTCATTTCTGCTGAGAAGTGATTCCTGAGCTGAGGTTAAGGATGAGTTTGCCCCCAAGGAGCAGAGAAGAAAAGAAGAGCATTCAAGATAGAAGAACGGAGCAGTGGGGGGCAGAACAGGGAAGGGTGACTCTGCAGGGTGAATTGTGAGGTATGAGGCATCTTGGTATGACAGGAGCATAAGGTAAGGTAGAGGTTACGGTGAGGAGTGAGGTTGAAGAGCTGAGCAAGGGCAAGGGCACAGAGGGCCTGTGTGCCATGCCAAGGGCCTAGACACTCTGGGTCCCTGGATCTTAACAAGGATGCACAGTTTAATCTCCTGTGTAGCTTTAAAAGCTGCAGATGCCTGACTCGCCCCCAGTAATACTGGGGTAATTCATTGGTCCTTCATGAGATCTACCATCTTTCACTTTTTGTTCAATCTCTTTCTGTAGGCAATGAGAGGCTATTTAAGGAGTGTAATAAGCAGAAGTGTTATATCACATTTCCAACCAGCAACAGTGTAGAGAGTGGATTGGAAGTGGACAAATTGAAGGCTGGAAGCCCAGCTAAAGAGCATCATGAGAGTCCAAGTGAATAAGTGGAAAAACAGAAGCTAAAGGAAAGGCAGCTGGGAAAAAGAGGAGGAGAAGGATCTTGAAATGCCGAGTTCCCAGCCTAGGCTTCTATGGAGGCAGTGGAGGTGGCAAAGGGCAGGTTGGGGGCTGGGAGGAATAGCTCCCTCACAGTCTCCTGCAGCCCTCCTGAATAAACAGGTGAAATGAAACCAGGCATTTACTATGCTATCAGATTTATAGGAAAAATCTTCCACTTTCCCTTCTCCCTCTTGCCTACTCTCCAATAGATTGCCACACCCAAGCTTCTTCCTGAAGCCACCTAGTGTCTGGGGGTAGAGAAGGGAGACAGGAGGCGGAGAAAAATCAGGATGACTGCCTCTTCTAACACCTTGGGGAAAATAATACTTACCTCATGGATTCAAAGTGAGAACAAATAAGAAAATGTATGGACTGTGTCTGGCACATGTAAACTCTTGATAAGTCATTTCCTTTTTCTGGACAGGAGTGACTAAGGCTCCAGTCCTCCTCTTGTCTGATGAACATTTCTACCTAGCTCTGTTTTCCTCTCTTAAACATATTTATAAATTTTCTAGTGCAAGACTAAAATGACAAGTTTTCACTTTCTTTTTCAGGCAGAAACGGAGGAACTTTTTTCATCATATGGAATAATTAAAGTCAGAGCTAGGTGAAAGATTTTCCCCTCTTTGGGCTGTGTTTCATCAACTGAGAAGAAATTCTCTTTCCTGATAATCCTCCCTGAAATGTAACATTCTTTTCACCTATATACTCAATTGAAAAAAAAAAAAGTGCTAGCAACACATCGGAAGATTCCTTGTACCCATCTAAAAGTTAATTCCTCTTCAGTGCTTTGCAAGTAATCCAACACACTGCACTTCAAAAAAAAAAAGGCTGCAGAGGCCTCTATTAAAGCTGTTCTTTTTATAAAAGTGCAGTCACAAATCAATGCATTGTTAATGAAGAGTTTTCCTCCATTGGCCTCTGGAGATGTGGAGACTCAAGACTTGCTCATGACTTCTCACTGGGGGCAGGGGGGCTGGGAGTTTACACAATGGGGGCTTTCAGTTCAACTTATTTCAGAAGAACCTAGCCCAAGAAGTCAGATACCCACATCAGCTGTGTCCCCTCCTTTCCAAGTGTGAAGCCCAGATTTTTTAAGAACTGGGGAGAGGGGTGTGCTGATCTAAATCATTCAAATTTTTCTCTTAATTTAAAAATGATCACAAAGGCACATTTCTCCTTCTCTGGAAGCATCAATATCACAAAGCACTACACACAAGAAAACCCAGCAATTAAGAGCCTGTTGCCTACCATTTGAATCTTGGTCCCAGCGCTGCTACTAAGTACCCTGGGGCTACTTAATTCATGGAGCTACTAGAAATGGTTTGTTCTTGTGAGAGAGATCCTAAATATTGGACCACAGGCCAACTAACGCCCACAGACATGCATAGTTAACTTGAAGAAGGTTTAACTGTCTAAATACTTCACTGCCAACTTACACGATTTAGGAGATAAACAAATCAGTACTTCCGCTTCTCTTGAAGATTCCAGAGATTTGACCACCCTGGGCCTTGGGGTCTCCTGGCAAGTCTCGGTGGGGGCTGAGTAGCTGCTAAACTGTGGGCACAGAGCCAGGCTCCAGGCTGGCTGAGGTCTCCAGCCACTATCACCCATCTGGTCCAATTCTCTCATTGCCTTAAACTCTCTGGGCATTTGCAGTTGTCATGTCAACACTAAAGGGACTGCAGCTTGGAAAAGACAGCCTCTACCAATATCATCATAAAGGAATGGCTCTGTGAAGTTAGAGGGGTGGACGTGGCCTAGCCACTTGATGATTGGGAAAAGGGAAATGGAGAAGATGGAGCATGACGAGCTGGTTGTACATGAGACTCAGATCTTCTGAAGTCTCTCCACTGGAACTTTTCTCCCCTTCCTTATAAAATTCAAATAGATGACTTACAAATAAATGACTTACATAAAACATCAACAGCTCCAACTTGTTGACTATGCCATTTTACATGCATTATCTAATCAAATCCTCAGAACCATAATGATCCTCAATTTAAAGATGAAGATAAGGCTAGAAAGACTAAATAACTTTACCTAAATTCAGTTAGAAAGTGATGAAACTCAGGGTCCAGCATAATCAATATGAACGGTTAGCAATTTCTACCAAATTCACCCAGTGCCTTTGTTAGGTAGTTAGAATAGGAAAAAGGAGTACACAATGGCAGTGGCTAAAGGACAAAGAAAGGAAAAAGCTCGAAAAAATAGAACAAAGGAAAGTCCAAGGACCAGAGTGAGAACCTCAGGTAAAACAAACAGCCTCCTGGCTAGCCCAGTTTACATAGGGCAGGCTCATGGGGAGGGGAAAAGCACATATAAAAAGAGGACACAAAATTGAGCTGGGGGCTTCTCTTCTCTCCTCAGCTTTTGGGTCGGCCTGCCCTCATGCCTTGAAGATGTATTTTCCTTTGTTTGCCAAATAAAACTGAGCTATAACATTAGTCCATCCATCACTTCGAATCTTTGCTGCAACAAGACAGAACCAGGGAAACTACATGCGCCCCTAACACCTTTAAGGACACTTTGTCCCCCCTCAAAACTTCTCCTCTAAGAGAATTTCCTCAAATCATCTTCCTCTCATAACAGCTCTGTGGAGAGTAAAGGTGGTGAGGGGATCAATATATTACGTAAAATGCAAATACACTAGGAGACCAATGAAAAAAAAAAGTAAAAGGCTGTGGAACTCCCTAGTGAATATGAGTTAAAAAGGAAGACTCAAAAACTTGACTCTGTAGAGAAAAATAATTTCTAGAAGGTCAGAGATGGAACTCCCAACCATTAAAAAACACCTGGACAAAGAATGATTAAAAGGAATTCAGAGTCCTGTCTATGCCATGTCAAATTTGAGACAATGCCAAGACTTTAACATTTATCAGCTATCTTAATAAAGGAACAGTCTATGAAAATACATGAGCAATACTGTGGGCTCTACAACTTACTGGCTTTGTGACCTTGAGCAAATTACTTAACCCAGAGCCTTGGTTTCCTCATCTGTATGATTAGAATAACACTGAACATGTAAATATGTTGTGATGACTAAATAGGATGCACACAAAGTGATTAGCATGCTCTGTGGCATACAGTTGGTGCTCTATAAATGTTGTTTCCCCACCCTCCCTTTTAATTCTTCTCGGTGATTTAAAATTGATGGTAACCAGAATATAGATCTACTATTTTCTAATAAAATGTGGGAAACTAGGAAACAAGCATTTATTAAACTGTCGAGTCTTTTCCTTTCTCTTAAAAAGAATCTCAAAGGGCTAGCTTATATGCACCAGCACTCAAATAGCACCTCTGGCAAGAAGAGTTGGAATACTGAGTAGGTATTCCAAGTAAAAGTAGGTAAAAGACCTAACTATCACCTGGAAACTTAAACTTCTGAACTACTACTGCTGCTGCTGCTGCTAAGTCACTGCAGTCGTGTCCAACTCTGTGCAACCCCATAGACGGCAGCCCACCAGACTCCCCCGTCCCTGGGATTCTCCAGGCAAGAACACTGGAGTGGGTTGCCATTTCCTTCTCCAATGCATGAAAGTGAAAAGTGAAAGGTAAGTTGCTCAGTCGTGTCTGACTCTCAGCGACCCCATGGACTGCAGCCTACCAGGCTCCTCAGTCCACGGGATTTTCCAGGCAAGAGTACAGGAGTGGGCGGCCATCGCCTTCTCTGAACTACTACTAAAAATGGCTAATATTGAGTGTTTGGGCTTCACTGGTGGCTCAAACAGTAAAGAATCTGCCTGCAATGCAAGGAGACATAGGTTCGATCCCTGGGTCGGGAAAAATGCCTGGAGAAGGGAACAGTTACCCACTCCAGTATTCCTGCCTGGAAAATCCCATGGACAGAGGAGCCCGGAGGTCTACAGTCCACGGAGTCACGAAGAGTCAGACACGACTGAAGTGATTCAGCACGCACCTTTAAGATTGTGAAGACTGATGAAATAATGGATGTAAAGTGAACAGCATAGTGTCTGGCTGTAGTAAATACTCAATGAGTGTGTGTGTGTGTGTTAGATTGGGTTAATTAGGGATCTTCCCAACCCAAGGATAGAACCCATGTCTCTAATGTCTCCTGCATTGGCAGGTGGTTCTTTACCACTCATGCCACCTGGAGTAGCTACTCTTATCTCTATTTTATAGAATTTGAGCCTTCAAGAATTTTTTAATTTGTCCTATTAAATGGACAACTACAAGGCATCCATGTACTTATACACAGACGTAAGATTTGTTCAAGCCCAAAATATGAATCTGTAAATCTGATGAACATAGGGAGCATTGATGGATGGTATAGAAATGTAGCTTCAGTGGAATATTTTTAGTCTAAATTATCTAGTTATCCAACCTGCCAAAATTAGATATCAACTGAATTCACAGTGTTAAATACACAGCAGGCACTCACACTTACTGCTTTAATACTTTTGTCTCTATCATTAATGTCTTATGATTAAGTCAGAATTTTGTACCCTGCCTTTACTTAAAATAGGGATGAATACCTTATTCACAAGGGAGCTGTGAGGAAAAGCTATGAATAACTATATATACATAAAATTTACAAGTCTGCATTGCATTCACCTCTCCATATTTTACTGTAAGACTATTATTTTACTAAACACAAGTTAGATGGCTCTCTGAAAGAGGGCCCTTAGAAGGCAAAACAGTTAGGACCCCAGATCTCTCCTCCAGACATGCGTTCCTGGCAGATTACTGACGAGTTTGGCCAAACTGCTTAACCTCTCATAGCCTCAGCTTCTGGAACTGTAAAATATAAGTGATGGTTATCTTTTACATAGGACTGTGATAAGGGGAAATGAATTAATGCGTGCATGCATTTTAAAAAGTGCCAGCCATGTAGAAAGCACAAAACAAGTAACAGCTATTATTATTATGTAAAACACTTCATAGCTAATTTACATGGGTTTCTTCCTAGTCAACATATTTATTACGTTAGCTCTACAGCTTTTGCAAAGAATACTGCATCCCTAGTGTAACAGCAAATACCACCAAGGAAAGTGATAAAATCATTTGCCCCTTGGGTTAATGACTCTGATGCACCATTACTTAAGGAGTTTACTGAATCTTGACTACTACTTTTAACACCTGAGATTAAGAGACCAATCCTACATGTTTGGTTTCATCAAGTTAGCATATCCTTCAAGTACTTTCTCTGAGCAAAGCAATGTGCTAAGTGTTGTGACCACAACCAAGATCTAGAAGAAATCCTCTTCTGCAGAAGACAGAAGAAATCCTCCTGTCTGCTTAAAATTGTGTGTGTGTGTGTGTGTGTGTATATATATATAGTCATATAATTATGATACTAACTGTAATTATTTGCTTATAGGTCTGATTCCTCCTGTAATATGAGCTTCTCAAGGACAGCTGGGGTCACTGATTTTCTCTTTTACCTCCAACACCTAGAACAGTGTTTAGAACTCAGTAAGGGATAAAAACTGATTCTGGCATAACTCAAGTTGTAGTCTAGCAGAGGAGTTCAATCTTATATGCAAACACATGATTATATGCATACAAAAACAGGAATGTAATACAGACCATGATAATTCCCTCATGAGTAGTAAATGCTATATGGACAGTGAGAAGTAGTAGCACTTCTCACAAGACTGAAAAAGGGTTTTTTAATGGAACGCAGAGTATTTGTACTTGTGGTTCAGGAAGATTTGGGTGGGGACAAGTGGAAGATGGGGGCTTCCCAGATGGCACTAGTAGTAAAGAACCTGCCTGTCAATGCAGGAGACTAAGACATGGGTTCGATCCCTGGGTCAGGAAGATCCTCTGGAGGAGGGCATGGCAACCCACTCCAGTATTGTTGCCTGGAGAATCCCATGGACAGAGGAGTCTGGCAGGCAACAGTCCATGAGGTCACACAGAGTCAGACACTACTGAAGTGATTCAGCATGTAGGCAGGTGGACGATGTAGGAAAAAAGGGAGTAGGGAAAAAAAAAAAGAAAAGAACAAGCAAATTCAAGAAAAGATAAACAGATCCGGAGCAAAATTTGCATGTAGAAGACTAGCAGACATTGAGAGTGGAAAGATAGTGAACCACTAGTGGAATGAATGGGATGAGTCACGCCGAGGAGTAAGAATTTTATTTATGATACAATTGAGAATCCTTAAAGGTATCAAACAGTAGAGTACTATAAGATGTGTTTAAAAGTGAAAGTGAAGTCACTCAGGCGTGTCTGACTCTGCGACCCAGTGGACTGTAGGCCATCAGGCTCCTGCGTCCATGGGATTCTCCAGGCAAGAATACTGGAGTGGGTTGCCATTTCCTTCTCCAGGGGATCTTCCCGACCCAGGGATCGAACCAGGTCTCCCGCATTCCAGGCAGACGCTTTAACCTCTGAGCCACCAGGGAAGCCCATAAGATGTGTTTAACTGCTGATTATTTTAAAAAGTAAAGTTCTAGGATTGCTGGTTCCAGCCAAGATGGAGTAGCCCCATTATAAGTCCTACTGTAAGATACATTTTCCCTCTTACAATGAAAAAAACCTGGACATACCACAACATACAAGCACAGCAGTACTGTGAAGTGGGAAGACAACTCACAGGACCTGAGTCGGGAAGCGGAGCCTACATTCACACCTAGCACCAACAAGGTGAAACCAGATGATACCAAACAGGTTACTTGACACTCCACTTCCCCCTCCCGGCCCCCTTCCCTCCCAGTTTCAGCCGGCCCAGCAGGGAAGGGCAGTCCCCACCCCATCCACCATGGTGAGGCAGAGTGAGGAGCACTCCTGGCCCCTCCTCCTCCACTGGTGAACACAGGGCAGAGCTGAGTTTCTGTTGCCGCCCTGAGGCAACAAGTGGAGTCAGCACTCGGACTCCTTCCGGGGTGCCAGCTGGCCCAGCAGGAGCTGAGCTTACACTCCCACTTGAAGTCCATGCGGACTGGGGGGGAGCATCCTTCTACCCCATCCATCTGCAGAGAGACCCTGTCAACACTCCACTCTCACTGATGTGGGGCCCAGCAGATAACACATACACTCATCTGGCTCTGGTGCCACACCTCAACAGAGAGAATGGCTGCTAAAAAATAAAATAGTAAAAAGAGGTTCTAGAATCTCGTAATATCCAAAATTGTTCAAGAAAAAAAATCACACACTACCCCAAGAACCAGGAAAATCACAACTTGAATGAGAAAAGATGATCAATAAATGCCAACATCAAGATGAATCAGAGGTTGGAATTATCTGACAAGATTTTTTTAACACATTCATAATAAAAATATTTCAATAATTCTTCAATAAGCAATTATGAATTCTCTTGAAACTAACTGAAAAACCAGAAAATCTTGTAAAAAAAAAAAAGGAATGAAATTATAATACATGCTACAATGTGGATGAATGGAAAACATATTAAGTAAATTCAGTCAGTCACATATATACACATACTGTATGACATCATTTATATGAAATCTCCAGAGTAGGCAAATCTGTTGAGACAGAAAGTAAATCAGTGGTTGCCTGGGGCTGAAGGTGGTGCGGAATAAGAAGTGACTCAGTGGCTACAGGTTCTTTTGGGAGTGATGAAAACTGCACTAAAATTAGATTTGGGTGATGTTTGTGCAATTCTGTAAACACACTAAAAACTACTGAACTGTATACTTTAGATAAGTGAACTTTGTTGCGTAAATTATATCTCAATGTAATATAGATTGAAATTTAAATAATTAAATTTTCTTTTAAAAAGGAATCAAATGTAAGTTATTAAACTAAAAAATAAAGTACAGTAACTAAAAAACTTGCTGGCTGGGCTCGACAAAAGAGTGGAGACAATAGAGGACAGAAATCAGTAAACCTGAAGACAGCTCAGGAGGATTTACTCTGAACAACAGAGAGAAAATAGACTGAAAAAACGAAGAGGGCCTTCGGAACCTGTGAAACAAAAGATTCATCATCAGAGTCTCGGAAAGATCTGAGAGAGACAGTGGGGCTCAAAGAGTATTTTAGGAAATAATGGCTGAATACTTTCCAGATTTTTCAAGGGTAGAAAGAACAGAACTGTCAACCATGAATTCTACACCCAGTGAGGAATGAAAGGGAAATAAAGGCATTTTTTGGACAAAAGAAAACTAACAGAATTTGTTGCTTGCAGACCTACCCTTACAAATTGGCTGACAGGAGGTCTTTAAACAGAAAAAAGAATGATTTTTAAAAAGGAATATTGGACCAAGAGGAAAAAAAGAAAGAAAAATGAAAAAGTACATTCATGAGTATACACAATGAACTTCTCATGAGTTTTTAAATTGTGTTTGATGATTTAAATAAAAATCATACACCATCTTATGATCAAGAAAAAGATATTTAAAAGTGGGGACAGAAAAGGGATATATGTGGAATCAGTGTTCACACTTCACTGGAAGTGGTAAAATGCTGATACAAGTAGATTGTGATGTTATATATGCTTATTGTAATTCCTAGAATAAACACTGTAAAAATTATACAAAGTGATATACTCAAAAACACTAAAATATAGAGAAGAAATCCTAAAAATTATTCAAGTAATCCACAAGAAGGTAAGAAAAGAGAAGCAAATAATAGGAAATAGAGGAGAAAAAAGGAGGGGAAAAAATAGCAGCTTTAATCCCTAAATATATCAACAATTACCTTAAATGTAAATGGTGTAAATACCCCAATAAAAAGACAGGTATTTGCAGATACAAAAATATGATCCAACCAATGTGCTGTCTATTAAGAAACTTCCTTCAAATACAATAACAGTATAAGAGTTGTTGATCAGTCACTAAGTCATGTCCGACCCTTTGTGACCCCAATGACTGCAGCACACCAGGCTCCTCTTTCTTTCACCATCTCCCAGAGTTTTCTCAAATTCATGTCCATTGATTCAGTGTCAGACTTCTAATGATAAAGAATTGAGCTGGGCTTGCCTAGTGGCTTGGTGGTAAAGAATCTGTCTGCTAATGCAGGAGGCACAGGTTCAATCCCTGGTCCAAGAAGATCCCACATGCCCCAGAGCAACGAAGCCAGTGCAGCCCAACTGCTGAGGCTGTGCTCTAGAGCTGGGAGCCCCAACTACTGAGCCCATGTGTCACAACTACTGAAGCCTGTGCACCCCAGGGCCCGCACTCTGCAACAAGAGAAGCCACAGCAACGAGAAGCCTGCACACCCAAAATAGAGAGTAGCCCCCACACTCCGAAATTAGAGGAAAGCCCATGCAGCAGCAAAGATCCAGCACAGCCAGGGGAAAAAAAAAAAGAGTGGAACTAAGTAATTTTTGGAATACTATATGCTCATTAAAATTTAACAGAATGGAAAAATGCTTATAACGTCAAGAGTACACTAAATACAAAATCATGCATCATTAGCATATAAGTAAAAACAACTTTTTATATGAATAAAATTTTATTGAATTTTAGATAATTAGAAAGAATAAAGAAATGCAAGATAAATGCTTTTGAAACAACATCTGACAGTATCATCTTTTTGTCATTGGTATTTTCACTTTTCTTTATAAAAATTATAGACATTCATTTATTTAAATTTTTACAAAGTCAAGAACCATCAAATGGAAAATATAAGTAATGCTGAAGTAAATTCAGCTTTTCATCAATATTGGGATGGTTGCAGTGGCTAGGTTCAGAGCTTAGCCCTCTTGGAAAAATAATGTACGCGGCAGCTGTTGGTTTCCATTATTCAAATAAGTCTGAAAACCAGGAGGCCACTTCCTGTGACGACTGTTCTTGCAGGAAAAGAGGGCAAAAAGCATAGTGGGATGACAGAATGAAAGACAGTAACAGGGAAAGAAAAGATAACCTGATCGAATCACAGGGTCAGAATCATAAAAAATTTAGGAGACAAATCTGGGATGAAACCATTTTTGTGTGTTGCTTAAAGTGTGGTTAAGGCGAGACTGTCACCAACACAAGCATGGCCAGGTCTACAGAGCACACAGTGTGGAGAGTCTGCGGATCACCTGGTGGGCTCCCAGGCTGGGTAACTGACCACAGAGAGTCTCTTTACAGTGGTGTAAAACGCATTTGGGCAAAATTGCAACCCTGAGCTGTGACAAGTACAGGGCAGAGCCTCCCAGGAACATATCTGAAGACAGTCCTTTTGTCTCAGTCTTATCTCTTTTGCAAATCTAATCATTATAGAAACAAACAAAAAAAAAAACGAGGACAAAGCCAACTCCTGCCCTCCCTTTAACAACCTAGAAACCTCGACTTGTCAAACAAGGAAAGTTACCTCCCACAGTACAAAGCGCATGGGGTGCTGCCCTCATTAAGAGCGACCTGGTGTGACAGCAAGGGAGACCTGGACGGCCCTGCTCTGACAGGCTGCCAGGAATTCCTTGCCACACACCTGCATGACCTAGGTCTTTCATGAAGGGCCTCCTGCCGGGTTCAATCCACATATTTTCAATGAACATGGTGTTAACAGTAGTCTTTACCTTCCTAACCCAAAGCCTCTCACTTATTTTCTTTAAAAAAAAAAAAACAACAGTTTTCTTTTTAAAAATATTTTCCCAGGAAATAAGGAACAGTAATTGTCATGGACCTACAACAGACCCCAGAAAAACATAGACAGGCAATAATCTGTCAATATAGCAGTACTCCAAATATGAAATTCATGGTCCAGGAAGAGATAAATAAATAAATATGACGGGGCTTCTCCAAGAAGTTTCTAGTTTTCACCCATTCCTTACTGACTTTTGTTGGTGTAAAAAGTTTTGATTCTATGATACAAGAGCCAGCCCTGTGAAGACCAATACTCGCCATTTATGCCATCTGGCCCCGACAGCGGAAGGGGATGGGGAGGGGCCAGACGATGTACAGGGGTGCTCAGTATGTTTTCTAAAGACACCTATCTTTTTAAATAATTTCATTATTTAAACTCCATGTGGCACTTTATTCTCTTGAAAAATTATTACGTTAGGCGTGAATTAAAAAAACAAGCCCGTCTGGACTGCAGATGGGTTTTCAGTGCTACTCTGCTTTTACACCTCCTTCCTTGGCTTGGCACATCTGTGAGATCCAGCTTTCTGAATGGAATCCTGAGACCGCTCTGGTAGGGGAACGTGTCTTCATGCCGGAATATTCCAGTTCGGTTTACAAATCTTAGTGGCCAGGTCACACCACAGCCTCCTTCTCTGTGCTTTTTACTAGGATCATTGTCAGGAAATTGTCCTTCCCAGCGCTCTGCCACCCCACCCTCCCCCTGGAATGAGGGCATCCTTAGCTTTTTTTTCTGCACATTCCCTCCGCCGGCGTCCTATACCAGGGACCCGGCCCGACTCTGGGCTGGCACCATGACAGGGACAGCGCCGATGCGCTCCAGGGTGGCTTGGCTGACGGTGTAGGAGTGTGTGTGCAGTGACGGTACAGGCGGAGGCCGGGCCTTCCTGCTGACGGAACCATTGCTCCTGGACACAGCCGGCGGTGATGACCCTCTGTTGGCTGTCACTACCAGGGTCTTATGCGGGGCTGGGGCCAGATGGCTGCCATTGGCATAGATGGCTGGTACACTGGCGTTGCCCGAGTGGAGGGAAAAGGACTGGCGCAAGTCACCGAAGTGGCCGAACGACTCCGTGTTTCTGTGCGCTTTGGGGTTGCTGCTCCAGTAGCGGCTGTTGTAGGTATTGGAAGAGGTCAGTGTGTTGTTCTCCGAGGAGGATATCTCCATGTGAAATGCTTTGGCAGAAGAAGAACATTTGGGTGGAAGATCATCCTCTCTGAAAATGAACAAAAGTAAAGGTGTTGTCAGAATTTACCCAATGTCCACCCTACCCTTCTGCTCAGGACTCTTTCTTCTCATACTCAGGCTAACATGTCTGGGAAATTCACCCCCTCAGGACAGACCACACTCTCAGGAAAGCAAACAAGGCAAGCACCAGGCCTCGGTGCTGACGTTCATTCCCTTTAAGACAATGCTTAAGAAAAATTCTCCCTCAGTGTCTCGGTCTCCAAGAGAAAACAAAGTAGTATCAAATTTTCCAAAGACTATGTCTTCCAATGTAGTGGAAATATATATATATGCGTGTGTGTGTGTGTGTGTGTATATATATACACATAGTGCTCTAAATAGGAAAATAATCCATGAAGATAATCCACTGAGCTAGCTGCTATAAAATAGCTAAGAAACCATCCTATGGATGTAGCAACTTCAAAAAACTACTAGGCTTGGCTTGATTTGCATTTTGGGGTATTTGAGAAATCACTGTGGTGTGCTGACGAGAGGTTTTTCCCATTAATCTTACACTGGGATGAAATCTGTCCAAACCCTTAAAAATTATAAGAGCCTAAGACAAGTTCTTAAGTTAATCTAAGATACTAATTCACCTAACATTTCTTGAGTACCAGGCATTTTATTAGATGTTTCATATGAAAAAAAAAAAAAGACAGCTCTTCTACCCAAGACAAGGGCCTAAGTCAACTTATGTGAGAATGTGGTGCCTGGATTAGTCTTGGAGCTGATGGAAGAATGTAGAGATGGATGAAGAGGGATGGGAAGTATGGTCCAGGAAGAGGGTGGGAGCTAAAGGAAAAGCCTCGAGGCACGAGGAAAGACAGAATAGACTGGAGCTGTGTATGTCATTTTTAATAAGGATATTGACATGATGCCATCTAAGCCTGAGTCTGAACCCCCTTATTCCCACAATACACCAAGGGTCACCTTTCTCTCAATATCATTTGACATTCTTTCCTTACGATGTTCACATTCTTGACTCCAATTGTTTTCAACCAAGTCATATTGGTTTGGTCTATCTGTACAGGTGGTGTTCTTTCTTGTTTACGATCTCATCATTGATAAATGCCAATATTAAATACACATTCTAAAGTAATTTTTCTACTATGGCGGCCACCTAACCCCACCCACCCTGAAGCTATGGGAGGAAATGAGGAGATTCTTTGCTTGTGTCCTCCTCACTGGGCACACGCTAGACTAGCCGCTGCTCCCCATCTGTCCAGTAAATGAAGCTGAGCAGTCAGTCCGAAAGAGTGATGTAACTTACAAGAAATGACCATTTGGCCACTTTAACTGTCTTGGTTAAAGTCATAAGATTAGCAAAGAAACCTTAGCTGCCAAATAGAAATAGAATAGAAACACAGACACTGGATATGCCAATGTCAGGATAAATTATCTGACACACAAACCTTATTTCATTAGGAATTTCTTCTTCCTCCTCCTCTTTATTTTTGCTTCTCCAGTAAAAGAATGCCCCTAAAATTAGTGCAATGCAAAAAATGATAATAACTGCACCAGTGCCAATGGCTCCAGCTATTAGTCCAATGCTCCTGGGCTGGGCTGCAAAATATATTTAAGGTATATTTAAAGAAAAAAAGGAGAGAGAGAGAGAAATAGAATATGCTCATACAACTTCATAAATAGTTAAGACTACCCAAGAATCTTCTTAAAATGCACAAAACTGCCTACAGTACAGCATCCATCTAAAGTTAAATCTTGCTTAACTTTCTGCATCCCCAGTGGCTAGGACTAAAACAACAGGCTCACAAACATTTATTGAATGAATAAACAATTAGACAACTCACAGCTGCAGGAGAGTCACCACTGTAGCAGAGCAGGAAAAAGACCATACCCGACTACTTGTCTGTGTGCGTGCACACTAAGTCGCTTCAGTTGTGTCCAACTCTCTACAACCTATGGACTGTGGCCCGCCAGACTATTCTGTCCATGGGATTCTCCAGGCAAGAATACTGGAGGACTGCCATGCCCTCCTCCAGGGGATCTTCCCAACCCAAGGATTGAACCCAGGTCACCTGCACTACAGATGGGTTCTTTATCACTGAGCCACCTGGGAAGCTGACTACCCGGGAAGCTGACTACCTGCCTAACCTGCCCACAACGAACCCAGCAAGCAGTGGGATAACTTAGCACCTCCTCTTAGTCAGATCATTCCCTTTTGCAGCTGGAATTCAAATAACCCAGGATTCTCAACTAGAGAAAAAACATCTGCACTACTTAGGTATGACCTGGGCACCCAACATTTTAGCAGACATAAGGGATTAGAAGAAAATACAAAAAGGTCTTGCCATGACCAGAAGGTCACTCCAAACTTTTATATGTCTCCAGCGCTACACAATCAGAACTGATTTGATTCTAATGATGCTGAGGAGAAGACATTTTACCATAAAGAACAAGTCCTATTGCTGAGGCTGAAAAGTACACTAATATATTTTGGTAACATTTTCAATAATGATTAAAATCAAAACAATTTCTTTTTTCTCTTCAAATGACCTAAGTACCATTAAGTGAAACTCTTCATTCCCTGGTTTAATGAAGATCTTGGCATTTCGGAACCAGAGTGGACATCGGAATTTCACATACTTACGAGAAATGACCTGGAGATCCAAAAGACAGGTGCTGGTCCCAATGGCGTTAGAAGCCACACACTGGTACAAACCAGACGACAGGGCGCTGATGTTCCGGATAGTGACTGTTCCCTGGACCTGGTCTGTCACAAAAATAACAGTCAAGTGAAGATTTCGGAAAGAAAATAAGAAACCAGAGAAATCAGCAGAAGGCTATAAAAAGAAATGAACAGTGAAGAACTATCAATATCATTTTTCTGGAGAGAGTTTTTGGTTTATGAATGTTAAAGACTAAATCATAAAATAAAGTTAAAGACCTAAAGCTACAGAAAAAAGTGAAATTAGTTGCTCAGTCATGTCCGACTCTTTGCGACCCCATGGACTGTTGCCCACCAGACTCCTCTGTCCATGGGATTCTCCAGGCAAGAATAATGGAGTGGGGTGTCATGCCCTCCTCCAGGGGATCTTCCCAATCCAGAGATCGAGCCTAGGTCTCCCACATTGCAGGCAGATTCTTTAATAGCTGAGCCACCAGGAAGAGCTACAGAGGACTGTCCAAAATAAGGGCAGTCTCACAGCCTAATCTGCAAATTAATGTGAGGTCCTAAAGGTGAGCAGCCTTCCTTGAGGAAATGTTGGCTAATGCCCATTTTAGAGAATCTACGATCATAAATACTGAATTTTAATTCTGAGGAAATGCTGTAATACAAAAATGAAGTTAAACCCATTATACTAATATTTGCTTCATCCTTAATGGAGAAAATATCCACTCTGTGCGCCAAGGTGTAGACTGTTACTCCCTTTCAATAATGATTATAACCATTTTAAGTCCAGCTCCTTCACAAAGTGGACACCAGGACAAGCAAGAGGTTTACTGGAGGCAACGGCAGTAAAGGAAGCAGAGAGGAGCCTGGAGAAAGAAGGGAGCGGCTCCGACTGCAGTGCAGGTCTGACCACCATGAAGGGGAGAGGAAAGAAAGAAGGGGGCGTTTCAGACTGCAGCACAAGGTTGCTGAAGCTTCCACCAGGCTGATGGGGAGTCCTGGAGACAAAGTCACCTGTTTCAGGAATCTCGCTCCTTGCAGGAACAGGCCTGTATTAGCAGCCCCGCTGAGAATGGTGACTGGCTGGGAGCAGTCCAGGCAAAGCCTGCCTGGGAGGGAAGCAGTGGTGGATGCTGGAGGAAGCCGCTGAGGCTGTCAGTCAGTCATGTTCCCCACAGCAGGAAATCTGAGCCCGGCATTTTCAAGGTGATCACAATGATATTACAAAGAACTATTTCAGTGTTTCACGTTCCAGTCATTTATCAACTTTAGGATAGCTTATTTATTCCTTATAAACAAAATGTAAATGACTTGGTAAAAACCAAAGTTAATAGTTATTATTATGTGCCAAGTACTGGCTAAGCTTTTATACGTTATTATCCTGATCATTACAATCATAGAGGTATTATTATTATTAATCCTATTGAACAGATAAGGAAACTGAGGCTTCAGAAGAGTAATAAGATTACACAACTGGGCACCAGGAATTACAGCTGGATGGAGGGCTATCTTACCTCTTAGTTCAGGGTTTCACTGCCTTTCTTAGGCAGAACATAACCATCAGTCACCTCATCTCCTCAAAACAGCAGCACATCAGGAAAGGCTCCTGACAGCTTGGTTTCTGGCGCAAAGTCCACACTCCTCGGGCAACACCCAGGGCTCTCGCTACCCAGTGCTGACAACCCTGACATGAAACTAAGATTGAATTACCTAGTTCCTGCTGGCAATCTTCATAGATCAAAGGCAGAAGCAGAGTCATTTAAGAAATAAATATTTATTGAGCACCTTTCTGTGTACCAGGTAATTTCTGAGGATGGGGATACAATGATGAACCAGACAAACGCAGCCCTGTATTTTAATGAGACAAGTAGGCAAGAAATCATAATAAGTGGGGTAAGTGCCATAACCAGAGGATATAGGATGCTGGGGAGCACAGAAGAGGGACATCTCATGATGATGAGCAAATTCTCAAAGATCCCCCAGACAGCAACAGCCCTCAGGGTTATCTCGCTGCATTCTAACATAATACAAAGGGTAGTGTAAACAAGGACTCTGAATCATCAAACACACTCGGAAATTAACATCAGTATACAGGCCAGGAAAAGGAGGGCTTCTTTTGTTTTGTTTTTGCTATTGCTTTTCAGTGGAAGAATGTAAATGATCCAACCCATACTACTATATGGATATTCTTACTAAATGGATATCTTATTTAGACATTTGAATTGTACTGTACACACCCAAATCAATATACCTGGTAGTTATTTGGTTCACACTTGTATGTTATTTCCTTTTCCTTAAGAACACACAATTCTGATGGCTACCAATGTCTGGGCTTTTCAGTGAACTCACTCAGAGAGTTGAGCCGGTCTGGAGGGAAACTGTTTTCTCCTCCTCTGTGTTCTATTTGATTTCCCAGGCTCTCATAAATGTCTCTCCCATGTGTTTCCCAGCACCCTGTATTCTCTGGAACTTACCCCATTTATTATAATTTCTTACCTACTTGTCTCATTAAGATAATGGACTGGGTTTTTCTTGTTTATTACGGTATCACCATCCTCCGAAATTACCCAGCACATGGAAAGGTAAGCAACAAAGAAATAAATGGGCTATCTTCGCTTGAGTGTCTATTGTGTACCACATGCACTACACTAAGAGTTTTACATGTCTCTCTAAGTTTAGAAACCTTAAGTTTTATACTCTATACTTTTCAAAGGTGACAAAGCTCAGAGAAGCTATGCAATTGGTCCAAGATCGCACAGGACTCAAGTAGCAGCACATAAAATCAGGTCTGTCTGTGTCCAAAGCTCATAATCACCATACCCCGACTTGGCTTTCTAGTAAGGCACTTAATACCATAATATTCTCTGGGGTACATCTATAGGATATTTTCTAACCTTGCGATCAATGTCCCAATGCTGTTAGTCTTAAACAAAGCCATCTGTGTAAATCCATCTTCAATACATTAGCAAATGTCATCATTCAAGAAAACCATAATCTTTGGACCACTAACCACCCCCCCAATTCCACACACTGTATTACTGTCTTCATAAATCCTGAAAGTCTAGAAACTTGATCAGCTCACACCAAACCACTGATTGTGTTGACATTTCCACAGAGAGAATTAGGAAAAAAATTAACAGCTGATCTAAGCAGCCTTCTGGCATGTGGAAAAGGTAAACTGTAAAGATTCATGCTGAAAAAGTTATTTTTAAAAGGTGAAGTCACTGTTTTTCCATTTTTCCCCTTTACCTCTATAGACACCATAAGTGGAGTGATTAAGACAGTGTTTTTCCATGAGGTGGACACACCATGCTGGAGTTAACTTGGAACAGAATCAGGGGATGAGACTGACTCATTACTAAGACAGGACTAGCCGGAAGCAGAAGAGGGCTGTTTCTACGCAGTCAGGGCAACGCAGACATGGGGCACCTCTACCGCCAGCACCAGACTGCTCCACGCCACGGCGCAGGGCCCTTTCTGAAATGAGAGGGGCCAATCCCCCAGTGGGTCACTTCACTTGGTCTGCTCTGACACAGACTAACTTGTTGAAATGAAGTTGTAGAATAAATATCCTTTTGATGTTCTTTCTTTTAAAGAATAGGGGAAGTTCAACAGGGTGGAACTACAATTTGGAAAGCAACAAACTGCATCACACTGCTCCGTTTTAGTTCACAGCAACACTGTATCCCACATAAGATGCTGACCTCAACCAGAAAGCCCTATGGAATTTAGAGAGAAATAAACACAAGCGCACATTTCCACTTCCATCCTTTCTCCTTAGTTCCAGAATCACTTCTCTGCCACCTAGTCAATGGTAAACTGGCTGAGAGTGTGTGTTCTAGACTCATGGTGGAACCTGTTCTGCCACTGGCTAGCTAGGTGGTCACGGATGTGCCACCTCTTCCTCTGTAGGCTTCCATGAGGACTAAGTGAGATAATGCACAGTGCCTGGGAAGGCTTCTATGTAGGAATTTCCTCTTGGCATGGCTTTATAAATTTATATATTTTTCTGATTTATGAGGAAAGTCAAGAAATTGGGAAAATGCTAAATGTCTCAAAATTCCAATAAATATTAATACTCAGGATTTGAGGTTGAGAGATCAGACTTAACAAAATCAGATTATTCAATATGTTATATGATTTATGCATTTTTAAAATAATAAGTGACCATAATAATTGAGTCATTTCTTATATAAAATTCAGAATTATTCTACATGAAAAATAATGCATACATGGTTTATTATTTGCACAACATATGATATATATTATGACATATCTCAAAATTCTCCAAGCCAGGCTTCAGCACTATGTGAACCATGAACTTCCTGATGTTCAGGCTGATTTTAGAAAAGGCAGAGGAACCAGAGATCAAATTGCCAACATCCGCTGGATCATAGAAAAAGCAAGAGAGTTCCAGAAAAACATCTATTTTTGCTTTATTGACTATGCCAAAGCCTTTGACTGTGTGGATCACAATAAACTGTGGAAAATTCTGAAAGAGATGGGAATACCAGACCACCTGACCTGCCTCTTGAGAAATCTGTATGCAGGTCAGGAAGCAACAGTTGGAACTGGACATGGAACAACAGACTGGTTCCAAATAGGAAAAGGAGTTCGTCAAGGCTGTATATTGTCACCCTGTTTATTTAACTTATATGCAGAGTACATCATGAGAAACGCTGGGCTGGAGGAAGCACAAGCTGCAATCAAGATTGCGGGAGAAATATCAATAACCTCAGATATGCAGATGATACCACGCTTATGGCAGAAAGTGAAGAGGAACTCAAAAGCCTCTTGATGAAAGTGAAAGTGGAGAGTGAAAAAGTTGGCTTAAAGCTCAACTTTCAGAAAATGAAGATCATGGCATCTGGTCCCACCACTTCATGGGAAATAGATGGGGAAACAGTGGAAACAGTGTCAGACTTTTTATTTTTCTGTGCTCCAAAATCACTACAGATGGTGACTGCAGCCATGAAATTAAAAGACGCTTACTCCTTGGAAGGAAAATTATGTCCAACCTAGACAGCATATTCAAAAGCAGAGACATTACTTTGCCAACAAAGGTTCATCTAGTCAAGGCTATGGTTTTTCCTGTGGTCATATATGGATGTGAGAGTTGGACTGTGAAGAAGGCTGAGTGCCGAAGAATTGATGCTTTTGAACTGTGGTGTTGGAGAAGACTCTTGAGAGTCCCTTGGACTGCAAGGAGATCCAACCAGTCCATTCTGAAGGAGATCAGCCCTGGGATTTCTTTGGAAGGAATGATGCTAAAGCTGAAACTCCAGTACTTGGGCCACCTCATGCGAAGAGTTGACTCACTGGAAAAGACTCTGATGCTGGGAGGGATTGGGGGCAGGAGGAGAAGGGGATGACAGAGAATGAGATGGCTGGATGGCATCGCTGACTCGATGGATGTGAGTCTGAGTGAACTTTGGGAGTTGGTGATGGACAGGGAGGCCTGGCGTGCTGCGATTCATGGTGTTGCAAAGAGTCGGACACGACTGAGCGACTGATCTGATCTGATATATTTTAATAATATGTAAAAAGTTATTTCAATTAAATGCAAATGTTTGATAATAAGAAGTAATAAAAATGGGAATATTAACACAAAATAAAACCTATTTAAAAATCCAAAGATAATATGACAAACACTTAATATTTAAACTCTGTCATTCTTTTTTTTTGTTTTTTGTTTTCTTTTTTTTCCTTAATTTTATTTTTAAACTTTACAATATTGTACTAGTTTTGCCAAATATCGAAATGAATCCGCCACAGGTATACATGTGTTCCCCATCCTGAACCCTCCTCCCTCCTCCCTCCCCATACCATCCCTCTGGGTCGTCCCAGTGCACCAGCCCCAAGCATCCTGTATCGTGCATCGTACCTGGACTGGCAACTCGTTTCATACATGACATTATACATTTCAATGCCATTCTCCCAAATCTTCCCACCCTCTCCCTCTCCAACAGAGTCCATAAGACTGTTCTATACATCACTGTCTCTTTTGCTGTGTCGTACACAGGGTTATTGTTACCATCTTTCTAAATTCCATATATATGTGTTAGTATACTGTATTGGTGTTTTTCTTTCTGGCTTACTTCACTCTGTATAATAGGCTCCAGTTTCATCCACCTCATTAGAACTGATTCAAATGTATTCTTTTTAATGGCTGAGTAATACTCCATTGTGTATATGTACCACAGCTTTCTTATCCATTCCTCTGCTGATGGGCATCTAGGTTGCCTCCATGTCCTGGCTATTATAAACAGTGCTGCGATGAACATTGGGGTACACGTGTCTCTTTCCCTTCTGGTTTCCTCAGTGTGTATGCCCAGCAGTGGGATTGCTGGATCATAAGGCAGTTCTATTTCCAGTTTTTTAAGGAATCTCCACACTGTTCTCCATAGTGGCTGTACTACTTTGCATTCCCACCAACAGTGTAAGAGAGTTCCCTTTTCTCCACACCCTCTCCAGCATTTATTGCTTGTAGACTTTTGGATCGCAGCCATTCTGACTGGTGTGAAATGGTACCTCATAGTGGTCTTGATTTGCATTTCTCTGATAATAAGTGATGTTGAGCATCTTTTCATGTGTTTGTTAGCCATCTGTATGTCTTCTTTGGAGAAATGGCTATTTAGTTCTTTGGCCCATTTTTTGATTGGGTCATTTATTTTTCTGGAGTTGAGCTGTAGGAGTTGTTTGTATGTTTTTGAGATTAGTTGTTTGTCAGTTGCTTCATTTGCTATTATTTTCTCCCATTCTGAAGGCTGCCTTTTCACCTTGCTAATAGTTTCCTTTGTTGTGCAAAAGCTTTTAAGTTTAATTAGGTCCCATTTGTTTATTTTTGCTTTTATTTCCAATATTCTGGGAGGTGGGTCGTAGAGGATCCTGCTGTGATGTATGTCAGAGAGTTAAACTCTGTCATTCTAAAAGAAAATTTAAAAACATGATACAGCATTAAGTATCCAACAGCCTTGATCTTTGTTTCATGCCAAATTTTTCAGACATAGAAAATTTTATTTCCTTTTTGTGTTGATGTTGGTTGAATTAAGATGGAGATGGAAAAGGGAAACAGCAAAAAATTACACAGTAGGACTGTGGATCTGTCAGTTATGTCTTCTTTTTTTCAACCTAGCCTGGGCCTCTGTTGTTTATAAGTTGTTAAATTTCACTGCTTCTCTATGCTTAATATGCACTTTTGTGTTAACTGTTACTGGCTATTTAACTGGTTTCTTTGCTGTTCATCTAAAGCATGGGGCACGCTCCTGCCTCAGGGACTTCATTCACCTGGCTGTTCCTTCTACCCAGAATGCTCTCCAGCCCTGATATTCACATGCCTAATTCCTTTAACATCTTCCAATCTTTGCTAGAATATGATCTTCTCTAGGAGGCTTACCCTAAGAATCTTTTTCAAATTTCAGCTCCTCATGCCTTAGCTAATCCATTTTACATTCACCTATTTTTCCCCTAATGAATTTATCACCTTGTAACAGTCTCTGCAAGTTACTGATTTATTATGTTCAATCTCCCTCCATTAGAATTCAAGCTCTATAAGGGGAAGGATTTATGTTCACTGACGTGTTTCTAGCACCTAGAAGAGTGCTGGAAACTAGTAGGTGCCCAACAAGCATATGTTAAATTAACAAATGAATTCAGAGCAAAAATGAAAAAATAAGTATACAAGACTATACTTGAGTGAAAAAGCTAGTGGGAAACTCAACATTCAAAAAACTAAGATCATGGCACCCAGACCCATGGTACCCAGTCTATTTCATGGTAAACAGAAGGGGGAAAAGTAGAAGCAATGACAGATTTTATTTCTTAGGCTCCAAAATCAGTGCGGACGGTGGCTACAGCCATGAAATTAAAAGACACTTGCTCCTTGGAAGGAAAGCTATGACAAACCTAGACAGTGCATTAAAAAGCAGAGATAACAGTTTGCTGATAAAGGTCCATATAGTCAAAGCTATGGTTTTTCCAGTAGTCATGTACAGATATGAGAGGTGGACCATAAAGAAGGCTGAGCACCAAAGAATCGATGCTCTTGAACTGTGGTTCTGGAGAAGAGTCTTGAGACTCCCCTGGACTGCAAGGAGATTAAACCAGTCAAATCTAAAGGAAATCAACCCTGAATATTCATTGGAAGGACTGATGCTGAAGCTCCAATATTTTGGACACCTAATGAGAAGAATTGACTCATTGGAAAAGATCCTGATGCTGGGAAAGATCAAAGGCAAAAGGGGAAGCAGGTGGCAGAGGATGAGATGGTTGGATGGCATCATTGACTCAATGGACATGAATCTGAGAAAACTCCAAGAGAGAGTAAAGGACAGGGAAGCCTGGTGTGCTGTGCAGTCCATGAGGTGGCAAAGAATCAGACAAGACTTAGAGACTGAACAACAACAACATACAAAAGTATAAATAAAATCAAAAGTTTGGTTTAGGTAGGATTGATTAAAAACACAAAGATGAAAAGGAGCAACAGAATTAGGAATGAAAAGGGGAACATATATGCAGAGTTTTAAAATTCATGAGGGAGTAATAATAATGATAATATAAATGCTAGTATTTATTAAGTGCTTATACATGCCAGATGTTGTGCTAAACATTTTACATGTGCTATCATTTAATCTTTATTTCACCCTGTGAGATAGTTACTATCATTGTCTCCATTTTACACAGAAGACGACCAAGGCTGTCACACAGCCAGTGGTTCCTGGAGCTGTGATTCCAAACCACATTCTCTTGACTCCAAAACCTGCACTCTTACATACACATTTGTGTTTTCACATAGAGAATACAACTTGACGCTACTATGCATAAGCATAGACAAAAGAGACATTTTATAGAAAAATAAAGATATAGAAAATCTTAATAAACCTACTACATTAGAGAAACTAAATCAGTAGTCAAAGAGCTATCAAAAAAAAAAAAAAAAAAACCCAACAACAAAACAAGGCAAAGCTTTGACAAGCAAATTCTACAAAATCATCCAATAACCTAAGTTTTCTTATCCATACTGTTTCAGAGCATGGAAAAATGAGGAAGGGCTACCCAACTCAATTTATGAGGGTTTACTATACTCTGATACTACAACTCAAGCAAGGATAATAGAAGACAGAAAAATATGGGCCGTTCTCACTTATGATCACAGATGATCAAGTTTTATTAAACTTGATGAGATGTTCTATTAAACAGATGAGAAAGTTCTATTAAAATATAAGCATACCAAATATTAGTAATTTATTTTAAAATAATGACAAATAGAATTTATTCCAAAAGAGGAGGGTGGTTTAAAGTTTGGAAATATATTAATGCAGTTCACTTATTGACACTGGGGGTGTATAATTCTTTATTGTGGAGGTTGACCTGTGCCTCACAATGCTCAGCAGCATCCCTGGCCTCTACCCACTGGCTGCCAGTAGCATCTTCCTCCCAGCTGTGACAACTGAAAGTGTCTCCAGACATCGCCAAGTGAAACTGTCCCTGGATCAGAACCACTGATGCAGAGGCTGATGTACTGTCTCAATGGGACCTGGGCCAACTGTACAGGCCTAATGGAACGAGGGCCAAACTGATGCATTTTGCTTCAAATAATATCCATCAAACATAGTTTTCACTCCTTTTAGAATTCAAAGTATTTATATGCCAAAAGGACAATACTAAATCCACTTTGTAATTCTTCTGTATAAAAACAAACTGCATCTCCAAAGAATGCTGGTTCTAAATTTATTCAGTCTTTAGCATCCACATATAAACTATACGAAAACAACTTTTTGGTAACTTTTATTGTGGCATAACTTTTAGTTTACAGAAAATTGAAAGAATACTACCAGGAATTCTTGTGTATCATATATCATCTACTCGGATTTAACAGTTATTTATATTTTGTCCTATTTGGTTATTATTTCCTCAGTACTTACAGAAATATCTTCCTGGACCATGTAAGAGCAAGTAGAAGACACTACACCTTTTTACCACTAAGTACTTAGTATTTCCTAAGGACAAAGACATTACATAATCACAGTACAAGTATCAAAGTCAAGAAATTATATATTGCTACAACAGTATTATCTCATGCAGTTTAAACTCAGATTTTGTCAACTGCCCAGTAACATCCTTTAATAGCTGTTTCTTCCCCTGTCTAGTTTGTAATCTAGGATTCGGTATTACACTTAGTTGTTTTAACTCTTTGGTCTCTTTATTAACTTTGTATTTTGTACTGGGGTATAGCCAATTAACAATGTGATAGTTTCAGGGGAACAGCAAAGGGACTCAGCCATACATATACATGTACCCATTCTCCCCCAAACTCCCCTCCCATCCAGGCTGCCACATAACATTGAGCAGAGTTCCCTGTGCTGTACAGTAGGGCCTTGTTGGTTACCTACTTACATACAGCAGTGTGCACCCGTCCATCCCAAACTCCCCAACTATCCCTTCCCCCACCCGCCTCGCCCCCACCTAGCAACCATTAAGTTTGTTCTCTGACTCCTCAGTCTCTTTAAGTCTAGGACAGTTTGCCTGTCCTCATTCCCTGCTGGATATTTCCTTGTGATTGGACTCAGGTGATGTGTTTTGACAGAAACACTGAAGCAATGATGCTGTGTCCTTCTCAGACCAGAAGACATGAGGCATCCAACAGCAGTTTGTCACAACACTGCTTGTGTGGTTACAGTGGTGTCCACCAGGCCTCTCTACTATAAAGTTCCTATTTATTCTTTGTGATTAGTAAGTTATTTGTGGGAAAATACTTTGGAACTAGTAAACATGTTTCTCATCAAACAACAGCTCCTATTTTGACATTGGGGATGATTTTCTGTCATTCCTTCTACCGACATTGGTAGCCATTCTAATGTAAGAAAATGCTCTTCTTCTTCCCCATTTATTTATGTCTATCAGCAGGGATTCAGGGATTCTCACTGTATTCAGTGGATTACATTATTATTTCAATGTTCACACTGTCCCAGCTTTGTCCTAGAAGGAGCTCCTTCAAGCTAGCCCCTATACATGGTCAATTCTAATCCCCAAATATTATGCCCTGTCACTACTCAGACTTCTGGGGTGCCCTCTTCTGGAGTCAGTTACTCTTTTCTCAGGAATGCATACTGAATTTATATTAAGCAAATGTATACACATTAGTAAGTTAAATCTTCTAAAAGAACTCTAAGTTATTTTGGGATTATATGCTATTTTGTCTACTGCATTAATGCAGATATTAAGAGGTAAATTTAATTAAAAATCAGACTCATTTAATGTGTATTATTATAATAGATGAAGTTAAGTCTGATAACCAATCCAGAGTTGGAATTACAAGACACATGCTGTCATCTTTGGCATTCATGTTCACTTTCACAGCTCAAGTACCAAAGAATATGTAAGTTGCAAAGAATATATCAAGACATTTGACTAATATCTATTTATTCAGAAACAAGTAGGTATGGAAGGCTCTTTCTACAGATACTCACAAGTTACATACAACCATTTTTAAACTTTCATTTGTAATTCCAAACTCAGCCCAATATTTCAAAGAAATGTTATAAATCATTAGAATCTTAATGCTCTAACACAGAGGTGTTGGAGATGATATTGTTAAATCCCTTTATTTTACAAAAAGACAACACACACACAAAAAGGATAACACAGGCCCAAAGAGGTGAACTGTTGTAGAAATAGTTACTGGAAAATCTAGGACTTGAATATAGTTTTCAGGATTTAAAGACAAGAGCTATTCTAAACATGCCACTTACAACATTAAGATTAATAGATCAGTCCACACACACACACAAAAAAAAGCTATTCAGCCTCACAGTATGGTTAAAACATCTAGCAATAAACAATCAGTAGGGAACAACAGCATTGCAGTAATCATTATTAGAATAACCCAGAAGTTATTATGGTGAAAAAAACCTTTTTAAAATAATACTGGGATAGGTTAATTAAAAAGTGATAGGAAGATCCATTAATAATTTCTGTGGGGATTCTTAAAGGAAACTGAAAAGCTCTTAAGAGGCTGGTGATCTTGGTTCTTTAATGTCCAACTTCACCATAGAACTTAGGACTTTTCTTCCCATGACAAGTATACACCATCAATATGATTCAAACTTATCAAGCATAACTAAGGTTGTTTGGGACCTCTCCATTAACTGTCAGCTCCTTAAGTTAAGATCTGTAAATCTTCCCTGAGAATGCTAGAAGAGATATGATCTGTTTTAGAGGTGATGTAACACACAAGATAGCAAAAATTTATTTCCTTGAAACAGAAATTATATGTATAATTCTAGAATTTCCCTCATTTCATAAATTTTCCTCAGTTTTCAAGGGTGTTCCCTTTAATATCAAACCTAAGCAGCTGGATTTACATGCAGAAAGCCCTTGATGATACTCATGTCTCCTCCATCTTTACCTGTCTGCTGTGATCAACTCCTGGATCTCCCATGATCTGAGGCCTTTTCCTGCTCTCTTTCCCATCTTCCTCCTCTAATTAGACTTGAGGCTGAAAAGGATGATTAACCCCCTCATGACTATGTGGATGTTTCTCATACTAACATAGGCAATCATTTCTTAAGTAGGAAGTAAATTCTCAGTTACAAACTTCAAGGATTATTTTACAGTTAGCAATTCAAAGAAACTACCAATTAGCTATTTTAAATCTTCACTACAAAGAAACAGAATTTCCATATATAGTTACCACTGGATAAGATACATTTCATAAAGTCAGCAATGAGAAGATTAAAGAAAATATTTTTATAATCTTTAAAGCTGAAAACACAAAACAATCCTGATAGCTTTTCAGCAGTTACAAATACAGTGTGTTCTTTTTCAAAATCTATTAAAGTTAATTACTTTGTGAATCACCTGAGAATTGAAATTTTTCCATGATAATGAATTAAATAAACAAAGCAACACCATACATACCCTGAGTGGCTGTTGGAGGTAGTTTGAGGGTATTGTCTAACTTCTCCCAAAGGTAAGTTGGTCGAGGAATGCCTTCCTCTGAGCTACAGAGCAGGATGACATCGCTGCCGATATCCTGTGACCCTTGGATTTGGCAGTGTGGGGCAGAAGGGGGAACTGTAACAGGAAGAGTAAGTAACAGACGATACATTTACCATGAGCCAGAGGATGACAGCAGAGACATCAACATTCAGCACACTGGAACCTCAGATAGCACTGTTGGGGAACACATACCAGAAGACCACCTCATGAGCAAAGCCAGTGAACACTGTACTATTCACAGGACTTGGTCACGAGTGCAGGGCCGACAACTTCGGCTGGCAGGGAGCAAATATGTAAAAAAGGCAACAGCGTCTGATTATATTTTCAAGATACCCTATGGTTTTAGTTTCACTGTTTTTTTCCTCCAAAGATCTGTACTCAAATGATTTTTAAAATCCTTCTGTCAACGTATTGCTTTTAAAAGAATTACTGAATTCACACAAGTTCACAGCGGCATTATTCACAATAGCTAAAAGGTGGAAATAACCCAAGTGTCTATAGATGGATGGATGAACAAAATATAGTATGGGCATACAATGGAATATTTAGCCTTGATAAGTAAGGAAATTCTGACACAAGCTACAACATGGATGAAGCTAGAGAATGTTAAGTGAAAAAATTCAGTTATAAAAAGACAAATAATGTATGACTCAACTTATATGTGGTCCCTGCTGCTGCTGCTAAGTCACTTCAGTCGTGTCCGACTGTGTGTGACCCCATAGACGGCAGCCTACCAGGCTCCCCCGTCCCTGGGATTCTCCAGGCAAGAACACTGGAGTGGGTTGCCATTTCCTTCTCCAATGCAGGAAAGTGAAAAGTGAAAGTGAAGTCGCCCAGTCGTGTCTGACTCTAGCAACCCCATGGACTGCAGCCTACCAGGCTCCTCCATCCATGGGATTTTCCAGGCAAGAGTACTGGAGTGGGGTGTCATTGCCTTCTCCGATATGTGGTCCCTAGGGTACTGAAATTCACAGAAAAAGAAAACAGAACAGTGATTTCCAGCAGCTGAGGGGACGGAAAAATGTCATTTAATGGGCAGAGTTTTATCTTTGCAAGTTGAAGAAAGTTGTGGAGATTAGTCCAAACATCACTGAATTGCTCAATAAAAAACTGGCTAAGATGGTAAATTTTTGTTATATTTTACCACAATTAAACTTTTTTAGTTGATGAAAGAACCCATTTGTAAAGAAGATATTTCAAGGACAATCCGGAGCATCCACCTTCTCTAAGCACTTCTGTCTCCCCAAGTGAGCTCAGTGTAGCCACTTCTACCACAAATACCCATTTACTCCGGGATTCCCTGGCACATGCTCCCCCTTTTCCCTTCCACGGCTGAGTTACTCAGGGATACCAGGGTTGGCGGTTCTTGTCGTTTTCCTTCTTCAGACGAGAAAATGCTATAGCTCCCGTGCCTTGTTCTCACAGTCTTCAAACTATCATTTGCTCAAATATATTAAACTTACACAGACTTTAAAACACTCATGTACTAAATACAGAATGCTGTTGGGATTTAACATTATTTTGATATTCACACATATAGTGTAGATAATGAGCTTCCCACATGATTCAGGTCACCTTCAAGTAATTATTTTGGGTTTCCTCTCGTAGCGTCACAGTGGCAGTGCTAAGTCAGTAAATTGAGGTTGGTTTATCCATTACAGTAGTTAAGATCCCCTGAGATTTTTCAGTCTTTCTACCTGTACCCTTTCAGTGTTTTCTCTCCCCCCACCCATTTTCTCTCCTGGTTCCTCTGTATAGAGCATTCATTTTCTACGCATTCATTCATTTTTTTCAGGGTTGAACACATTTATTGAAAAGTCACTAGCATTACAAGTGCATCACCCACTTATATTTAAACTCTACTGCACACAATACCTAATATGAGAGTCCAAGCCATGGGCTTAGTTTATATTTTTATTTGCTTGCTTTTTTTACTATAAACTACCACCTTCTTCCTTTAGTGTTCTTTCTTGGAAAAGTTTGTGTTTCACATCCTTTGTGTCCTTGTCTTTCTTAATGATAATAAAATGTCCATGTGTTACTATCAAGTAGCAGATATACTTGAACCTCACTGTGACTCCCCCTACTATAGAACAGAAGTTGGTATAAAGTTAGTGTGTCTGGTTTCGTTAGTAGAGTTAACTGTGTTCTTAACTAGAGTTAAGACCAATGTTAAGGTGCTTTTAGCCAAGAGTAGCTGGCAGGGTAAGTGGGTATTGTTCCTTGAAATATCTTCTTTACAAATGGGCTCTTTCATCAACTAAAAAAGTTTAATTATGGTAAAATATAACAAAAATTTACCATCTTAGCCAGTTTTTAATTGAGCAATTCAGTGATGTTTGGGCTCCTCTGTTCATGGGATTTACCAAACAAGAATACTGGAGTGAGTAGCCATGTCCTTCTCCAGGGGATCTTCCCGACCCAAGGATCAAACCTGGGTCTCCTGCATTGCAGGCAGATTCCTTACCGACTGAGCCACTAGGGAAGCCCACACAACCTTGGAAAAGGCTCTAAATCTATTTGGTCTCAGTATTAAGACTGAGTTGATCATATAATTTATCATTCAAACAATGATATTTTTGAAAGCAAAAGGAGGTATTATCAAAATTCTGCCAGAACAAGAGTTGAAGCTTAGAAGAGTCGTGGGCCTATTTAGCATCACATAAACAGCAAGTGGTAGCAAATTTATTCTCATGTGTGCGAAGCTCCCTGCTCCCTACACATTATCAAACATTCATGATTTAATTTGCATCCAACAATGTCTTATTCTATAAAAGCTTGGGCTTCCCAGGTAGCACTAATGGTAAAGAACCCGCCTGCCAATGCAGGAGATTCAGGAGACACGGGTTCAATCCCTGGGTTGGGAATATCAAATGGAGGAGGGCATGGTAACCAACTCCAGTATTCTTGCCTGAAGAATCCCATGGGTAGAGGAGCCTGGTGCCACAGTCCACAGGGTCGCAAAGAGTCGGACATGACTAAAGTGACTAGGCACACACATAAAAGCTTAGGAAAAGTGAGGGGCTACTTTTGATGGTATTTTTACTGCCTTTCTCCACCTTCAGGAAAAGTCATTTAAGAAGTAAGCTTTTGAGAACCACCTGAAATGGAGTAATGGGTGCAGAAACTATATGAAGAAGCACAGAGAAGCAGAGTCCAGATGTGGCTACAAAGAGAGAGGACAGGAAAAAGACACAGCAGTCAGAGTGTGCAGAAGAAATGGCAGAAGTAAATGTGCTTGGGAGTAAATTTGTAAGTAAAGCCAAAGTACCTGGAACATGTCCTGTCACTCACCTAAAACTGTGAGACCAGTGACCCCAATATTCCTGCCACCTCTATCTGGAAGGTTGTTAACCAAACACTGGTAGGTGCCTGTATCTGACAGCTGAGTGTTGTTAATGAAGATGGAGACATTGGTGGCTGGCATGGTGCCTGTAAATCCTACCCGCCCATGGAACCGGGGGGCACCGTCAAACATCTGTCCACCTTGATAGAGAATGACCTGCAAAGGAAAGCAAAAGAAATCATCTGGCCAATGCATCTCCTTTTAGACACATAACAGTAACTATACAGTAAAGAGCAGACTATACCAAACATTGCAAAATTTTATTTCTAATCTTAGAGTTGTCACCAACGTTTTACTACAGCACCTATCTGTAAGTATCCAGGGGTTTTAAATTCCTACATACCAAACTGGAACAACACTGTATCCTTACCTAACTCATCAGAATATATAAAGTGCATTTTATGATACCTTACTATTGGTCCATAAATATTTTTACCAGTTCAAAAAATTAATTGCACAATAAAAAGTTAAACTAGCACTGACAGTCTCATGCTTACTAGGTCACAAAATGATAAGATCAAGTTATAGACTGAGTATAAATGAATGTCAAAAAAGGGAAGAAGAGTTACAATCCATGACTGCTTTTCTTATATCAATTTATTTATTAAAGTCAACTATTCATGAGAGAGGACTCAGAATGAAGTTGCAGAAAGCTCTTTGGGCTGACGGTGAGGTACCGGGTTCATCCGAGCTCTCTCTGCCTGTAAATATTTGAGTGTCGTCAAGTCTTCCCTTGCCTTTATCACTGACTCCTCAAATGATGAGGTTGAACAAAATGATCTCAGTCTCATTATGAAAGGCCCATGGACTAAAGAACTAGAAGAAGTTACTGTTAAACACATCTATTTAAATTTCCTATCAGAAAACCTGGCTTATCAAATATTTTTAGGCAGTAAAAATCCTATTGAAGCAGAGAAACTTCATAACAGAAATAAGTTAACTTTGGGAAGGAAAGGTATAGTCATGGTCACAATTCACTAATTTTCTGAACATTATTTTCTGTAGTGGGTATCATATGTAATGGGGTCTTTTACCTATAACTGATATAGCTTATGAGGCAGTAGCTTCTATTTGAACTTCCTGGAAGATGACTAGTGTGCCTGGCCTTATTTTAAAATACTTCTGCAATTAACCAAATAAATCAAGTACTATTAATACTATCTAAAGTTACTTCCTTAATACTATTATCCACCTATGTCAGTGCTAGTCCCTTCGTGTCAAAATATATCTTTCTTTTACTGTCTCAGTATTTCCTATCAACAATGTCTTCTGACAAGATTCCAGATTCCTACATATTCCTCAGAAGGATCCTCCTGACATGTGTTAACTTTTTTTAGTCTTTCAGAAAGAGGATAGCTTCTTTTGATAGTTGGCTAATAATGTAGGAACAGGACTTAAAACAGCACAGGCATACTGAAAGTATCACCTTATTCTAGAAATCAAATATGTATTCAAAACACTTTCCTACCCACCTCTTATAAAAAGATTAAAATTTCAGTGGCAGCACAGGATGGAACAGAAGTACCTGCTCAGGCTGGTTTGCATTGGAGAGAGGAATGACCATCCAAATGACATTGAGGTTAATGAGGGCGGCGCTGGTGGTGAAAGTGCAGGGCAGGACTGCTGTCTGACCCCGGGCAACTTGAACACTCCCAGGGCTCTCAGAGACTTCCAGGGAAGCTGCAACACCTAGAGAAGAAGGACAGGAGGTCATGTGATAGACCAAATCCCTTCAGAGAAAGTTCGTGTTTTATATTGTCAGTAACGTAGACAGACTGACATGACAGTACTTATTAAACATCTACTGACCATTCACTAAGTCAAAGTAATAAAAACTGTTTACCCCTTTACCTCTTAGAGACTATAAATAAAAAATTTTAGAGGGTACTTATTTATTTTATAAGACACTATCTTATATTTGTCAGATTCGAATACAAACTCGGAGAAATTAACCAAAAGCATTTGAGCAAAGTTTTAATGGTGATGAGGGATAAGACATAGACTGAAAACATTTTAAAGCATCATTGCACAATAGAACACTGTAAATTCAACAAAATATGTCCAGGATCTATACCCTAAAAACTATAAAATGCAATGAAAGAAATAAAAAAGAGACTAAATAAAAGGGCAGATATGCAACCCTCATGAGTTGGAAGATTCAGTATTGTTAAGACACCAATCCTACCCTAACTGGTCTACATATAGAGAGTAAAAACAATAAAAATTGAAGCAGACTTCCTGTAGATACTAATTATAAAACACATGAAAAGGCAAAGAACTAGAACAGCCAAAAGAATACCGAAAAAGAACAAATTTGGAGAAGTTGCACTATCTGATTTCAAAATTTTCTATAAATTGGCCATAGCAATCAAGACGGTGCAGTACTGGCATCAGAACAGAGCCCCAGACAAATGGCACAGGATTGACAGTTCTGAAATAAACCCTGTATTTATGATCAAACACTTTCAACAGAGGCAGAAGACAATTAAATGAGGGAAAAATAGTCTTTTCAACAAATCATACTGCAACAGTTCAATATTAATATGCAAAAAGTTTAACTCAGACCTTACCTCACCACATACACAAAAATCAATTCAAAAAATATATCATAAACCTGAATGTAAGCATTAAAGCTATAAAACTTCTAGACACAAATATAGGAGAAAATTTCTGTGGCCTTGGGTTAGTCAAAGAGGTCTTAGATGTGTCACCAGGACCATAAATTGTAAAAGAAAACAATAAACTAGACTTCATTAAAATTTTTAAACAGTTTGTACTTCAAAAGACTTAATTAAGAAGATAAAAAAATCAAAGTATAGAGTGGGAAAAATATCTGTAAATTACATATCTGATAAAGGGTTTGTATATAGAATATATAAAGAACTATTACAACTCAATAATAAGAAGACAAACAACCTAATATTAAAATGGGCAAAGTCTGAGTAAATATTTTAACAAAGGTAATTAGTAAGCACACGGAAAGATGCTCAGCATTATTACTCGCTAGGAAATTGCAAGTCGAAACCGTAATGAGGTACCATCACACAGCCACTGGAATGGCTATAATCCAGACAATATGAAGCGCTGATGAGAGTGTAGAGAAACTGGACTCCTCCCCTGGACTCCTCCCCATTTACTGCTGGTGGGAATGTAAAATGGTACAATAACTTCAGAAAATAGTTTCAGTTCCTTAAAACCATTTAACATAGACATGGAGTAAACTTACCATACAACCCAGAAATTTCATTCCTAGGAATCTACGCAAGTAAAATGAAAATATATGTCCATGCAAAGACTACGAATGCTTATAACAGCATTACTGATCTCATACTTGTGAATGGAAAAAATATAAATATCCATTAGCTGATGAATAAACAAAATGTGATATATCCATACAATGAAATACTATGCATAAATAAAAAGCAACAAGCTACTGATACATGTTACAACATGGATGAGCCTCTCAAAACCATTTTGCTAAGTAAAAGGACCCCAGATTCAAAAGCCTCAGTTCAGTTCAGTCGCTGAGTCATGTCCAACTCTTAATACATACTGCTGCTGCTGCTGCTGCTGCTAAGTTGCTTCAGACGTGTCCGACTCTGTGCGACCCCAAAGACGGCAGCCCACCAGGCTCCCCCGTCCCTGGGATTCTCCAGGCAAGAACACTGGAGTGGGTTGCCATTTCCTTCTCCAATGCATGAAAGTGAAAAGTGAAAGTGAAGTCGCTCAGTCGTGTCTGACTCTCAGCGACCCCATGGACTGCAGCCTACCAGGCTCCTCAGTCCACGGGATTTTCCAGGCAAGAGTACTGGAGTGGGGTGCCATTGCCTTCTCCGATATACTGCATTATTCCACTAATACGAAAAGTCCAGAAAAGGCAAATCTACAGCGAGAAGAGGCAAATCAGTGGCTTGGCTGCATGGGACTAGAGAGAAAGGAAAAGAGACTGAGGCAAATAGGTTCAGTGGAACTTTCCAGGGCAACGGAAAACTAAAACTGATTTATTCTGATGGCTGTGTGATCCTACAAATCTACTAAAAACAACGTAATTTTCTATTTACAATGGGTGAGTTCTTTGTAGTATAAATTATACCCCAGTATCGTTATTAAAATTCAAAAAAAGAAAACAGTAACTTACCAGAGCTAACTCCTGGCAAGTCAAAATCAACTGTTATCTCTTCTGAAAAGAATGCCCGCCCTCTGGGACTATAGAACAGTATGAGAATTACAGGAGGTTAAGTCAGAGGAATCCAACAAAGAAGTTATTCTAACTATGAAAAATACATTAAGTCCATGGCAGTATCTCAAACTGTTTTATTTTGAAGTGATATTATCTCAATTCTCTCAAAAAAGTAACAAAATAACATATTGTTATGATTACAATTAGTATTAAAAAAAATGTTCATAGCACCTTTCTTCTATAAAACTTCCTGTTCTTCATATATAGTCTGATGAAACTCTGGGGAGTTAAACTTGCAGGATAAAATGTTTCATAAAATAAGCCATCTGTGGTAGAATATAAAGTACTTGATAACATCAGGAAAAGTCTTTTAAGTTAAATAACATTAGGGAAAGTCTCTCAATTTTAAAAAGGAAAGTTGAAAGAACCTAAGAGGCAAACAGCGAAGGTTATTTGATCACAGAACAGGCACTGGCAGGAAAAAGCCACCTCCTGGGTAGAAATAGGTAAAGGGAGGGCATTTGTTCCAAAGATTATTATAAATGTAGTGGAGATTTTTTTTTTTAAGTAAATGTGGGTGCTTCCCTGGTGGCTCAGTGGCTAAGAATCGGTTTGCCAATACAGAAGACACAAGTTCAGGCCCTAGTCCAGGAAGACCCCTCCTGCCACAGAGCAGCAGAGCTCACGCGCTACAACCACTGAGAGTGTGCTCCAGAGCCTGAGAGCTGCAGCTGCTGAGCCCGCAGGCCCAAAGCCCACTCTCCACAAGAGAAGCCACCGCCATGAGGAGCCCACACACCACAACCAGAGCAGCCTCCATGCACCACAGCTAGAGAAAAGCCCGTGCAGCAGTGAAGACCCAGCAGAGCCAAAACTCAATAGATAAATAAAATTTAAAAAGTAACCGTGGACACCAAACTGGCACAAAACCTCCATCGCTTCATTCTTGAGATGTTACTCCAAAGAAGCACAGGGGATGCGCCCCATCCCCTTTAACTGTACAGGATAACGTATACTCTCCATCCCCAAATCACTAATTTCAAGCTGAATTAGTGATTAGTGATTGAAATTACACCATCTTTGACTCAAATTTTAAAAAGAAAAAAGGGGGGCAGTGAAAGGTAAAGAATGAAATATAGAGATGTAGGTGGGAAAACTACCAAAATATGGCAGGATTCCAGTAAAGGAAGAGGAGATTCGCAGGACCGGGGTCGGGGATGAGAAGCAGGAGCAGGTCTGCTGGCAGAGGGCAGACTCCGGGGTAGCAAAAGCTGTGCAAGACTGACTTCATTTACCTCGCGTTTTTTAACTTATTTATTTTTTTCTGAAGTACAGTTGAATTACAATGCTGTATACTTCTCTTTTTTACTTAAGGTTAACTATAATCTCAGGCACTGAGATAACTGCAGAAGAAATATTCTAGATAAACTGCTTTCAAAACTCGTAAAAGCATACGTTTGAAGTTGGATAAGGCCTAGTTTGAAATCTGACTCTTTTATCTGCTCTGCTGTGGGGCCTCAAATAAGTCACTTATTCTCTGATTACACCACTTATTTGTAAAATAAGGCTAATATTTTCATCTTCAGAAGAGTGTAATGAAGGCGGCGCCTGATGCTGATGGCGGATGGTGACCACTCCCTCAGTCACTACTTTAGCTGACAACACACACAGCAAGTCTACATTGCTGTTACTCAGTCACTAATTTGTGTCCAACTCTTTTTGACCCCCATGGACTGCAGCACGCCAGGTTTTCCTGTCCTTCACTATCTCCCAGAGTTTGTTCAAACCCATATCCATTGAATCAGTGATGTCATCCAACCATCTCATCTTCTATGGCCCCCTTCTACTCCTGACCTCAATTGTTCCCAGTATCAGGGTCTTCTCTAATGAGTTAGCTCTTTGCATCAGGTGGCCAAAGTACTGGAGCTTCAGCTTCAGCATCAGTCCTTCCAATGACTATTCAATTAAGCACTAACTAAAGTGAAGAAGAACTAAAGATGAAACTTTAAAAAAATAAGAACTCTTTTAAAGAACTTTTTTAAAGAAGAACTCTTGATGAAAGTGAAAGGGGAGAGTGAAAAAGATGGCTTAAAACTCAACATTCAGAAAACTAAGATCATGGCATCTGGTCCCATCATTTCATGGCAAACAGATGGGGAAACAGTGGCTGACTTTATTTTGTGGGGGCTCCAAAATCACTGCAGATGGTCATTTCAACCATGAAATTAAAAGATGCTTACTCCTTGGAAGGAAAGTTATGACCAACCTGGACAGCATACTAAAAAGCAGAGATATTACTTTGCCAACAAACGTCCATCTAGTCAAGGCTATGGTTTTTCCAGTAGTCATGTATGGATATGAGAGTTGGACTATAAAGAAAGCTGAGCGCCGAAGAATTGATGCTTTTGAACTGTGGTGTTGGAAAAGACTCTTGAGAGTCCCTTAGACTGCAAGGAGATCCAACCAGTCCATCCTAAAGGGAATCAGTCCTAAATATTCTTTGGAAGGACTGATGTTGAAGCTGAAACTCCAATACTTTGGCCACCTGATGTGAAGGGCTGATTCATTTGAAAAGATCCTGATGCTGGCCAAGATTGAGGGCAGGAGGAGAAGGGGACAACAGAGGATGAGATGGTTGGATGGCATCACTGACTCAATGGACATGGATTTGGGTGAACTCTGGGATTTGGTGATGGACAGGGAGGCCTGGCGTGCTGAGGTTCATGGGGTCATGACATGTCTAGTCGGACATGACTAGGCGACTGAACTGGAACTGGATATATAAACATATACATGTGCATACACATACAAACACTCTCTCCCTCATTTAATACTATGAAGTATTTTATGGCTTCCCAGGTAGCTCAGCTGGTAAAGAATCCTGCAATGTGGGAGACCTGGGTTTGATCCCTGGAGATCTTATGTATTTCATAGCTCATATATAAGATATTGAGGCCCAGAGAGAATAACAACCAGTTCTAGGTCACATAGTTCAGGGTCACATAGAAAGTGGTAAGCCTTGGTTTCAAATCCAAACACTTTATCTACAGAGAATGTATACTTAACTACCACACTTAACTAATTAACCACCACATAGCACATAGAGATCAGTCCATAAATGTTTATTATTACTGTCACTACTCTATTACAGAATCACAAAATTTTAAATTAGTATGGATTTTTGCATAAAGTCATCAGATGAAAACTCCCTCATCTGCTTCCAAACCTACAAGTCAGCTTCGATCTGCCTAGTCCTCTTTTTCCTCTCTCCTCTTAAAGAAGCTCATCTAAGGTGAACCCCACCCCCTCATCTGAGCATATTTTTTATATTCCATCCTCCTGGCCCTCTTAGTAACCTTATCACAGACTGTCCCCTCTTGTGTAACCTCAACCTCCCCTCTCCACACTTAAGACTTTCTGACAGCATTTAAGCATACTCAAGTATTTCCACTTAGTGCAAAATTCCTCCCTCCCTCCAGCCCATGGTTTCCTCCAGGGGCTGCCCTCTCTCTGATACCTCACCACAATCTGTTTGAAAGAGCGGCCTATACCCACTCTCTCCAGACTCTTCTACCATTCAGTCTTTAATCCACTCTGGCCAACATGACTTCTTAACAACAGTTCTCCCTAGGTTTCCCAGAGATCTCCTGATGGCTCCAAAACTCTTTAATTCATTCTTGGACTCTCAGGAGCATCTAACACTGATGACCATTTCCCTCTCCTTGAAACACAGTTTTCCTGTAGCTTTGGTGATACAATTTATTTCTGGTTTTCTTTCCATATCTGAATACTTCTCATATCTCCAAGTAGCTATCTCAAAGGTACCTCAAGTCAACTTGTCCAAGATCAAATTCTTGATCTTCACCCCCATGCCTGCATCCCCTATATACCTATCTGGCTCCTTTCTAGAGTTCCCTGTTCTAGCAAAGGGCTCAACTAGCAATCAAGTTGGACAAGTCAGAAATTTATACATCTTCATTGATTCTTTCTACTCTCTTACCATCACCCAAACCCAACCCATGATCAAATCTGATCCATTTTACCAATTAAATTTCTCTTGACTTCTTCAGTCAGAGCCTTTGCCCTGTCTTCTGCCTTTCCTCTGATTTGCTCTGCTCCACACCCAATGCTTTACTTAATAACCTCCTACTCGTGTCAGCAAATTTGGAAAACTCAGAACTGGCCACAGGACTGGAAAAGGTCAGTTTTCATTCCAATCTCAAAGAAAGGCAATGCCAAGGAATGCTCAAACTACCACACAATTGCACTCATCTCATATGCGAGTAAAGTAATGCTTAAAATTCCCCAAGCCAGGCTTCAGCAATATGTGAACAGTGAACTTCCAGATGTTCAAGCTGGTTTTAGAAAAGGCAGAGGAACCAGAGATCAAATTGCCAACACCCACTGGATCATCAAAAAAGTAAGAGAGTTCCAGAAAAACATCTATTTCTGCTTTAGTGACTATGCCAAAGCCTTTGACTATGTGGATCACAATAAAATGTGGAAAATTCTGAAAGAGATGGACATACCAGACCACCTGACCTGCCCCTTGAGAAACCTATGTGCAGGTCAGGAAGCAACAGTTAGAACTGGACAAGGAACAACAGACTGGTTCCAAATAGGAAAAGGAGTACATCAAGGCTGTATATTGTCACCCTGCTTATTTAACTTATATGCAGAGTACATCATGAGAAACGCTGGGCTGGAGGAAGCACAAGCTGGAATCAAGACTGCCGGGAGAAATATCAATAACCTCAGATATGCAGATGACACCACCCTTATGGCAGAAAGTGAAGAAAACTAAAGGGCCTCTTGATGAAAGTGAAAGAAGAGAGTGAAAAAGTTGGCTTAAAGCTCAACATTCAGAAAACTAAGATCATGGCATCTGGTCCCACCACTTTATGGCAAATAGATGGGGAAACAGTGGCAACAGTGGCAGACTTTTATTTTTCTGGACTCCAAAATCACTGCAGATGGTGACTGCAGCCATGAAATTAAAAGACACTTAACTCCTTGGAAGGAAAGTTATGACCAACCTGGAGAGCGTATTAAAAAGCAGAGACATTACTTTGCCAACAAAGGTCCGTCTAGTCAAGGCTATAGTTTTTCCAGTAGTCATGTATGGATGTGAGAGTTGGACTGTGAAGAAAGCTGAGCGCCGAAGAATTGATGCTTTTGAACTGTGGTGTTGGAGAAGACTCTTGAGAGTCCCTTGGACTGCGAAGAGATCCAATCAGTCCATTCTAAAGGAGATCAGTCCTGGGTGTTCACTGGTAGGACTGATTTTGAAGCTGAAACTCCAATACTTTGGCCACCTGATGTGAAGAGCTGACTCATCTGAAAAGACCCTGATGCTGGGAAAGATTGAGGGCAGGAGGAGAAGGGGACAACAGAGGATGAGATGGTTGGATGGTATCACCGACTCAATAGACATAGGTTTGTGTGAACTCCGGGAGTTGCTGATAGACAGGGAGGCCTGGCGTGCTGCAGTTCTTGGTTCGCAAAGAGTCGGACACAACTGAGCGACTGAACTGAACTCATTCTTCCTATTAACTCAAGTGTTATCTTCTAACAGAAAAGCCTTTCCTAACAACTTATGGAAAGATCAGGGTCTTGTAAAGCAGTGTTCTTTCATTTTGAATATATTCAACTTGTAATCATATTTTGATCAGTGTAATTAAGATAATTTCATTAGAATACTGTGAGGTACATGAATAACTCCAATACAGTAAGCCCACAATAAAAACTCAGTAAGTCAATTTGCACATGAAAATACTATGTGATCCAAAGAGACAGTCCTGACAAAGGTCTTAAAACTAGGACCTATTTCTTCTGACTTTTGATGGAGTATATTTTCTACCATTTCAAACTCTTCCCCAGAGCATATCTCCAAAAGCAAATGATATTATTACTTGTAGTATGATTAAGGTGATGGGGCACTTCTTTACCAAGAAGACCAAAACTGAGCAATTAAAAACTCAGTTTATTTGTAAACATTAATGTATCTGCTCTCCTGTCAGTCTCACATACACAGAACTTAACGTAAATAGTCTGCTATGTTCCTGAACTATCAGAATTCTCTATGAACAGAATTTGGCAAGTCATCCAACACCCTAAATGTCAGATATACGACACAAGATATCAAAACAAATTTTAAGACTGACTATACTGAAGGATTTGCACAAAGATGGCTGAAAACTGGCAATGCAACTTTTAGGACTACATAGAGAATAAACTGCTGAGGTGTGAATGTCAGTAAAGAAACTCTGCGGAGAGGTGTGGTATGCAGTCAGTTCCATTCCACTCCTAGCCAGCAAAAGGGCCTACTTTCCCTGAATCTGTCACGGCAAAGCACATCTGAGTGGATGAGAAGTGAACGCACGTAAGAGCTGGTGCAGGGTTGCCTTAGATTCTGTCTGAAAGGGCTGTCTAATGAGACTTCCAGCAGAAGGAAGCTGGAGGCTGACCTCTGGACTACTGGGTGGATCACTAGCATTCTGAGAACTACACATAGATATTTGTATATAAATTGAGATTTTCTTGCTTTATTTTTAAACTCAGAGTAATCAAAAAAAATGTGTAACCTGCTTAAATTTTCATCTAGAAAAAGTGGATCTTGAATAAATTTAAACAGACTCTTGGAAAACAAAATGTTGCTTTGTGATTGTGTCTCAAGATTCCTATTTAACATACTGAATACAAATGAAAATTTCTTCAAAAGAGTAAAGAAGGAAGGAAATGAATGTGTTTCAAAATTTAAATAATTAATTTTTTCTATTTTATTATTTTTTTAATGAAATACTTTCTTTTAGAGTGTATTTCCATGTTTGAAACTCTAGGCAAGAATTTAAACTTTAATGCTAAATAACTGAATTAAAAATTCATTTAAAATATCTTACAATTTGCAATGTTTACATGTAAAATGCATAATTTAAGAGTTGAATTGGCAGCATTTTGCAGACTTGAATCTTTTCTTAGTACTTTCGCCCAAGAAAAATTAAGTCAACTCATGAATTCTGAATGACTCTTAGCAATTAAACAAGAAAGACATAAAGCACATGGCCCTGTTTCCTCCCAAGAGTTGAAACCATAAATAACAGTTGTCTATACTCTTTCTTTAGAGCACTATTTCCCAAGATTTAAAGCAGAAAGATTCACATTTTCTCAGACCAAGAGGTACATGTTAAAGGGGAAAAAAGCTGGCAGCAAAGAATCCTTAGAAATCTGAAGAAGGATCATCCACACTACACAGCCAAGAGAACAAAGGAATTTGACAGTGATGGGCTGGACTCAAAGGACACAGGCCTCCCCTGCAACCCCATGAGAGTCGGAACACCCAAAGTTCAGAAGCAGCATTGGCGCAAGCATTCCAACTAAGATGTTGAAATAGTGTTTGCCGATGTCTATGGAGCATGTTTTCATGTTTCAGTATCAGCCCAACTCCCAGAACACTGCTCTGGGAATATGGTTAGCAAAGCATCAAAGGACTTAATGGTACTTGGGTAGACCTATGCTGTACTTTCACCCAAAATGTTAGTTATCAGCAGTCACATAATGTGTATTGGCTTATATGATTCCCACATGATTTCTGGTGTTATTTCATGGATATAAAAGTTGTAAAATTCACTTAGTTTGTTCAAATTCAGCTTTTAGTTCTATCAAACTGAAATAAATTTCAAAAAAACAAAAATTTTATGCTATACTCATTTCCCAGAAGAATATATGGAATAACACAAGTCTCTAATGTCATAGGGATTTTTAAAGAAATCATTTTCTCTTCATATATTTCAAACAATTTTTAATCAGATGAAATAATCTATCTTTACAATTGTTATTATTATATAATGTTAAAGTGAAAGTCTTACTTGCTCAGTTGTCTCCAATTCTATGCAACCTCATAGACAGTATAGTCCACCAGGTTCCTCTGTCCACGGAATTCTCCAGGCAAGAATACTGGAGTGGGTTGCCATTTCCTACTCCAGAGGATCTTCCTGACCCAAGGCTTGAACCCAGGTCTCCTGCATTATAAGCAGATTCTTTACTTTCTGAGCCACCAGATGTTCATTATATAATATAAACTGCAATCTTAACTAGAAAACAATGTGTTAATTGATATTAAATTAGGTGCTGGCCATCAACACAGCACTAAACTAAATGAAGAGTAAATATTTGGTTAATCTGATCAATGTAGATGGCTCTATTATGCACAGGTCATCTACATTAATCAATTTACAGGATCACTGCCAAGGCTCTACTTCATTTTATGCCATATTAAACAATATGCATACTTTATTGTTAGTATACAAAGGCAGGCTACCATAAAATTACACATCTTCATCTTCTGACTGTATACATGTCCCATGGTATTACAGTGTTATAATTCCATGGTATTATGGTGTCTCTTTAAAGGTCACAGCAGTGCCTTCTCACTGACTCCTCCTTTACAACAACAAGCATTCCTCAAGAAACATGCCAAGGGCAAACAGCATGCCAGGGGCCCCAAATAATGAAACTATTTCCTTAGAGCAGGCCCAGAGGTGAGACAGAGGTCCAGAGGGAGGTCAAGGCCTTGTACTGAATCAATGCTCACACTCTACATTAATTAGCATGCCCCTCTGTGACTCTGCAAGCAATCAAAAGTATACACACATGACTATTTTGCCCCTTCATGACATGGCATATCTATTACATGGGTGACTTCTACTCAGCAATAACTCCTAGAATGTGATGTGACCTTATCGGAATCTCCTACAGCGAGTCTCCCACTACAATCACCCTCTTCTGATTTTACACCTGGCTTAGGGCACAGGTGTAATTTAGGAATTACATTTAGGAATTCCCTTACAGGACTGATGAAAGACTAGCAAAGTTACAGATGATTTACACAGATATTCTGTTTGGCTTATATTATATGACCCACTCAGCATTTTTAAGTACTTTCAATTACAACTAAATAATATAAAACTCTAGATTACCAACTTATCTTTAAAAACTGTAGGTGTTAGTAATATTGGGCTTCTATTTCTCATGGCAATTGATTAATACTGCCTCTTCAGCCAAATTATGAGCTCTCCCCATTGCCACAGTCGCCACCACTCCCTACTGTTTACAATATGGTCCACTTTACTCAGTCAGGATACCCGCCTGTCTGCTATGAACATCTGGGTTTGCAAATCCTTTTGTAAAACTGAGTAATGTGATTAAAATTATATGTATAAAGAAGCAAGCCACAAAGATAGACCCGGTTTTGCAACGTCATGATGAACGTAATAATATGATTGCTACTACAATCAAAATCCCCTTCAGAGAAGGCAGAATGAAGCAATTCCTTAAACACAGATCACCATGGTTTGTAGCACAGGATCTCATTCATATTCTGGATACAAATGATTGTGCCAGGATTCAGCACCACAGATCAGACAGCTGTTCATGAGGTAACTGTCATAAGATCTTCGTCTAAAGATGTACCAAATACAACAGTGCCTGGCAAATCCAATATGACCTTTCTCCTGTTGGACAGTTTGAGAAAGAAGCAGCATGTGAAGAGAGGAGAACTAGATCACCGAAAGAGGAACAGAGAGGTACATTAAATAATAAGTGGGTCAAAATCACTAAGAACATAATAGTCTTGTGTATGCACCTAACAACAGAGCTTCACAGTTCATGAAGCAAAAACCGATAGAACTGAAAGGACAAAAAGAAAAAAATCCAAATCACGGAGATTTTAGAACACTCTTCTGTCATTAACAATTACATAAAATAACTATATAAAAAATCAATAACAAAAGTAACAAACCAGTAAAAATACAGAGCACCTAAACAACCTGTCTCCTGAGAAATCTGTGTGAAGGGCAAGAAGCAACAGTTAGAACTGGACATGGAAAAATAGACTGGTTCCAAATTGGGAAAGGAGTACATCAAGGTAGTATATTGTCACCCTGCTTATTTAACTTAGAAGCAGAATACATCATGTGAAATGCTGGGCTGGGTGAAGTACAAGCTGGAATCAAGATTGCTGGGAGAAATATCAATAACCTCAAATACACAGATGACACCACCCTTATGGCAGAAAGTGAAGAAGAACTAAAGAGCCTCTTGATGAAAGTGAAAGAGAAGAGTGAAAAAGTTGGCTTAAAGCTCAACATTCAGAAAACTAAGATCATGGCATCTGGTCCCATTACTTCATGGCAAATATATGGGGAAACAATGGAAACAGTGAGAGACTTTATTTTGGGGGGGGTTCCAATATCACTGCAGATGGTGACTGTAGCCATGAAATTAAAAGACGCTTGCTCCTTGGAAGAAAAGCTATGACAAACCTAGACAGCATATCAAAAAGCAGAGACATTACTTTGCCAACCGAGGTCCATCTAGTCAAAGCTAAGGCTTTTCTGGTAGTCACTTATGGACATGAGAGTTGGACTATAAAGAAAGCTGAGCACCAAAGAATGGATGCTTTTGAACTGCAGTGTTGCAGAAGACTCTTGAGAGTCCCTTGGACTGCAAGGAGATCCAACCGGTCCATCCTAAAGGGAATTAGTCCTAAATATTCATTGGAAAGACTGATGCTAAAGCTGAAACTCCAGTACTTTGGCCGCCTGATGCGAAGAGCTGACTCCTTGGAAAAGACCCTGATGCTGGGAAAGATTGAAGGCAGGAAGAGAAGGTGACGACAGAGGATGAGATAGCTGGATGGCATCACCAACTCGATGGACATGAATTTGAGTAGGCTTCAGGAGTTGGTGATGGACAGGGAGGCCTGGTGCGCCACAGTCCATGGGGTCGCAAAGAGTTGGACACAACTGAGCAACTGAACTGACTAAACACTACCAATGAACTTAACGTAACTGAGATTTTTTTAAGAACACTATCCAACATCATGAAATACATAGTATTTTCAAGTGCACATGTAACATTCACTGAGACAGGTCGTATTCTGAGCTATAAAACTTTAACAAACGTAAAATAATTAAAAATCACACCAAGAATATGAATTAAATTGGAACACAATAACAGAAGGAAATCCAGAAAATCATCAAAGGTTTATAAAAATCCACTTCTAAATAACTCATGGGTCAAAGGTCAAATTTTAAGGAAAATCAGAAAAATTTTTGAATTGCATAAAAATTAAAACACAAAACATAAAATTTTATGGGAGGCAACAAAGCACTATTTTAAGGAAAATTAATAGCATCTAAATGCTCACAGTATAAAAGGAGAAAGGTTTATAATCAACAACCTTAGCACCTACCTTGAGAAACTAAGAAAAGTCAGAAGCAAGTCGAAAGAAGAAAAGTATAAAATAATATAGAATTCAGAGCTTCCCTGGTGGCTCAGTGGTAAAGAATGCATCTGCCAATACAGGAGACACAGGTTTGATCCCTGGTCCAAGAAGATCCCACATGGCATGGAGCAACTAAGCTTGTGCACCACAGCTATTGAGCCTGTGCTCTAGAGCCCGGAACTGCACCTACTGAGCCCATGTGCTGTAACTGCTGAGGCCCAGCCACCCTAGAGCCCATGCTTTGTAGTTTGAGAGGCCACCACAATGAGAAGACGTGTACTGCAACAAAGAGTAGCCCCCACTCTCCACAGCTACAGAAAAGCCTGGGCCCAGCGACAAAGAACCAGCACAGCCAAAATAAATAATTAATAGAATTGGTTTTTTTTTTAAGATAATATGAAATTTTAAAAATGAAGACAGGAAAATTATTAATGAAGTAAATCACTAAAATCACAAGCTGGTTCTCTGAGAAGTCAATAATTGATAAATCTTCAGCCAGACTGATTAAGAGTAGAAAAGAGAAGATATAAATTCCCATTATGAAAGAAGGGACATAACTACAGATCCCAGAGACATTGAGAGAATAACAAAGGGATATTATAAACAACTTTATGCTAATATACATTTAGAAATTAAGATGAAATGAAAAAATCCCTTGAAAGACAGAAACTACCAAAGCTGTCTATAAAACATATATCCTGACTAGCCCTATGTTCATTTAAAACAATGAGTTAATTTGCATTTAAGAATCCATTGACCAAGATAATACCAGGTCCAAATGGCTTCAATTGTGAACTCTGCCAAATGGTTAATGAAAAAATAATGCTAATTCTATATATAAATTCTTCCAGGAAAAAAAAGGGAACACTCCCCAACTCATGTTATGAGGCTGAAACTACCCTGATACTAAAATCCAACAAAGACAAGATATGCTAAGAAAATTACACACTAACATCCCTTCTAAATATAGGCATAAAGCATTTAACAAATTATTAGCAAATTGAATCCAGCAATATATATAAAAATAATTAATCTTGACAAGTGATATCTACCCCTTCAAATGCAAGATTCATTCAGTATTTGAAATCAACATAATTTATCAAGCCAATATACTAAAAAATATAAATATGTGTATGTGTGCATGTAGTCTTTTCAATGAGTACAGACCTGCTTTGTAGAAACAAACTGCTTCTAAAATGTATGTGTAAAAGTGAAGATTAAAAGAGCCAAATTCTGAAAAACAAAGAAGTCCAAGAACTTGCAATATGTGATTTTTAAAATATACTGTAAGCTACAGCACTTAAGAATAGGACCAGCTAAGCTAGTTCAAATTCTAAAAGATGATGCTGTTAAAGTGCTGCACTGCTGAGCAAACTCAGCAGTGGCCATAGGACTGGAAAACTCAGCAGTGGCCATAGGACTGGAAAAGGTCAGTTTTCATTGCAATCCCAAAGAAGGGCAATGTCAAAGAATGAAACTATTGTACCATTTGCACTCATTTCACATGCCAATAAGGTTATGCTCAAAATCCTTCAAGCAAGGCGTCAGTAGTACATAAACTGAGAACTTCCAGATGTACAAACTGGGCTTAGAAAAGACAAAGGAACCAGAAATCAAATTACCAATATTTGTTGGATCATGGAGAAAGTAAGGGAGTTCCAAAAAAACATTTACTTCTGCTTCATTGACTATGCTAAAGCTTTTGACTGAGTGGATCACAACAAACTGTGGAAAATCCTTAAAGAGACGGAAGGATTAGACCACCTCACCTGTCTCCTGAGAAAAGCAACAGTTAGAACCTTACAACTTTTGCTTGTCTGAGAAGCTTTTGATTTCTCCTTCATATTTGAATGAGATCCTTGCTGGGTACAATAATCTGGGCTGTAGGTTATTTTCTTTCATCACTTTAAGTATGTCTTGCCATTCCCTCCTGGCTTGAAGAGTTTCTATTGAAAGATCAGCTGTTATCCTTATGGGAATTCCCTTGTGTGTTATTTGTTGTTTTTCCCTTGCTGCTTTTAATATTTGTTCTTTGTGTTTGATCTTTGTTAATTTGATTAATATGTGTCTTGGGGTGTTTTGCCTTGGGTTTATCCTGTTTGGGACTCTCTGGGTTTCTTGGACTTGGGTGATTATTTCCTTCCCCATTTTAGGGAAGTTTTCAACTATTATCTCCTCAAGTATTTTCTCATGGTCTTTCTTTTTGTCTTCTTCTTCTGGGACCCCTATGATTCGAATGTTGTAGCGTTTAATATTGTCCTGGAGGTCTCTGAGATTGTCCTCATTTCTTTTAATTCATTTTTCTTTTATCCTCTCTGATTCATTTATTTCTACCATTCTATCTTCTAATTCACTAATCCTATCTTCTGCCTTTGTTATTCTACTATTTGTTGCCTCCAGAGTGTTTTTAATTTCATTTATTGCATTATTCATTTTATATTGACTCTCTTTTATTTCTTCTAGGTCCTTGTTAAATCTTTCTTGCATCTTCTCGATCTTAGTCTCCAAGCTATTTATCTGTGATTCCATTTTGATTTCAAGATTTTGGATCAATTTCACTATCATTATTCGGAATTCTTTATCAGGTAGATTCCCTATCTCTTCCTCTTTAGTTTGGTTTGGTGGGCTTTTATCCTGTTCCTTTATCTGCTGGGTATTCCTCTGTCTCTTCATCTTGTTTAAATTGCTGAGTTTGGGGTGTCCTTTCTGTATTCTGGCAGTTTGTGGAGTTCTCTTTATTGTGGCGTTTCCTCGCTCTGTGTGGGTTTGTACAGGTGGCTTGTCAAGGTTTCTTGGTTAGGGAAGCTTGTGTCGGTGTTCTGGTGAGTGGAGCTGTATTTCTTCTCTCTGGAGTGCAATGAAATGTCCAGTAATGAGTTATGGGAGGTCTATGGTTTGGGGGTGACTTTGGGCTGCCTGTATCTTGGAGCTCAGGGCTGTGTTCCTTGCTGCTGGAGAATTTGCTTGGTATATCTTTCCCTGAAACTTGTTTCGCCCAGTGAGGTTTACAGCGTTATATGGAGAAGAGAAGAGTGAGGAGGGAGTTAGAGGTGACCCGAATGAGATGAGGTGGAGTCAATAGAGGAGAGAGTGGGCTATTCAGTAATCTCTTCCTTATGTGCACTCCACAACTGGACCACTCAGAGTTCTTCACAGAGTTATACAGAGAAGAGAAGAAGGAAGAAGGCGGCATAGGTGGCCAGGAGGATAAATGGGGGGAATCAAAAGGAGGGAGACAGATCCAGCCAGTAATCAGTTCCGTAAGTGTTGTCCACCGTCTGGAATACACAGAAAATGAAAACACAACAACTCAAAACCTGTGGGACACTTTAAAAGCAGTCCTAAGGGGAAAGTTCATAGCAATACAGGCATTCCTAAAGAAACAAGAAAAAAGTCAAATAAATAACCTAACCCTACACCTAAAGCAACTAGAAAAGGAAGAAATGAAGAACCCCAGGGTTAGTACAAGGAAAGAAATCTTAAAAATTAGGGCAGAAATAAATGCAAAAGAAACAAAAGAGATCATAGCAAAAATCAACAAAGCCAAAAGCTGGTTCTTTGAAAGGATAAATAAAATTGACAAACCTTTAGCCAGACTCATCAAGAAACAAAGGGAGAAAAATCAAATCAATAAAATTAGAAATGAAAATGGAGAGATCACAACAGACAACACAGAAATACAAAGGATCATAAGAGACTACTATCAACAATTATATGCCAATAAAATGGACAACGTGGAAGAAATGGACAAATTCTTAGAAAAGTACAACTTTCCAAAACTGGACCAGGAAGAAATAGAAAATCTTAACAGACCCATCACAAGCACGGAAATTGAAACTGTAATCAAAAATCTTCCAGCAAACAAAAGCCCAGGTCCAGACGGCTTCACAGCTGAATTCTACCAAAAATTTAGAGAAGAGCTAACACCTATCCTGCTCAAACTCTTGAGAAAATTGCAGACGAAGGTAAACTTCAAACTCATTCTATGAGGCCACCATCACCCTAATACCAAAACCTGACAAAGATCCCATAAAAAAGAAAACTACAGGCCAATATCACTGATGAACATAGATGCAAAAATCCTTAACAAAATTCTAGCAATCAGAATCCAACAACACATTAAAAAGATCATACACCATGACCAAGTGGGCTTTATCCCAGGGATGCAAGGATTCTTCAGTATCCGCAAATCAATCAATGTTATACACCACATTAACAAATTGAAAAACAAAAGCCATATGATTATCTCAATAGATGCAGAGAAAGCCTTTGACAAAATTCAACATCCATTTATGATAAGAACTCTCCAGAAAGCAGGAATAGAAGGAACATACCTCAACATAATAAAAGCTATATATGACAAACTCACAGCAAACATTATCCTCAATGGTGAAAAACTGAAAGCATTTCCTCTAAAGTCAGGAACAAGACAAGGGTGCCCACTTTCAACATTACTATTCAACATAGTTTTGGAAGTTTTGGCCACAGCAATCAGAGCAGAAAAAGAAATAAAAGGAATCCAAATTGGAAAAGAAGAAGTAAAACTCTCACTATTTGCAGATGACATGGTCCTTTACATAGAAAACCCTAAAGACGCCACCAGAAAATTACTAGAACTAATCAATGATTATAGTAAAGTTGCAGGATATAAAATCAACACACAAAAATCCCTTGCATTCCTATACACTAATAATGAGAAAACAGAAAGAGAAATTAAGGAAACAATTCCATTCACCATTGCAATGAAAAGAATAAAATACTTAGGAATATATCTACCTAAAGAAACTAAAGACCTATATATAGAAAACTATAAAACACTGGTGAAAGAAATCAAAGAGGACACTAATAGATGGAGAAATATACCATGTTCATGGATTGGAAGAATAAATATAGTGAAAATGAGTATACTACCCAAAGCAATTTATAGATTCAATGCAATCCCTATCAAGCTACCAACAGTATTCTTCACAGAGCTAGAACAAATAATTTCACAATTTGTATGGAAATACAAAAAACCTCGAATAGCCAAAGCGATCTTGAGAAAGAAGAATGGAACTGGAGGAATCAACCTACCTGACCTCAGGCTCTATTACAAAGCCACAGTTATCAAGACAGTATGGTACTGGCACAAAGACAGAAATATTGATCAATGGAACAAAATAGAAAGCCCAGAGATAAATCCACACACCTATGGACACCTTAATCTTTGACAAAGGAGGCAAGAATATACAATGAATTAAAGACAATCTCTTTAACAAGTGGTGCTGGGAAAACTGGTCAACCACTTGTAAAAGAATGAAACTAGAACACTTTCTAACACCTTACACAAAAATAAACTCAAAATGGATTAAAGATCTAAACGTAAGACCAGAAACTATAAAACTCCTAGAGGAGAACACAGGCAAAACACTCTCCGACATACATCACAGCAGGATCCTCTATGACCCACCTCCGAGAATATTGGAAATAAAAGCAAAAATAAACAAACGGGACCTAATTAAACTTAAAAGCTTCTGCACAACAAAGGAAACTATTAGCAAGGTGAAAAGGCAGCCTTCAGAATGGGAGAAAATAATAGCAAATGAAGCAACGGACAAACAACTAATCTCAAAAATATACAAAGCAACTCCTACAGCTCAACTCCAGAAAAATAAATGACCCAATCAAAAAATGGGCCAAAGAACTAAATAGACATTTCTCCAAAGAAGACATACAGATGGCTAACAAACACATGAAAAGATGCTCAACATCACTCATTATCAGAGAAATGCAAACCAAAACCACTATGAGGAACCATTTCACGCCAGTCAGAATGGCTGCGATCCAAAAGTCTACAAGCAATAAATGCTGGAGAGGGTGTGGAGAAAAGGGAACTCTCTTACACTGTTGGTGGGAATGCAGACTAGTACAGCCACTATGGAGAACAGTGTGGAGATGCCTTAAAAAACTGGAAATAGAACTGCCTTATGATCCAGCAATCCCACTGCTGGGCATACACACTGAGGAAATCAGAAGGGAAAGAGACACGTGTACCCCAATGTTCATTGCAGCACTGTTTATAATAGCCAGGACATGGAAACAACCTAGATGCCCATCAGCACATGAATGGATAAGAAAGCTGTGGTACATATACACAATGGAGTATTACTCAGCCATTAAAAAGAATACATTTGAATCAGTTCTAATGAGATGGATGAAACTGGAACCTATTATACAGAGTGAAGTAAGCCAGAAAGAAAAACACCAATACAGTATACTAACGCATATATATGGAATTTAGAAAGATGGTAACAATAACCCTGTGTACGAGACTGCAAAAGAGACACCGATGTATAGATCAGTCTTATGGACTCTGTTGGAGAGGGAGAGTGTGGGGAGATTTGGGAGAATAGCATTGAAACATGTATAATATCATGTATGAAACGAGTCGCCAGTCCAGGTTTGATACACGGTACTGGATGCTTGGGGCTGGTGCACTGGGACGACCCAGAGGGATGGTATGGGGAGGGAGGAGGGAGGAGGGTTCAGGATGGGGAACACGGGTATACCTGTGGTGGATTCATTTCAATATTTGGCAAAACTAATACAATACTGTAAAGTTTAAAAATAAAATAAAATTTAAAAAAAAAAAAAAAAAAAAAAAACCTTACAAGGAACAACTGACTCATTCAAAACTTGGAAGGGAGTATGACAAGCCTGTGTATTATCACCTTGCTTATTTTACTTTATGCAGAGTACCTCATGTGAAAGGCCAGGCTGGATAAATCATAAGCAGGAATCAAGACTGTTGGGAGAAATATCAACAACCTCAGGTATGCAGATACCACTCTAATGCAGAATGTGAAGAGGAACTAAAGAGCTCTTGATGAGGGTGAAACAGAAGAGTGAAAAAGCTAGTTTAAAACTCAACATTCAAAAAACTAAGATCATGACATCCAGTCTTACTACTTCACGGCAAATAGAAGGGGAAAATGGGGAAGCAATGACAGATTTTATTTTCTTGGGCTCCAAAACCACTGCAGACAGTAACTGCAGCCACAAAATTAAAAGACACTTGCTCCTTGGAAGGAAAACTATGACAAACCTAGACAGTGTATTAAAAAGCAGAGACATGAGTTTGCCAACAAAGATCCATTTGGTCAAAGCTATGGTTTTTCCATAGTCATGTATGGATGTGAGAGCTGGACCATAAAGAAGGCTGACTACCGAAGAACTGATGCTTCTGAATTGCAGTGCTGGAGAAGACTCCTGAGAGTCCTTTGGACAGCAAAGAGATCCAACGAGTCAATCCTAAAAGAAATCAACCCTGAATATTCATTGGAAGGACTGATAATGAAGCTCCAATACTTTGGCCACCTGATGTGAAGAGCTGATTCACTGGAAAAGACCCTGATGCTGGGAAAGACTGAAGGCAAAAGGGGAAGGAGGCAGAAGAGGTATAATAAGGTTAGACAGTATCACTAACTCAATAGACATGAATTTCAGCAAACTCCAGGGGACAGTGGAGGACAGAGGAGCCTGGCATACTGCGGTTAGTATTTAACCATAGTATCCAAAAATTCTAATCCTAGGTATTTCTCCAAGAGATGTAAAAACATATATCCACACAAAAAAATCTTATATACAAATGTTCATAGCATTTTTACTCACAATAGGGAAGAAAAATTGGGAAAAACTCAAATGCACAGCAACTCGAGAATGAAAAAAATAATTGTGGCATAGCCATACATTGGAAAATTACTCATTAACAGAAAGAAACCAACTTCTGACACATACAACATGGATAAATATCAAAGGCATTAAGCTAAGCAAAAGAACACAGAAATAAAAACTATACACAGTATGCATTCACATTTTTAAAAATTTGTTATTGTGGTAAAAGGAAAACCATGGGGGCAGAAAATGGGCTTGAGCTTGGGCAGAGAGGAAAGGGCATTCGGAAGACTACATGGGGGCCTAACTTCTTTGGGTCATCAGTTCAGTTCAGTTCAGTCGCTCAGTCATGTCCAACTCTTTGCATGGACTGCAGCACACCAGGCCTCCCTGTCCCTCACCAACTCCCAGAGCTTACTCAAACTCATGTCCATTGAGTCAGTGATGCCATCCAACCATCTCATCCTCTGTCATCCCCTTCTCCTCCCACCTTCAATCTTTCCCAGTATCAGGATCTTTTACAATGAGTCAGTTCTTCACATTAGGTGGCCAAAGTGTTGGACTTTCAGCTTCAGCATCAGTCCTTCCAATGAATATTCAGGACTGATTTCCTTTAGGATTGACTGGTTGGATCTCCTTGCAGTGAACAGATTCAAGATTAATCTGATTTTCAGTTCACACAATCATTGAGACATCCAGAAAAACAAGCTCAGGGCTAAATTTCTTGGGAAACACCCAAAACTGTGTTCTGAAACTGGCTTGATGAGAAAACTGCTGTATCTATCCGTGTCACCAAACCCCAAATGTCAGAACCCTACTGCAACTAATACTAACGCCAAGTCTCGACCAGGCACTCAACCCTATACCACCACCTCCCCCAGAGCCACACTCTCTGCTGTGGCCTACCCTCAGCACAGAGCCTATTTCGCACATGGTTCTCTTCTGACTCACAGTTTCACCTCAGTGCCTACAACTGGAGAATGAGGTCTAAGCAGCGGAAGAGACTAGAAATTTGAGTTCTATTTCTGACCCAGGGAAGATGAATCCATAATGTGGACATTTCTCCAAATGCAGAAATGATGCTCAGTATATAATGCCCAGATATGAATAGGACAGATGTTGATAACAACAGGCTGTAAATGAAAACACTGAAAGTTCTCTCTCTTTCTTCTCCCCTACCTCTTCTAAGCCTTTCTTTGTTAATTAAGCACTCTGTATTTCCTCACCTCAGAAGCTTTTGCAAGCTGGAAAGCTGGAACTAGCAAAGACAAATAGGCTTCCTATCTCTAAGGAAAGCCTGGGCTCACTGAAGAAACTGTCCTGAGGAAGAGGAGGCAGGAAGGGCTCTCTCTGAGCTTGAGAGAGGAGAAATGGGGCTAGTAGGAAGGGCATGGATGCCGGCCAACTTCCCAGAGAAGCGGGGCTCCAAGCTCTGTTACCTCAGAGGCCGAGGGAAACCACAGTGCCTCAAAAAAGACGGCTGCCCCCTCCTGCAGCTCAAACATGGGGAATGTTACTAGTTATGCCATAGGGGACCAGAGGGGTCCCTCTGCCAGTGTTTTGGCTCTATACAAGCCTTTGCAGTGTGGAGGAAGGAGCCCCAATAATAACTGATATTAAACTTACTGCCAGCTTGATAAGAGAGCTTCAAATTTGAATTTAACTTAAATAGATGAATAGCATTTCTTGCACACCTCTATAGGTCCTAAGAATAAGTATGATTTAAAAGTAAATCTGAATGCCCCAAGGATTATATGATAGGCTTTTTTTTTTTAATCTCCATGCTTTCAAATTTCAGAAATCACTATTTACAAAGAGGGCAGGGCATAGGGAGAGAAAACTGACATTCTATGAGCTATTTTTTTTTTAGTGTTTTCAGTTTTCAGTGTTTCAGGATTGTCTTTTACTAATAGGGGCAACCTTTTGCCAAATCTGAACATGCAAGTCATTGGCCTTTTCCAGGCAGTGGAAAGTAAAAATGTTTTTAATGTTTAGCTTTCTAAAGAACTTCTAAAATGTAGGCTTTTAACCCAGACAATGACTAGGGTGGGAAGAATGTACTTTTCTTTTCTGGTGTAGTTTTGTTGTGTTCTCTAAAGAAATTACAGAGTTCTTTAGTTTATATTTTTATAGGCCTTTCTGACATTGTGATACTATAGCTAAACGCCAGTATCAATGTGGTTAGCAGACTGAAGATTTATATTGGGAATACTAACTAGAGTTTCCAGATGGCAAAAGGCCAGATAAATGGGCTTTACTGTTAAATAAAACCACGTCCTCTCAGCTTTGCCATGTGGTTGAATATGGTCCCACTTGGCTATAATGAGTAAGCTCCATTTGTTTAATGAAGCATTCATATGATAAAAGAGGCTAAATCAAAAGTCGAGTTATTTATGAACCAATAAAGCCATCTGAAGCCATCAGGAAGGGTGTTATATTCTGAAACCAATTACATTCTTTTTTAAAAAACGATTCAACTGAAATTTTATTCTTGTTCACCAATAACACTGCCTCTTTCCAAACTAAACACTACTTTTTAAAAATTTTTCTTGATTTGCAGAATATGTTTGTGTCCGTAACAGCTTATCTAACTAGTTTAAAGCATTCTTTGGTGTATACAACATGAAAAGATAAGAGACTTGAAATGTGGAGGAAGTAAGATCAGCAAAACAAACAGGCAACCTACAGAATGGAAAAAATATTTACAAATCATATATCTGACAAGGGGTTACCAGCCAAAATATAAAAATAACTCATGTAATTCAACAGCAAAAAATAAACAAGCAGTCCAACTGAAAAAGGGGCAGAGGATCGATCTTTCCAAAAATGATATACACATGGCCAACAGGTATATGGAAAACCTCACCTTTCATCAATCACCAGGGAAATGCAAATCAAAACCACAATAAGGTATCACCTCACACCTGTAAGAATGGCTATGTGAAAAAGTCTAGAAATAAAAATTGTTGGCAAGGATGTGGAGACAAGAGAATCCATGTCTGTACTGTTTGTGGGGATATGTTGATAAATTGGTACAGTCACTATGAAAAACTATATAGAGCCTCCTCAAAAAATTAAAAAATAGAACTATCATATGATCCAACAATTCTGCTTCTCAGTATTTATCTGAAGAAGATGAAAACACTAATTTGAAAAGATTTCTATACCCCCATGCTCGTTTCAGCATTACTTGCAATAGATAAGTCATAGAAACGACCAAAGGTCCACAGATGGATGAACAGATAATGAAAATGTGACATATATGTACAATGGAATATTACTCAGCCATAGAGAATAAAACCTTGCCACTTCAATAACGTGAATGGACCATGAAAACATTATGCTAAGTAGAATCAGACAGAAAATGATAAATATATTATCTTACTTATATGTGGAATAGAAAAAAACAGAAACACCAAGGTCAAGAATATAGAGAACAAATTATTAACTGTCTAAGGCAAGAGGGTGGTCCAAATAGGGGGTCTAAAGGTACAAATTTCTACTTCTAAAGTCATGAGGATACAATGTGTGGCATGATGACTAGAGTTAATAAACTTTATTGCATATTTCAAATTTCAAAAAAATTAGCTAGGAGAACAAATCTTAAAAGTTCTGACCATGAGAAGAATAAATTTTATGTACAGTGACAGATGTTAACTGGACATACTGTGGTGATCATTGTGCACTGCGCTCTTGGTGTGCTCAGTCACTCAGTTACACCCAACTCTTTGTGCCCCTATGGACTGTGTAGCCCACCAGGCTCCTCTCTCTGTCCATGGGATTTTCCAGGCAAGAATGCTGGAATGGGTTGCCATTTCCTTCTCCAGGGGATGTTCCCAACCCAGGGGTCAAACATACGTCTCCTGCATTGGCAGGCGGATTCTTTAGCACTGAGCCACTTGGGAAGCCCCTTCATTTTGCAGTATACAAATATCAAATCACTGTACTGTACACTTTAAATTAATACAATGTTTATATCAATTATACTGCAATTAAAAAATGTGAAAATAGGGAATTTTGTTATCTATCCTAATAGAAACTTAGAAATCTAAGAATGCAGACAGGCAATATGACATCAGAATTACATCCTGACACAATGTGTCTAAGTACTCTCCATGACCTTCAGACCCTGCTGAATATGGCCTTTGCCTGTTTTTCTAACCAGTCTCACAGCCCTTTCTCCCTCATGGACTTTTCTCAGGTCCAGGAATACAGTGCCTCACCTGGATTTATATGTTCTCTTCCCATAGCTTGAAATACTCACACGCACACCCCATAATGATCCTTCTAATTCCTAGCTATCACTCAGATTTCAAATTTTCCCTGGCCTCCAGAACTGTTATATTTCCCTTGAAATGCCTTCACAGCAATCTATTCTTCTTTAAAACTGTCAGACTTCCTCAACAGATTCTGAGTAGAAACTATATGCCCAGGTCTAGTATGTTCAATAATACAGCAAATGTTCAATATGTGTTTGATAATATTCATCAAGAATTTATATGCCAAATACTCTAAGTACTTTTATAAGCCTAGCAACTAACACAGAGAAGGCAATGGCACCCCACTCCAGTACTCTTACCTGGAAAATCCCATGGACGGAGGAGCCTGGTGGGCTGCAGTTCATGGGGTCGCACAGAGTCGGACATGACTGAAGCGACGCAGCAGCAGCAGCAGCAGCAGCAACAAACAAGACTGGGAAGTGATAGGATTAGTAATCATATTTTAAACATAAGATGCCAAGGTCTAAAGATGCTGCTGCTGCTGCTAAGTCGCTTCAGTCGTGTCCGACTCTGTGTGACCCCATAGAAGGCAGCCCACGAGGCTCCACCATCCCTGGGATTCTCCAGGCAAGAACACTGGAGTGAGTTGCCATTTCTTTCTGCAATGCATGAAAGTGAAAAGTGAAAGTGAAGTCGCTCAGTCGTGTCAGACTCTTAGCGACCCCATGGACTGCAGCCCACCAGGCTCCTCCATCCATGGGATTTCCAGGCAAGAGTACTGGAGTGGGGTGCCACTGCCTTCTCCCTAAAGATGCTAAAAAATACTAAAAAAAAAATTCGCAGATAAAACTGGGATTCAAATCAGTGTCTAGTCTGACTCCAGGGCCTTTCCTAACCACTACTTCATACAGCCTTCTAGTAACAATGGAAAGAGCACAGGACTTAGAATTCAGGGACAGCTACTTACTAGCTGTGTAACTTTGGACATGTTCAACCCTTTGAGTCTTAAGTTTTCTTGCATTTTTAAGAAAGGGACAAAAATATCAGTCTCACAGGGTCAGTTGGATCAAGTGTACCTTAAGGACCTGGCTTAAAGGAATCCCTTAATGCATAATAATTGAATCTGATCTCAGGAAGATAATCAAAAGTAGTATTAAGTAATAAAAAGAAGAAAGTATATATTCACCTAGAATCACAATTGTCCGAATGGCATGAAACTCCCCAAGAAAATTATGGTCATATACTTATTTTTGACATATACCTACAGCTGTGATATTTTAAGTATTAAGAGCTACACAAAGTTAGGCCACATGTCATGATCTTAGTTTTTTTTATATACAAAGTTATGCTTAAGCATATAGTTAAGAGAAAAATGCTTTTGGTAAATGGATTACTGCATATTCATATCCTCCATGACCCAACTGAAAAGGTAAAAGACTGAATACATTCACATGACAAAGCAGGACTGAAGTTCAAACATTTAAATATAAAGTAAAAATATCAAAGACACAGTAGAAAACAACCCAGTAGAAATAAAAAGGCAAATCTAAATGAAACCAAAGACTGCACAGGAAGGACAAGCCAGAAGAGAACAGAGGAAGGTAATGGGGCTAGAAGGCCCTGTATTGTTGACAGTATCTGAGCCACTGATTAATGTTATTTCTAAGCAGATTAACCAAATCCCAACTGTTCTACATCAGGTCCTTTCTCTAAGCCTGTCCTCCCTCTGACCAGCAAATAAAGAATAAATTAAAATTTTAAACACACAAATAAAACAGAAGGAAAAAGCCCACCCACACAAAACAGAAATGTACCAAGTGACAATTCACCCTAATTTCCTATTCTTTCCTTTCATTCTGTGCCTCTACTAAAATGATAACATGACAAAGCTGACAAGTAAAAACAGAGGAGAATTAGCTCTTCTGTGTAATTTTTAAACCACAGCAGGAAGCCATCCACTGTCAGCAATAGGTGGTGCAGTACTGGAGATCATCACAGGAGTGGGAGGGCGTAAAGAGATGGTGCAGGCGGAAGGTTATTTCTGTCCCAGAGGCAGGAAGAAGTCTTAACCTTCTGATGCTTTTCCTTATCATAACCTTCTCCATAGCAACCACAGAATTGCAGTGGCAAGAAAGAGATGAGAAGATAAAAAATACATAGGTTATACATGCGTGTGCACACACACACACACACTCTTACATATAAATCCTGCAAAACTGCAGAATTCAGTAATGGTTTTTTAAAATATTACACAGTCCTTTATAATCTCATATTTCTGTGGAAGATTAACCACTAAAAAATAGAACTAAGCAAGCATGGTATGCTTGTTTTTCTTTGGCACTTATATTTGGCAACTTATTTATAGCACTTCACAACAGATTTAATCTCTAAAATGAGCCTATTTAACTAAAAAAAAAAATTTTTTTTGAGGTTTAACAGATGTCCCAATGTTTGGTCCAGAAGAACAAGCGTTTACCTCACCTACTATTCCTAAATAAGAGTGTTATGACAGTAGTGTAAGATTGTGACTTTGTGTCCATTGCACATTATACAGAAGTGAAAAGTTTAAAACTAGAAAAACCAGAAAATGAGAAAAGCTTACTCCACTGACAAGGGCTCTTATGCAGGTAAAAGCAAGAAAGGACTATAGTCATTCTTTGGGAACCAACTTGCCCTAGTTTGCAGTCACTGTTCGCCTATTCTGGCTTAACTTTGACATTCAAGTTCAGGATTAACAGAGGTACATAAAGCATCAGGTTTCATCATGAAGAGGTCCTGCGCCCAGGCAGCTGTCGGGAAGCATGATGTCATCAGAAAAAGCATGGCATCCCAGAGCACCACTGCCTAGAAAGGAAAAGAAGTTTTAGGGTTGCAATGGGAATGACAATGTTAGATGAATGAGTGTCCCCTGCAAGACCTACTCCTTTGAGGAACAGACTGTATTATACATCTTCTCACTGCTGCCATTCCTACTCTCTGGGTACCTCTTAAAACCTACACTAGAATTCAGCAGGTCTCCCCATGAGGAATTTTGGGATGTTTTCTCACCAGTAGGTTCTCTGACTAAACAGTGAAGTCTTATTTACTGGCTCAGTTCAGATATTTACATCCAGTACTTTGCATGTCACAGGAAGATAAATTTTTATGGATCCCCTTATTAAAATATAGGGAAAGGAAAGGCAATAAAGGATTTGGACAATACAGGTTAAATGGATGAGGAATAGGGAGAAAGTATGTTAATGAAAGGTATATTGTTATTAAATAGGAAAGCGTATCACTAATTCTTTCTAGGCATGAGAAGGGAACTAAGCCAGAGTACTGGTGTGTGTGGTGGGCAGAAGACAGGGGAGGCGGGGAAGAGAAGGACGAGGCACTGGCTGGGGCTCAGGGTCTGGGAAGCATGGGAAAACCACACTCTTCATGCTCCACTCGGCCCTAAGACTCACGGGAGCCCTGGCTGACCACATTTTACACGTTAATTCAGGCAGCCAACCAAATGCCAGGCACCAGGACGAGTGGCAAACATGAGACACAGTTGCTACCCTCAAGGAATCTACAATCTAGCAGAAATACAGCTGTCAATCAACCAAACACAACAGTGATAAATGGTATACAGAAGATATGCACTTTTGATTCTCTCAGCCTATGTACAGTGCCGAGTCCTCAGGTCTCAGGAGAAATATCATGGAAGCAGGGCTGACTCATGGTCTGCAACTGCCTCACAAGAGCCCAGATGGTAAACCGGAGGGCACGACTCTTCCCTGGAGTCCTAGGACTATGTGCCCAGCGCAGAGAGTATGTGGGCGCCCACTCTGGTTATCCAGCCCTTCCAGAGCTGCCTCAGGTTCAGAGACGATTTCAGTTGAATTTTGATCAAACGACATTCAGAGGAAGCCCAGACAGGCTGGTCGAGGGGTGTTTCCTTTGGCATGAGAAAAAATGATGGTGAACTGGAGACTGAGCAGGAGAGATAAAACTTGCCGCACAGCTGCCACTTCTCTACAAAAATTAAGCGGCTCCCTGAGAATAATGGCTTTAGAGTGAAATTTCTCCAGCCCCACTGTAGTCATAAGGAGACAAGCTGCATACAAGAACATACGTGCTTTTACCGACTTCTAAGGCAAAGTGCTCTGAAAACTATAAACCGCGCTCAGATAAGGTAATACAACAACTTTTACAACATGAGTAATACGTTCCTACCATGTGATTCTTAAATTTCTTCGCTCGTTTTCTCCCTTCCCCAAACAGCTTCCGGTTGGAGACTAGAAGCAGCAGCAGCTCCAGGCCCTAACAACTTACCCTTGTATACTGCATACCATCTTAAGTCCCGAACCCAAGAAGGCTGCTCCCCCAATGCTCTATGAGCTGGACAAAGAGTTTCACATCATTCCAACGTAATCCTTCAGACAATTCCTTGGCTATTCAAATTTGTGATTTTCAGATTCAGTCACACAAAAGGAGACTACTAGGAGCAAAATGGCTTTTGACTGAATAATTAAAAACCATAGGAGCACCGGTGTACATGTGTGTCTATACACACATACACACACGCGAACATATACATATACACACATAAACAATCTGAAAATTTGGAGATAAAAATCAGTTACCTGGATTGGATACCCCAAAAAAAGAAAAAGGAACAGTATTAATAAAACTGCATGAATAAAGTAGCTGCTAAGCTGAAGATTAGGAGAAAAATAAGACTGCCACATTACCTACAATTTTCAAATGATTAAATTTTTTCCCATGGCACACAAAAAAGGAGAAACTGGAGGCCATTGTCAACCTCGTTTCCTAATGAAAATAATCTTCAAAGGAAACATCTTTATCTCACTTCTCTCCTTGAAGCCAGACTCCAGTAGGGACCATCACCTCATCAGAGAAGTGATCAATAAAGGGGAAAGTGACTCTGAGGCCAGAGGTCCAACAATCCCCACTCTGAGTAATCCACTCCTCAATTACAAGGTTATGACCAGTCTCAACATTACATCTCAAGTTATGTGTGTCTGTATAAAACACTAACAACAGACAAAAATGCCTGAAGAATGAAGGCCGAATCAGATAAACAGCTCAACTTAAAGTCCATTAGTTATTCTACTTAAGACAATCATTTCCTTGCTTTTTAAACTTTTTATTCTATACTGGAGTATAGCCAATGAACAATGTCATGACAGTTTCAGGTAGACACCATAGGGACTCAGTCATACATATACATCTATCCATTCTTCCCCAAACTCCTCTCCTACCAGGCTGCCACATAACATTGAGCAGAGTTGCCTGTGCTATTAGTAGGACTTTGTTGGTTATCCATTTTATATAGAGTAGGGTGTACATGTCAATTCCACACTCCCATCTCTCCCACCCCCATTCGTTCACCCATGGCAACCATAAATTCTCTAAGTCTGTGAGTCTATCTCTGTTTTATAATAAGTTCACTTGTATCATTTTAGACTCAGCATATAAGAGAGATGTCATATGATATTTCTTTCTCTGTCTGACCTCACTCCAGCATGACAATACCTAGGTCCATCCCATGTTGCTGCAAATGGCATTCTTTCTTTCTTTTTTAATGTCTGAGTAATATTCCATTATATATACATATGTACACCATGTTCTTTATCCATTCCTCTGTTGATGGACACTGAGACTGCTTCCATGTCTTGGCTATAGTAAACAGTGCTGAAATGAACACTGGGGTGCCTGTATTCTTTAAGACTATGTTTTTCTCTGGGTATATGCCCAGAAGTGGGATTGCAGGGTCATATGGTAGCTCTATTTTTGGTTTTTTTAAGGAACCTTCATACTGTTCTCCATAATGGCTGTGCCAATTTACATTTCCACCAACAGTGTAGGAGAGTATTTCCTATTTTTTAATTAGGAGCGGATAGGAATAGGCTTCTCCAGATGCCCATACACCAATATTTAGTGGCAAATGTTCTTAGACAAAACTGTCACTGTGCCAACTGAGATGGGAACATGGTCTGGAAGAAAAAACAATCAATTCAGGCAATATCTTTGAGGTTTGACAAAAATGACACTCTCTCACCAATCTAGTGGTGGGGTGGTACACTTACTCAGTTGGCTTTTAAATCAAAGAGTGGTCTACAAATAGTTTCTCAGTTTTATAAACTGAAGCTTAAAGAAAAAAAGCATTTAAGCTGTACAGACTGCTTCAATCTTATCTTATTTACTAGCTTTCATTTCCCAGTTGTTTTAAGCTTAGGGAACTCTGAGACTGCTATTCCTACCTACAGTGAATTTTCTGTTCCTTAAAGTATCAGTCACCCAAACTGTATTCAGAAACCAAATCAGTGACCAGACGGCATTTGCCATCGTTGCTCTTCTGTCTTCTTTCATTAAGAGTCTCTTGAAAGTGTTTATTTTGGATGGCTTTGTGTGCCACCCTTTATGTGCCATTCCCTACAGAGCTCACAGATTCTTTAACTTTTCATGTAAAAGTAAAGGTAAATCCTAGATCACAGTGGCATTTTAATGTTCCATTTTTCATTTGAAGTTTTTCAGAATTTAAGAGTAGAAAGTGACCTTAAATATCATCTAATCCAATCCATTTATTTCATAAATGAAAAACTTCCCCCACAACAGGGAAATCACAGGTCTGAAATCACCATTAGTACTAGAGCTCAAGGCCCAGTTCAGTGTCTTTTCCACCATATCAGATTTATCGTACAAAAGACAGAAAAGGAAATACCCAGGAATAAATCTCAAATATTTATAAATAAGAAGTCTGAAATTTATGTTTATCTTTTGCACTGTTATTTATTTCACTATTCATTTGGACATTTACCAAATGATGGATGATAGAAAGAAAGAAAATGACTGTGAAATCAGCCCATTCTAATAATTGCTAGGAAACTTAGTTATTTTAAAGCTTTAGAATGAAAAGAGATTAAAATTATAGAAACGACATTAAAATTGGTAGTTTAAATAATTTCAATTATCTATGTTTCATGTCTCCCTACCTTCTAACGTATCAGGTCAGAATCCTCATGAAAACATTATTAAATATTCTCTAAATTAGAAAATGAAACATTAGTATTAATGTTTCTGCATGAATTCAAACAAAACAGATGTTTGAAAACTTACTCTATCATAGGGAAAATACAAAAGCTTTTTGGCTATAATTAATACCAGAATATTCCATTTATGATGATCTCATTACACTGTATAAAAATCCAAATGTATTTTTAAAAGTTCTATAACTATTTTGAGAGTTGAATTCAGTAAAAAGTATAAAGCATAAAATATATAAATGCCATGTACCATAGTTATATGCAGCTGAATCTGGTTATGTTACTGTAAAGATAAGTTCTGTTACAAGTTACAAGTAACTCAACAGCTGTTTAAGACATAAAAGTATGATTATACTAGATCAACACCTGGTCTAGATTCTGTAAATGAAGCTTAGTATAATGTACAATTAAAACATAGCATACTATTGGATAAAGCCAATGATACTACTTGAAATGGTTAGGATAAAGCTGTTGCCAACTATTAGTAAAAAAAAAAAATATATTTTATATATATATATATATATATATAATTTCTACTACCAGCCATAAAAGACCAAACAGTATCATACTCTCCCTCTCACTGTGCACAAACAGCTATAAAACAGAGCAAAATACATGAAGCAGTTGTTTTCAGAACTTGGAAAAGGGGCATCAGAACTGTAGCAAGGTGAGTCCCATGACGATCCCAGTCTCCTTCCTGGAGGCTGGCTCATCCGAGACTTAGTGAAGACAAGTTGAGTACAAGCAGAACACAGCACACTCCTTAAGCTAAGAAGGCAGACACTCAAATTTGGGGCTGCTGAGGTGGGTGGAATTTGTGGAATAAGTCTTTAAAAGCTGTAAAAAGAGAGTAAAGCTGTAAAAATAATGAGTTCCAAATTCTACACAGGGTTCCCCTCAAGTCTTTGGCTGAAGACAAGCTGTGCATACAAAAGGGTGTTTCAGTGCAACTCAAGAAAGAAGAGCTTCTGGGGAGACAAAAAGAGATACTGCAGGCTGAGACAGTCCAGAAGGTTATGGCTCAGGCCTAGATGAGCCTGTTTCCAGATCTCAGAATCTAAGGGCAAACAGCATGGAGCCCAGGAGGCCAGCTGACAGAATCAAAAATCAACGGACAATGGTGGGCAGTTTGGGTGGTCCAGACATTCTAGGAGGCATGAGAGGAGGTTGCTAAAGCCTCTGCAATTAAGAAGTCTTGGGGTGGGAGGAGGGGCACCAACAGGAGTGCCACTGTGTTGCCATCTGGACAGATTTCACAGCCTTCTGTTGTACAGCCCATTTCAGATGGGCTGGTTTGCAACTAACAGTATATATTCACTCAAGTAAAATTCTTTAATGAAAAATATATTGTCTCCAAAGCCCAGAAAGATGTTTAGCCTATCTGAACATTTGTGGGTGCTGCAAGAGCCATGAGCTGCTTCTTGACAGTGTCAGAGACAGAGTGGCTCTCAGCTTATCAAACAATTTTCAGGATTGTTAACCAAGGTTGCAGGGCCCTGCACTATGTGTGGGGCAATGGCCCATGTCCTTTGTATTAGAATGTCCTGAATAAGTGCGTGAAGTGGACCTCCCTGGAGGAGAATGTCACCAAGGCAATGTCATACTTGTGCTTTTGTAGAAAGCTGGATGTGGTTACGATCTTGCCCGCAAAGTCTGTGTGCAATAATAGGACTAATGATGGACCCTGAGGAGAGCTGGCCAGAGGTGTACTATCTCCCTTCAAAGATAGAGGCATACTACACTGCAGAGGCTGTTGAAACAGACTCTGAACAACACATACTAGCCAAATCTCCAACTGTAAGCTGTTGATTAGATGGAGTCAGTAATCTCCATAATATTCGGAGGGGAGGCCTTAACAGGTAGGATCATGGTTCAAAGGTTATGACAATCCACTGCAAGGCATTCATTCTATCTGAGTTTAAAAACAGGTCAGATTGCACTGTTAAAATGTGTTAACTAAAAAGGTACAAAGCATCACCCTTTCTCTTAAAAGGTCTTATATATATGGGTTTTAGTTCTTGAGGGCTTTATTCTCATTTACATTGGGCAATATTAGCTATTTTAATCAAGGGGTGGGGAGAAATTCAAGGAAATCCTATATTTCCAAGCCAACTGTAAGTGCCAAAAATGTAATTCAATGTATCATTCATTGGGTCAAAGCATTCATGCTAATCTCAGGATATTTGGGGGCAATAAATGCTATGACCATGGGGAATTTAGGCAAGGCATTAATTCCAATGCGAACAGTAAGACATGCCTTTTTTTCTCTATTATATATCTGGTAATTTCTCTAAGAGTATAAGGGGTACTTTATTAAAATTTAACAGGATCCCCACGTTCAGGCTTACCTTGTTTAAATTTATAGGATCCTCAGGAATAACCATAATTTGAGCCCCAGCATCAATTAAGACATGAAGTGAAAGTGCCTTTCAGCAGATATTAAAGTTAATTCAGAACTTATGTTGTAGAGGCACAAAAGTCAATCAGCCTTTTTATCTTTTCATTAAATTCTTTCAGTAAACTTTGGATTTCCAATTGGGCCAAACTGAGGATCTCTGATTCAGTTTTTATTTCTTTCCCATGTATCCAGGTATCTGTTTAATGACTTTTTTCAGTGATTCCTAACATACTTCAGGGAGATTCTCTCCACCCTGCTAGAATTTTCTTCCCCCAGAGTGCCTTAAAAAAAGTATAATCAAGGTGAAGGCTCTTCCCCATGGCAATGATGGGTCAGATTTGAATTAACCCCTTGGCTTTCTCATGGAATGCCATAGGCGTTTTTCTCTATAATCCTGACATATTTGGAATGCAGCCAAACTAGTGCTTACAGGAAAATGTATAGCTCTGAATGCTTGTGTGATATCAGCAAATAACAAAATAAAGCAAATAAAATTTACAATCAGTTCAGTTCAGTCACTCAGTCGTGTCCAACTCTTTGCGACCCCATGGACTGCAGTACACCAGGCCTCCCTGTCCGTCACTAACTCTCGGAGTTTACTCAAACTCATGTCCATCGTGTCAGTGATGCCATCCAATCATCTCATTCTCTGTAATAGTTACATTTATAATCAGGAACAAAATTAAAGAACAACAAATTTCTTTAAATTGACAGATTAGCAAGAAAAATTATTTACGAAAAGTAAATAAATCCAACACTCACAAATAAGATAAAATTAGCTATATTTCATATTTTAATGTAAAACTTTTGAAACATAAATATACAGAAAAATGCACATATCTCAAATATATGCCTCTACATACTTCACCTCTTAGAGAAGGGATATAGTCACTTAATGTGAGTGTAATATATGAAATCGGGGCTTCCCTGATGGCTCAGCTGGTAAAGAATCCGCCTGCAAAGCAGGAGACCTGGGTTCAGAAGATCCCCTGGAAAAGGGAACAGCCACCCACTCCAGTATTCTGGCCAGGAGAATTCCATGGACTGTATAGTTCATGGGGTTGCAAAGAGTCAGACATGACATAGAGACTTTCACTTTCACTATCTGAAATTAATTCACCAATAAAAATCAGTATATGTGGTACAGTCCTCAAACCCAAGGTTCAAAATAACTTAATTAGGTTGGAAGGTGAGGGGACAGTTGCCAATGAAAAAGCTTAATAAAGAGTCAGAAAACAAAGAATTCAGTCGGTTAAGTTGCTCAGTCATGTCCAACTTTTTGCGACCCCACAGACTGCATCACACCCGGCCTCCCTGTCCATCACCAATTCCAGGAGCTTGCTCAGACTCATCTCCATTGAGTTGGTGATGCTACCCAACCATCTCATCCTCTGTCATCACCTTCTCCTATGTTCAGTCTTTGCCAGCATCAGGGTCTCTTCCAATGAGTCAGTGCTTCACATCAGATTGGAGTTTCAGCTTCAACATCAGTCCTTCCAAAGAATATTCAGGACTGATTCCCTTTAGGATGGACTGGTTGGATCTCCTTGCAGTCCAAGGGACTCTCAAGAGTCTTCTCCAGCACCACAGTTCAAAAGCATCCATTCTTTGGTGCTCAGCTTTCTTTATAGTTCAACTTTCACATCCATACATTACTACTAGAAAAACCATAACTTTGACTAGACGGACTTTTGTTGGAAAAGTAATGTGTCTGCTTTTTAATATGCTGTCTAGGTTGGTCATAGCTTTTCTTCCAAGGAGCAAGCGTTTTTTAATTTCACGGCTGCAGTCACCAATCTGCAATTATTTTGGAGTGAAAAAAAACAGTCTCTCACTATTCCATTGTTTCCTCATCTATTTGCCATGAACTGATGGGACCAGTTGCCATGATCTTAGTTTTCTGAATGTTGAGTTTTAAGCCAAATTTTTCACTCTTCTCTTTCACTTTCATCAAGAGGCTCTTTAGTTCTTCTTCACTTTCTGCCATAAGGGTGGTGTCATCTGTGTATTTGAGGTTATTGATATTTCTCCTGGCAATCTTGATTCCAGCTTATGATTCATACAGCCTGGCATTCGCATGATGTACTCTGCATATAAGTTAAATAAGCAGGGTGACAACGTACAACTTTGACATACTCCTTTCCCTATTTGGAACCAGTCTGTTGTTCCATATATTTATTGAGTCAGGAATGGGAGTACAGATTTGTTCAGGAAAAACTGGTAATCCCCCACCCTCCAGGCACATATATTTGAGGCTACCAGCTCTTTCTAAAGAAACCATAGCCATACACATGCTCCCTCTATATTCTTCCTTTGTCTAAGGAGTAACATATGGGCTCTATCATGATTGGAAATAGAGATATAATCCCATCCACTAAGCTGAACAGCCCTAAGGAATCTATCTGTTACATCACCCCATCACCTGTTTAAGCTTCCTCCAGTTGTTTAACATAGTGAAAATTTTTTAAATCTTCATTAAATGATTAAAAGTGTTCTATTTCCCATTACACTTGGTAAAGCATTATTTGGGCAATAATAAACACTGGTTGCGGTCCATGGGGTCGCTAGGAGTCAGACACGACTGAGCAACTTCACTTTGACTTTTCACTTTCATGCATTGGAGAGGGAAATGGCAACCCACTCTGGTGTTCTTGCCTGGAGAACCCCAGGGATGGGGACGCCCGGTGGGCTGCCGTCAATGGGGTCACACAGAGTCGGACACGACTGAAGTGACTTAGCAGCAGCAAACACTGGTTACCAACACGAGATGCAGCATTATCATTATGACAGTAAAAATGTACAAGGCGATAAGCATTTTATAAATTCTATGAAGAATATTTAAGTTTCTCACTGACATATTTTTCTGAGTTAATGGGAAATACACATAAATGCAAACACATGTATACCCCAACTCAATTTTGCCATTCTTCCCTGGAAAGACACTGGTAATGTATTCTTTGAAGTCCAGTGGGAAAAACCACCCTTTCCATTCCCCTAACCCTACAGAATTTTCTCCTCAACAAGATTCACTAATGTCCAAAGCCAACAATCACCAAAAAGCTTTCTTAAAAATACTTCAAAAACAAACGTATAGACGTCTGCTAAGGAGTGGATTAGTAGCTATAATGTAAAAATCAACCAGAAGACAAACCTTCCCGGTTCCATACTACTGTAAACTACTGGTCCACTGCCTCTGGCCTGACCAGTTCTCATGAAGGCACATGTGCATTTGTGGAAAGTAATGTGTGAATATTTTTATAAACCATTAGATCATTCTCCACAACAGAACTTTCTGTAATGACAAAACTGTTCTATATATACATTATCCAATATATTACTAGACACATGTTACTACTGAGCACTTGAATTGTAGCTAGTGAGACTGAGGAACTGAATTTTTATTTTAACTAATTTAATGTCCATGTATGACCAATGGGTAGCACAGTTTTAGGCTCTTATGTCTTTCTGTAAAGCTAAACTATTCATCATGCATATTTCCTCCATACCAGAGATTGCAAACAAGTGAGCCATGGACCAAACTTGGCTGAAAAATGGGTTTGGTTTGGTGATCACAGTATTTTATGCTCTTAATCTAAATTAAACACTTTCAGACAGGGTACTCTCCACTGGCCATTATAGCTAACATTTCTTGATTTCCCTAGACACATACACACAAAGATTAGACTTTGCTACTTATACAAAATGGAGTGGTATTATTTTTCTGATTTCTTTTCACAAAGCAGTGCACATTTATGTATTAGAAAGCTTCGTGATGTTTCTGTTTAAAATAATGATATTTTTAATATCATCTAGCCCTTTAACGAACACTAACAATGTATTAAGAACCATCCTAAGTTCACATGTAATAGATCAATCTTTACAGCCTTTAAATAAGTATTGTTACTATTAATATACAGATAAGAAAAGTGAGACAAAGAGGGCTTAAGTAATTTGCAATTCACTGCAAATAAATCACAGAGCCAAATTCTAAACATAAGAAGTCTGCCTCCAGAATCTAAGCATGCTCTTAACTACCATGCTCTTCATGCCTTACAGATGAGTTTATTTCCTCCAATCATCACTTATTTTACAAGCAACGTATTTCAAACAAAGTTTTCAATGCAGTTACTAGTCACCTCTGTTTTACAGAGTAAAAGTAATTTCTACTTTGAAATAGCAACCACCTGCTAGGAGAGGTTTCAGAGGAAAGTGCCTTCTCTACCAGCCAGAGTAAAGGAATAGGTGGTTTTGTTACCAACCAGAAGAGGACTCAAGAAACCATTATTCCATTTTTTAGCTCTAAGAAAGGACATCACCAAATTTCCTTACCTTCCTACTTTCTCTGGGCTACTGAGGCTGTTACATATTTCTGGTTTGATTAGTAGACATTAGCAAAATGAGTGATGTTGGTAGTAGCTGTACAGCTCTTTTCCTAAAGTCAAAGGTACTGAAATCCAAAACTGGAAATTCAAAACAAAATGGAAATCATAAACTTAACATTACTTATTCTATAATCACTTGCAAGTCACTTCTTTCCTCAGAATCACAAATATTTCTGCAAACTCCTCTATAATATTTCACAAGATACGGAACTTTTAAAAAATTCAAAGTTGCATAAAAGAGGGGTTAAAGTTCACAACTCACCTTGCCACTGATGAAGATCATTGCTGTTCTTTAATGAAGGAAGAAGGGAGAAAAGTTGATAAATGTGGCAGTGGACCAGCATCCAGAAGACATCATAAGTACCATCACTGTGGTCACTACTCATGCTTTAAGAGGGAAAATCAAGAGGGGATGTAGGTGTATTTTGTGATTAAACTTGGTAATTTCATTTTTCCCTTTCCTTACTTTATCACAATGTACACACAGATGTCTTATATGAGAGCCTAGGGATCTTGCAGTAAGCAGTGCATTAATCTCCAACATTCCAAATCAGTGAAAACCACAAAACGGGTGTTATAAGAGGAATCACCTCGCACTAGTCAGAAAGGTCATCATTAAAAAGAATCTGCAAGCGATAAACGCTGGAGAGGAGGTAGATAAAAGGGAACCCTCTGCACTATTGGTGGGAATGTAAATTGATACAGCCACTATGGAGAACAGTATGGAGATTCCTTAAAAAACTAGAAATAAACTACCATATGACCCAGCAATCTCATTACTGGGCACATACCTTGAGAAAACATAAATGAAAAAGACACATGTACTCCAGTGTTCATAGCAGCACAATAGCTAGGACGTGGAAGTAGGCTAGATAGATCTCCATCAATAGATGAATGGATAAAGAAATTGTGGTTCATATATACAATGGAATATTACTCAGCCATAAAAATGAACAAATTTGAGTCAGTTCTAGCGAGGTGGATGAACCTAGAGCCTGTTATACAAAGTAAGTCACAAACAGAAAAATAAATACTTCATATTAATGCATATATATGGGATCTAGAAAAATGGTACTGGTAAACCTACTTGCAGGGAAGGAATGAGACTCAGGTATGGAAGAATGGACTTGTGGACACAGTGGGGGAAGGAGAGAGTGCGATGAATGGAAGAAGGTAGCATCGACATATATAGACTACCATGTGTAAAATAAACTGGTGAGAAGTTGCTGTATGACACAGGGAGCCCAGCCTGGATTCTGTGATGACCTAGAGAGGTGGGGTGGGGGCAGAGGGGAGGGAGGCTCAAGAGGGAGGTGATATATGTACAATCATGGCTGATTTGCATTTTTGTATGGCAGAAACCAACACAACATTATAAAGCAGTTTTCCTCCAATTAAAAATTAATCTTAAAAAAATAGCAAAAAAGGAGCAAAATAAAGAACATTATTACAAAGGGATATGTGCATATTCACAAAAGTAACCTCAAGAAATGAAAACATTTGAGAGCCATGATTGCTTCTGCCACTGGAATGATTCAAAAATGGAGAACACTAGATTTAAGTGCAGTGAGTAAAAAGCTGAGTTAATGACAAAATCAGATGATGACCTGAAGGATTAATAAGCATACTTTAAAATAAATATTCTTCAACACCTTCACTATTACAAAAGACGTTATTATAACAGTAAAATGAAGTACAGATGAACAGAGAACAGATATTTATCACGGGTAAATTTTGTCCTTAGCGCTGAGTTAAGCATGGTGAGGAACACAAAAGCAGCAAATGAGGACTCCCTACATAAACAGAAGTAAACATCCCATTTCATATGTTCCAAGTGCTAACTCCCCTCTTTCCTCCCAGCAGTAATTTTACTTCTGCTGAATGCTATGGACTGCAGAGACACCTGCAAAATGTGTGCTGAGAGAGAGAACTCCACTTTACTAAAAAATAAAGTTGGATATACCAGATTTCACTGGATGTTAAAGATTGGAGGCAATGTCTGGATTAGGTAAGAAACGAAAACAGGCTATCTGCCCTCCGACATGTATGAAGATTTTTCTTTAAACAAGGAGTCAATTTTGATTCTATCTGGTTCTCTATCGTGAACTGCAGGCCATGGGGCTCTGCTTAGAGAAGATCCAAGCCCCTAGGTTAAGATGTCTGACTCAGATTACATACGCTGCCAGACATCAGAAAAGGAGAAAACTGACAGGACTTAAAAATTCAATTCAACAGCAAAGAGGTAGGACCATACTCCACACAAGGCAAACAGCAATAAATTCCTCAAAGAAATATGTCAAGAGTTATTCTTCCTGAGTAATAGGTGAGGAATAATATTCCAAGATATGTGACTCTGCCCAAGAAGTGACTACCAAAGCCATTCTGAGCTGGCCATCTGAATTCATAGAGGAAAGTAATTAATATCAGGAGAGGTCCCTCAGAAAGAAAAGACAGACAGTAGGTGGCCTCAGTTTTTAGGAGAGGACGGATTGGAAAACCTTGATTAGATAGAACAGTTGTGTGTGTGTGTGTGATGTGATGTGTGTGTACATAAACATACATGTGTGCACACACATACATGTGTGCACACAGGTTGGTATTTTAATTGTTGCTGTTGTTTTTTTATTAAGAAATAACAAATGTGTGGAATGAAAAGGCTATATTCAGGTAATGTAGCTCAGCCTTTAATCAAGGCTTAGGTAGATAGATTTCATTGCTCAGTTGTGTCCAACCCTTGCAGTCCATTGACTGTAGCCCACCAGGCTCCTCTGTCCATGGGATTTCCCAGGCAAGAATACTGGAGGGAAATGCGGGGGTTGCCATTTCCTTCTCCAGGAGATCTTCCCAGACCAGGGATCAAACCCAGGTCTCCTGCATTGCAGGCAGACTACCGACTGAGCCACCGGCTTAAAGGATCACTAAAATTAACTATCTACTACCTAGTGTTTTGAAACTGTTCCTATTTCCTGGCCAGTAATACCAGTTCAAGGAATCTATCTCAAGGAAACAATCAAAGATGCAAAGATTTACAAAGAATTGTATCACAGGATTATTTAAAATGGTGAAAATTTTAAAACAACCTCGATGTCCAGCAACAGTCCAAAGAAATGCTGCCTCAACAAACTATTACACAATTTTTTTAAAAAAATGCTTCTGAAAAACATTTAGGGAAAAGGGAAAATGATCACGTTCTAATATTAGGTAATAAAAAACAGAATATGTAATTCTATAAAAAGCAGTGTGTTAAATTTGTACATATAAAATTTATACCATACGACTATGTAATAATGCATATATATCCACATCCAATAAAAAATTATTAGTTCTGATGACTGATTTATTATTTTTAATAGCATTTGTTTCTCCTAGCAATTCAGATGATAAAAGAGGAAAAAACGAAATACTATACACAGGGGCTCACAAGATCTTTCCAGTGAGGGGGAGAAGAGGGCCTTGATCTGTGTATTGAAGTATTGGTGGCTCTCTTCCTTTGACTGGTTCTTGCTGAGATGTGGCTGGTCCTGGACTAGTCTGGAAAGAGCTGCTGACACTTACTATGGAGCCTGTGGTCCGAACAGCTGGCTATGGTGATGAAGCCCTGCAGAGAGACCTCGAGACTCCAGCACTAGGTGTCCGCAGGCCCCCAGCCTCCCTCACTCATACACCATATCCATTTCTCAAAACTCACAGCACTGTATGCTAGAAAAAGGGTTAATTTTACTGTATGTAAGTCACTGTCAAAAAAAAAAAAAGCTATTTTATTAAGTGGTAAAGGGAAATTTGCCAAAAATGTTCATGTTAGGAAAAAGAAAATCTCAATTAATGAATTAACCATATAATGGAAAAGTTTAAAAAAGAATAACAAAATAAACTCCAAGGAAAAAAAAAAAAACAGAAGGAATTTTTGAATGTGATTCTAAGGCTTCTGGCTTGAGGTGAACATGTGAAGGCAGGATCCAGCGGAAGAGTAAGGACACAGAAATGAGCCGAGGGCTTCCCTGGCAGCTCAGCTGGTAAAGAATCCAACTGCAACGCAGGAGACCTGGGTTTGATCCCTGGGTTGGGAAGATCCCTAAGAGGAGGGCATGACAACCACTCCAGTATTCTTGCCTAGAGATCCCCCTGGACAGAGGAGCCTGGCGGGCTACATCCATGGGGTCGAAAAGGGTCGGACACAACTGAGCAGCTGAGCACAGCACAGCACAAGAGTGGGCTCTACAACACCGCGGTGCACTGTTTACAGCCAACTTAAAAACAATACAAGAATAAAGCAGACAAAAGTCAGCTTCTTTTCACCGTGAACCAGTAATTCTAAACAATATTATTATTAATAAACTACTCCCTGAGAAGATGTGCCCGTCTAAACAACCGCCATGATTATTATTAAGTTTTAGTAATATAATACGTATGGAAATACTGAATTGGCACATTTTTATTACTTAACCTTTAATAAACATTATATTCCACATAGAAGTTATTTTCTAGAAATCACGAATTATACAGGATTTACATCTATGTAATTTTACAGATGGCCTCTGACACACACTTATTTTAAAGAACTGGAGCTCTCTTCAAGTGCAGTTCCTATCTCCTACCCACGAATGTTTCCAGCTGCACGGTCCTGTGTTTGAAAAGTAGAATCCTAATAAGCATCAATTAGCACAGTGATTTTTAAGGGAAGAAATACGACTTGAATTATTTCAATTTTGTGCTTCTACTTGCAAATCACTCTCTGAAACTTGTGAATTTCACTCTTCTGGAAGCGTTTTTTCACATACTTTCCCTCTTTTTTCAATTATTATATCAATATAATCTTATTACTGTGATTCAGAAGTTTTCATTTTGTATTGTAGTATTTACTTTGTTATTGGCATAACTATATTTAATACAAATTTCAATGAGAAAAATTTATTTCCTAGCCATTATAATGTTTCATTTCATGATTACTACTGAAAATAATTTTACATAAAAAAGGAAAGGTGTCAAAAAATAATCTACTCTGGTTATCAAGTACTTTGGGTAGGCCACTGGTGGGATCATTTACTAAAACATGAAAGATAGGTAGAAGAAGGGTTTGGGGGGAAATGATTTGGGGTTCAGTTTTAGACACTGAGTTTGAACATTCTATGGGACAAGCAAATGAAAATGCTCAGGAGGTAGCTGGGAAATATAGGTCAAGGGCAAGATTTAAGAGTCACAGACAAACAAAGGGGCCATGAGGTCATAACAATAAACAAAAGGTCATTCAAGAAAAGACAAAAATAAGAGCCAGAACTTCATAGCACACCATGTTTCAGGGGCAGGCAGAGAAAGGGGAACTGGAGAAAGAGAGTAATGATGAACGAAGAAGGGTAAGGCAACTACCAGGAGAAGGTAAAAACAAGGGGGCAGGGGAGTCAGGGGGAGAGTAACACAGGCACACACACACACACAAACACAAAATCGATTTGTACTTTAAAGTCAATATATTATGAAACCTGCAAGTCAACCACACTAGATTTGGCAACCAGGTCTTTGGTGGTCTTTACAAAAGCAGCCCACAAAGGTAGAAGATCTGGCCACTTTGCCAAATCATAAAACTGCAGAATGAGAAGCCCACATTCCTAACCTAGGTGAGCTAGAGAGGGACTCATTGGGCTCCAGTGACCTACAGAGACAAGGTCCCTGAGCCACACGCACCAGGATTATCTGAGACGCATGCTGATTCAAGGACTGAACTTCAGAATCAGAACCTGAGGTGGGAAAAACTCAAACCTAGGTATCTCTAATAAGCTTCCCAGGGAATCCATACATGCTAAAACTTGAAGATCGCCGGACTACATGCTCGTCTCGGCCCATTCTACCACTGACATTCTGTAGTTTGGTGGTTTGTCTCTCTGAAAATAGGATGCTACAACAATGATCACTAGCATTCATCCAGAAGTCAAAAACTTCATAATAAACATACAATAATCAAAGTACTTGGGACAGAAATAACACTTCTCCTCTTCATTTACATCAGCTGTTTTGATTATGTGGCACCATCATTCTAAAGAGGGTTGAGGAAGTACACTAGCCGTGGGGGAGAATTGTGTTCCTGAGTAGACAGGGGACCATGGAGATGGGCGATGAGGGCCCGATGAACCATGTGAACAAGAATGAAAGACAAAGCTCTGTTTGATGGTGCTGAGGTGCTATAAAGAAGTCATGCAACCTAAAAGCACGAGATTACTATTATTAGATACATTAAAGATATTCAGTGTTATTACTTTTCTTCTGGTTTTGGGGGAAAAAAACTATATTTCTATTTATTTATATAGAGAAAGAGAGTCAATGTTTTTATTTATATATAGAAACAAAGAATCAATGTCTTTTCCCTTAGGGAGGGAGTAATTTTAATTACTATTCCCTAATTGGTATTGATTTGAATTGACTAATGACAGTCTTACGATGGGCATCATTGCCAGGTTTCCTGGGTCAGGAGCACAGTGAGCTCCACTATGCACAGAAACCTTTTGTTTTCAGTGGTCCCTGGCTAGGCAACATTTTTTAGGTCTCAGAATATTAGAGCCAGAAAGATCCTTGGGAGGCTCTTTAGTTCAGACTTCACAGTTTTCTAAAATCACTCAAACACTCCACCAGCTCCCCCACCCCCAGCCCTTCCAAAGCCTAAAGGATGCACTCACTTCTCTTGAGTTCTTCCAGTCACTCCCTCTTGACTCATCTGTGGCATTCTGTATATTGGAAAGATGGTCTTGGGTATCCTTACATTCTGGGTTTGCATACTTTCTTTGCAGATTTGTAAGTAAAATAGCAAATAAGTGGGAAAAAATTCAGAAAGTTGAATGAGCTATATCTATGATGGTGTATTAACTACAGCATTTCATAAAGTGTCAACATAACACAGCAGTTCATAAACAGTCAACATACACATAGATGATGAGGGTGGGTTAAAGAATGGACAGTACGAAAGAGGAAGGGAAGCGGGTCAGGGTTGTGGACTTCCTCCCAGTAAGTCATAGGCTGAGAAAAGGGTTTGAAAACACTAACTTAAGGTAAGTGTGCATGTAACAGCAAATACACAAGTTACTTGCAGAAAGAAAGGCAACGCAAGAGAGAAGGTGCAAACCAAAAGAAGAAAAGACATTTTATTTTTTTTATTTAAATTTATTTATTTTAATTGGAGGTTAATTACTTTACAATATTGTATTGGTTTTGCCATACATCAACATGAATCCGCCACGGGTGTACACGTGCTCCCCATCCTGAACCCCCCCTCCCACCTCCCTCCCCATACCATCCCTCTGGGTCATCCCAGTGCACCAGCCCCAAGCATCCTGTATCCTGCATCGAACCTGGACTGGTGATTCGTTTCTTATATGATATTATACATGTTTCAATGCCATTCTCCCAAATCTTCCCACCCTCTCCCTCTCCCACAGAGTCCAAAAGACTGTTCTATACATCTGTGTCTCTTTTGCTATCTCGCATACAGGGTTATTGCTACCATCTTTCTAAATTCCATATATATACGTTAGTATACTGTATTGGTGTTTTTCTTTCTGGCTTACTTCACTCTGTATAATAGGCTCCAGTTTCATCCACCTCATTAGAACTGATTCAAATGTATTCTTTTTAATGGCTGAGTAATACTCTATTGTGTATAAGACATTTTATACTTTTAAGCTATTAGATTTTCTTTTTTAAGACTCTGAGCATATGGCTCTTTCACAGGTAATCCAATCTCACTTCAAATAAGATCACTCCTAAACCACCCCACACAAATAAAATTTGTCTTAGTTATGAGGGCTTATTGAAGATTACACAAACTCATTCTTGTAGGCAACTTCCACTTCCTTATCACAAAGCTCCAATTATATACAAAAGGACCTCCAGACTTAAGCTAGTACAAAAGTAGCACTGAAACAGTACATCAAAAGACTATGAAAAAGTGAAAGTGTTAGTCACTCAGTCATGTCCAACTCTTTGAGACCAGGCTCTTCTGTCCATGGAATTCTCCTGATAAGAATGCTGGAGTAGGTTGCTATTTCCTTCTCCAGGGGAATCTTCCCAATTCAGGGATCGAACCTAGGTCTCTTGCACTGCAGGTGGACTCTTTACCATCTAAGCCACCAGAGAAGCCCAATATCAAAAGAGTATGTATTTACCCAAATAAAAAGCAGTTGGATTATACTAGTAAGGGCCAAATATAGATTTAAATTTAAGACAGCCAAGTGAAAAAATATTCGCTGCTTCCTAATCTCTATATCCAGTTTATTCTTTCATAAAGTGAACACCCGCATCTTAACCCGCCTGCCCAGAGCTCCTTCCTCTCCTTTCATCTCACTTCCATGCCCAGGATATCTCTGGAATGTGGGGGGCTCTGTCTGCACAGGAGTTGGTAACACAGCACCACGTCTGGAAGAGACACTTGCTCCCATTGCCTTCTGTAATTCTACCTTACAGATAAGCTGGGAAGGGAAAGGAGAGAGGGGAAAAAAAGACACATGTTCTAAAGCTAACTGAGTACTGAAAGAAGGGTTCTAACACAAACATATTGTTATATTCTCAGTGAAGTAACCCAAGTTCTAAAGGTTACTAAACATATGGGGAAGCCAAGAAAACTGAGTTTCAAGAATTAATGCCAGATATATACATATAGATAGATATAGATAGAGACAGATACATAGTGACTGCAGCCATGAAATTAAGACGTCTGGCTCCTTGGAAGGAAAGCTATGACAAACCTAGACAGTGTATTATAAAGCACAGAGATTACTTTGCTGACAAATATCTGTATAGTCAAAAGCTATGGTTTTTCCAGTAGTCATGTATGGATGTGACAGCTGGACCATAAAGAAGGCTGAGCACCGAAGAACTGGTGCTTTCAAATTGTGGTGCCAGGGAAGACTTGAGAGTCCCTTGGACTGCAAGGAGATCAAAACAGTCAAACCTAAAAGAAATCAACCCTAAATTTTCATTGGAAGGACTGATACTGAAGCTGAAGCTCCAATACTCTGGCCACCTGACGCAAAAAGCCATCTCACTGGAAAAGACCCTGATGCTGGGAAAGACTGAAGGCAAAAGGAAAAGGGAGCAACAGAGGATAAGATGGTTAGACAGCATCACCAACTCAAAGGACATGAGTTGGAGCAAACTCTGGGAGACAGTGAAGGACGGGGAGCCTGGCGTGCCACAATCCATGGAGCTGCAAAGAGTAGGACACAATTCAGCAATAGAAATATACATATATATCAAGTAAATGTCTAGGTATTCCACTCATTAAAGTAAAAGGTTTATAAACGCTACTGATCTAAGTATGACCTGTGTTAAATCTCTCCTCTAGGCTTGCTTTACATTGTCTATTAAGAGACAGACATGACTGTATAAGAATCTACTGTTCTGGCAGACTGATGATTCAAAACAAACTATTTCACTTCCACAGCTATTTGTCAATCCTGAACCTAAGAATCGTCTTTTAAAAGTTAAACATAAGCATTTCTAAATGAAGCTGCATTCCAGCACCTGCCACTCAGCCCCTCAGTCGCCTTGTCAAATGCCCAGCCCTCAGAGGGTCCTCCAACACACACAGCCATTTCCCACCTTCAAGGCAACAACCCCTTCTTCCACCCTTTACTCTGATTCCTATTAGCTTTGCAAGTGTCAACTGAGACATCATTTCCTTAAAGAGCCCTTCTCAGAAAGGCCCCCTTTCCTGTACATTCTTTCCCATAGTACCAAGTGCTTTTCCTTAACACTATCTATTGAAACACGTTAAATAAGTGCATAAGCAAGCAAGTGAATAAATGTAGTTGTACTCCTTTCCTTTGTAGAGGATTTTCTATTTATTTTATTTAGTTCTTTTTTAACTAGTCACTGGCAAGCAGTTATCATTTAAAGGGGAAGGATTCTTCCCAAAGTTAATGCATCTTCTTCCTTACTCTCACAAAAAGGGACAATTTCTCATAACCCTACTGTGAGAGGCTATTACCAATGTCATTACTGGGCAGGAAACTGTGTATGTGTGTGTGTGTGTACGCGTGCACGCACATATGTATTTGTGCACACACACACACACACACACACACATCACATCATTTTTTTGTTTGCTGTCCAGTTGCTAAGTCATGTCCGACTCTTTTGCAACCCTATGGACTATAATACCCAGACTGATCTGTCCTTCAGTATCTCCTGCAGTTTGGTCAAATTCATGTTCACTGAGTTGGTGATGCTATTGTTTTTTTAAAACTGCCTAAGTAAAAAAAAAACTCAGATAAGACTCCATTAAAAGCAGAGAATTAAAAAACTCAAATTGTAAGGGGTCATTTGAAATTTTAAAAAATATTAGATGTACTACCTACTTTTACATGTGAAAAAGGATACATGTTTTATCAGATCAGATCAGATCAGTCGCTCAGTTGTGTCCGACTCTTTGCGACCCCATGAATTGCAGCACGCCAGGCCTCCCTATCCATCACCAACTCCCGGAGTTCACTCAGATTCACGTCTATCGAGTCAGTGATGCCATCCAGCCATCTCATCCTCTGTCGTCCCCTTCTCCTCCTGCCCCCAACCCCTTCCAGCATCAGAGTCTTTTCCAATGAGTCAACTCTTCACATGAGTGGCCAAAGTACTGGAGTTTCAGCTTTAGCATCATTCCTTCCAAAGAAATCCCAGGACTGATCTCCTTCAGAATGGACTGGTTGGATCTCCCTGCAGTCCAAGGGACTCTCAAGAGTCTTCTCCAACACCACAGTTCAAAAGCATCAATTCTTCGGTGCTCAGCCTTCTTCACAGTCCAACTCTCACATCTGTACATGACCACAGGAAAAATGTTTTATAGGTCCTCCCTATTTGCACTCATCTCACACGTAGTAAAGTGATGCTCAAAATTCTCCAAGCCAGGCTTCAGCAATATGTGAACCGTGAACTTCCAGATGTTCAAGCTGGTTTTAGAAAAGGCAGAGGAACCAGAGATCAAATTGCCAACATCTGCTAGATCATTGAAAAAGCAAGAGAGTTCCAGAAAAACATTTATTTCTGCTTTATTGACTATGCCAAAGCCTTTGACTATGTGGATCACAATAAACTGTGGAAAATTCTGAAAGAGATGGGAATATCAGACCACCTGACCTGCCTCTTGAGAAGCCTATATGCAGGTCAGGAAGCAACAGTTAGTACTGGACATGGAACAACAGACTGGTTCCAAATAGGAAAAGGAGTACATCAAGGCTGTATATTGTTACCCTGCTTATTTAACATATATGCAGAGTACATTATGAGAAACACTGGGCTGGAAGAAGCACAAGCTGGAATCAAGATTGCCAGGAGAAATATCAATAACGTCAGATATGCAGATGACACCACCCTTATGGCAGAAAGTGAAGAAGAACTAAAGAGCTTCTTGATGAACGTGAAAGAGGAGCATGGAAAAGTTGGCTTAAAGCTCAACATTCAGAAAACGAAGATCATGGCATCTGGTCCCATCACTTCATGGCAAATAGATGGGGAAACAGTGGAAACAGTGGCTGACTTTATTTTGGGGGGCTCCCAAATCACTGCAGATGGTGACTGCAGCCATGAAATTAAAAGACGCTTACTCCCTGGAAGGAAAGTTATGACCAACCTAGACAGCATATTAAAAAACAGAGATATTACTCTGCCAACAAACGTCCATGTGGTCAAGGCTTGGCTTTTCCAGTAGTCATGTATGGATGAGAGTTGGACTATAAAGAAAGATGAGCGCAAAAGAATTGATGCTTTTGAACTGCAGTGTTGGAGAAGACTCTTGAGAGTCCCTTGGACTGCAAGGAGATCCAATCAGTCCATCCTAAAGGAAATCAGTCCTGGATGTTCATTGAATGACTGATGTTGAGGCTGAAACTCCAATATTCTGGGCACCTGATGCGAAGATTTGACTCATGTGAAAAGACTCTGATGCTGAGAAAGATTGAGGACGGGAGGAAAAGGGGATGACAGAGGATGAGATGGTTGGATGGCATCACCGACTCGATGCACATGAGTTTGAGTGAACTCTGAGAGTTGGTGATGGACAGCAAGGCCTAGCGTGCAGTCAGGCACAACTGAGCGACTGAACTGAACTGAAAGAGGGACAGCTGACCAACTTCTGCAAAACGGGTTTCGTGTTCTCCTGTGGACCTGGGGAAAACAGATGCACAGCCAGTGAGCGTGAGAGGAGGAATGGGATCATGTCCATGCATGCCTGACGCCTCTCAGCTTTCAGCTCCTTCCTTCCTTTCCCAGGTCTTGCCTGTCCTGGGCCTCCAGTGAATTATTACAGCCAGAGAGGTAATACGGGAAAGGAAGAGCCAACCTCTCCAAAACCTAATGGAAGATGATCCTCCAACACAGAGGCTCTAAACATTGAATAAAAAAGGAATACAGATCAGGGCAGGAAAGCAGTGGAGCTTCTTTCAAACAAATAAAACACAGACTGAAATCCATGATAAAATTATTCTTTTGAGGTTGTATCTACAAGGGATGCTAATTAATGTCAGGTAATTTTTCATAGTGCTAAGTTGCTTTAGTCATATCCGACTCTTTGCGACCCCCTGGACTGCAGCCTGCCAGGCTCCTCTGTCCATGAGATTCTCCAGGCAAGAATACTAGAGTGGTTGCCATTTCCTTCTCCAGGGGATCTTCCCAACCCAAGGATCAAACCCCTGTCTCTTTTGTCTCCTGCATTAGCATGTGGGTTCTTTACCACTAAAGCCACCTGGGAAGCCCTAATTTTTCATAATTAAAAAAAATTAACAAAACACTTCAGTAACTCGGAGCAAGTAATAACTAAAGAGGTTAAACCTATAGGTGCCCATATTCCAAAAGTCTTTGTACCAAAGTTTACCACTGCATTAAAACACTCAGAGTACTTATTCAGCTACCTATTTTTAGGTGACACTTGAAAAAAGAACACCATCGAGCTTTCTAAAAATACAGCAGATCAGTTTTGTTTTATTTGTCAGAGACATGCACAGTGCATCCACCCACTGCTGCTGCTTTAACTGCGAGAGTGATAGAGATGTAGAAATACACAGAGTAAAACAGATAAAATTCGTCTCACGTACACAATGTGTATGATGCAGAAGCAATGGCTTCTACCCTGCTAATTAATGAGTAATTTTCCATCAACTACTCAATGCCCATCATGTGCACAGAATATTATATTCAAGAGAATGCAAGGAAAATATAGGGGCGTACAACCCATATTCCCAAGATGCATATCTTTTAGTTGGATAAATAAAAACTAATGACTGTAGAACAAAAATCAAGACACAAGTAGCACTATGTAACTAAGTGGTAGGCAGTACTGTAATTTTTTTTTAAACCAAGACTGTTGTGACTTTGAAATTAAAAAAAATCTGGGTTGAACCTTGAAAATGGATAGGATTTAGACTGGCGTAAGACAGGAGAGGCACTATCCTTGACTGAATATAAAGAGGAAAAATATAAGCAAATAAAGAGCAGCTGGGTGGGAAGCTAAGAAGTTCTCTGGCAGATATGAGACTAATGAAGAGACAGGCCTGCAAAAATGAGAGGTTCAATTTGGAAAACAGTGGGAAATGATAGGGTGGAAACGGACTACGAAGAACCTGGAAATCCAAGCCACGTATTGCAAACAGCCAGGCAGACTCTGTGGAAAGAGCAAGATTAGGAAGGTGGCACTGGAAAAGAGCTAGAGTAACAGGTACACATACTGCCAAGCAGCACTTCAAGCATGCAAGACATTGGAGTCCATTTCTGTACGACTGAACTGAATGTCTGTCTGGGGGCCACCATTCCACTGAATGGTCAAACTAAATGGGTAATTGCAATTGATTTCTGGTTTCTTCTTTCTCAGAGGCTGCAGCTAAATTCTGAAAGTATTACAAACCACTATATTTGGGGGATCTGGAGACAGGATGGGTGAAGAGCATCACTTGCCTTGATCCCTGCAAATACCTGAGGCTCTTCCACCAAGAGGTCTACCCAGATCGTGCCCTCATCGTCCTCATCCCTCCCACAAGCCTTCTGCAAGTCTGGCTCTCTCCTGGCCACATTCATACCCCTCCCTGCACACAGGCGTCTCCCTGTTGCCTCCTAAGTTATCCCGGCCATGGACACTAGCAGGGCTGTCTCAGGTCCACCTCCCATGCTGGGCACAGGGGAGCTCTGCGCCACCACGCCAAGCTCTACTTTTCTGAGGACTGGAAGAGCAGATCTGGCATCTTCCTCACCAATTCCCTTTATGCCTCAAGCTTGACTTCTAAAACTGAAAAGTAAAGAACTTGACTCTTTTATTGTAGGGACTAGCTGTGTTTAACCTTTTCATTAAAAACAATAAGACAGATCGCCAAATGAAAAGAGGGCAAGCATAAGAGAAATAGCAGGGAGGAGGCAGGCACTGGCCAATACTGCAAACATCATCACGTCAAACCAAGTGGGAGGGAGAGAGGACCTATACCAGGGGACCTTTGGAAATGCAGAGTACATAAGTAAGGTGAGAGACATCAACAGGAAAACCTGACGGGAATGTTTGACAGAAATAGAGGATACTGAGTAAGAAAGAAAACGAAATCAACCCATGGTTTTTCTAGCCTTTGAGATTAGGAAAATAATGGCATTATCAAAACAGATGCCAGTTTAGAGTGAAAGGGTTCTGACGCTGAATCACATTCACATAGGTTTTTCTGGTTCAAGGTGACAATTTAAATGCCAGCAGAAAGGGATTTGAGACTTAAAATCTAGGACTAGAATACTATATTATCAGTAGTATTAGTACCATTAAGTGGTTTCTCAGCAATACATTCATTACTATGGTTTTCAACTACTATCAGATCTCAAATAGATAAACAAGTTTTATGAAAGAGCACAACTGATCTTTTAAAAATGTTTTTAAAATCTTTGAACCCTAAAATCCACCTTTCCATCTCACTTCTCTATTAAACAGTCTCTTCTTTTGCAGGTATAGGTACATAGGTTATTTATTTGTGGGGGTGGGGGAAAATGTACCAAGAATAATGCTGTGCTGTCCACATGCACACTCACACAGCTGGGCAGCTGAAGCAGAACAGGCTGACACAAAAGAGCCTAGCCCAGCTCTGCACACCCCACCAAAGCCTGGAGGGACATCTTGGCGAGCCTTGGCACTGAAAGATGTACTGACTGCTACCTCTCTAAATAAACCTCTGCCCAGAGGACAACCTGAAGAAACAGAAGCAGAGTCAATTACAGTGTTAGAGAGCAAAAAGCACTGAATAACTGAAGTACATAACAGGCACACTTGGCATGGATACAGCCAGGGCCGAAGAGCAGAGAGCGACTTGCACGTTGTAAATTCCTAGGTCAGCTCTAGTCAGATTAGCCAACTTTGGGGAGTGAAAATCCGGTAACAGAAAATAAATACCTAAGGGAAAAGGTTTAATGTGTGCATATGAAAAACAGCACATCAAAAACTGAGGATTATGCCAGGCCATGTGGTTTGATCTTGACTCTGAAATACAGTTCCTCATTTTAGTAACACTGAATATCCTAAAGAGAAGTGACAGGAAGAAAAGGGGAGAATAGGAGATTGAAAGTAGAGTCAGTTGATAAAGGAAACACATGTTTTCCCCACTCACCGTTTTAAGCCCTTCTTTGCACCTGAGTATTTCAGTGTGTAAATAAAGAATGAAGAATGGTATTTTCAGGAAGACGTATTCCCCAACTCATATTTCAATCTATTCAATAAAAAAAGCATTTAATCAAAAATACCTAAAACTCAAATTATTATTGCTGTATATTGAAGACAAATATTAGAACAAGAAGAATTTCTACCTTGAAGGAGCAAGTCCATGAGAACAGAAAGGGAGAATTCAGTGTTTTCTCTGCTTTGGAGCCTCTTCTCACTAAATTTTGATCCACAGACTTGAGTTGGGAGGGGTGGTGGTTATTCCTGTCCTTTCCAGTCCCAAATGGACAGGACTAAACAATCAATTATTCCTGTAGGGTCCAGAAACCAGGATGTGAATGCCCAACTCCTCCTAGTCCTAAAAATCCATGAAAAGGTACAATCTCTTCAAATTACATATTTTTTTAAATGTAAGGTTTAAATGTATTCAAATAGGAAATATTAATCTATATTCAGGCTCATTATTTCCTTGCCATTCTCTCCTTTCTCTGTTGCTCAGTGCACACATCAGCTCCTAACATAGCATATCCTTATTTTTTTTTTTACTGTTTATTGTCTGACTCTCTTTGCCAAAATGCAGGTTCTGTGAGGACAAGGATCTTCACATTTTTCATATCAGAGAATACTTGCTTAATAAACAGCTGTTGAATGGATGCATTTGCACAGATGTGCAATTCCTGCAGCATGCTAAATAACTTCAGTTGAGTCCAACTCTTTGCGACCTTATGGACTATAACCCACCAGGCTCCTCTATCCATGGAATTCTCCAAGCAAGAATACTAGAGTGGGTTGCTATGTCCTCTTCCAAGGGATCTTCCTGACCCAGGGATCAAACCCACGTCTCTTACGTCTCCTGCATTGGCAGGGGGGTTCTTTACCACTATGACTCTTAATTTGCCATTCTGAAGCAATAAAATCTATGTGCTGGAAACATAAAGTATGGTTATAGCACTGAATAGCTGTATCCTGGTCACTCTGGGCAGATGGCATGACTATAAAAGCTATAGCCTAATGCTTTGGAGGTATAATTCAAGGATAAACGAAACAGTTTCAGAAATGCAGATCAGGGTCTCACTGGCATAACTAAAATACAGAGTTCAGTAACTCTGGAGAACTAAAATATGGACACCTTTATTACAGAGTTAACATCTTTTTAAAGTAGAGCTGGGATAAGGTGTAGATTACACTGTAAATGAAGAACAGGTTGGAGTCAGTTACCTCCAGGTGATACTAGGATCCAGATAAAGATTCAAGATACCGAGAAAGACAACCCTGCTCTCCCTGGCTGCTTCGACCTGGAACGTGGTGCCAATCCCCTCTGGGGTGGGTGTGGGGGTGTGTGTGTGTGTGTGTGTGTTTTCTTTCTGCTCCTACTGCTCACTCCCAGTCTCTCACTCCCAGTGTGTGTGTGTGTGTGTGTGTGTGTGTGTGTGTGTCTTAGTGCCTCCTTTTCTTTCTGCTCCTACTGCTCACTCCCAGTCTCTCACTCCCAGTGTGTGTGTGTGTGTGTGTGTGTGTGTTTTCTTTTCTGCTCCTACTGCTCACTCCCAGTCTCTCACTCCCAGTGTGTGTGTGTGTGTGTGTGTGTGTGTGTGTCTTAGTGTCCTTTTCTTTCTGTGTGTGTGTGTGTGTGTGTGTGTGTGTGTGTGTGTGTGTGTGTGTCTTAGTGCCTCCTTTTCTTTCTGCTCCTACTGCTCACTCCCAGTCTCTCACTCCCAGTGTGTGTGTGTGTGTGTGTGTGTGTGTGTGTGTCTTAGTGTCCTCCTTTTCTTTCTGCCTCCTACTGCTCACTCCCAGTCTCTCACTCCCAGTGTGTGTGTGTGTGTGTGTGTGTGTGTGTCTTAGTGCCTCCTTTTCTTTCTGCTCCTACTGCTCACTCCCAGTCTCTCACTCCCAGTGTGTGTGTGTGTGTGTGTGTGTGTGTGTGTGTGTGTCTTAGTGCCTCCTTTTCTTTCTGCTCCTACTGCTCACTCCCAGTCTCTCACTCCCAGTGTGTGTGTGTGTGTGTGTGTGTGTGTCTTAGTGCCTCCTTTTCTTTCTGCTCCTACTGCTCACTCCCAGTCTCTCACTCCCAGTGTGTGTGTGTGTGTGTGTGTCTTAGTGCCTCCTTTTCTTTCTGCTCCTACTGCTCACTCCCAGTCTCTCACTCCCAGTGTGTGTGTGTGTGTGTGTGTGTGTGTGTGTGTGTCTTAGTGCCTCCTTTTCTTTCTCTCCCTCACTCCCAGTGTGTGTGTGTGTGTGTGTGTGTGTGTGTGTGTGTGTGTGTGTCTTAGTGCCTCCTTTTCTTTCTGTGTCCCAGTCTGTCACTCCCAGTGTGTGTGTGTGTGTGTGTGTGTGTGTGTGTGTCTTAGTGCCTCCTTTTCTTTCTGCTCCTCTGCTCTCTCCCAGCTCCTCCTTTTCTTTCTGCTCCCAGTCTCCCTCCCAGTCTGTCACTGTGTGTGTGTGTGTGTGTGTGTGTGTGTCTTAGTGCCTCCTTTTTCTTTCTGCTCCTACTGCTCACTCCCAGTCTCTCACTCCCAGTGTGTGTGTGTGTGTGTGTGTGTGTGTGTCTTAGTGCTCCTACTGCTCACTCCCAGTCTCTCACTCCCAGTGTGTGTGTGTGTGTGTGTGTCTTAGTGCCTCCTTTTCTTTCTGCTCCTACTGCTCACTCCCAATCTCTCACTCCCAGTGTGTGTGTGTGTGTGTGTGTGTGTGTGTGTGTCTTAATGCCTCCTTTTCTTTCTGCTCCTACTGCTCACTCCCAGTCTCTCACTCCCAGTGTTTTGCCCCTCTGCTGCTCTCTCACCCCAGCATATGCCCCACCCAGCAGGAGCAGAACTTGTCATATGTGCAGAGCCAGCAGGCCTCCCCTGCCCACCAGCATGTGCCAAGCTCAGCAGTGGCCTGGCACTCATAAATAAGCTCTGATCTGAATAGAGCGGAGCACGGACAGCCCCTAGAATTAACTGTTCCATGCATGCAGCCCCGGGCACCCACCCAGAAGCTAAACACACTCAGAGCATCCAGGATAAGTCCCCTTAAAACTAGAGAAAATGGTCATCTCTGTCAACTGCCTGAGCACAGTGGAATTCAGTGCCACCAGGGCTCTGTCAGAAGGTTAAACGAATAAACGAAATAAAGACTCAATTCATTTCTTTCAGCTGACTCGTCTGTCTGAGTCCCCAGAGAACTGGTGCCACAACCACTTGAAATTCAGAACAAGAAGGGCCATCTCGATCTCTAAAGTTCTTCCACTTCCTTTAAAGGTGCATGGTTCAATCACCACCAATTTTTCAGCCTCCATTACATTATGAACAACTATTCTGAGCACTGTACAGACTATTAAATAAAAACATAAAGGACAATAGTGGTAGATAATACTGAGGATATTTGAGTACTGAGGTGGACCATGGATTAGGACTTGGAGAAACAAGGAGGGTTTCAGAAAAGAAAAACAACTCGCGCAGAGAATCAGCAGCAGACATGAACATGAACCATTCTTAAGACAAGGAAGATACCAAACTAGCTTCAAATAGTAGGGTTCATGCAGAAGAGCTATGGATGATAACGTGGGTCAGTCTCCTTTCAGGAGACATGAACGCTAGGATTCATATACCCTGAATGACAGGATAAGAAGTGTGGCATTTTGGACAATGCAGAAAGCATGTGAATAAAAAGAGAGATGGAAATGATGTTTCATAAAAATGTATTTGGTGGCCACAGGTAGACTGAGTGGTAGTAGATAATGGTTTAACAAAGATCAGTTGGAAAATAACACAGCAGTTCAGTTGTCGGTAATGAGAATCACCACTAATGTATTAGTAACTGCAGTGAAGACGAAAGAGCGAGGAGGGAAACAGAGCAGCAGGGAAGAACTCTCAGTCCCTCCCAGGTCATGGAAAAGCACACTAATTCTAACTGTGTATGTTGAGGGGCATGCAATCTTATTCGAGGGGGTCCCACAATTCTCTAGCACATCCTTGTTACAGCACCTAATCCGAGTGCTCTTATTCAACACACAAACCACATTCATGTGAATGGTTCCCCCAAAGAGACTTCAGCACATCTCTAATCAATGTGTCTCCTTTCAACTCTCCTCCTGTTCTCCATTCCATTCTTCGAACAAGCAGTTCAGTGTCGAATTTTGGGGGAGAGGCTTCTACCACAATCAGCACTCCACAGAGCTCATCTCCTCTCTGCTGCTGCTGCTGCTGCTGCTAAGTCACTTCAGGCATGTCCGACTCTGTTCGACCCCATAGACCGCAGCCCACCAGGCTCCCCCGTCCCTGGGATTCTCCAGGCAAGAACACTGGAGTGGGTTGCCATTTCCTTCTCCAAGGCATGAAAGTGAAAAGTGAAAGTGAAGTCGCTCAGTCGTGTCCGACTCCCAGCGACCCCATGGACTGCAGCCTACCAGGCTCCTCCATCCGTGGGATTTTCCAGGCAAGAGTACTGGAGTGGGGTGCCATTGCCTTCTCCCATCTCCTCTCTGCTCTTCTACAATCTTTCTTCTCTATTATCTTCTGAGTTAATCTCATTAAAAACCATATTTATCAAGATACCTCATCACCACAGTGATAAGAAAGCAACACTGCAGAGAAGAGAAAAAATTGCCCTTCTTTGAGTAAACATTTCTCAGTTTCCATCAGTTTACGAAAAAGATTAGACCATTAATCTCCAGTCTCTCAAAATAAGCCTACAAATAGATCAACCCTCTTTCCAAGACCAATATATAGTGCAAGCCTCATCCTAATTGCTCTAATTACAGAAGAACATAATGAGATACAGCAGCAGATGGCTACAGATTAAATTTGACAGAGAAGAAATTCTCCTCTCTTATCTTTTTATTGAAGAAACTTTGCCCGGGAAAAGAAAAATTATTTTGTTCACAAAGCCAAATATATATTTTTAAAGTGCCATTCTATTTTTCTATTTTTATCAGTAGTACCTTTCCTTAAAAAAAAAAAATTTTTACTCATTTCATGTAGCTTTCATTATTATATTTAGCAGATAAATTTGTACCTCTTACTGAACAAAAGATGTGCTCATAGAAAGTTTGTCCAAAGTTTATATAATAAATCATATATTTCCACAAACTTGTTCTAAAATTTCTAAGATATGTTCTATCAAATATAAAATCAGGGACTGGGGTTATTTGAGGGTAACAACAAGAAGTCTTCATCTAAAGCACTCTTAGCCCAGCTTTCAAAAGGAAGTAGAATGTCACACTTCCAACTACCATGTTAATACCCTTCAAACTCAGTGTCCAAAAGTGAAGTCACTACCTTCTCCTTATAAATAAATTTATTTCCCCAACTTTTTTCTCTGACTAATGGTAACAACAAGCTCTAACTTGGGCACTATCTTTTCAAACTCCTCTCACACTGATGTCAGTACTATCAAATGGTATCTGATGATGTGCTTAAGTCGCTCAGTCATATCTGACTCTTTGCAACCCCATGGATTGTAGCCCTGCAGGCTCTTTTGTCCATAGGGATTCTCCAAGCAAGAATACTGGAGTGGGTTTCCATATCCTCCACCAGAGATCTTCCCAACCCAGGGATCGAATCCAGGCCCCCCACATTGCAGGTGGATTCTTTACCATCTAAGCCACCAGGGAAGCCCATGACTACTGGAGTGGGTAGCCTATCCCTTCTCCAGGGGGTTTTCCCAGCCCAGGAATCAAACAGGGTCTTCTGCATGCAGGCAGATTCTTTACGAGCTGAGCTAACTCACTGACTAATAAAATTATCAATTACCATTCCAAAACACTAAGATCATGGCATCCAGTCCCATCACTTCATGGCAAATAGATGGGGAAACAGTGGAAACAGTGGCTGACTTTATTTTTCTGGGCTCCAAAAGCACTTCAGATGGTGATTACAGCCAGGAAATTAAAAGATGCTTACTCCTTGGAAGGAAAGTTATGACCAACCTAGACAGCATATTAAAAAGCAGAGACATCACTTTGCCAACAAAGGTCCGTCTAGTCAAGACTATGGTTTTTCCAGTGGTCATGTATGGATGTGAGAGTTGGACTATAAAGAAAGCTGAGCACCGAAGAATTGATGCTTTTGAACTGTGGCATTGGAGAAGACTCTTGAGAGTCCCTTGGACTGAAAGGAGATCCAACCAGTCCATCCTAAAGGAGATCAGTCCCGGGTGTTCATTGGAAGGACTGATGTTGAGGCTGAAACTCCAATACTTTTGGCCAACTCATGCGAAGAGCTGACTCATTTGAAAAGACCCTGATGCTGGGAAAGATTGAGGGCAGGAGGAGAAGGGGATGACAGAGAATGAGATGGTTGGATGGCATCACTGACTCGAGGGACCTGGGTTTGGGTAGACTCCAGGAGTTGGTGATGGACAGGGAGGTCTGGTGTGCTGCAGTTCATGGGGTTGTAAAGAGTTGGACATGACTGAGCGACTGAACTGAACTGATTTCAAAACATAACTGTTTGAGGTTTAACAAGATACAAGAACCTTTAAAACAAGTAAATTTCTATTATAGGATATGGGGCAAGAAGAAGAAGGCCAAAGAATTTCATCACCCAGACATAAACTTTCATGTAACCTCTTTGAAACAGAAAAATTAATGTCCGTCTTTTAGCCCTGTTTCCTTAGTAAAATCCCCTCCTCTCTCCTTAATGCCTTCAATGAAAAGGCCTCTTGACAGTTTCTTTCATTTAGTATTTAACTAATCAATAATCATAATAGCCATAATATTAATCTTCATAGACTACATCATGCCCTACATCATCAGGGTTAGGCAAATTAACCCTGAATTCTCAGAAGCTTTAAACAAAGTTTACTTCTTGCTCACACAATGTTCTCTGTAGATCCAAAAGTCCTCTACTAAATGGTGACTCAGGCATCCAGTCTAGTATCACCTTGTGATATCATCAACTCAACACGTGGGTCTCTACAATCCATATGGCAAAGTGCTTTGGCTCATAAATGACACCTGTCACCTCCACTTATAATCTACTATTTAGAATAAATAAGCGGGCCCAATGTAAATGCCAGGAAGGCAAGAAAAAGCAGCCTTGGCCTGGCTCTAAAAAGGAAAATAAAACAGGACCAGGTAACCATGTACCACTGTCTCTGTCACCAAGAGGCACTTATTCTATGCCTAATTAACTACCATGCATCTGAAGTCTTCATATGTATTAGTATCTTTAATATCCACAACCACTTCTAGATAGGTATTATTATCATTATGCCATTTTACAAACAAGGAAATTGAGGGCCAAAGAAGTTAGGTAGCTTACCAAAGCTTGTAAGAGGCCTAGCTGGGATTCCAATCCAGGCAATGGACTCCAGAATGCACTACGTCACACTGCTTCTCAAATATGCAAGACAGCGTGAGGCACTGTTAAGGATACTCGTCTTCAAGTATACGCAAGCCCATAAGATGAAAGAAGTATTCAGATACGTTCTATTAAGTCTTGAGAGGACAAAATAAGAGGCACTACTGAGAGAAAAAATTAAATGGAAAGAATATTTTTGAGTGCCTATTACTAAGCCAGACATCACTCTAGAGACTGTATGCATCTTTCAGCTAAGCATCAAAACACTCCCACGAGGTGGGTATTTTTATTTCAGTTACACAAATGAAAAAAACAGACTCAGAGAGATTAAGTAACTTGACTAGGACATTACATGATTTAAACCCAAATTAAACTGGTTTCTAAGGCTGTGCAATTTTCCACTGCATCTCACTGTTATTCAAAATAGATAATACATACAAATCTCAGTCTACATATCAGAAATGTGCAAGAAATGTGATAACTTCATTCTCTACATTTTTTTCAGTAACTAAACTTAACTTTGATCATGAGCCCCCATCTTGCCGAGGGTCAGAAACGTAATATTTGCAGTTCTGCTATGAAGTCTTAAAGAGAAGTCCATCTTCCTCTAGATTTCATCAACCCTTCCCAGAGGTCCTCTCAAGCACAAGGCCAGTATCTGGGCTCTCTCAACTCCTGTGAGCTTAGTTGCTCAGTCATGTCTGACTCTTTGGGACCCCATGGATTGTAGCCCTCCAGGCTTCTCTGTCCATGGGGATCCTCCAGGCTAGAATACTGGAGCAAGTTGCCATGCCCTCCTCCAGGAGGCTCTTTCTCAACCTGTCTACAAAAATCTTTTCTCCTGACTTTTCCAAATTTAGTTTTATAGTCAGACCCAGACATTGTAAATTTCTGAAATTCAACAACCAAACACTTGCCTCTTCTCTGCATCCTGCTGATGTATCTCTTCCCTCCACTGCTAATTAGAGAAAGCAAAACTGTCAGAGGGCAGCAGGGAATACCAGGGAGAGAAAGTACACTGGTTACTATATCACAATATCACTGTGTTACATAAAGAAAGCGTTTTGACAACTGAAGCTGCTGAAGATGAAATGAGCCATATGAGACAGTGAACATCCCAGTATAAGAGGTATTTAAGCAGGTGTGGTTGGTCATGGAGGTACAGCAATACAGTACAGAGCCTTAAGAGGTATATCTGGAAGGTGGGGGCAGGGGAAGCAGCAGTGATTGAACCTAGAGTACTTGTCATGTTAATGGACAGTAGGAAAGAGGGAAAGAAAAATTTAAAACAGGTAAAGCTATAATTTCTAGGAAACCAGAGCAGCATGGCTGATTTTCTATGCATATTCAAATGGAAGAGGATAGTATAGGGACAGGTTACCATCAATCTCAACACCGACAAGAAGAAAACTAAGGAAAATATGTATAGACCACAAACAAATAGAATGAAAACATCCAAGAATAAGATTTCCTAATTTTATTGAAGCAGGATGAAGAAAAGAAGAGGGAATGGCAGGAAGAAAGGTGAGGATATGGAAGATTCTCCAAAAAAGTATGAGCTGTGAGCACTTTGTCAGTGAGCACTGCCACTTAGTAAGACTTTGCTTCTGACCTAAAACTGCAGAGCCCCCAGGAGACAGAAGGCAGGGCGTGCCAAGGGAGAGGACAAGAGGCCATGGCAGCCCAGACAGTACACTTATCCCGTCTATAGACTAGAGAATACATCCTGATTGTCCTAATAATTTTCTCTCAACTTTTTTTTCTGAGAGCTAATGATAATAATAATAATAAATTGCTGATAAGGACTCCCAGAGGTATCAGAAGTTATGCGAAGCCACATTAAAATGCAGCTTGGAGTTATGCAAAGTATTACATTAAAATTTAAGACTCTTCAAAGTTCAGTCTTATTTAATTTCAAAGCAGTATTTCAAACAAAAAGGCACTATGGGGATTGAGAGAGAAAAGGGAGATAACAGGATCCTATCTCTACGAACGAGAGAACTGAGGTAGGAGGGGAGGGGTATCTACCAGACATGTTTAATGACAGCTTCATTTGTGATATATTCAATATTACAAATGCCTGTCCCTGTGTCACAGTACCTGAACAAAGGAACCATTTCACTTGCTTGTTGCATCATCATTATTGATCAAGATGAAAAGCTACATCTCTGGCTCTGACCTCCTTAAGCCCTAGACCCACATATTGAACTGTTTCCTAATTCTCCCTTCCCTTGGATCACGTTTTACAGGCAGCACCAATTCAATCTGTCCAGAACTGAACTTACCATCTTTTTCCAAAATCTGACCTTCCTCCTTTATTCTCCATTCCTATGCACCTAAAACAAGAACCTAGAAGAGTCCCCTAGGTTCCTTCTCATCCTTTAAGATGAAGGAATCACAGATCTCACCTCCTCTGTTACTCAGCTGGTGTCCTTTTCATCCCTCCCGCCACGTGCTCTCTAAGTTCAGACTCTCATCCTCTCTCCTCTGAACTCCCGCACCAGCCTCTCAGCATCTGCCCCCCACCCCTGCTCTCCACATTGTATCTCTCACCAATAGATTCTATGCTCTTGAACTGGAGCAATACTGCTAACATGCAAATGTAAAACCCTAATGGAAAAAATATAAAAAAAGAATGTCTGTGTGTGCATAATTAAGTCACTTTGTTACATAGCAGAGATTGGTACAACATTGTAAATTAACTATACTTGAAGTACAAAAAATTAAAATGCAAATTTGAGCATGACACACCCCAGAATAGGGCCTTGGGATGACGAGCCCTTTCTCCATAAGACACAAGTCAAGCTTCACAGCATGACAGAAAGGCCTTCTGTGGGCCTGCCATCAACAGCTTCCCCTCCCAGCCCTGGCCACATCATTACAATGAAATAAGCCTGAATAACTTGCTACACTCTCCATGCTACTTTGCACTTTTTTGTCTTTCTGGTATACTCCCCGTGTAGTCCCCTCTGCCTGGAACCTCCTTCCCCTTCTCAACAAGCCACAGTTCAAATATTTTATTTTATTTTTTTGGCCACGCTGCAAGGCACATGGAAGTTCCCCAACCAGGGATCAAACCGATGTCCAGGGCAGTCTTAACCACTGGACCACAGAGGAAGTCTGGGACTGACATAAACACACTACTCTCTATAAAATAGATAACTAATAAGAACCTGCTGTATACAGAGGACTCTACTCAATATTCTGCAATGGCCTATATGGGAAAAGAATTTTTTAAAAAAGAGTGGATATGTGTAAAACTGATTCACTTTGCTGCACACCTGAAGCTGACACAACACTGTAAATCAACTGTATTCCAATAAAAACTTTTAAAAGAACATTCCTTTGGGAACCCTGCCTGACCTTTTGCCACCGCCTCTGCTCTTCTCGCCGCAGAATGAGTGCCCTCCCTCCACACCCCCGCAGCACCCCCTCTGCAAACGCCTGCCTGTTTCTCTGTATTACCATTAAGACTGCGAGCAGCTCGAGGAAGCCGTCTTCTCCTCCACTCACAGTGCCCGGTGCCTAAGAAATACTCACTACATTTTTTTCATTAAATGCCTCCATTTCTACTTGATGCTATTTGTAACATCGTCTCCTAGTTTTCAGCACAAATATACATGAAGGATTTATATGTTCAATTTCACAGGAAAACAACAAGGAACCTTTATTAGATTTCCACAGGTCAGCCGGACCCCACACCAAGTACACACCTTCACGTGATGCTTAATGTTTAATACTGCCACATAAGTTGAGTAGTGACAGTATCTTGTTTTACAAAGAAGGAAACTGCAGCTCAGATAATAAATTCTCCCAAGGCAACACAGAAACTAATTGGCAAGAAAAGGCCATATAAGGATGAAAAAAGGGAAATTTTCGACTCAGGGCAATGGGATTCTTCTAAGACCACAGCTATTACTTAGAGCACTGTGTTAAGGAAACTTAAGGCTAGTGGTTCTACAAACTTGAGCTTAATTAGTGTTGTCATTCCACCATATTCCATCTATTAAATTTCTAACCTTGTGAACCATTTTGCAAACACATGGATCAGGAAAATGTGTGTAGAGGCTCAGTTTTAATCTATCACCACCATCACAATATAACCTCATGGCACCTGAACACTTCGGTGTATGAGAGATCTTACAGACAGGCACAGGGTTCGGTTCTGCAAACAGGATGTGTGACGAATACCTACCTAGAGAAGCTAATGAGCACGAGGGTTAGTCCATGAGCTCACCAAACAGGACGAGGGGTTCTCTCCTCCAGGACAGGGGTGAGGACAGGCTGCTGCACATGCCACACTGGTGCACTCTGTGGGCTCGGGACATTCTGCAGAATGCCATGGGGACTGAGGACCATGGGCTCAGTGTTCGGGTCACGGCTGCAAATCCTGCCAGGTAATGTGGTGGCAAAGAAACATGCTTAGCCTATTCACTTGAGGTAATCCAGCCCCAATAAAGACTGCATCAGCGGCTCAACAATGTTTGGAGTTCACCACCCAGAGAACTAAAAGAGCTACAATTCAGGGACACCAGGCAGAAAGCCCAACAACAGCAGCCTTGAAAAAGACGAGCAAGGAAAAATGTAGCAGCCACTCTCTGGGCATGTGACTTGAGATTCTTGGCAGGCTGTCCCGCAGGGCTGGGCAGGCTGTGGGCAGAGAACTCACATCTTTCTCTCAGCTTCCAGAGGCCAAGACAGACCAGACAGAGGACTACCAATTCAAAACCCTTCATCAAGCTAATAATCACCGAAACCCTCCAGAGGAGAATAGTCAAAGAATAACCACAGCTCTCACCTGCTGTACACAGCCATGTGACTGATCAGCATCACTCCAGCTGCGTTTCATGACGTCCACAACCTGGAACAGCTCTGCAATATATTAACTGGATATCAAATATGCAACCAATGCAAGGTTCCTTGCCTGGTAGGCGTAGTGCTAAACAAAGCTCTGTAGCAAAAACAAAGGACAGAGGGCAGCTTAACTAGTCAACCAACATTAATGGGCATGAACTGAGACACCATAGAATAGGTAACACAAAGATGAATAAAACGTCTTTGAGGAAACTACAGTGTGCTAGGGGAGGGGAAAAAGCAAAGAGAATGCCAGTATAATATGGTAAATGCTGCCACAGTACATGTATGACAGTATATGACAGCCACCAGCCAGAGCTAAAGGACAAAAATCGAAGCAGGCAAACATCAATTCCCACAGGGACCAAAGGGAAGCATTAAAGGGCAAACCCTACAAACAATCTAGTCTGGATTTTCAATCGAGGACACAAGTTATAAAGGGAGTATGACTTGCCCAGTGTCATACAATCTACTAGAAGCGAGGCCTGGGCTGGAACTCAGGTTTCCAGGGCTTTCCACCACAGTAGAAGCCTGTTTTGAAATCACAGATATGCAGCAAGCTCTCAGCTCCTGAAGCTGGGTAACTACAACTTTCAAAAAAAGGCAGATCCTGAAGACAAATGGGCTAATGAACTGTGAACCGGGTGTGAGGGCTGGAGGTCCCCAAGAATCACCCAGAAGATCTGGCATGCACACGTGATATGTCAGCAAAACCAGAAAAATCAGAAGCATTCCACTTGTAACTGGCAGCAAACATTCTCCTCAAAGCAACTATTTGCTAAAAGGTTGCTTCAGTGGTGTTACTAGCTCTCTACTCCTCCTCTACAGCACAGAGCTATTTTATCACTTGTGCTAAGAATGTGAAGATGTCCTGCGTGCACGCAGAAACAACTGAAATTAGGCAGAGTGCAACATGACTGCGTGTACTGCACACTGAGCCAGCAAGCCCCTTCCCGAGCAGAACTTCACTACGGCATCACCAAGTTCCAAGTACTTACTACCTGTATGAACGAACACAAAGCTCTACCCACGTGACTCTGCAAACTGAAGCACAAGCCAGTTGTGATCAAAAGGTAATGAAACCACTGCTACACTCAATTCACTCAACATTCACTGATTAATTGTGCCGTGTACTATTTTAAGACCTAGTTTGGGGTTGGTGGGGGGTTGGGGAGGGGAGGGCAAGGACTAGGGGACAAAGGAGGAAAAGCCAGACAAAGCAAAACACAAGATAAACAAGATGCAGCCCCAGACTAGTCAGGAAAGCAAATACACATGCAAAGAACTGGAAAATGGATAAAAGTTATAATACAGTGCTACTCAAAATGCAACTTAGTGAAGTCCAAAATTGAGCATAAACATTTAGAAACTGAGTAATTTTAAGTCTGTTGAATCTAATAATTTTGAAATGAGGTTTCTAGTCTCAGTCTTCTTTATACCTCACTTTTCTATTTCATTTTTATTACATTTTACAGAAGTATTGGTACACAGAACAATAAAATGATATATCAGAAGTGCTATATACAATACGATACTGTGTGAGCACAGATGAAGACAAACAGCCTGTTCAGAGAGGCTCCAGAGAGGAGATAACCTTTGAGTACAAAGGATACGCCAGACACAGTGGGACATGAAAGGAATCGGGGGGGTCATAAAAGTAGGCAGTATGTTTAGCACACAGACTCTGAGACAAAGCAGCAAACAGTAAAAGTGCAGAAAGTTAAGCCACCAAGATTCAAAGAATGACTTTACAATTTAGACTTTACCCAAAACACATGGGAACCACTGGCCATTTTTCTAACCAGGAGAAGGATGTGCCTGCATTTTCATTAAAGTCATTCTTTCAGAAGTGAAGTAGGTAGATTTGAAGGGAGAGAAAACCAGGAGGGATAGAGACCAGTTATGAACATACTGGAAAATAATTTAGGTGGGAAGTAAAGAAAACCTGCATCACATCAAGGAAAACTGACAAGAGAGAATGACTTAGAGAAACGTTTAATTTTTTATTTTTTTAAGTAGCAAACAATAAGTCATTTTTATTCAGCAGAATACACTTAGAATGTGTTGACCTGTTGGAATCAGAACTATTTTCAAGGAAAAAAAAAAATAACTTGTCATATCACAGATCATACTCAAATAAGTAAATAATTATCAACTATTACACATAAATTTAGATTAGAATTAAAGTAGGGAAATAAAGGAATTTAGAGCCACATCCCAATTCTTGGTGGGAAGAGTTGTTTTTAATGTGTAGGGGTACAGAGTGTGTGTGTGTGTGTCTGTCTGTCTGTCTGTCTGTGGTGGTAGATGGGGAGGAATCAGTAGAAATGTAATATTGTGTATGTCTGTGTAAAATGATACTGCATCTAAGATAAACGTTTAATAAACAAGAAGAAAACATAAAACTACCTCTAAGAGCATTAATTGTCATTTTGTTATTAGAAAAAGAACAGATTTTCAATCAGTGTCTATCATCTCCACGACACTATTGGGAATCAATGGAAAACAAAGAGGTCTACAATAAAATAAAAAAAAAAAAAAAAAAAAAAAACAAAGAGGTCTACAAAAATTATCTACAAGGTCTGGCAAAGATTGAGAATGGAACTGCTTAATACCAACAATGTATGGAGGTAAGCAGAGGAGAAGCTCTGCCAAGCCTTCATCTGTTTGTGGGCTACCTAGAGAGATAATGCAGACAATCTAAACCTTATGAAGGTAAGTGCTTCCTGAAACGTGCCTGGGGCAAGACTGAGTCCCTCAAATGAGAACTGTTGAACCAGCCAGCTCCTCTGGAAGCACCCAGTCTTCAGGGCAAGAGCAGCCCTCCCAAATCCACTGTAAACTCCACAGAGATCCAGAGCTGGGCTTCCTCTTAG